>NC_049169.1:135640738-136366363 GCF_009769625.2 Cygnus olor | reverse complement strand
CACCAAGGCTATGGGGAAAAAACATACAAATTATCTGGGACTGTGGGGAAAAAACATAGAAATTATCTGGGACTGTACCAGCTTGGGAGTTACAAAAAAGTGTCAGTTCCTTTCACAGTAACAGAGCAGAGGAAAGAGAGCAGAAAAAAAGTGTGACTAACTGTTCCTGAATATACAGGAGATGTGAACCAGAAAAGGAGCTGTGTTACTATGGCTGGGGAGTTCATAAATCTGTGATTCATGTGATTCAGCATTACAGGGCCCATTTGGCATGCAAAAAGAGGGGATGATGAAAGGAATAGTTAGTCATGGAGAAAAAGCTAGACAGAACACACAAAGATGCTAACCCCTGGGAAAGGGAGCATATGCAAGCACGACCGACAGCCTGGGAAAGGGAGTAAAGCCTTTTTCTGTTAATTTCCCAAAAGTTCCTTCTTACTTTGGTAGGTATAGAACTTGAAAGAGTGCCCTCCCCCTCCCAGCCTGGTAAGAGCACCATGAACTACAGTGCCTTGTTCAAGCCTACCTCAAGTGGACGGGATGGCACCATGTTCTTCAAACTTTTGCCAAAAACAGATGTCCATATTCTGTCATGCCCATATTTTTTTCTTCTCTCACTTTAGAAAGTATTATATTAAGCAGGCATAAGAGGAGAAAAGGAGATAAAAGCTATGCTGCTCTACTTTTGGGGTGCAGAGTGTACGACCATCAGCACGCAGTTGCTTAGATCACCGCTGCTGAAATGCCTGCAGATAGCGTTTCTGTTAAACTTTCACCTCCTTGAAAACAGTAGTCTTCGAAGTAGGGATGAAGGAGAATGATTTGCCTTAGGGATGCCCTTGTCGACTCATGTGATTCCTGTTGAAAATGGTCTGGATCTAAAAGACCACAAAAGCGTTTGATGTTCTTCATATATCCTTCAGCAAAAGAACCGGGAGAACAGTCATTGCTCTTGTGCGTTTGCATTTTCAATAACATACATGAAACAAGCTATGCCCTGCCAGTTTGGAACAAGCTCTGTCCTGCCTTGATGTACCCATGCTATGTCTCTTTTACTGGTGTGTGTGGGAAGAGGATGGGCAGGAAGGAGGGAAAATGACACTCACAGGGGAGTAATAGGACTGGGGTTGAGGGGAGAAGGCAAGCAAAAGAGAAATGGAGAGCATCAAATGAACTGTTGCACAGAAATAAGACACAAATAAAGAGGAAAAGGATGAGATAGGGAGGGAAAAGGCAATGGAGAGAAAAAAATCTGAAAAGACAGAGGTGAAGATGAAACTGCAAACACAGAAGTCAAGCAGGCAGGCACAAAGAGAGAGAGAAAAAGAGGAAGAAAAATAAGTGAACGTGCAAGGAAAATCAAGGAACATTTAAATTAACACTCACACCAAAAAGAAGTTGAAAAGAGAAACATGGGATAAGTCAGACTAGTAAGATGGCAGAAAACAAACAAAGAGGAAACATGGAAGACAGTAGCAAAAGCTGCATTTAATGCTTTTCCTTAGTAAGACCTTTTGACAATTATTTGTTATGATGTGGCCCTGTGGTCACTGTGATATGGATGACTTCTGGCTTCAGACCAGAACTCTGAGCAGCAAGTAACAAGTAAGGTAAGTTGGGAGTGTGGCCACAACTGTGACTGTCATCCCAGGCTCTCCTGAGTGGGAGGATGATCACAAAGAAAATCCAAGGTAAAGCACCTCAGTTTACTTTCTCCTTCATGTCTCCTTCAAGAGTCCTTCTGTCTATCCTTCTCTGCTGTATTGATGGATGAATCCCTTCTCTGCTACCATTACTCACCTCCATTTTGGACACTAGCCCAACCAAAATCTAGGAATAATGCGACAAGAGTATGGTAAACAATTCAGTCTGCTGCCAGGGGTAACTTCTCCAGCAGAGTACAGCCCCCTTTCTCTACTGTGAATGAATGGCTCCAAATCATTTGGCTGCCTGCCTGTGAGGTTAGGACTACACATCAGTCAGGGAACATAAACCGGAGTTGTGAAGTGAATTACAGCCAACTCAAAATAAGGAAAAAGCCAGTACAATTTTTTTTGGAAGATTCCACATTCACGAGAGCTACAAAAATGAGGGATTCTGTCACTAGGAAACCGTGGCAGTCCACTGTTGTATCACAGTGCTTGCCTCGGGTGTTCTTGTGCATCCATCAGAGCTCTTAAATGCTATTCTGAATCACAAGGCATCTCCAAGGCTTCACAGTGTCAGTGATGCCTGTGTATGGCACCCTGCAACAGTTCTCCAGTGCTGCTAAACCACCTACTCAAACTATAGGCATGTACCTGAATACACAAGCAATCTCTTATTTTAGCAGCACCGTTTATGAGACAACTAACTATACAGCTGTGTCAGGGCTTATCTGCACCTAAGTTAAAAAATAACAGGAGTGTCTTCTTCCACCTGAACCAAGAAGAGTCCACAGCCTGCTCTGGAAGCCAGTGGAGTTCCTGATGCCTGGGGGAGCAAGTACCACTGCCACTGCTGCCCCTGAGCAACTCGGAGCATCCACATGACAAAGAGCACATAAAATCAGCCAGACTCTGTCCTATTTTGTGTCTGTTATACCAATAAAGTTGAAATGCAACAGGGCAGGATTTGACAAAAAAACTGCAGGTAAGTCTCAACAGCATATATATTTTTTCTTTCCATAAGAGTGGTCACATTCATGCTCAACCCGAACTTTTCTAATTGAAATGTTTCTGGTTCCTTTACAGTATGAGCTAATAAGAATGAATCACAGATAAGGACAATCCTAAATTAAAGAGGCACAGTACAAAGCTTTGCTATGATCAGGGAAACTACTGTTATCTAGAGTCACAGAACAGCCACATTTAATTTTGCATTCCGCTCTTTACCCCAAAGAAATACTAATTACACTCCCCTTAGTCCCCTTGTGTGGTGCCATCCAACATGCACATCAGAAACAATGAATATATACATCAACTGAAGAGTAAGGATAATTTCCTTTGGTTGCTTTACAAGCAAGAGATTAAACTGCTACTACCCTGCAGAGTTTAAACAATGTGCTTGTAATAAAACTGATGCTATACTATGTAATCAGAAGTCAAACAGAAAGTTTGACATGCTTAATGCAGCATTCATATGTAAAATGTGTGCAGTGGAAACAGCCCAGCCCTCTAATTTCAGTCTTTGTTCCAAAATGAAACCTCGGGCCAGGTGCCTCTAAGTACTTGCTGAAGTCCCTGTCAAAGGACCAAAAATTTCTCCAGGGAAATGATGCAAAACACTGATTTCCCTTGAGCAAGCAGCAACTCTTTGAAGGCCAGCAGAAGGGGGACTCAATTTGAGCCTGCTAGCAAGTGCGTCACTTCCATCTGTTAACTGTATGTGGAAAGTTTAAAATTTATCATCTAAATTATACTGCTCATTCCTCAACTAGTTAAACGATCTACACAGATCCTGTATGACACCAGAGATATCTACCACAGCATTTGATGTGTTGGTCATGTTACAAACATCCCATAGACATCCACCCATGGTGGATGGGCAGAATATGGCCACACAGCTCTGCGGACCTTGCTGGGCCACAAGCAAAGCGTTGGGATCTCGATGAACTCCCCATTCTCCATTCCCTCGGGGAAGCACAGAGGGTGACCCAGGCAAGAAGCTGGGCTCGAGCATTTCCAGTGCCTCACCGGGCTGGCCTGTGGGGGCCAGGGAGGACAGCAGGTGAGGCTGGAGAAGGACCATGGTGGAGGAGGGGGAATGAGAGACCAGAAGTGGTATGGGACAAGGCGGAGGGACGGGAGGATGGAGCTGGTGCCAGCTGGCAGGGCTGCCCGAGAGGGAAAAGTGGCAGACAGGGCGTGGGCTGGGCAAAGCTGCCAGCAGGCAGGCAGGCGTGGCCCGGCGGCCCTGCCTGAGCCCAGCCCTGCCAGAGCCCAGCCAGAGCCCTCTCGGAGAACATCTCTGATGTGCCCCTGGGGCCCCGGGCACACGCGGCCCTGTGAGGGCATCCACGGGCATCCACTGTACCCATTTGATGAAAGGACCAGGTCCTCAGTGCCTGCATGCCCCCAGAGGTCACTCAGTTGAGGGTGAAGCCTGTTAGCGATCACCCCTCCATTTTAAAACAGTTCCCAGTTGCTCAGAGTCTCCTGGATTAAGCAGTGAGGAGTCCAGACTGCACCACAGCCATCACGGTGTGATCATCAGAAAGGAAGCAAGGCTTTCAAGGCTCAGAGTAAGAGACCGCAAGCTTTGTTCAAGATCCAAACAACTGCCTGAGAAGCACCATTATTTAAAAAAAAAAAAAAAGTCATCAAAAAAAAACACAATTTAATCAGTACACACCCTTACTGCAGATCAGTGAACAGCCAAAATGGATCAGTACCTGCTTTGTAAGTCGTTCAGGTGCAATTTGCCTACATAATGGGTGGCTGATGAGACAGTGACGATCCTAGCGTTGTGACTGTGCGTTCCTGATTGCTTCAGCGTATCCAAGAGGAGGTTAGTCAACAGGAAGTGTCCCAAGTAATTCAAGCCGAAGTGCACCTCAAACCCATCCTCTGTCTTCCTTTCAGGGACCAGCATCACCCCAGCTGGAGGAGAGAGTAGAGGGAAAACCAGTTGATTTATTGCAGAGAAGAAGCTAGATAGAAGGAGCACGGATCTCCTGCTGCACAGTGTAAACATGGCATTTAGAGCAATGAATGGCTAGTGATGGCATGTGAAGTGTAAAGCTGACACTGACTGATTCCTGCCGAGAAAAATGTGAAAATCCCCACTTCCACTCCTTTAGCCAGAAAACAGGTAGACTGTCTCTCCCTCCCTGCCAGGTTGTGAGGATAGATGAAAAGTGTGAAAAGCGCTCTGAAGACATTAAAAGCTGATTTAACCCTCTGCTGCCATGCCAGAATCCAATGCTGCAGATCCACAACAACAGTAAATCTACCAAGAGGATGTGGGAACTGGGTGATCCCAACAACACTACCTCCATCAAAGAGCTCAGAGGAGTGGAGGCAAGACCAGGCTAAGTGTCAGATCTTTTCTCCCAGATAGCTTTCTGCTGAGCCCTGGCTGGAGTTTAAAGATCTGTTGAGTCTTTGTCTGAAATCTGCAACTTCTATCTCATTGGTGTGGGTGAGAAAAGATGCAGTAAATTTACCCAACATATATTAATTACTATGTTTACATGCAGCTGCATATTGAAACAACTATTTGACTGCTTATTTTGGCAATATTTTTGCATATATTTCTACAAACCGCAATTTTCTCGCTCACTGCCTAAAATAAGCATCCACATCCCTCACATACACTGTTGATTTCAGCATCTTGCAGAGAACCCTGTGCTAACATATGAACTATACCATGCACTGAAGCTGTGTGGTGGTGTAGTGGGTTTACGTGGCAAGGTTTTGGTAGCTGGGGGCCATAGGGGTGGCTTCTGTGAGGAGAATCTAGAAGCTGCCCCATGTTAGATAAGAGACCCACTGCTGACCACAGCTGGGCCAATAAGTGATGTTGTTTGCACCTCTGTGAGAGCATATTTAAGAAAGGGAAAAAAATACCTGCAGCCTCGCAGCAGCTGGGAGAGTGAGAGGAGTGAGAAACAGCCTTGCAGGTGCCAAGGTCAGTGAAGAAGGAGGGGGAGAGGTGCTCCAGGCACCGGAGCAGAAGTTCCCCTGAGGCTTGCGGAGAGGACCATGGTGAAGCAGGTTGTCCCCCTGCAGCCCATGGAGTACCACGGTGGAGCAGATCTCCACGCTGCAGCCTGTGGAGACCACGGTGGCGCAGGTGGACCTGCACCGATGGAGACTGCGGCCTGTGGAGGACCCCCGCTGGAGCAGATTTTGGGCCAGACCTGTAGCCCATGGAGAAGAGCCCACGCAGGAGCAGGTGACCTGACAGCAGCTGCTGTGCATGGGGGATCCAGGTTGGAGCAGTTTGCTCCTGATGGATGGACCCCGTGGTATGGACCCATATCTGGAGCAGTTCTTGAAGAGCTGCCGCCTGTTGGAAGCCCACGCAGGATCACTTCAGGAAGGACTGCATCCCGTGGGAGGGACCCCACAGCACAGGGGACAAGAGTGACCAAGAAGGAGCGGTGGAGAAGAAGTGCTATAGACTGACCACAACCCCCATTCCCCCATTCCCCTATGCCACTCGGGGGAAGGAGGTGGAAGAGGGCGGATGGGGGGAAGGCGTTTTTGGTTTCTTTCCTCTGTTTCTCACTTCCCTAGCTTGTTAGTAATAAGCAGTAAATCTTACTGGCTCCCCATGCTGAGTCTATTTTGCCCGTCACGATAATTGTTGAGTGATCTCCCCATCCTTATCTCAACCCTTGAGCCCTTTGCATTGTATTTTCTCCCCCTTCCCCTTCAAGGAGGGGGAGTGAGAGAGCGGCTGAGGTGGAGCTCGGCCACCCACCTGAGTAAAACCACCACAGGTGGTTATCTATCCCACTTGATTATAATGTGGATTCGAATGTTATAAATTATTCTTGTTTTATTAAAATTTAATTATCATACAAGTGGACCTGACCTTTGTAATTTAAATGCAGCTCGTAGAGGATAACGTTGCAGGCCAGTTGTCTTCTCTCTAAAACACATGAATATGATACAGCGGAAAGGCCCACTCTGCATACAGATATAAAAGGGTCTCAGCTTCATCCTCACACTACTTCATGGGTCCATTAAAAACCCTTTAACTTTCCATTGCTTGACATCAGACCAATGATGGCACATTAAATTCCCACTGTAAATTACACATGCTGTGTGTCCGCGTCTCTCCTTCTTTAGGAGGGTCCAGCCATCAGATAATTCTGCTTTGCTACTGCTGCTCAGATTGAACAGGTTACATTTTCATGATCTTTTTAGCATGGTTAACATATATTCTTCATGGTTAACATATTCTTCACCCAGAAATTCACCTATGGGCTTACTACTGCTTAATGGGCACAGACATCAAAAATAGTTAGCCCCGTGTGGAAACACAGTCCAGAGTGAAACGGGGCATTTCGTAGGAGATCAGACATGGTACTGTTTGTGGAGACTGCTGTGCTATACAGTCAGGGAATAGAAAGTATGAAACAGCATGAAAGGTTGGAAAACAGCAATGTTGAAAGGACACAGAAATTGTGTAAAACACATCAGATGGAAAAGAAAATGTAGGTGAGGAAGGGAGCAGAAGACAACTGGAAAAGCAGAGTGAGTAAAGGGAAGGAAGGAGAGAAGACAGAGGACAGAAGACAGAATGGTAAGAGAGCAAGTAAAAGGTTTGGGTGTAACACAGCACACTCACATGCAGAGAAACGAAGACTGAATGTGAGCAAAGCCCTTCCTCCACTCTGCTGGCTGATGAAATGAATGAGTGAAACACAATTCAGATTACACGCCTGGCCTTTACACAAGCTCCGACTGGTGTATCTCTGTCATCACAGTCACTTTCCCAGGTCCCTCAGAATGACAGCAGAACCCAGTCACCGGACGCGGTGTCTCTACATGACAAATCTCATCTTTAATAATGGAAAGACACAAATTAGAGGGTGTCTGTCTGGGTGTCCCGTTGTATTCTCTTTCCTTGGCATCACTTTTTCTGATGTGTGGTACAACTGTTCACATAGCTGGAGAATGAAAAAGACTTCAATTTTCCTCCATAATCTGCATATGCAGCATACAATGACATCCAGAACAGTGGCCCAGACTAAACACTGGCATGAAGATTACAAATGGACAGAAATGTAAGATAAGTTCTGCTGTGACGTGGAGCTTTCTTGTTTTCTGGGACATGGAGAAGAGGGAAAGGGTGGGAGGGACAACAAACCACAAGCACCCAGACCAAGTCTCAGTCAGCTAGATTGCGAGTTTTAGCAGAGACGGGGTTTGGCATGAGCTGTTGGAGGGCAGATGGGAACATTACTGCATCTTTGAGCACAGGGGTGGGTACAAGGAAATGATTTGCATCTCTCTGGGGCTCATCCTGCCTTCCAAAGCTCTAAAACTTGGAAAAGGTGGGAGGGAGCAGTTTGCAAGAGGTATATTTGCAGCAACACTGATCAAATAGCAGTCCAAGAAAGGAAGGAGAACATAAAGCAGCCCTTGCACAGCAAAGCAGATTGTGATCCCCAACTGCTGCTTCTTCATCTGCCTGGGCTGCTGCAGGGCTTGCTGTAGGCCTCCCCATACACACACACACTTCTACCAGCTGAGTCAGAGGAATTTGTCCAGAGAGAAGAGAAGTGCCCTAGATGGCTGCTACAGCCCTTCAGCTTTGCATCATAACCAGCAGGCAAAGTCGGACAGGCTGTCACTGCTCCCTCTGGCCTATGTTGTACCAACTGCCCCCACAACCCCTGGAGAGGTGTAGGATTTCCAGAGCACATATGGGCTCTGCCCTCCACCCCAATTAGTTTCCACCATCTGTGCTGCACTTCCTGGGAGCAGAAAACAGACCTGAGATCAGGTCATGAGATGGAAAAAAAGTTATGTTCATGCAATGTACAACTGTTAAAATACATTCCCTAAAGTTGTCCTGGTCATTCTTCAAGAGCTTCCTCTGGGCAGAAATGTGGTCAAGTCCTTGAGTAAGCACAATCACCCCTGCTTGGATTTCTTGCTGTTACAATTCCCCTTTTGTCTTCAACAGCTGGTCAAATACTATTAATCCAATAATATCTTTGAAAGACAGAGATTTTTTTAAAGGCTTTCATCTTTGAAATGGTTCATGTCAAGGCTTTCAAAAAATGTTGCCCTGCAATTTGAAGGCACTTTCTCCTCTTAGTTGAGGAAAAGCCATTTTAATTCCCTGAGAGTGAGTGTGCAAAGCAATACCCAACGGGCAACTGAACCCAGCTGCTTTTCTGACAAAAGCAAATGTAGCAACAAAACCGTTTTTTTTTTTTAATTATTAACTCCCTAACATTCAGTAGGTACTAAAAGTGGCATGCTATTGATTTCTTTTTGTCCAGAAACACCATAAGCTTTACTCAAGGGCCTGGAAGGGTAACTCAAAGAGTGAAAGCTGATTCTATTTTTAATTCTTTCAATTAATCCAATAGTATTTGATATGTTAAAAAATATCTATTTTTTCATCTTACCTCTTCGCTGTAAACCAAGAATGGTTTTGCTGATTCTTCTAGCATGGAATACTACCCAATATTTGTCTGATTTTAATTACCATTAGTCAGTCTCCTCATTTTCTTGTAGCACATGTGAAATTTGAAGTGGCAGCATACAGGCCATTAACGTCAAACACCTCCGTTCTGATACAACTCTCTTATAGCTCTTTCCTGAGATTTATCTAGATTGTTTCCAGACAAAAAAAGTGTCACTGATGGCAGCATGGCATTAGAAAATGAATTTATAAGCAAGATGAAAATGATTAGCTGTTATTGAAATGTTCAGGGAAAAGTCTGACAGTGTGCATGTATAAAACTGCCTAAATGACACATTGATGTGTGATTTTGCAACTACGTTGAGTGATTGTTCTTATTACAAAGTAATGCATTCCAGTGTGCCACAGTAATTTATGTATTGTAATTTGTTCAAATTACACACATTTTAATTAGCTATAACAAATTAAAAAATATATCTTTTTTTTATTATTATTATTCTTATGAGTAGGCAGTGGAGAACAGAAGGTATTTTTCTCTCAAAGAATGAATACACCTCAAGAAAACTGTCTTTGTAATCATTCATGTATTATGATTGTTTATAAAAGTTTCCAATGAAGATCTTTGGGATCCATCAATGAACTATTCTTATGTGATTTTAAAAGCATAATGAATCTGATATGGCACACAACATAGCTAAAAAGTTTATGAGCGATGGAAGTATGACAGTCCAGGCGCATACCGTATTTTTATTGGATTATATAGGAGGATTTGTACCATGCCTGCCTGTACTGCAGATGAGGGTAATAACTTCTGTAATTCTTGTACCTGCAGCTGCACAGAACATACTTCAACTATATTATACATTTAAAAATACAAGTGTTTCTCCCATTTAGATTTATTTACAGTGAGCTACTTGGAGGTTGTAAAGGTATTTCTCTCAAAAACACTTTAAATAAATGAAAGAAAACACAGGCAAGATTTAAAAACTCTGCTCCAGATGTATAATCAAAATGCCATCCTTCCCAGGCAGGCTCATGGAGCTAGATTTGGAGGCAGTGCTGGCTTTTTATCCCCAGCAACACAGAGGATAGGCAGGCAATGCAAGAGTTCAGTTGTATACACAATACCTTCACAGCAGGAGATGAACCTACATAACCACATTCACCTATTTTTTGCTGTTTGCAAGAGATATATACCATACCAAAAAAAGTTCCAGAAGGAATAAATAAATAGAGAGGGGTACTCCAAATGAAAGTGCAAAGCCTTTTCTATATACAGGCTTTGTGTTCCCCCACCCCCCACGAGTGCTGGCACACAGGGCAGCACACCCCACCTAGCACACATCCCAAATTGCTCCGCTTTGCACATGCATGCACCAAAAGATCTACCAATAGGTCTGTCTAGCTATATTATAGCGTAGCCCACTTCTCTCCTAAATAGGAGCAGTTACAATGGGGTGAACATCTTAATAACTGTAGAGCTGCTTCAACTAGTTTGTTCCACCTCGTTCAGTTGTGCAGTTATTCCAGAATATGCCCACCCTGCAGTTCCCTGCTGGCTAGTGAGCAACGAGAAGGTGCAATGCCTTATTAAAAGAACTGCCCTCAAAGGCTCTTACTGGAGACACAACTGTACTGACCTAACAGCTTTTGACTTTTATGCCTTGTATGGGCTGCAGAGAGGTGCATTTACAGCACTGTTACAAAACACTGCTTGCTAAAAACACTCTTACTAGGTCTGTAACACAGTGCCCAGCACATCTGCTGGTATCTCACAGAAGCACTCTGAGTCTAGACAGGACCACACACAGGGTCCAGATTAACAGTATATGAAAACTGACAAAGAAAAAAATAATCCAAAGATTTAAAAACAAAATAAAAATTAAGCTTGATACAGCTCCCTAGTGATGTGGTTCTAGTGTGGAGGGTCTTGTGTAGGCAGTTTTCATTATTGTACTTCCTAGTATCTTGGAGCTCTGTGTGTATATATATATGTGTGTGTGTACATATATACAGTTTTCTAAAGAAAATGTGGAGCAAGCAGAAGGAAAGCAAGGAATTTTATGCTATGGCAAAATGGCAAACCTAGATGGCACTTAGAGACCACGCCAGTGGATTTGACCCTCAGAGAGATGCAAGGATATCTGTATAGCATCCGGGGTGGGACAGTGTCCCCTGTGTAGACCTTCCCCAGAGAAGACTGAACACCGTGGAAGCAGGTTTGATAAACAGCCTCTTAATACTGAGCCCTGGGCTGCGGAGGAGAGCTGTCTCCAGCAGCTATGGTCTCTCCTCCCAGAAGAGGAGCCTGCCTGCATTCCCCTCCCTCTCCTATACCCAAAATCAGGTGACCCAACTCCGATCTTATCGGGAACAGTACATGTGCAGGAGGGAGGGGAGAGGTTCAGCCCCAGACATGCATATCAGTTTCATATGCCTTGGTTCTTTCCCGCAAACAGTAAATTTGCTGTCCCTAATTTTCTTACCCAGACATCCTAGCTCCTTTATGCCTCGATCCTATAAGATATGGTTCTCTTATGGGGCTGGGAGGGTCCCAGCACCTTCCCTATCCTTGGTTCAGTTTCCATCATCATTGACACAGGGGTAGATGGGAATTAATTTCTGCAAGCTATTTGCCTAGTTTGAGGCTAGACTGAAGAGAGAGATTATAATAATGTCCCCGCTGGGGGAAATAGTTTTTTTGTCTGTGAAACATCAGTAAATCCACACACACACAAAAAGAGATCAGTGAAGAATTCCCATACTGCAAGAAAAGGTTCTATCAGTTGGTGTGCAACAGAGATTCTAGTCCTCAAAATAAGGACTCAGTTCTCATGAATTATGTGGCATCTAATCACTTGCAAACTGACTGAGACCTATCCTATAGCTGAGACATTAAATTGCCTCGCTTCATCCTTACTACCAACCCCAGCTTTCTCCCTGCTACTTGCTCTCTTATGCATTTCTTGCTATTAAGAATTTATGCTACATTCATAGTTTAATTCTGTTTAAAGTCTTTAAATCACAAAACACAAATGTACTGCCATCAAGTTTTCCCCCGTCCTAAAGGTTCCCACCTTACTGTCCTGTTCCCCCCATCAGCTCTTTACTCAATCTTCTGCTGTCTCTCCCATTTAACATCCCAGTATGACTGCTCTAAACCCTCACATCTTCAGCCACCTCTCTTCTATTTTAGTTCTCTAAACCTTGTCTTCTTGTATAAATCTCTCTCCCTTGGAAGTTGAAGGTTTTTTTTTTTCCCATCTGCCTTCAAACTGGGCTTCTCCATGCTCCACACTGCAGGTTTTGTCCTCATGCCTAAAAACACAACAGCCAGCACTTACAGAGAGATGTGGTCACTAGCAATGTGGGGTCACCAACAGCATCAGCTCACCAGCTCTGTCTGATGAGGCATTTAGGCATTACTTGAAATCACATCCCATCTCCATAGCCATGTCCCAGCTCCAAATCAAGATAAAACCCGGACACCCACTACCTTCCACCCACCTCTCCCCTCCCCACAGCCTCCTTTTCATGGGACAGAAACTTGGCACGGAGATCAGAGAGCAGCCAGGCTCCCAGTCTGGACAATAGAGAGACGAGAAGCTGAAGCAAGCCACAGTGACCATCTCCACCACAGCTCCGAGGTAGCCATGGAGAAGAGGGGACACTAGTGCCCAGCATCAGTGCTGGTGCCTTTGCCTGTACATTGTGTTTTCTGCAGGGGCTCTGGGTTGTGATGCTAGGGGAAAGACCAGCTCAGTCCCAAGTCAGGACATGCTTGGTACAGGCAAAACCTTTAGATATTTTAATGTGAAAGATGTTTTCCAAACTGGATTGCTTAACAGGCTTCTGTCTCGACACAGAATGGGAATGTTTTACTGGTGCTGGAAGGTTCATCCATCTCTGACACCAAGGCAGCACCTTGCCGGCATTCAAATCCTCATTCCAAACTACAATCACACAAGAACAACTTTTTTAAAGAAACTTGCCATCATTTTTGACATCATAAAAAACAAAGATTTATTTTTTTTACCATTCTTGGAAAAAAATAAACTCTTTTATCTGGCATTACAAATATTAAATTAAAAATACTTTAGCCTAAGGCAGATAGTTGGCATGAAAAGTTTTAGACCAAACATTAAAAGTTTGGCTAACTAGTAAGCAAATAGAGATTGAGTAATGTCTACTGCTAGTGCTCCTGGACTCACCTATAATGCCTACAAGGGAGAAGTGGACTGTAATAGCTGCACCCACAGAGATAAAGTAATGCATCTTTCCAGTGAAGACAAGCTCTTAGCCTATTGGTAGGTTAAACGGAACAAAAAAGGAAAAATGCAGACAATCCACATTCAAGGACAATGAGAGCAACAACCCAGTCTTGGTAGGTTCAGCATAAAACCGAATGGGTTATAATAACTCCTTAAGAACAGATTCACTTTTTGAATCAATGTCATGCTGCTCCGTAGTGAATATATGAGTTCCCTGGAAAATGAGTCAGTTACGAAAATAAACATATGATCCATAACTGAGGTTTGTTTTTGCACTAAAATCAGAGCATTCACAATTGGGCCTGGCTGGGAATAAAACAAAAACAAAACAAAACAAAACAAAACAAAATCTTTGTTTCCTAAAAGCATGCTCAGTAAGTGTTTTGTTATTTGTGTTGGCACAATAGTGAGCTATCACCCTCAAAAACAGAATATAGGAAAGTCAATCAAAGCTTTTTCATTCAGTAGGAAGTTCTCCTAGAAGTAAAATATCTTGTTTTGCAATCTTTCTAAAAAATATTTTTACCTAAAAGCTATGAAAAGATTAGGCAAGAATAAACTATGGCTTGTTCCTGCCTCTCAGTAAAGCCAGTGGCAAATGTCCCACACACTTACGTAGAACCGGTTGGGTTTCCTAATCCATCAATAGCTGAATTATTGTATCTGTCTTCCACTGATAAAAAATTCACATTCAGGACATAAAAGCAAGTGGGTCAAGAACCTACAGCATGTGGAGCCTGAGATATTTCCCTTTTCATAAAATGTTTGATATCCCAGGCAAAGAAAAAACTTTGGAAATAATTAGAAAGACATAAAAGATAATATCAAACAAAAGTGATGATTTTCATGAATGAAATCCTTACAGTTTGACAGCTGGAAGTAGCCTAAAGTTGCTCTTCCAACATATTAGTTAATCAAATAAAAACTAAGCCTTTTATAAGAAATCTGCTGTCTTTATAGTGGATACATATTCTGGCAGACAACAATGCCGTTCTAGTATAATAACAGCTCTAGCTGATGACTGCTGCTAAAAATGTGGGCACTAAGTAAATGTCAGCATTGCACAACCATCGGTGGCTCCGAACAAGCTGGGCTGGGCACTGTAGGCAGGATCACGGAGCTCTGACACATGTGCCCAGACAAGTTGCTTCCAGTACCCAAGGCACCAAATACCTGTAACTCACAGTGTGCAAACAGCCAGCCTCCCCCTAATTTCCAGTCGCCTCTCTAATAAAGATACCTCTGCTGAAAAAAATCAACTAAATGCCATATGTCATCACTGGGTTTCTTCAAAAGAACTGCCTCTCAGAGTATCTTCTAATTTTAGAACAAATTAATATTGCATGTTACTTTCTTTATGACTCTTCTAGTTTTGCCCATCATCCACGGAATATCTACTTGAAACCAATCTCCCCTCTACTTCAAACTACCTTTTCCAGCTCTAAACACCACCCAGAGGCCCAGCTCTCCCACAATGGCTACTATCGGTCAACCATTACATACAGGTAAAGGGCCAGCTGCCCTTCTGTTCATCCTCCTCTCTTTCTCCTTGTTCTCCCTCTTTGTCCTCCCCTCTCTCTCCTTTTTCACCTCAGCTTGGCTTAAATATTTCTCTGATTTGTCTTCAGGGAAGCATAAAGATGAAAAATGACCCTGTAATCAAGACAATGGAATGAGATTCATGAGAGATCAGTTCCTGAATTCACCACAGCCTCCTGTATAACTGGAGGAAAAGCATTATTTTTGTTGTAATCCAAGTTCCACTGGAGTCAACCTCCTCACTAACTTTAACTCAAGGCCTTTTCCAGTGAATTTCCACTTCTTTGGGGATGTTTTTTCTTCACTTCATTTTATAGTCTGTTTAGCCTGCAGCTGCTACTGACAGGGGAGCTGGCTCCCTAATCCTACCTAATCCAGTGGGACAGGATCTTTTCTGGATCCCATTGCTCTAACGTAAGTAAATGTGGTTAAACATAGCCAATCAATAATACCTGTGAATAGGTGAATAGCTAGGTACCTATAAAACTGTTTGCATTTGTTATATCCACTTGTTCCCACCCCTCAAATCTCACATTTCTTCTGAAGATTTGATCCTAGAAATACTTAAAAACGAATAATCTAATATGTGATCAAGCATGACAGCATCCACAGAACTTCTCCAGGCAAAGGATTATGGCTGGACTGCACGTGGCTGAACTGACTGTAGGTAACACAAAGAAATATATTGATATTTCACATGCTTACCTACAGATATAGCTTTTATTGTGCTCTAGGAATTGAAGAAATAAGCTTATAGAGACCTATTCATTCTATCAAGAGAGAGAGATTTCTCAGATGATCCACAATTTATGGAGTATGATCCTCTGAACTAGCCAGCAGTTCAGAATTATTGATTTTAAATTGGCTCAGATAGGTTTCAACCTGAAATATATTAAATGTAATCTGCCTACAATAGGCTAATAATATACTGAAATCTCTAAGCTCTTTTTCTGCATCTGTGTGCATGCCAAGGCATATACTAAATGTAGTTTTCTCTCAGTCCTTTCCTATCCTGCAGCCAAAACCACAAGCCCTTCAGTAAACTGCAACAGAGAAGGTAGTTGCTATTTCATTTTTAGCGAATTAGACAATGTACGTTTGGTATCCAGAGCTATTCTTTTATTGGTAAAGATGTTGTGATTTTGGTGTTAGCTCTCTTGGTTTTAAGATCGTAAAGTACTGCAAAGAACACATACGTTAAAGCATTATCTAAAAGATACTGAGAAACATATCTAGCACACAGAGAAAACAATTGACTTCAAGTTAGAAAAAATATCTCTAGCATTAATCAGTGACTGCTGTTTATGGAATTTTACAAAGTGTTTTACATCTGTTCCTTGTGCAGTTCGTGAAGATGGAAGACTTTATAATGCATCTTAACTGTGATACTATTTTAATGACTGTATTAAATGGCTACGCTACTGTAGATTCTGTAATATAATAAATGCTTTTCAACGGTACAAACATGCTGTCCTTTTCAAAAAATAAAAAATAAAAAATGGCATCCACTTGTAAATTAGTGGACTAGAATACACATTCTTCTGACCTTTTGTCAGAGTAAGCTGTACTGTATCTACCCTTCTGTGGCTCATAGTTTGACTATTTAGCTAACCTTTTTTTTTTTAACTTTTTTTTTCACAGAAAATGCATTATATTTTGGTGTCATAATTTTTTTCTCCTTTTACCACTGGCACATTATGTTTTTTAAAGAATGTTTATGTAATACCCTATTTGCGTCTTTAATACATTTTGTTTAATTTAAAAGACAAGAGCTGAGCATGCACATTACTGATGCAGAAAGCATAGTAATGGCACAACAGACCTTTATTTGTCAGCTGAAATCATGTGTGTATTCAACCAAATTTTTTTCTTTGAAATTAGAAATTAGAAAATTAAATATATATGCTAAAAACATCTATAACAAAAAGAGAGGAGGTGACTTCAGTGCACTAATCTCCAATTTGAAAGCTTAGACTTCTTAAAGTGCCTAAAGTGGTTGGATACGTAAACCTTACTGAAATTTTTGTGGCATCTGGGTGTCTAGCTCAAGCAGAATATTCTGCAACTCAGGAGTTTGCTATTGTATTAATTTCCAGCTAGATCCTTGAGCCAGGCAAGTGATGGGGAGCAGATACATTTTTAAAAAAAATCACCAGTGATCTGGGAAACTGCTGAATTTCATAATGATCTTTGGTCAAACATGTAGTACTGATTATCTACCTAACAGAGCAACTTGTGCCAAATCACCTATCTTTAATAATAATACCATCTTAATTTCATAGTTTGTATTATTTTATAATGTCAGAACTTTCCTCAATTCATCTTGAAATGATTGGCGTTTTTTTAGATTCACAAAAGCCCCCATCAAATATCATATACCTTTACATACATTCAGTATCCATACTCATGGAGATATGATGTGGACAGACCACTAATATATAGACATAATTATATAGATCAATTTAAAATATTTTAATTTAAAGCAAATTAAATAACACTAATGTATTGTGAAAAGAAATGCAATGTAACAGTTCATGGTGTTTTTACATTAAATGTAATAAAAGAATACAATCCTTGATAATGAAGTCCTGGTCTTACGAAGACAGAGAGGAAATTTACTATTAGATTGCCAATCCTGGTATGATTCAGAAGTCATGGGGCCCACAAAAAATCAATTTTCAAAAACTAATAGAGATGTCCTATTAGCCCCAACAGACTTTGGGTCAGACTCTGAGAAGCACATGACTGCCTACAAATGCATTGTGCAGATGCCTGACCTGCAGGCTCTTCCCCGTATGCTAGAAAACAAAAAATTCTTCTTCATATCAAGAACACTAGAGCTTCAAGATCTGTAAGAAATAATAAAGTATTGGGTGATAAGAAACCCACTATTCTAGATGCATACAGTGAGACAAAAGAAAATCCACCGTGTCATTATGGGATGTCCTCCAAGCACTCTAATGGCCATGCAAAATGCCTTGCTATCGACAACAAAGTTTTCTGACAGAAAGCATACTCACTACTGATAACATGCCCAACAACTCATCCACATAAAACACTTTATTATCGCAAGCCTTGTCCTCTCCCAGGGACCCAAGCTTGTTTCTAAGGGATCACACAAGGAAGGAAGTGGAGCTGACAACTGTCATGAGGTTTCTGAGTGAGTAGTGCCTCCAGCCCTGCGGTCCATGATGGACTGGATCTCGTTCCTTAGCACACTGCATAACAGTGAAGAAACTGGTTATAAAAAGAGAGAGAGAGAGACAGAGAGGAAGGAAAGGGAAAAGGAAAAGCCTACCAGTTAACCCAAATGTCAGCATTTGTCTTGTATTTGCTCGGTACTGATGGAAAGCCAAGAGAAGATGAAAAGGTTTTTATGTTAGGCCATTGCTCCTCTATTAGGTATTTTCGTTTTCATCTCATATACCAAGAGAGCACTTGGGCTTTCCCTTTAAAACTAGTTACAAAACTGAATACCACAGATTATTTCCAAGAGCAAACATAAAGGACCATAAACTGAAGGAAAGAGCTTTTAGAGGTGGATGCTGGTGATGTGCCAGGTAATGATCAGAGACTAACCTAATTATAAGGGAGTATTTACAGCAGCTTTGGATATTACCAATTCTGTGATTCTGTTAAAGTTTCAGTAAAAAGCAGGCTTGGACCAACAATTTCAGTCTTGTTCCTAACAAGTTGTTTGTTGTTGTTTGTTTGTTTTAACAACCCAATTTTCTTTCCAACTTTAAGTATTTGGTAACAATCATAAGTGAAATCAAATGCCTTTCTTGCAGGTCATGAAAATACAGACTGATTCAGGCAGATATTAGTCTCAAGCATCTTTCTTGAAAGAAGGTCTGGGTCTTTGGTCTTACATTAAGCACATTATGAGAACTATTTGCATCTAAGTTAATTTATTGATTAAGAATATGCATTTAACTGCAATTTTATCTGTCCTGCTTCAGCAGCACATAGGACAGAACCAAGTCCTTTACTCAAGAGGGTTTCCGGCTGAGCTGTCATTGTAGCTCCATTGTTTCTCTCCTGAGCTGTCTCCAAACCCCCACCATACAGCCCTAGAAACTAGTGGACGGCAGGGGCTTCCTGATGGGTGCAGAGACATCAAAACCTTGTGTTCTACGAAGTGCTACATGTTCAAAATGCAGTTTGGTTCCCACCTGTGTAACAGTTTGCACTGTGCATCTTTAAAAGAAGGCATATACAACTACATAGATTTTGCAACCAGGATTAAATATCCACTACCTTTAAGTATTTCACAATTAAAATAATAATGGTAGGCTTTATTTGACTAATGAAATAAAAATGAACACTTACTTGAACATTTCATTAATGTTTCATATCAATCAAGAAATAAAATACTCTTGATTTTTTATTGCAGTATTTGCATTACTGGGAGATCTTTAAGGCATCAACAAATGTAACAGAATATTTTATTTGCAGCACGTTTGCCCTCACCTGGACTGAAAGATTCACGGGAAAAGATAATGAACATGCATGCAAATAATGGGGAAAAGAAGAACAGCAGCAAATAACAGCAGAAAGCTTCTAAAAGAAGCCTAAATTGTTGCTGGCAGATTTTTCCCTAGTTAAATACACCAGTGAAAATTCCCCTTTAGGAAAATGCATACAGAGCATATAGGAAAATTATTGTATGGGCTGTTTTCCAAAAATACCATGACTATAAAGCATAATTAGATGGCAAGTATGTGAATAACTAAGTTTAAATCCTTAAGAGTAATGAGATTCATTTGATAATTGTATGAATGCAAGATAAATGTCATCCTTTTAATTTGTTCTCTGATCACTGAGGATGCAGTTTGACGGACAACTTTACAGCAGCACCTTGATCTAAGCAGTGACTGCTCTAAGGTCACTTGGATAATTTGCTAGATTATATTTTAAATGGATTGACCCCCCCCATCCAGCTCAACACACAGCAGGAACAAATGCATTCATACAAGGGAAATATAAAGGGAGAGAAAGCAAACAAAGGTGAAAGGGCAGGTTTTCTACAGCCATGAAGTACAGCTTTACTTTGCTTTGCTTTTTTTTTAAAGGGATGCTCAGATTTTTCTGCTGTTACATGAGTTTTAGTGCTGGAAAGCTTAGAAACACAGCAGGAAGCAAGGCTTGCAATAACATCACAAGGAAGGGTGGCACCCAAGTGTTCAATCTGCTCAGCTGGTGCTCTCTCAAAATTGCAATTTAACCCCTAGAAAGACAACCCTGTCAAGGCAGCCATACTGTAACCTGCCGTATGGTTCAGGTAATCAATCTGAAACGTTTAAATGATAGGTGAGAGCCCCATTTGTCACTTCCTCCCCTGCAGATATGTAAAGAAGAAAATGGAACTCACCATTATTCACCAGGACATGGAGTGGACAATTCTTTGCTCGAAACTGCTGCACAAATTGCCGAATAGACTTCATGGAAGCCAAATCACAGTATAAAAACTCCACTGGAAGAGAAGAGGAGATGAACAAAAACAGATTTAAGACAGTTATAGATATTTTAAAATACACTTACATACATCAGCAAGGACTCCTGTGATAATGTCACCAAAAAAAAAAAAGTAAACATTTTAAAACTCAGCTAGGCTTTTGCAAATTATTGGTAAACCTGGCTGGTCTCAGAAGATTCCTTCTTTCTTCTCTTCCTTCCTCCATTTCTATTTTAAGCCATCGATTCTTCACAGAGCAAACATGAGGAATGCTGCTCCCAGATGGTGAAAAGGGGTTTCAAACAGAGCAAATATGTCCAAATCCCACTGCTTTTTCTATTGCTAGAGGGCCTGCAGCTCTCCAACACTGAGATGAAAAGACATGGAAGCTGAAAATTAAATGGTGAGAGGAGAAGCCACATTGGGTGCCACTATGTTTCTCAGAGGATGACAAATATGATGTTCCATGTTTTTTGTTGTTGTTGTTGTTGTTGTTTTTCCAGATTATCTGCTGAATGTCTCAAAATACATTTAACACCATTATATTTTTATTTCCAAGAAAATAGATCTCTGACAAAAGCATCCTTTGTCCAAGGCATCAGTCAGCCATTGACCCTCATTCCAATGATAGAAAATTAATTTAAAAAGTAAAAATGAAAGCTTAACAAAATACCCCAATAATTTTAAACCCATCAGATCTGAAAATTCTTATCCTGCCTCAGTTCCTCAGTTTTCTCACCCCTGACTCTCAAAGCACTACTTTGTCTGCTTCCTTGCCTTAGGTGACAGCCATGACCAGAGTTATAATGTGCAAACAAGGGGGGCTCCCCCACAACAGCAGTCACTATCCCTTACTACTAGTAAAGTAGTAAGAAATATGAAAGTCATACAAAACACACTCCCCTTGCTCACTGTGTCCTTGCAGGGCAAGCGCTTACTTCGATTTGATTTCAGCAAACTCACTGTCTTTATGAGCTGTGGCAGCCTCTGCCTGGCTCCCAGCATCATGTTGGCCACCATGGCTGAGTACCGGGGCTCCCACCCTGCTTGACCTCCAGGTCCTTGCTGCATTGTTCCCCATCTCTTCTGCCCTCCCACCTTACTGCTGCCCCCCTTTGCTCCGTGGGAAGCAACAGCTACCCCTTCCTTGCACATGGCCTCCCCCACCTCCTCCTATAGAAGGTACAGGCTTTAAATGAAGGGAAAATTAAAGTTACACAGCTCTTCACACACATGCTAAAGAAAACATTTCTTACAGGAACATTAAACTATTCAGTAACCAGGCTACAGTACAGGCTGTAAAAAGTGACCTTTCCTTGCTACTGTTTTCCCTGCTCCATCAGTGATGTTTACCAAATTGTTTCATCCTGTCACAGTCAGGGCTGCAAGCTGTACCTATAATGCTTCTTTATAGTATGTCTGTGCCATATGGATTCAGGCAGGCCTGCAGGCACAATAGCAAGCTAAATAACAAGGCAATCACAGCTCTTATTATAATCCTTTATAGAAGAGCATTTCCCTTGGTTCCCTTCAGTTTTACACAGTGCAGAGCTTTAATAATCCTTATACGTTTGGAATGGAGACAATATTAGCCCACAGCAATGATCTTAGTGAATTTGTATAAATTACTCAGTGGTCCTTTCCAGGAGAGAGAGGGAGAGTAGATTCCAGCTTAAAAACACTTTAAATACATTTTTTTTCTACATGGTTGTAAAGTCACACCATTTCAACCACACTATCACATGAATAAGTCTGGATAATATCTTGAGTTCTCTATAGAGCTTTAGGAGATCTGTAATTTTGCTTAATTTTACCAATGTCCTGCAACCAGCGGTAGCAAGGAAATGCAGAAGTTATTAACTCCTGTTAAAGAACAGAGTTGTTCAGGTTGTTCCTCCTGTGGCCTGTATCACTATAACCAGTCAGATACACAAAACCTGGTTTTACTAACTTATTAGTAACTAATGCAACAAGGAATGGAACGAAGACCTAAGTGAGTTTTTATCCTGACTGTGCATTTGCTCTGCTTCTCTGGGCAGCTCATCAGGGAAAGAGATAGGAAAAGCCCGATCACTTCTTATAAGGCAGTTCCTTACACCACCACTGGAGGAGTCCTTTTTAACACAAAATATTCATTGTGGTACAGAAGACATTGGGCTTCCGTCAGCAGCAGTACATGGCGGCACAGTGCAGGGTCCAACCACATCTTCAGCACCTGTATGGACTGTGGCAACATCAGTCACTCTCCTGGTGTTTGCTAATGCCACTAAATGCACAAGGAAGGCAGGTGCCTGACAACATTCACTAAGCTAAATTTTAATTTCTTCCCTCATCAAAATTGTGCTTTTCTGTATTGCCAACAACAACCTACACTGCTGTGAGATAGCCAGTATGGCAAGACAAGTGCTTTTCAGGCTGACCAGTACAACCTCATCCTTCCAAGAAGGTAACTTTTTGCTACGCCTGTCCCATCTCCCCTCCCTTAATTTTGCAGTTTTGCAGCAAATGCTGTCTTTTGTTATGACTGTACAGTGACGAGGTTAATGGCATACTAGGGCTAGGCTATCATTACTAAGCTTATTTACTTTCTTATTTGGGGAGCGTGTCATTGTATTCAGCATTTATAAAGCACTTTCCATCAAACGATCAGAACCTGCTTTGGAAAGGAAAACAAACAAGCAAATTAAACCCCAAATTCTTCTTTTCACTCACAGGGCAGAAACCTTAATGACCGAAGTCTTTATTCATGCTCGGTCATGCACAGCAGGTCTCTGCCAGCTTCACCGGAGGCAGCACCACGCTGCCCTAGATGCCATTCCACTCTGGAAAGTGGGACAGAAAAACTGCTCTGAGTCAGTCATTGCAGGGCTGTGAATAGAAACCAAACTTCCTCCTGTCTCAGGGTCTGGGTATTTTGTTCTAGTACTGTACTGAGGTATTATGCATTTAGAAGATAAGGATATCAGGTAGTTTTTAGAATATTTCAAAGTATGCAAAAATATACTAAGTGAACCGTTTTTTTTTTTTTTTTTAATCTTTATTAAAGACCAGCATTTAATAATGTGAGCAAATGACCAAACCTGTACTTGCACTAACAATGTGAATTTAATAACTTTTCAGAAACAATGAGGGGAAAAGGTTTTCTGTGTAAGGTAGGTATGAGCAAAGAGAATAAAAATGTGCAATAACAGCAGGCAAACTGAAATATAAGACAATATTAATATTTAGATACATCATTTCATATCATTTTAGATTGTCTGCCACTAGACTTCAAATTATTCAAGTACCTATTAATTGATAATAATGGTCATTCTGCTTTTGAGTTCAATAGTGTTAAAAATTAATGGGTTCATTTGATTTGCTGTATGACATTAAGAATAAAAATAGGGAATAGAATCTACATATAAAATATCTATACACATATACTCTACATCTATACTTCAGCTAATTCTACTGAAATACCCTAATTTCTATCTCTCTCCCATTTTCTCTCTTCTTTTCCTATTCTTCCCCTTTTTTCAGGTACTTCTAGAATGACAGCCATGTCTGTGTTTCTTTCTTCTAGTAGATATGTCCCTTGTTCTTATCTAAATAATCTCCCCAAAGAAAGTGAGCAGGTATTTGTCAGACACCGGTGAAAGTATTCACTGCTAAAAATATCTTACTGTTATTTTATTGTAATTTGATGACTCCGTCGTCAGGAAATTATTAGCTAATAAAATATAAAAGGAGCATAATTTCCCAAAAGACATCTAGTGCTACTAATACCATTATCCACCTATGAACAGATATATATAGACAGTGCTACAATTGCTGCTTTGCATAACTGCTTTCTTTCAAACATGTATCTGTCACAGCACCTTCAGCAGCAGTTCTTCTGGTTGCTCCTCAGTAAGACTTGCTTATCCCACAGAGTTATGCTGGTTCACAGCACACGGCACCATTGAGCACCTACGTACTGTCTGTTCCTGCACCGTGTGCCCTCAGCTCACATGGTGATGGTCACCGACATCAGAGGACATGATGGACAGGCGCCTTGGAGAGCTTACTGACACCGTGAGACCCATGAGAGCCTGACGCAGGCTCTGAGTGCTCGCTTGAGTTTGCCCCTTAGGGTCAGTTTCCCTGAGCTGCATTTCAGACTGACTGCTTCTTCATGTTATTAGCATGCCTTTATTTTTGAACATTTACAATTCCCTTCCTTTGCTCTCCATGACAGCACGGTTTACTCTGATTCCACATTTTGAGGGGGGGAAAAAAAAAAAAGGCATGAAATGGAATTTTGGTCTCCTACAGAAGGAAAATTTAGAGGGCAAAAGAATGGGCAGATATTGTAGTGAATGGTCAGTAACTGTAAAGTTCTGTGATATTCACCGATCAGCTGAGCACTGGAAATGCAATATTGGGGCTTCCACAAAGGCTATGTCATTTAGTTTTGATTTAGATCAGATTAAGATGAGTTGGAAGCCACCTACCAACTGATTATTTTTCTGCATTCAACTCTAAGCCATCATCTTGAAATCATTATGGACAGCTACAACTCCGCATCACCAGAAATCAGAAGTCAGAGTCAACTTTCTTTTATTGCTAATGTCAGTGCAGTGTTCCATCATGCTTTCATTTTATTTGTTTAAAAAAAAAAAAAAAAAAAAAAAGCAAAGGGTCCATTCTGGGGAAAGCTGTAACTCTGCCCAGAGTAGCAGGGAGTTGGGAGCTCCTTCGTGATGGAAAGTGGACTACAGAAAGGACTGCTTTGTCCGTTTGCTACCCGTCTTCAGTGTCTGAAGATGTCAGCAGGAAGAGTTATTTCTCCAGCAATGCACGAGGAATGGTTCCTAGGCAAGATCATCACAAATGCTGAGGAGTCACTATTCATGCTCCAGCACATGCTGCAAAAGCTCCACGTGGGTGCATTGTTTCTCTGGGTGCTGTATCCCCTGAAGAGACATTGAGGAGTTTGGCTGACCACCACACAGTCATACTTTGGCATCTGCACAGAAGCAAGGAGAAATGTTGTCCTGCTCATGAAAGACCTGACTATGCTTCTGAGCACCTGGATGGTTGTTGTTCATCAGAAACTGCTCTTAATGAGGCAAGCACCATCTGATAGATGCTGTGTTGTAAAGCTACAGAAGCTCTGTCAGCAAGGTGGCAGGTGGAAATAGAAGTGAAGCAAATACCAGCACAGTGAAAGTATGAACTGGGAGGAGGCGAAGGCATAAAGCAGTACTGGCTGGAGCCTTCTTCCCTTTTGTCACTGCACTGTCACTGCTGACACTAATAAAGCGTGGCCTCGCCTGGCCCAGTCTTAAGAGACAAGCGTGGTATCTCCCTTCTCCCTTTCTAAAGTACAGTGGTCCTCACTCCCCAGAGAAAGGTGTGCCAGAATCAGCTCATCTTTCTGAGCAAGCTCTGCTCATCTGTTTGTGCATGTCTTCCAGCCAAAAGAAAAGCCACTCTCACTCAAAACAGGGCTGCCAAGAGAGGGGGGTGAACTTCTGGCCAGATGGAAATTCAGACCAGCTGAGCTCAAAAGCTGGTCAAAAACTAGGCATTATATGACAATGCTGTGAGAGGAAAATGCGAAAATGGTTCTACGCCATTAACACAACCCCGGGATTTATCGGTCTACAACCTGGGCACGTGTGGAAGCACACAAGCCTCTGTCAGCAGAACGTGACTCCTGCTAACAGAATATTCCTACATCATCTGGGACTAACTCAAGGGCTGTGATGCAAGTCTGCCCAGACGTGCATGATGACAGAGTGTTTCCAAAGGACTACAGAATGCTTACTTTAAAAGAACTGCTGGAAAAAAAAAAAAAAGCCAAACAAACAAAACAAAACAAAAAACAACAAGGCAAATAAGGCGTGTACCATCCATTTGTGTATTGGGTACAATAATAGACAGTCATCACAAATGCAGCCAGCACAGCATCTCCTATTTATGCTGTGCTCCTGCCCTTCTGCACTTGATGACCTCTCTGACTCCTACACCACAACCACTCCAGAATCTGCCCTATTCTGCATAAGAAGCCAAGATTCTCAGGAATTAAATATTAAAGCAGTTAATGCAGAGAAAAACCTAGTGTGTGCAATGGTACCTACGCACTGGTTGACCCCTAATTCCAGCTGCATTAATGGTGACAATATGCATAACTTTGGCTCCCGATTCATTAAACTATTTTAAGTATGTGACTGTGAACCAAAATGTTGGCTGTTGCCTGATGGGGACCTTACAAGTTCCCCCTCACCCTGCCCAGTCTTCTCAGCCCTCTATTGGTCTGAATAATGTTGTGGTATTTTTACAGACCACCGATCTGTCATAGACTTTCAGAGACTAAAAGAAAAAAAAAAATCAACAATGGCTAGCTCTAGCATGGATTTACTGCCTAAGCTGATGCTTGAGATATGCCATAGAAGAAGGGGACAGATGAAGCACATCCATCTGCGAAGTGTGTAAGTGCAATGCTGCGGACCGAAACACTGAGCACACCTAAAGACATACAGCTTGGGTATGGTCATTAAAAGATATACTCACGGCTTTAGTTGGACTAGTTTGTCTACAGCCTTCCAGAAGGCAAGTGAGAACACTTACATTTAGCTGAGCCTTCCCTGAGTCACCCATTCCTGTGCCACCAACTTTAAAGGCAGCTGGGAGAGACTAGCTTCCTGAGCCCCATGTTAGCCTTTGTGAGCAGCCTCTGAATGGCATTCTGCAGCCTAGGCAGTGAAAAAAGAGCTCTGCGCTGGTGTTCACAACATAAAGAAAAATTCACATTGGGCAAATATTAGAAGCTTATGCTTCCCCCACTCCCAGGACAGTTTGAACACTGTCTGCTCAAAGAGCTATAGAAAAAAAAATGTATTTAATGGTGCTATTTCTTAACCATGTAACTTTAACCTATTGTACTAAGAGAAAAGAGAAAAAAAAATCTTTAGCTTTCCAACAGACACTTCCACCTACAGAGGTGGAAGAGTAAAATAAAAAAGAAATTTGTCCTCAGAAACTGAGCAATCTGGCTTTGCTACTTTCACCTTCTGTAACAGAAGTGTGTGGACTAGTCCAGTGATCATTTAACCTGTTAAATTCAACAAACACCTGTAGCTCTTGTGCACTGGTTAATCAAAGAAAGCCAACTTCCAGGGTAAGAACAGTGTTTCAGTTCTCTCCCTGCCAAATGCTCGCATTACTGCCAAAATACTAGATCATTACAGGAGAGTCTCTGAATGGATTCACCGTTCATGTTCCCTGAGCACTGGGATGTAGCAGCAATACAAAAAAAGAGGTAGTCCATGTAAAGCACCAGAACTGCTCATGTGTGACTCTGCTAATTGTACTGCAAGCTAGGATGTTATTTACATATGTGATCATTTTAGCAGGATTCCTACACTGCAGGGATAGTATGCTCTGGGTTTTCCAAATATATAAGTAGTGCTTTGCTGTATAATATTTAATATTTTATGTTCAGCAGGGACAGGCCTTGAAAAAGAAATTGTCTATCATCAACTTATAAGAAAAGTTTAGAAGATGGTGGCAGTGGGATCCATAGTGAGCTCTCAGGGTGAGGAAGATTATCGCAGCTTCCTGTGGGTAAAATTTCATCCAGATTATTTACTGGGGAGGCTTTATTTCTCTATGAAGAGCAAATACAATTATAGATACATAGAAAATTTCCTCGTATACTTGCTAGAAATTACATGCTGTCTCCCTTCCCTCTTCCTGCATTTACGTGCTCATCACCCAGATTTATGACTGCAGAGAAACAGAGTTCTCTGATACCCTCCCTTGTTGTGATGGGAAGAATTTCTTTGATTTTACCCCACTGAACAACAGCTTTGGGAACCTCTCCGTCATTTCTAGCACCTACTGCTGTGCCTTCACATAGGCTGAAAGCATCTATGAGTTTGGCAGCTTCATAGCCCCATTCATAGCCCCCTGGAGAAATGGTGGAAAAACAACATCCACATCAGTTTTGATCTGGGGCTGTTATTTGGAGAAAAAAAAAAAAATTGTTGCAGTGAAGATGCTTCTAAAATCTCTTTTCAAGGTTGAGGAAGGCAGCATTGATCCTGCTGACTGTTAAGTATATTTTCTTCCTTCTGTGGGGACCTGAAACAAGAGGACTGGCTCAAGTAAATGCCGTCGGCCTCACGGGTACAGAGGAGCTCACAGTGAGCGTCTGAAAATTCATCATTTATGGACAGAAGAATAGATGGTTCCATCCACATTATATATATTTGGAATATATGGAATACCTCCATTCCTATTATATATATTTTCAGATGTATTTTCTTCGTACTCCTGGTGAGCAGATTTTATTTTAAATTTCATTGTTACATTTTGTGAATTGCAGAAATGTTGCTTTTTATTCTTGGATAACATTTATTCTTTTCAGTGATTTAGCCCTACACTGTGACTTATATCTCATTTAAAATGGCAAAATATACAGTGCACATTCGACATGCACATTATAGTGTCCTTATATTGACGTTTTCCATCGGGAATGAAACTCAAGTGAAGAGCTGTTTGGAAGTAATGCAGAGTCAAGATATTAAGGAAGATAAAAGTCAGCAAGGGCTTTACAAGATGACAAAATGGAAAGGTACTGCAGAGGAAGCTAGGAGCACAAGTGTTCTTAGAAAAGATGACAAGTCCTTGAACTGATTTAAACTGGTATAGTTCTGGTAAGTAAATGGAAGTATAATTTCTTTCCTATTTCTCAACTCTGGACTTGCACATCCGCAGTGAGTCTTGTGCAGTGTAGCTTAAAAGTTAAGGTATTGAATCACTTGCATCATTTGACAATAAAGATTTTCAGAAGGACACCTACATGCATACAAAAAAGTAACACTGAGGACAAAAAAAGCCTACTGATCTTTTGTTGGCAGCTTTTTCCTTCAGAATATTTGATTAGACATGCACCCTGACTAAAACATGCACCAGTGCTGCTCTGGTGTTGTTCTCCTCTTGACTTGCAGCATTTCTTTTTTATATGAAGTGTACTGTTCACAAGCAAGTGTAATTTATTTATTCAAAATAATTTCTCCAAGGTAGCCAAACCCTACCAGTTCAATTTAGTTTCAAATTAGCTACTGTGCTCATAACTTTACACCCCTAAATCTTGCTTCCCTAAGTCTCCCTAATTATTTTTTTACTGTGAAAGTCTACTTTCTTCACCCTATATAATTCGTAAAAGAAGCTCTCACTCATTCTAAACACATCATAATAACAAGAGAGAAAAAAACATATGAGCTTAGTGAAAAAGAGAATGTTCAGAAAATCAGGGGGCTGCTAAAACAGAGCTACCTTAACTACAGGCGCTCCTAAGGCCATAATATCTGTAGAACAGATACTCTTAGTTGCTACAGTAAGGAATCTACAATTCCAATTAGCCTGTTTTTGGATGGAAATAGCTCAGAGCTGATTATACCCTAATTCTTGTAGTGGCCTAAAACTGATCCAGGCCACTTGCTCATCACTGGCACGGATCTGGCTTCCCCCATCCTATCTGCAATGCAACTGCCCAGAGATGTGAACTGGGTGAGTTGTCACTTAACTTTTACTTGCTGATACAGACTTTTTAAAATAGATTAAGACTTTCTGTGCTACTTTATGGTAAATATCAAAGGTTTCAGTCAATACTGAATACAATGTAATTTGTATGTCTTAGTCTGCTGCGCAGGCACTTCTTTCCATAAGCCAATATCAAATATATACCAGAAGATCACAAAGAAAATCACTCTCAGTAGGACTGCTGGTCAGCACTACGTCTGGATATTTCATAATGAATTAACTTTTCAATCCATGGGTAAAGTTTAATGTAAGAGAAACATTATGTGATGGCAAAACAACTCCCTTATTGGCTACATTTCCTGAAAAGAGCTTGCATTTCTATGTATGACTGCTTACCATTTCAAAACCACCATAATAAAAACCTTCAGTATAAAGAATAATGTTTGTAGTATGCATTGGTATTACCATGAAAACAGCTCAGCAAATATTCTGTTCTACACCTCTATGGTAACAGACTGAGGCTGATAGTGTCTATATTGTAGTACTTTAGGACAAAAAGCTCAGAGTCAAAGGAAATAAAACAAAGAAGAAGGGAATATTTCCAAGCTTCAGACAAGAATATCATTGAGCTGCTCAGAACACAACATCTTTTGTGCTGGACATAAGAACTACCATAATACATATTTCTGCAAACACCGCCTTCCCTTTCACCAGAAAGTTTTCAGTTGTTTCCCTTGTGTCAGTTCAAGCAACCATGTGGCGAGCCAGAGCAGCTCACAGATGCAGCTTCAATGAACTTTCCATTTTCTTCTTTTTCTCTTCTTTTTCTCTTTTTTTTTTTTTTTTTTTTTTTTTTTTTTTTGGAGATGGCCTTCACATGGGTCCGTGAGTCACTGCTCTCCTGCGGCAGCAGGGCTGGTGGAGAGGTGCAGTGGGAGCAGGCAGCCGGGGTGGAGAAGCGAGAGGAGGACTGCCCCTTCCAGCCATGGTGCAGCTTTAGGAGCAGGTTAGTCACAGTTTCTGACCACATGGCAGGGCAGCTGCTCTTCCCCATCATTCCTGTCCCCCTTTGCTTCTTCCACACAGATTTGCTGGTGCAACCACTAGCCTGGCTCGTGACAACTTGTACCTGGGATGTTATCTGGGTCACAGCAAGGCAACATAAATCGCCTTGGGCAGCACTGCCATCGTCCTTTCCTACTCCTCTGAGAATCAGGAGGCCTAGCCTTGCTCTCGCTTTTCTCCAGACGTGACACTAGGCTGTTTCTCTTTCAGGCTTAAGACTTAGGACTGTAGAGTTCTTCTAAGATATGATTCATCTGACCTGTTTCACAAATCTAGTTTAAGATGAGATGAATCATGTCCTACAAATGTTTATTGCTTTCCACAGACTCCAAAAGGAGCTTGGGGACACTGACTCAGATTTAAACCTCTGAGTTATAAACCTTAAAAATTAGGTGATTTGAACGCCAGCCTTCAGATTCAATTAATAATGAACAAACAGAGAAAAAGAGAAAAAAACAGAGAACCGCACATGCGTACGGATGACTCAGTGTTATTCACCATACTCAAGATTCGGGAAAAAAAAAAAAAAAAAAAAAAAGATAATGACAATTTCCAGGAGGATCTTGCAAAAGGGTCTCAGATAGCTGGGTAACACAAAGAAAATTAATGCTGGAAAAAAGATAAGGAGTCTTGCAGGGAGTGTTTAAATTCTTCTCATATCGTGAATGGCTATGGAATAACTGTGACTTTTCAACATAAAAACAGAGATATCATTGCATACCCTAATTGATGAGCACATCCCAAGAGTCAAAGAAGGTAAAGATAATTGTGGTGTTTGGGTTTAGTGCCATTATGTGCATACATGCACATAACTGAGACTGAGCTCAAGCAAACTGTGCAAGACATTAGCATTTCTAAAATAACAGCAGTATAGCTTTACATCCCAGGTGAGAAATGGCAGTTTTGCAACTGCTCACAGTTCTTGTAGCTACTAATCTGCTGCAGAGATCTTAACTACTTAGCAAAGTGAGAGGAAAAAAAGGTGCAAAAGAATAAAATACCAAGAATAGAACTACAGTATCTTGACTACTGCTTCAGAAGCTGCCCTCTATACTGGACTCCACCTCCTTTCTCTTTTTATTTCCATACAAAGAGATATTTCTTATTATTTTCAGAATTGTATTCATATAATATATATATATTTGAGATTGATTCATCTGTGGGAAACTTCAGAACTTTTCCACCCAATCCTGTTCTGTTACTTACTTTGCTATTCTTCTATTCTTCTTCTCATCTCAAACTCCTTGGCTGTCCTCCACAACTTTTAACATGATCACTGTAGTGTAGTGTCCTGTTTAGTGATGGTGCTTTAAAGAAATTCTCTTTCATAGCAGTTCCCTGCTATCGCTGACCTGTAATTTCAGGCAATGTAAGATGGAGCAGATGTGCAAGGATCCACAGTGCTCTTCTTCTGCATCTCAATATTTAGTGTTTTGGTTATTTTTTTTTCTTCTTGAAGGCAGGTTGGCTTTTGGAAATCTGAATAATTTTTACTTTTAGGAATGCTCATTCTGTGTACTGTTCAGTATCAACTCATGCTGACAACTGCTTTCATGAGACATTTTGTGGAAACTCTTCCCCTCATTAGAAAAAAATTCCCTGGGAAGAAAATGCCAGGCTGAAAAGAGTACACTCTCATTTGGGAACAATTTGGGAAAGAAACAGATACTTTTAACCCCATGAAAATCCATTTCTTTTTAAAAAAAAAAAAAGTATCAAAACATTTTTCTCTGAAACTTCAGGAAAGATATAAAGTGAACAAGAAACGGAAACTTAACTCTTTCTTGTGTTCGGTGTTATAGTCTTTGCCACTGTGCTTTACGCCAGCTCTAGGAAGGACTGACTGTATAGATAAGTCTTTGCATTCCCATTCAGAAGTTACACCTGGGATTGAGTAATGCCAGACTGAGTAATGTCATTGAGTGGCTGGGAAGCAGAAAGGGACCTGGGGGTACTGATGACAGTGGGCTCAGCATGAGCTGTGCCAGGGGAGGGTCAGGCTAGGCATTAGGAAAAATTTATTTACCATGAGGGAGACAAACCCTGGAACAGGCTTCCTAGAGAGGTGGTTGATGCCCCATGCCTGTCAGTGTTCTGGAGGCATTTGGACAGTGCTCTCATTACTATGCTTTAACTTCTGGTGAGCCCAAGTGGTCAGGCAGATGGACTCAATGATCTTTGAAGGTTCTTTCCAACTCAACTATTTTGTTTTACTTCTGCAAGTGGGATTTGGACTAGTGAGTACCCTAGGTGTTTTGGGAAATGTCGGCTATAACTACAGAAAAGCTCACTAACAGGAGACTGGAGAGCAAGATTCATAGTTATGGTTTTTGCTGACCTCAGAGAAAATCAAACTGCCAATCTCAAAGCTTCAGGGACCCCCTGTCTTTCCCCTGACCTACCTGGTCCTGCGAGTATAAAACTGAATGGCTCCTGAAAGAAATTCTTACTTTTTCTTCCTTTTGTTTGAGATGCCAGTAAACAGCTACCTTAGAATCCGGTCACATTAATTCAGTAGAGGTACTGGTTATTTTAGCCTTGACCATTTTATTTTTTGTTTGGATTTTCTTTTTGGTAAGTGTGCAAATAAACTGCACATTTTCAGGTTCACTATAGAAAGAAAGCAGCTCACATGGAGGCATGGACAGGACCATGTGCACAAGCACATGCCTTGCCTAGAAATATTATATGAATTAGCTCATAGGTTCTGCATTTGTCCCTTGAGGAGCCCCTCATTCCAACACGAGCATGGAGAACATCCTAACTCAGGTACTTGCAGAGCAGGAGGAGAAGGCTCCTTCTCCAGACCTGTATTTCTCATTTATAGAAGGTTGCAAGGTGAGGAAGAATGTGTTAGTGGTACTACAGTGACGGCAGCTGAGCTTGCTGCATTGGTCAACAAAGTATAGCTACAGTAGAACATATAAGAAGCATACGCTTCAGTCTGCTTCTGTGCACTTCTGCTCTCTAGTTAGCAAGGAGAAAACCATCAGTAGGCAGAAGAGACTGTCTCTTTTGAAGTGATAGTCACAGCACTGTTGTTTTCTTCAGTGCACACCCTTCAGGGTCAAGCTTTTAAGTGTGGGGAGAGAGAGAAAATAGATTCCCATTAGTCTGCTTTATAACCACGTACAACTTAAATATAGGCAAACTGGATTTTTCTAGTTGGTCTTTTACCTAAGAAACTAAACTCATAAAGACAAGACCTCCTAAATTTTGCATCCTTTGCAGGTAATTAATAATGTACGAAATATTCTTCCTACACTTTCTGATGCACTATCAGTTTGGTTAATGAAGAAGCTAGAAATTCTTCTCACCATAGATTACTATTTCTAATACGGTGATAGCTGTGGTCCTGGCATTGTAAAGTAGGGGAGTAGAGACAGGATTTAGGATATATTTTTTTATTTCTGCCTAGCACCTAACCAGCATTTTCAGGGAAGATAACCCCCCTCTACTCTACACTGGGAAAGAAATCAGACAGTAACTTTTATGCAGTCAGGTATGCTCTTCTAGCAGCACTCTAACAGCACTACTGATCTGAACGCTATATTTTGAACACATTTTGGATTGCTGCAGAGCTGCAAGATCAAAAGTCTGCCATGCAAAATTCTGGTGCAGCGTGCTGCAACATATAAAAACCACACTGACAGATCTTGGCAGATCCTCACCCACCATAGTACCTCCTTCGCCCTGGGTTTCGGGCTCAGCTTGACTCACACATGCAGAGGGCTGGACCCAGCCTCCAACTCCACGGTGGGCATCGCATGGCCCACCCTGGTGCTGGGTAGGGTGGGGAGGACAGGGGCGGGTGAGCCCCTTGCCTTGCCCAGGAAAGGATGTCTGTGGGGGTAAGTGTCTCAAAAAGAGGGGAAAAAATGGGAAGCTGGGTTGTGGTGAGACCCAGAGTGACCGCAGGCACCGGAGCTGTGTGCATTTCCTCCGGCTGCTTCATCAAAGGGACGCGGATCTCTCCAACCACTGTTTTTGGAACTGAAGTAAATTTGGTTAGCTGTGTATAAAGCTCTGGAACAACACATTTTTAATGGGCAGGTAGAACATTAATATGAGGGTAAATTATATATTTAGGTTAGCAGCTTGGCTGCTTTGTTGATTCGTTATTTCGGACTATTTGGATGACGGCCATCACCGTGCTGTGATTTATCTCTGTTTAATTTTTCCACTTTTTCAGACCCTTGGCTGTTGATAATTCAATTTCTGGCAACTGCGGACCTTCACTCCCCATTACAAGTTATACCCCAAGGCACACATACTGCCATCTGCGCTGTAATGGTGGTGGTAGCTAGTGGATGTGAAGAGGCAAATGTCCAGATGCCACTTGGGATCTGAGACAGCTCTAATATGCAAATGATGCTTGGATTAAAAATACCCTCTGAATTCAAATATTAGCCACTCAGAAACACTAGGACACTCACCCAAGGGACTCCCTTCACCCCCGTACTCAACTTCTGCATATTGCTTATTCCAAGAGCTCTAGTGGCTGCAGATACCTAAATGCTTTCCTTTGATGATGACCAGAAGAAATCTGTCAGGAGGTTTGTGCCTACAGCAAACCATCAACTTCTGCTTTGCCAAGAAGTGCCCCTTGCATAACTGCTTGTGTCAGTGGCACAAGGTGCTGAATGGGTTTAATTGTTGGGAGGCTACATCCCCTCTCCATCGAGGCTCACAGCCATTCAAGTCTTGACCTGAATTGAAGAGGAACGATTATATTTTAGGAAGAAGTTGCCCCCAAATCTTTCGTAAAAGCTCAACAGGAAGGTAGCCTACAGACAGCAGGGTGGAAGGAAAACACGTGGATGGCTCCCAGCAAGAAGAGGAAGCCCAGCCCCACAATGAGTGCTGCACGGGTCACAACCAGGTTAATCCATCTTTCTGACCTCCCATGTGAAACAGAGACCAACCTGACAGTTACTCATCCTGAGCTGAACCTATAATTTCTTGACAATCTATGGCACACCTTGATGACTTACTAGCTGAGGGAAGCTAGCAAGAAACATAGATGCTGCTTCTTCTCCACAGAGCTAATTATCTTGAGATGTGGAAAACCCATGTGGCCAGCGCTGTGTTTTCCCATCCTCTGATGAGAAAGGAGGACAACGGAGGTTATCCTCTGTTGAGGAGGGTGACAGAGCACTGGAACAGGCTGCCTAGGGAGGCTGTGGAGTCTCCCTCTCTGGAGATATTCAAGGCACGTCTGGACGCCTACCTGGGCAGCCTGCTCTAAGAAGCCTACTTTGGCAGGGGGGTTGGACCTGATGGTCTTTCGAGGTCCCTTCCAACCCCTTCGATTCTGTGATCCTGTGTGATCACCAAGGTGGTGGGGAGTTGTTTGTGACACCACTGGAGCATTCCTGTGTTCCCTTCTAAATCTCTCCTTGGATAAATATTTAGCTATATAATCTGCAAGTCTATTGGTATTTCCTGAGCAGAGACCCATGGCATGCTATCCAGGCAGAGTTTCACCTGGCTATACCCAAGTGGCTCAGTATCTATCTAATAACGTATCTTAAAAGTTCCTGGGCTTTGCAGTGAGAAAGCTATAATTCGCTCCCTTTTGATAGGCACAGCTATGTACAATACACATCCAAACAGCCTGTGTGGGTGACTTCCATCAGTACTCCGCCTTCATTTTGGTTTAAAATTACCTTCCCAAAGAGAAGGAGGTGAAGCAGAAAGACTTCAGGGCCACTAACACCTATTCTCCATTAAACTGTTCTGAAAGTCATGAAGAAAAAGCTAAAATGATCAGAGATATTTCCTCTACCTATTTTGGAAACCACTGCATTCTTTTTCTCTTAAGAAATCTCCTTGCCATCACCTCAGCTAAGAAAATGAGAAAGAAAAGGAAGCCTGAGCCAGAGAGAACAGAGAACAACTTAAGACATTTGGGCAACCTGGAATGTAATTTTGCTGGAGGGCAATATTCTCTTTCCACATCATTTTGTGTTTGTGGGATAAAGGACTTGTTACAGCTTGGCAAGGCTTTTTAGTGGATTTCTAACAGAAGAAAAAAGAATTTAAGATGTTTGACTTGCATTGTTCCAAATTACTACATTTTTTAGCTCTAATCAACCTTTTTTTTGATCATTGCTCTTTTAAGATATATTTCCTTAACATAAGCAGTTACATTTTCTCTGCATAAACTGTGAATCGCAGCCATGATTTTATACTACTTTACTGTAGGACCGTTTGCAAACATCTCTTAAAGAGTAGTCAATGAGCACATCAGTAAAGATTTTCAAAAACTGGAAATATTTTCTCAGAATTATCAATGCTGCCACCTATTTTATCACTGGCAACTGTGGCTACAACACCCAACCAATAAATTTTCACCTGAGATGCAGTGAGCAGTGACCATCAAAAGGCATGAAGTGTGCAATCAAAGTTTACACATTACATTCAAAAGCTGCAGGTTATATTTCACCCCTGAATTTGAAACAAAGGCATTCGTACTCCATGCTTCGAGCAAAGAGTCTTTCCTAGCTCTTTGACACTGATAAGGTTAGTTTGCCCACTATGGGGCAGTTTCCTTTCTCTGTGATCCTTGGCTTATTGAGTGTTATATTTTCTGACTGAAGTGAGTCCACTCTTAGGAACAGACAGTTTATGCTCCACACCTTTTTCACAATAGTAGGATTGTCAGACATTTTCTATAATACAAATGTGTGCTATCCATTAATTCCTGGCAGAAGCATCAAATCTGTAAGATTTTATTTTAACTATAAGGGGGGAAATAAGACCAAGCTATTAGTGGGGAACTGAAAAAAAATGATGACTGACACAAGAGAAAATCTTACAGCTGCTACCTACACAATTTAAAGAGTATATCCATGCTCTCTCAAAGATTATCTGAATACTCTTTCTGTTATACTCTGGTCAGGTCGTGATAAATCCATCTATTAAAAACAGTTGGACTCAAAAATCAAGAAGTTTTAGAGACATTCTTCGCATTAAAATGGAAGGGAGGGAGGAAGGGAGGGAGGGAGGACGGACCTGGAGAAGGGTCATTGATCAGCAGGAGAGTACTTGAAGAGCAGCTCAAAGGAATTCCAGCCACTCCAGCCAGTAAGTCAGTTTCATAAGGGGCCCAACTCAAATGTCTCTATGCTAACACATGTAGCATGGTGAATAAACAAGAGGAGTAAGATGTGGTGGGGTGGTTCCCATGACTAGAGTGTTGGGATTGAAGGACACAGGCTCTTTAGGGAGGACAGTCAGGGGAGACGAGGAGGAGGCGTTGCCCTCTATGTCAGTGAGCAGCTGGATTGCATGGAGCTCTTCCAGGGGATGGCTGAGGAGCTGACAGAGTGCTTAGAGGTCAGGATTACAGGGAGGGCAGGGACAGAGGACATTGTAGTGGGAGTGTGCTACAGGCCACCTGATCAAGAAGCCCAAGCATTTAAAGCCCTCTAGGGACAGATAGAAGCAGCCTCACATTCACAAGCCCTGGTCCTCATGGGTGGCTTCAACCACCCCAATATTTGTTGGAGGGACAGCACAGGAGGGCATAGGCAATCTAGAAGGTTCCCAGAATACTTCGATGACAACTTCCTTCTCCAAGTGATAGAGGAGCCAACAAGGAGAGGTGCTGTGCTGGACCTCATTCTCACCAACAAGCAGGGGCTGGTGGGGAAGGTGAAGCTCAAGGGCAGCCTTGGCTCCAGTGATTGTGAAATGATGGAGTCTGGGATTCAGAAGGTAGCGAGGAGGGCGCCCAGTAAGCTTCCTACCCTGGACTCTGGAACAGCAGATTTTGGCCTCTTCAGGGATCGGAGTAGAGCACTGGAGAGAGGAGCGGCCCAAGAAAGCTCGTTAATATTCAATATTAATATTCTTCACTAAAGGCAGATCATGCCTGACAAATCTGATGGCCTTTTATGATGGGGTTACAGCACTGGTGGATAGGGGAAGAGCAACTGACATCATCGACCTGGACTTGTGCAAAGCATTTAACACTGTCTCTCATGATATCCTTGTCTCTAAATTGGCGAGACACGGATTTGATGGATGGTGGGTGTTGCATTAAAGGTTGAAGTAATTGGGAGTGATGCCCAAGTAGCCATTATAAGTAATATATATAATAATATATTAATAATATAATTATTATTAATATAATTGATAATATATAATATATATAATATAATGTAATGTAATATATATTATATAAAATATGAATTGGCTGGATGGTTGCACTCAAAGAGTTGCGGTCAACGGCTCAATGTCCAAGCAGAGATCAGTAACGAGTGGTGCTCCTCAGGGGTCAGTATTGAGACCAGCACTGTTTAACATCCTTGTCAGTGACATGGGCAGTAGGACTGAGTACACCTTCAGCAAGTTTGCCAATGACACCAAGCTGTGTTGTGCGGTTGACATGCTGGAAGGAAGGGATGCCATCCAGAAGGACCTTGACAGGCTTGAGAGTTAGGCCCATGTGAACTTCATGAGGTTCAATAAGGCCAAGTGCAAGGTCCTGTACCTGGACTGGGAAAATCCTAAGCAAAAATATAGGCTGGGCAGAGAATGGATTGAGAGCAGCCCTGATGAGAAGGAGTCGGTGGTATTGGTTGGCGAGGAGCTCAACATGAGCCAGCAATATGTGCTTGCAGCCCAGAAAGCCAGCTGTATCCTGGGCTGCATCAAAAGAAGTGCGGCCAGCAGGGCGAGGGAGGTGATTCTCCCCCTCTACTCTGCTCTTGTGAGACCCCACCTGGAGTGCTGCATTCAGCTCTAGGGCCACCGGCACAAGAAGGACATGGGCATCTTAGAACAAGTCCAGAGGAGGGCCTCAAAGACGATCAAAGGGCAGGAACACGTCTCCTATGAGGGCAGGCTGAGGGAGCTGGGGTTGTTCAGTATGGAGAAGAGAAGGCTCCAGGGAGACCTTCCAGTCTTCTACCAGCAGCCTTCCAGTACCTAGAGGTGGCCTACAGGAAAGCTGGGGAGGGACTCTTTGTCAGGGAGTGGAGTGATAGGACAAGGGGGAATGGCATTAAACTAAAAGAGGGTAGGTTTAGATTAGGTATAAGGAAGAAATTCTTTACTCTGAGGGTGGTGAGGCACTGGAACAGGTTGCCCAGAGAAGCTGTGGATGCTCCATCTTTGGAGGTGTTCAAGGCCAGGCTGGATGGGGCTTTGGACAACCTGGTCTGGTTGGAGGTGTCCCTGCCCATGGCAGGGGAGTTGGAACTGGGTCATCTTTAAGGTCCCTTCCAACCCAAACTATTCTGTGATTCTGTGATTCAGTGATATCTAGTTTAGTGGAACCTTAAGTACACCGGATCATACATAGATATGCCAACTTAATTCCCTTAGGATACAAATCAATAAGAAAAATGCTTTAAAAGTGTATTTTTCTCACCATCATTTAACAACTTCTAGAAAGAGCAACAAAATTTTCAATATTGTGCGGTTGACCAAAACATACCATTTTCACACTTCCAGCAGATCTCACTCCTTTCAAACAATTGGAAAGGAAAACAGGCTACAGAGCCTCGTAAGAGAACATCTTAGAAAAGCCACAGGTCAAAAAAAACCCTGACCCAAGTATGCAGGTGAGTCAGGAAAGATTATCATGCAACAAGGCTTATATATTTAAAACATCACACGATTAGAAGAGCCATAGAAAAGGGTGCGATTTTTCCTATAAATAGAGACTCCCGTAGGCCCTTATTTCAGTTACTGTTTAGTGGGATCCCTTTGAAGCAAAAGGATGAGCTGTCATGTGGGAGAACATCAAAGTAGCCAAATAACTACGCATTAGTGCAGCAAGTGCTGCATCTTTCAGTTATCTCTTCACAGCTCTGCCTTGCAGAAACACAATGTGGATAGCATACCAATGTCCACAAGGGTGGCCCAGAAGATACATCACTTAGTCCATGATGATAACAAATGGTAAGACTATCAGATTATAAACAAAGCATGGAACTGAAAGATTTCTAAATCAGAGTTTGTATCACATTATCCAATCTACTTGGAAAGAATGCAGTGGGAAAAGTTGCTATGAATTCTGAAAAAGCATTAAAAAATCATCAGACCATGCAAAAGACATCTCTGTAACCTCTGAGCTATTTCCTGACTATTTATCACATTTATTCCAGCAGTCTCTGTCCTCAACACAATAAAATGTAGCATTAGTTTTTGGTAGTACTGGGGAAAGTACTCATAGCTATTTGAGCTTTTGAGAGCTGCTTGAACCCAAGATTTCAAACAGTTTGTAAGCAAAATTGGAAGAGTTTATCTAGGAGGGTTAAATACTGCAAACTAATTATTGTACATTTGTAATGAATTCTTTCTCTGTTGAAATGGTAAAATTGATCTGTGACAAACAATTATTAAGAACTCGTGTGAAAATACAAAGGCAATTTTCTAAAATAATTTAATGGCTGACTTACTTTAATTAGTGGTAAATTATTTATTGCAAGTTCTTTAATCACCTTCTATTTACACAAGGGAGCCCCAACCTTGCTTGATTGCTTGAGCTACAGAAATCACTACAACAATAAACAATAAAAGATATTATCTAATCCTTATGGTTTTTGTCTGTGTTTGTGGAAGGGAGGGCAAAAGAGAAGAAAGACTGGTTTTTATTCTACTCTATAGGGTTACCAACAAGCAGATTATTTGCAGTTAAGGTAAGGAAGCACAGAGTGAGCAGACCATCAGAAATCGTGAGTATATCTGCATGCACTATGTCATATCCCTTCATAAACTCATCAGTTGCTGTCTTAGAAATGGGTCCTTTTCCCAGCAATTACAGGAAGGCTGACTTCAAATCTCACTTCTTCAGTTGGTGGGAAACTTTTTCTAATTTCTAGACTAAACCTATTCATGACTATTTTATATCTAATTGTTTTTGTAAAATATCTTTTACTGTAAATATATTTGTACTGCTTTTATTATTTGCCCTACTGATATATTCATGGACAGCAAAAGTACCATCCCTTGCATTTAATTATTTTTGGACAAAACCAGCCAAATTCACTTAGTCTTTCTTGTTTGTTTATTAGAGCAGACTCTGTTTAACTCAGAAAGCATTCTCTATTTCAGCTTGTGCTCACCTCCATTGAAAATGCAGAGCAGGACAGCCTCCTGCACTATAGGTGGAACTCAATTATGTTGGTTCTGATATTTCCCAATTTCCTTTGGTTATATGCCATCAAAAACATCTTAGGATCATTTATCTTTTTCACAGATATATGAAAGTTTAAGCCGCTATAGCAGTGGCTTATATTTGTCACCTTTAGTCATCTTAATAACTCTGAATACACTGATGTCTTCTTTTTCCTCAGCTTTATCTTTTAACTGATGAGCTTTGAGTTTATAGCTGAGAAGTTATTTTATGTTACAGTTCAGGGAAACCTTTTGATACACCAGACAGAAAGAAGGCACCTCAGTATTAACAGTTTGCAGATTATTAGCACTGTATACTTCTGCTGAATTTCACTGCACTGCAAAAATCTCCATGTGAGATTATTAAAATTTAATATGAAAACACTCAACTAAGCCATGCTGGAAAATCTGCCATTAACATTCTTTAAAGTCTCATCATACCAATCCAGGGAAAAATCAACTATGAAAGGTTTGGAAAAGATCACCTTTAAATAATGCTCTTTGTTTTCCATATAGGGCATGTAGTGAAAATCAGCACCAAATATCAAAGTGACTTTTTAATACATTGCCCCTTCTTTTTGCTAGATCTTTAGGGGTGTATAAGAAGCAAAATGGGAGGGCAGAAGAAAGGGCAGTATTTTGCAGTAAAGGTTGCTGAACTCTCCCAAAATGGATAAAACCAGATAAAAAGAGGTCAAGAATGAAAAAGAAAATGAAAGCAGTTTTCATAAGAATTAAAGCTATAGTTATACAAAGAACACAACAGCAGCAGTTAATTAGACTTTAATTAGTTGGAAGAAAGTAAATCAGCAAAGTTTTGAGCAACCGTTTGTCAAAAATGCTTCAGCTGCCATGAAGAACTATTAGAAAGGATACACACAAATTGGAGGGAGGGAGGAGATTGTTTGTTTTGGGTTTGGATTTGTATGTGGTGGAGGTTTTTTTCTTTCCTTTTTTCTCTTTTTTTATAGTAATAAAGGATTTTAAAACTTCTTTCAAGCTTTGTTATGCTACAACATGTAAACAGTACATAGCTAACGAAGGGCTGTCTCTCTATTTCTAACTTGCATTCTAATCAGAGAAATCAAAGCACTCCAGATGCAACATCCCAGCCACCAACAGCACACCCTGCATCCGGAAATGCTCTGGCCTGGCTGAGCTCCTGACAACAGACTCCAGTCCTGGAACTACATATCCTTGAGAATAAATCTTATTTTCCTGACTGCAAGCTTCTTTAAGAAATGATATTTGATATTATTCTTGCCTTCCTGTATAATACACCATATTAATACAAACCGTGTGTTAAGCCTCTATACTTTGCGTACATCCTTCTTTGCCATTATCATATATTGTCCTACTGGTGTGTATGTCCTGTCACAACTGCCATTGATCCATCACATCTCTTCTGACTTGTGTCTTTTCCAATTTCCTATTACATCCTTCTCTACCACATTTTCAGGTAGAATGGGACAGAGACAATTCAAAGCTCTGCTCTACTGTTCCTTCATATTCTGCAGCTCCCACTGAAAGCAATTGTTTCTTCCAATGTTTAGGTATTTCCTGCACTGATTCTCTGTGCAAGCTTGCTTGATTTTACCCAGGGTGGTTAATTGAAATCATCTACCTGTGACTTGGAGAGAGACTTTTTCAGAGAGTATAGTGATAGGACAAGAAGGAATGGTTTTAAACTGAAAGAGGGTAGACTTAGATTAAATAAAAGGAAGAAATTCTTTACCACAGGAGTGGTGAGGTACTGTAACAGGTTGCCCAGAGAAGCTGTGGATGCTCCATCTCTGGAGGTGTTCAAGGCCAGGCTGGATGGGGCTTTGGACAACCTGGTCTGGTGGGAGGTGTCCCTGTCCATGGCAGGGGAGTTGGAACTGGGTCATCTTTAAGGTCCCTTCCAACCCAAACTATTCTGTGATTCCATGACTGATGGCTACATCTGTACCAACCACTTGCTAGCTCATGTCCTATTTCCTTCAGCTACCTGTAGCATCTAGTGACCCCATCTTGTCACCTTAGTCTCTATCCCATTATTTAAACATACATCTTGCTATACATTCTTTCCAGTGTGTCAGAACTGGAGGATCTCACAGCAATCAGTGGAACATTTCAGAAGCCACTGTCATCCCATCTGACCTGTGACCAACAGTCAGCATAAACAAGCTTGATCTAATCCTCCCCTCCTAAAAAAAGACTGAGTGCAACCCTGAGGTCAGATAAGATTCACTAGACACCAGTGTTGCCACTCATGAACATTCTTACTCTGGTAAAATGCATATAGACTTGAAAATGCAAGGCAAATTCAAATAGATGAACAGCACGTAGGTTGTGTAAGAGTGCTTTTTGTTTTCTATTTTTCCCTTAATGAAATTTCATTATGTTGTAAAGCATCTTAATGAAATGCATACAGGAAACAAGCATAAGTTGCTTGAAAATTGGAGTTAATTATACATTAACTGCAAGTCTTGTAGGCAATGGCCTGAGCACAGTACTTAAGACGTTTATCATCTGAAGTTTAATGATAAAAACAACAAAAAAGAATGGTTTTTGTCCTTACAGGCTTATAAAAACATTAATTAAGTGGCTCATTGATAAGTAGAAAGTCAGTGGGGTATTAGAGTTGGGGTATTCTTTCTGCATTTTTTCTCCCACTTTAGTTCATTTGGAGCACTTTCCCAACACGGTGTTGGCATAGCTCTGTTTCTACTGGTTAACAAATATTTTATCCTAGATATCGACAGGATAAGACAAATGACAAGGAAATCTGTAAAAAAAAAAAAAACTTTGTTCTCTAAAGAGAATTCTACAGTCAGAGCTCTACACACCTAGCTCCAGTGCTTCAGAGACGAACTTCAGCTTCCTCACGTTCAGAAGAAATGTGTGGGATCTGGAAATTCTGGAGGGTGACCTTCCTTCACTGATTGTATCAGGAATAAAACAATATGAATATCTGCCTAAATGGTTAGAATAAACAAGAGTGACGAGAAAAAAAAATTCCCACTTTTTTGTTCAATGATACTAATTTCTAGCAGTTATGCAGAATTTATAAGGACTAAGATAGTAACTGAGTTGGCCAGTTTTACATATCAGAGATATCTTAAAGAGAAGTAGATAGTGATGTTAGTGTCCATTGTTTCCTGTAAAAGCAGGTGTCCAAATATAATGACAATGCAATGACTGAATGCTTAGTGCCTGCCAATCTACTTCTACTATAATGCTGAAAAATGATGCTGATTTACCTGTTCAACTGTCCTAGCCTTTTTTTTTTTTTTTTTTTATCATGAGAACCTACTGACCCATCTAACTATATTGGTCTCTGTCTTCTCTTGCTCACATCATAACATTTTTCTCAGAGACCCAGTGGGCTCATTAATTTATATTCCAGAGCTAGGAACCCCACTCTAAGTTACGTAGCCTATTTTGATATAAGCCCAGAAAAGATGAAAAATCCATCTTGTCTGGAAAATTTGTGCACAAGTTTTATCACCCTCTCTATTAAAGCCAATTTCTCATTTGACCTCCTCTGCCTTTAACTGATGGACAGAGGTCTGATAAATAGCCCCAAGTTTTCAGAGTTGCAGTTTTCACAAGAGACCACACATCAGACAATTGCTTTTATAACCATGAGAAGTGTTGTATTAAAACTAGTTAGTTTTCAACTCTCCCTAAACATGTTCTTATTTGCCTTTTTTTTTTTCCCTCCTCACTGCTGCATATCAAAACCAAAAGCCTTTTGGTTTCGATAACTTTTGAATTCCTTCTCTTCCAATTTATGGCAATGGACTGTGCTATTCCAGGAAAATCTACAGGGTCAGACAAACTGAACACAGATTTTTTGCCTGAGGTCTAAACTGGCAGCAACTGGCAGCATGCAAGCCGGCTCTGGTCTGGAATTTGATGTGGAACTGTGCATAAGCAAATACACTTGGCAAATACTTGGGTAACACCTAAGTTTCCCTCTAAGGCACTTTCTCCAGCCGCTCAGTTATTTCCTTGATCCACCCTTACACTTTCCCCAGTTTTTCCAATACCTTATGTGTGTGTATACATGTATGTATACACACATTTTTTGTTGCATCACTTCTGATTTTCTCAATGTCCTTTAAAAAGGCATTTATATTCAGAGAGTTAAGGGTTTTAATGTGCTGATCATTTTTTGATTTTGCACTAGGCTGCATAAAGTGTGCATTTCTGATTTCCTTAATCTTATGTATCAAAAAAGCATGACCCTATATTATTTTTTTTTACAGAAAAAAAGGGATTCATGCATACAATTAATGGGAGGACATGGAAAAAGAGCTAAGGCAAGTCCTTGACTTGCCTACTTACTTTTGTGCAGCCTATGGGATATCCTAATTTATTAAGGTTAATACTGAAATTATTCTAACGTAAAGCAAGCAATTTAACAGGTATGTAATTTGGGGGGAGATAATTTTTTTTTTTTTCTTTTCCAGGCCAAATGTAACCCTGCCAACTGGAGCCACCTCTCCCCCTGAGAAGACAAGCGCTTCCAATGAAACATCAGGAGACCATTTTCTACCCAGAGATTTGCATCAACACCAAACAGTGTTTATGCAGCTCAAAAACAGTTGACCAGAATTTTCATGAGCTTTTCCAAGTAATTTTCCTTGGCATGGGATCAAGCACCAAGAAGATATGAAGTAAATGAAAAGGAGAGGAGGTGACAGAGATTAAAATGCCAAGCCAACACGCTGTGGCTGCTGTGTGGAGTGCTTGGAAAAGGCCTCGTTCCTTACTGGGCTTGGTGAGGTGAGGGACATTATTCATGGAATGCTTTCTTCCTCATGTGGTTTCTGCTTCCTTACTGAAGGTGCCTGCACTACCCACGGATGGGTATGCCATGTGCTGGGTGGGCAAAACACCCTGCCCCTGCTGCAAAGGCACCTGTGCTGCTTGCCCCAGGAGGTGCCAGCCACACAGACAGCTCCCTGTGCACTCACAGCACCCGGACTGTGGAAGACCACGGGAGGCTGCCGTGCAGTTCAAAACCAAGACTTTTTGGTAAAAACATTGTGCTGCTATGAAAAGGACTGAGAATCTCGTTTTCTAGGTAAATGGACCACCAGATGAAAAGTACAAGGAAATAGCTATGAAAAATATGTCAGAGCTGCACTGCAGGGTTTTAGTGGCATTTTCTTCATACTCATTATCGAAATTAATTCACAAGACTTGCCACAGCCACAATGCTGATAGGATATAGCTGTAATACTTTAAGCTGCTGTTAAGAATTCAAAACATGACAATCAAAACAGTCCTCTTATATATGATTAGAACATTTATTTGCTTGTTCAACGCAAAATTAAGTAGTAAAAGCAACCAGCAGCTGGGAAGGCAGCCAAGCAATAAAATTGATTGATTGCCCAAATACGTAAAAATCATATCCAACACTTTCAAACATTCTCTCAAAAGCAGAAAATCATCTCTTCAAGGTTACCAAACAACCTGGTTAGACAGGATAGTCAACCTGCCATTAAACAGAAGACAAAGTTTGTCTATGTGGTATATCTAATGGTTGCTCAAAATAGCACGTACCTCCATAAATCTGTCTCTGTTTAAGCTAATTACCAGAAGTTATTCAGCAATGACATTTTTCTTTATTCTTTGACTATGTCAGATATACAGTTGTGTCTTGAGGAAAAACATATCAGTCATATAACCCATGTTATTTTCAGAAAAGATGCATTCTCCAACTTCATTTTACTTTGCTATTGCTTCTTTCATAGATCTCTTCACTGCAGCATGTCAATTTTCTTTTTCGTACATTACAATCAGCCACGTAAGGATCCAGCTTTCAAATTATATCTATTTCTCCTGTGCTGCCATCATTCTCTCAAAGTCAATATTGTCCAAAACCAAGTGTTAAACAAGTATTTATGAGTGGGAATACAAACTGCTGAGATGCAATCAGACTTTGCACACTCACAGATAGACTTTGCCCTGAAAGGCTGGTATTTTCAATATCTAGTTATCACCAGAGGTGATAAACAGTATTTATAATGTGAGCAAATAATATCTTACAAATAAAAATATTTAAATTGAGACAATTAACCACTTTTCCACTGAAAGAAATCACACCTAAAAAAGCTGAATTCAGCCTCAGAGAGGGTGCTGAATGCAACACTTCGCCTTCCAGACAGAGCCAGGTCAAAAGAAGTTTCTTATCCCAATGGACTGCATCAAGGTCCCAGTTGTGCATGCCAAATTCACATTCTCTTCATTATTATTATGTGTGACAGCTTTAGTCAATTTGAAGAATGAGAATTCATGGCCTACAGCATTCGGAGGGATTCAGTACCTCATTCTGACAGGAGCCATTGAAAATCCAAGTCATAAATCTGACTTTGCAGGCTCTGATCAGGAAAAAAAAAATACTGCTGACAGGTCCAAAAAGTTGCAGGAATGCTTTTCACATAAGAAGTTGCTTATAAGACAAAAGGATGTCGTTCCTCAACCTGTATGAATAAAATCTAACAAATATACAGCAATAAATATCTTCAAAGGCTTTTGTAAGTCTTAATTAACCAAAATTAATTTCACTAAAACTTCTACTTGACTCTTAAATGGTTGGTTAAACAAAACACCCAAATAAACCTCCTACTTGCCTGCTTAAACTAAAGAACGATTTCTGAAATAGATTTAATCCACATTAATTACTTAAAATAACAAAGCATCATGAATTTTACCTATGTATATTGAATGGACATTACTCAGCAATCTCTGAGCTGTAAGAGTTGCAATAGTCCTTTTGGTTTTCAAATTGTGGTTCAGTTTTCCATATCATTGTAATTACTGCAGCTGCACTACTGCCAACAAGATCCTAGACTCAGAGCTCTGGGCTATGACAGCACATCTAAGTAATCACCATGGGATACTGGGCTAAACTCAAACAGGTTTCTTTTTTATGAGCTATATACATGAGCAAAAGCCGGAGCATGTTTAAACAAAGCAAATCAATTCAAGTCAAGCCTCCCTGCTTAATAGATTCACACAGCTTATTAAGATGAGCAAACATGCCTTAATGAAGAACACCCATCTTCTAAATGAGAGGAACAAGGACTCGGTTGTGCTGCTTAGGCAGGGCAGGGCATAGCCCCAGTTTCAGGCTGTCTCAGCACTCAAGGAAGTGAATCCACTACAAAACAAGTTCACTGCAAACTCCACTCCTCTACCCACCTGCCTTAGTCCTACTTTGCTACCCAGCCGAGTGGTTACAGTTATCTCATGACTCGCCAGTGGGCGCATCACACTTTGCAGGACAGCACAAGCAATGGCTATGGTGACTGCACATTTAGCTGGCTTTTCAAATGATGGGATGGCTTCTCTTACTTCCCCTACTGCAGCGACCAGAAAGTCACCAAGTGCTTCAGATGCTAAGGTATAAACAAATACTGACTCTATAGGAAGACTTGGAGTAATATCATTAGTCAGTGGAAACTACCACCATGAAAACTTTTCCATTCATCATTGTCTTCCCACCCCAGTACAACTTGAAGAAGCTGTCAATATAAGTTGTCAACACTTGTGTCACCACTGGGCTGTGCTATCGCAGACTCTACAGGTCAATTCCCCATCAGTTGTAGAATACAACTAATATCTCTAATTTGTCTGTGAAGCAACCATTGCCACACTATGGCTTATGAGTGGTGAATTTTGCTTAATACTGTGAAAGTTTCAAAAACAAAAGTACTCGTGAACAGATTTGGAGGTGAAAATTCTCAAAAGAGAAATACAACTCTCCTTAGATTATACCACACTTACGTATGAAAGCAGTCAGGGTATTCTTCTGCGTTACATCTTTGACAAGACATTGCTTTTCCTTGTCTTTTTGCAGCAGTTGTGACTATGGACAGCATATGCAAGAGGAATGCAAAAATGATACCGTTTTGATTTGTATCTCTTAGTGACCTCTTAACCATGGTAAATTTGCCCAGATGAGTGACTGAAGTTAATGGAAAGCTCAAAGGCTCTAGAACAGGAATTGATTAGCTGAGAAATCCCTGTCATGGACACTGGGCATGGGTCTGTGGTTTATATACACAGACATACAACACAATCATAAACAAACCAGTTAACTCATTATGCAAATTTTTACAGCTAATTATGAAATACATATTAAAGTGTGCTTCATACTCCAACATATTTCAATCTCTATGAAAATGATTAAATATGGAATTGGTAATTAGATTAATCATTTACTGCAAAATTAAAAAGGAAAATACAGGAAAAGGAAAATGATTACTATATGGCACTGTGGCTTTGTGCAGAATCAAGTTTGAATTTCAAACAGAAAATCCAGCTTGCTTAGAGATTTTTCAGTTTGTCTTATTTTCCTGTTTAAAAAAATGGCTCTGACATCATCTTTTACTGTGCACAGTACATCTTGCAATCTTTCATATTCTCTCTGGTTGTGTCACCTCTCTGACCAAACAACCTGAAAATACATAATTATGTATGAAAATAATTCAAATTAAGAAAATGCTAATATTAAGTGGTATTGCATGACATTAGAAAGCTCACCAACATTACTGAGCAGATTAAATTAGCATTTTTCCACAACATTAAGTCTGTCACAGAATGCAGCTCACCGTACATGCATTTCTCTATCTTTTATTCAAATTAGCTCAGGGCTTTTCCTTGCATTGTGGCTTTATCCTAATTGAGAATTATGATGGAGTAGTCAGTTGTTGCCCAGGTAACACCACTCACAGTTCTGAACCCCACCAGGCAATCAAAATATGCACTGAATAAATAATGCAGTATCTGCCACATGAATGACTGGTTCTATCATGCACAGAAGTATTTTAATATTTTATTTTCCCCTCATCAGTGAAGAGATACTCTTTTGAGCTACAGATACCTGTGGTTTTGTGGTTAGAGCTATATTTCATCATGATCTACTGCGTATAATACATCCATAGGCCATGAAAAGAGAACTTTTCAGATACATGCAGGCTGAAATCTGCAACAAGCTGCAGAGGTGCAAAGACTAACTTCTGTGTATCATCTACAGCACAAACCCAGGTTCAACATACCTTCTTGAAACAAGGACATGTCACACCATGGCACTGCAGTATCTTCCAATTCAAGCATTTTAAGAGTGTTTAAAAATAGTTGTTAGCACTTAAATGGAAAACTGTTTTTACTGCATCCCTGTTTACCTCTAGGCCTCCACCTTCAAGATTTGCAGAGAAAAGTAGTTTTTGTTCACTGAAATAAGCCTACATAACCAAGCCATCTCTTACTTACATGTTTCTCCTTGGCTGGCTTTGCTTTCTTCCTGTTCTGAATTACATTTCCTCTTAAGCCAGGAAATACTATGCAGTTTCCTTTATAATTTTGTGCAATATTAGTACCATTAAGGAAGCAGGTTCACTGGCAAAAGAAACCTGGAACATTTCTGTTTCCAGACATTTTATGCAAAATATGACCTTCCGTCCCATGAAAATAGGAAAGCTGGAATATCACAGTTTGCCTTACATCTTCTCCAGATGGATCTCCTCCACATTTCTTTTCCATCTATACTGGTGGGGGTTCTTTCAAAAGAGTTATTTTAATATCGTACAAGTCACGTCATAGCTGAACTACAAATCCTGCATCTCCAGCATACTGGTATTTGTTTCATAATATACAGTTCAAGCTCTCACTACTATTTTATGGCACTATTATGATGGTTTTAGATGGCAAAGAATAACTAGACAAAAAGCTCTATATTATACATTTTCATTCTTTTGTAAATTTTCACTTCCAGAAGGTGATCTACTGTCTTGGAACTGAGTTTCTATGACTAAGCTCAGGTGAGAAGTAGCCTGCATTATCAGACATATCTACAAAGTACAAACTAACTCAATATCACATATATTAACAGTCCTGCAGTGACACATGTAGAGCTTCATACTCTTTGTGTTGAAGTCAATAATTACAAGTATATTTAATAAGAGGTATATAGATGAGAGGAGGCAAATAGAAGAGAGGAGATAAATAGATAAGAATAAAAATTCCTGTTTTGCTCCGTTTCTAAGTGGAATACTTTTGACTCCCTGAAGTTTCGCAAAGTGTTCAGTGAAGCCTCTAACTTTTTTTTTTTTTTTAAAGATATAACTGCACCTCCTGGATATAGCCAAAACAGAAAGAAACTAAAAAAACTCTCCAAATAAAATAGACATAAAAGATAATTCACAAAAGCTTTTGGAGCAAAGCCTCCTGCTGAAAGAAATGGGACAGAGAACGGAGAAACATTTAACATGTTTCTGCAGGTTTCCAATAGTCTGTTGGGCATTCAAGATGTTTTCCCACTCCATCTTGTCAGTCAGTCAGTCATGTAAGACTGAGGACGAGGATTTCTACCAACTGGAAGCAGCACAACAAAGAACTAGCAGGAACTTAACTGATAACAACAACAAATGAGATTAAAGGAGCTGAACAATTGAATCAAGTGCTTCCTTTGGAATTATAACTGGGATAGAAGAGCTACTGTGGAGACAATAGGAAAACAGAAGGTTTCTGTTCTGAACTAGCAAGGACAGAAAAATCAAGAGTGTTCTGAGACTAGTATCCTATTTAGGAAATACCACAACGAGCCTATGGAGCATGGTTTCATCAAAAGAAAAAGCCAACATTAATCGTTGCATGGCATTTCCTTTAGGAAGACAGAATAAAACTACCTTTGCACTAGGGAGAAAAGAATTAGTATCTTCAGTGAGAATGGCATATATTGATACCCCCCTTGCAGTGTCCTTTGGAAAGTTCAACGGACAAAATGTCTCTAGGAAGCTGGAAGTGTGGAGCAGGAAGTGGCAAGATGAACTAACAGTTACACAGAAGTAGCTCAAGAAAGCCTCCACAGGGAAATGTTGCATGGGGTGTTTAATGAAAGGTTGGACGTGGTGCATAGGGACATGGTTTAGTGGGTGATACTGGGGGTAGGGGGACGTTTGGACCAGATGATCTTGGAGGTCTTTTCCAACCTTAATGATTCTATGATTCTGTGACAGCACCACTCAGAATCCACAGGCTGTAAGAAAGGACACAGTTCAGTAACTATAAAGCAGAAAAATGTACATAGCTTTGAATTTAAATAATGACACTGGAGTTGTTTTTATTGGCACTAAAAATTCTGTGGGTTTATAGTTATGTTTGCACAGCAATTCTGCATCTTCCAGAACCTCTGAGATGGATTCTGTACCACTGCTGCATAATCAATAATTCTTTAAAGATGCAGTAGGAAAGGGACTAAAACACATACAAGAATCACCACCATTTTATCTGCAACTATTATTTTGAGAAGACAGAAGTGAGATAAAGTACAGGATAGGAGTAAGTGATATTCTGAAGTATTACCTTTAAGCTTTAAGTGCATGCCCCAATAACCTGAGGTAAAATCATTCAACTATCAAGGTATTATTGACCTTGAGTAAGGATACTAGTGTTTCATCAGGACATCTAAATTATACTTTGCCTTCAAATTATACTGCTTTTGCAAAATATATGTTGTAGTAAAAAACAAAAGCATACTCTCATTATGGTTTCATTAATGCCAGTGGTAATTTTGGCACTGCTACAGCACATCACTAAAAGGATTTAGTTAAATAGTAAAGCACAACCAGTAAAGAAAACTCACTCAGACAGGTACTCCTAAAAAAATATTCCAGGGAGGCAAATACAATACAATTTGCTTTTAAGTTGTCTCTGTAGATAATACAGTATACTGTGCGTGCACTCCTCTACTCAAAATTTACTCCTATGCGAGCTCATCGTTCTTATTCTTTTGTTGAAATTTGAATCTCTATTCTGTCATTCACATTCAATCAGTCTACTTGCATTGACTTTATGAAGAGAGAAGTACCATTCAAGCAATTTGGACACCAAGTACATCATTTTAAAAAGAAGAGTTCAGACTTCCTGAATTAATTTCTCCTTTCATCTTCATACAAGACTGCTATTGTTATACATATAGTGTATTCAAGGACAAAGTCATCGCTAATCTACTACATTGGGAATACTTGATATTATTTATTAATTGAATCATTTAGTACTGTAAGAGGAATAATGCTCACATAGGCCATCCTTTTGATCCACAAACCTTGTACACATTACATGAGAGATTTCCCAAAGGCTGAATTTTCAGGCTCCAATGTACTACCAGAATGAGAGAAGGAAAGAAAGAAGCTAGAGGTGTTTGAAGAACATGACAGCTCAGAGAAGCAATCTGCAGATCATCTACGTGACACAGCTAGAATAAGTCCAGGAGTGCTCACCCAGCTGCAGTCTAAGGGATCTGCCATACAGCCAGCTGCTGCTGCTATCTGATATCTGGGATCCTTAACTGTCGTGGCAAAGCAAAAAAAAAAAAAAAATGGTGTGAGTTCACCAACCAAAAAAATACTACTAATAATAAATCAGCTCTGTCTCCCCCACTACGAGTATTATTTCTAAAGAAATAAATTTTGTTGCAGGCACAAATGAAAATGGAGTCTCTGCAGTGCATGAACACAGTGCACAAATGCAAGGTGAAATAAGCCCTAGCAAGTGACTGTAAAGCAATAAAACTATTCAAGAAATATCAGTGTCGCTAAAAGCAATATGGCATGCCCGTATCTGACCAGCAGTTTTGCTTCTCAGTGCTCCACTTGCAAAGATTGCCATGGCTAATTCACACCAGAGGGATAAGCACACCCCGTTTTCAAGGCTGAGCCAATGCTCTCAAGTCTGAGAATCCAGTTCTCCACTGACAGAAGATCTGAGTCCGGTCTTCCCTGCCCACCTACCAGTATTTACAGTGTGCGGACAGCGCTGCAAGCAGAGAAGTGATCTGCCTAAGAACACTGGGTACATTATCAGCAGAGCTGGGGAGGGTGAAGCCTGCCCGCTGCCTGGCCAGGGGAGTGCTCCTTGCACAAAAGCCCCCATCCTCCCACCACACGCAGCACCAGGTGTTCGGCTTCTACTCAGTAAGGCCAACTCTTGGTTTCAGTGTCTTACAAATCTCTATGAATTACAATAAAACAGGCAGCCAGGGCTTCCAGATTACTGCACAGAGGCGCTGACAGGTCCGCTTTGTCAGGCTTGTGCACCTCAAAGGTTACTCCACATGTCTCGATAACTGCTCATCCTCGTGTGACCCCCTCGCCCTCTCATGACTGAGAGCATTTCAGATAAGAGTGATTCAGATATGTCTGACAGAAACTCCCAAAAGCTTCACTAACTGTAATTTTATAGAAGCAAATTTGCTGCTCCTCTGAGCTGGATCAGCAATGTGTCCCCTTGGTCACCCCGCAGTGGTGACGGAGCTTTGAACTGCTGCAGTCACTCACCGAAAGAGAGACCTTGCTGGGAAAGATCAGGGATGGAGAAAAATAATTCTGTGCCCCTACATGTGTCTCTGACAGTTTCTATATTCACGTTTTGGGGTAACTAACTTTGGGCCAGATTTTGTCACTCCCATTCAGAGCAAATAGCATCTCACTGAATGCCTAGTCCCTGGGGAGTACATTGAGGCAATCTGGATCATGCTGAAGAGCTCTTCCCACTGCGAGGGATTTGTTTTTCTGTCTGGCTTCAAAATGGCTTCAGCTGCACTATTCACAGATGAAGGCAATGCTCATGGTGCTAGCAGACTGTGGCCTTTGCATGGGAAGGAACATTTCTGAAAAGGGTCCCCTGCTTGCAGAAGGGAGCATCCGCATGAAACGGGGAGCAAGAACAGCGAAGCGTGTCTGCATCGTACTAAGCCATCTCACCAGTCAGTACACACAGTCCCTCTGGAACAGACAAAACTGACATTTTGGGGGATGAAAACTCGGGCTTTGTGATTGTCATCAGACAACTCACTGTGTTACATCAGCCTGGAAGTTACATTTCTGGAAATCCCAGAACTGACTGCTGTATCCAATGTATAGAGATGTTGATAATGAGCGTATGCACTAGGAGCATGTTTCTGAATTCAGCCTTGGTCCTGGGACCATGACCAAGGCCCCAACAGTCTTTCACTGAGGTCAGGACTCCTTCCTGAAGCAGTAAGGAAAGTCTCACTGCAAACACACAATACTGATGTGTAAGTTATGACTAGACAAATTTGTAGACAATAGGCAGGCCAATAGAGCAACCACAGAATTAACTCTCATTTTTTGCCTTTCCTCTTCAGTTTACCTACAAGTACTTCTCCCCAGCCCCCTGCAGAACAGTACCTCACTGAAGCATAGCTGCTATTTGACATTACTAGACCGCTGTCTGTGAGCCCAAAGATTTTACTGTGCCTATAGCTTAAACAAAAATATACACACAGAGGAACTGAAAAGGGCAAAGAATCAGTTGCTCATGCCTGGCCTTGAAATAACAAACTAACCTAAAACTTCAGAGCAGTTCCTGACTCCTGATCACATATCCTGGCACATTCACCTGACCAACACCACAAAGAAAAGAGATGGTGCTTCACTGGCTTACTTCAGGAGTGCCACAGGAAGCTAAGAGACATCATGAGGTACAAAGAAAAATAAAAAAATGAAGAGCATAATTCCATTACCTTCAGAAAAAAGAAAAGAAAAAGAAAACATTACCCACAGATTTGTTCCTGTTATAGAGATTTAAATTTAGCAAAGCTATAGAAAAAAAAAATCTGATGGGTTCTTATCTAAACCATTTATTCCATAAATAGAAAAACTGATTTCATGCCCTTTAAAGTTGCTTTCAATGTTGAAAGTCTTCCCCCTCACTGCCCTGAAATAAACTAGAAACTCAAAAAGAAAAAAATCTAACATCACAAACATTAAGCCTGCCCTTCTGTGCATTTGGTGAATAATACTTGCACTCTGGATGATCCAACAGTGTTGCCACCAGAGGAATCTCCTATCTCTTCCTGTGAATGACAGCTGTGTTCAGGCTCTCATCCTGACGGACAGGTCCAAGACCCTACAAATTTCACCCTGGCCTTGAGGAAAAAGAAGTGGATGAGGACTGGCATATAATGCAAAGAAAATGTAGAACTGGAAAACTCTTTGGGTTTGGGGTAGGAAAATATTCACCTGGTTGTTTTGTTTGGGTTTTGGGGGGAGGGAGGGAGGGCAGGAGGCGCTGGTTAACAGAACCTTGAACCACCAGATTGAGACCTTTCTCTTGCAGAGCATCAGACAATCCAGCACAATGGACTAAATGAATCAAAACACAGGATCAATGCCTTAAAAAGCATAAGAAGAGGAAGCTCAGCAAATTTCTATTACAGTTACCCATGGCAAATGGCTTTGCTGGACTGAGGCCAGCTACCATAACATACCTATCTCTCAAGCTTGTCTAGTAGTAGTAGGTGTATTGTTTGTTAAATTACTCTTTCCCTTATCTCAAGTTTTTTAAAAAAAAAAGGAAAGAATATAAATGGTCTTTTAGTACAAACAGACAAATTGCTGTGCAGCAGGTTAAAATACTTCAATATATACATTCCTGCAAGCCTTTAAATTGTTGTTTCACTAATTCCAACAAACACCTGTCTTCTCTTTAAAGGAATGAATTACATATGGCACCAAAGGAAAAGAAAGAAAACAGGAGTGACCTCAGTTAGCTACAGCTGCCTAAATGTTAGTAACTTATGCTGACCTCCTCAAAGCAGGAGGTGGAGAAAACTGCCATTTAGATGTTCTGGTCTCTTCTCTCTCTAGGCAAAGTGTTTGGGTGAAGAGCTTAGAGCACCCAACCAGCCTTACAATGGCTAAATCTGGAGCAGTAAGTGAGGAAGCGTTAAGGAGAAGAGTGGACGAGATGCCTTGTACAAACCTATAGAGTATCTCTCTTCCTCTACAACCATCAACCATCTTTCAAGTTCTAGAAATTTCCTTCCACTCTCATAACACTGATTTTTCCCCCTTGAGCACCAACTTAAATTTCAGAAAATTAAGGCTCTCAATATCTTATAAAACATACTTTAACAGTATTTTATCCTACTCACCTTCCAATGGAATAATTAAAAAATGCCTGTGTCCTTAATGGGCTAGACTTGATGACCCCCAAGTAATTCTGTAGGCACATGCTCTAGATTTCCCTAATTATCTAGAGCTTCTAAACTTCCTCACTGCAAAAACCAAGACAACTGTCAGCATTGATATGTGCCTCACTACAGCAGCGTGCATTTACCACCAGCTGGATGTACCTTCTAGGTCAATTACTTTAGACACAGCTCTTAAAAAAAAAAAAAAGGAAAAGATAATATTTCCTCAAACAAAGTCACGACACAGGCAGATACTACATAACAGACCTTACCAGGGAGTCTAATACATTCTAAATAGTTCCAAGGCTCTTTGATCTGGGAGATAAAAGCACAATAGGATTCAAAAATTGAAGTTAGGCACATTTCAGTTTGTGGCACATGTCAGTTGGCAATACTTTTCAGTAGTGGTTACAAATAGACACTTAATAAGGCACGTGATAGATTCTTTCTAAATTGCATCAGACATAGTTTTATGGCTTCTTTTCTCTTCCCGGAAAGGTCTGCTGTCTACCTTATCTTACATCTCATCGGTTTCAACTCTTCTGAATGAAAAAAAAAAAAAAATGGTTAAATGCCCTTAAAATCTATCAGTTTCTTTATACTGTACTTAAGAGTTGAAAGAAAGCAGAAAAAAAAAACACCCACGCAACAAAAACCATCTCAAATCATGCATTAATTATGAACCTATTTCACTAACCCAACTGCATTTTTCCCCACTCTTGTGAGTGCCCATATTTTCCATCATAAAACTGTACCTGTTGGTCTCTTTTGCCATTTGTCTCTGCGACACTCAATGTTCTGTCATGGCTTATCCCTATTCATTAGGTATTGTTGAGAGGGAAAGTAGCAAAACTGTAGCTAAATCCCCACTTGTGTTATTCCATATTTTAACATCTCACTTATGTCTGTCTGATCTACTACTACTGCATAGTTTGAAAGGCCCTACTTAGAAATTACATTATTGTTAAAAATAATACCATTACTTAGGTAAGCATCTGTACTTCTCCCTCTGTGTGTGGCACTGGAGGGAGTATATCTAAGAATACAGAAGCTCTAATGCATGTTAAAGGACTTTATTTCCTGTTTCCTCCAGACTCCTTCCCTTCATAGCCTTTTCACAAAGGTGAGGGAAACAAGGCAGGGAAGAATATATGTTTTTTGCGACATGGGCTCTGCGTAGAAATGTTTCTGCCTTTCTTCTGAAGCTGCACCACAAATAAATGGGTATTGTTCAAGCATGGCAAAGACAATTAATATGCTGCAACATCTTAGGCAGGAGCACTATATCCTACAGGTGGATCAAGGAATCCAGGTGTTTGGAAAGCTGTCCCCTGCCTCCTCCAAGGTTTCCAAAACCACACATACTTTTGGAGCTTTTTCAAACCACTCTGTTAAAACACCTGGGCGCTCTCAGCTCCTTCTGCTAGATATTGCCACGGGGGAGTATTACATATTCTTTATACATGCCTTGATATAATTCACAAGAAATAAGTGATCAGCGACAATGTGAGAGCCAGGCACTCTCAATTAAGATCATATCAGCTCAGAAACAAGTCATTTTTTCTCTTTTATCCCTGCCAATTCTTAATTAAAACAGGTAAGTAAATACATAGGACTGCTGGAATCAAATTTGGAAGGGCTGAAATTCCCAAAGATGAGCTGTTATTGACATGTTACTGAAGAAACAAAAATATTATTTTTGAATCTTTATTTTTCAGCTTACATAAGGAAATATTAATTCCTAGCCAAAATAAATCTTGATTTACAGTTCTGCCTGAATCACATAGCAAAGTAAAGCTTTTCGATGTACATTGTAATAATAAATAGTATGTTTTTTAAACATCCAAAGCACAAAGCATACTCATGAATTCAGCAGCTGAAATGGCTGCAATTAAGAAGTTCAGCCTTTGCTCATCTTCAGAAACAGTTCTTTTATTTCATCCACTCTTCTCCTCCCCTTTCTGAGGCTTCCACAAAATGCACCAGGACACTGAATTGACCTTTAATCAACAATTTAAATCACTCTTGAGACTCAGTATGGAGATTCAATACAAACTGCTATTTGTTTATCATACTAAAAAGGTGAAGGATCTGTGCATATACAGTTAACATGTCCTACACAGAGAGCAGCACTCCAGCTGCAGTTGACATCCTAGTCGTCCTTCAGCTGTTGCTAGCTCTTCCACTATTACTGCTTCTCAGGGCTTCAAATCATTTCTCAAAACTCACCCTTGTGAAATAAAAATCACATCTCATGAAAGAGCAAATCATAAATGTTTAGTGCATTTATCTAGCACTGTATGTTTACCCTAGCATCTGCATCCCTCTTGGTTCAATATATCTGGGTTAAAGACACACGTAACAGTATTCACAAATGCCTTTATACAGAGTTTCAGATGTTTTTGCTGGCAGCCCATGTTTCCTGACTATTCTTACTCCAAAAAAAAAAAAGGGGGGGGGGGGGAACTAATTTATCTATTCATATATATATATATATATATATATATATATATTTATTTTATTTTTTTTATTTTTTTTTTTTTTACATATTTACTTACTACATTCACTTAAAATTAGCTTCACTTTCCAGAAAAGGTTGATCAGACAACACAGTATTCCCATTCTCTGTCATGCAGTGATGCCTGCTTGCTCTCTATCTAACCACATACTTTTCCATCCTCTCTATGGAATTAAAACACCCCCACACTGAGGTAGGTAATGCATAGGATGGCTCTTGAATAAAACACCCTCTATCTAAAGATATTACAGAGAAGTAGCTTGCACCCACCTGCTTAGTGCCTCCAGCTCCTTGCTCATTCTTCAACTCTGCTAAGATCAGTACAAATGCTATTGTAAGGCGGGGTTGTTTGGGGCAAATGCATTGGTCATTTCCAAGTCACGCTTATTTGTTGTGCTTCAGCATTTGCTGCTCTGCACACACATGATGTAAATAAAACAGCCCAGGTTTTCAATATCAGGTTTGTTTGGGTCACAAGGAGAGCCTTTCCCTTTGTCTCTGGGTGAAAAGACCAACCAAAAACATCATTCATCAGGAACAGAGTCAATAAGGCTGCCAACTCCAAGTACTCTCAGGAAAAATGCAGCGGTTCATTTGCTTTGTACCCAAACAAGTGGTAGGTGCCAGGTGCTATGAATTATCTGTAACAGGCTGAATAGACAGGTGGTGAAAGTTGCTGACAACACAGAAATGTTTAGCTTATCCAAGGCTTGGGAGGATCATTAGGAATTTCCCAAAAGACTGAGCAAAAGTATGCAATTAGGCAACACTTAACAGAGGAATGATTGCGGTAAGTGCGAGGTGTTGCACGAGAGCAGGGAAAAATAAACAACATTCTGGATGAGTGTGACCTCTTCAAAATAAGAAGCTCATTAAAGAAAGGACTGCAGAATGCCTGGGACAGGGGGATGGAGAATATAGTATAAAACACTTAAGATCTGTGACTTGCTGTCTATAACTACCATGCACAAAAAATAACATCAATTTCAAAGACCATTTTGGCTGGAATTCATCCCTAATATGGGAAAACCCAGTTCAGATTCATTGCACCGAGAATTTGGTTGGCTTACGTCAGAGCAAGATGCAGAAATTTGAGCTTTCTGTCAGGCAACATGAAGACAAAAGGCAACTGAATTTAGTAAATGGCAAATCTTCACGGTCTGCTCTCTGCAGCAACTGGAGTGCAGTGCTGTGTGTTTTCTAAGCAGTCACACTGATTAGCATATAGGAACACTAGAATATATAGAAATCTCAGCACTCTTCAATGCTATACAGGCTAAATAACAGTTCAGAAGCCTTCAAAAAGCCTTGCAAATAACTGCAAATTCATTGAAAACAAAAACACTAAAAGGTATACATTTTGAAATGCGTAGCTGACTTACAGTTCTTATTGGCTGAAGAAACCGAGAAATTTAGTTTGCGAGTTTTCTGTAGTGGTAAGTGCATACATGTATGGAGACATCTACATGCACACCTATTGTGATACAGCTTTGAAGGACCATGAGACTCCACACCCCCCAACACAAATGGGTGGCCAGCTGGGGTCAAAATACTGCCCTTCCTGGAACACCTCTGAGTGACTGCCCAGGTGAATTGTTGGAATTGTCCCTTCACTGATAATTCAGGGGCAAGCCTCTAATTAAGACAGTACTCTGAAAGAAACATACAAAATTATGAGGTAGAATACCGAGTTTTGTTCAAGACAGTGGAAGTTTTGCCATTGCTTTCAAGAGTGGTTGGAGTTACAGCCCCCAAACCCATTATTTAGAAGGCTATAATACTTCAGAAAGGTTAGAAATTTTTAGATGCAAAAATCAATTTGTGATTCATGTTTATTGAAGGTAATCATTCAAACTGTTAGATGCAAAATCCTTGACATTTCTTCTTAGTGCTGAGTAAATACCGAGTTCCAATCTGGCCACATTATTATGTTTAGCTTTCCTTAATGCTTACTTTTTAGGGAGGATCTTTTGACTTGCTAGGCCCTTAGTAAAGGAGGATACAGGTCAACTCAAAAAATTAATGTCAAGAAAGAAATGATAACATTAAGATTTTTTCTTCTGTTTTTCTGAATCTCCAATGTGGTTTCACAGGTTTCTAACGGTTTGTTGTTCATGTTCAGCATGAACATAAAACCACTAAAAGAACTTCCAGTACTTTAAAAATGCCTGAGAACTTGGTCAATATGCACCGACAGTAGCACTTCAAATGCACACACCAGCGTTTGCCACAGAAGAGGGGAAAAAAGAATGAACAGGGTTTTAAAACCAGGGTGGTAATCTGTGATCTACTTTCAACTTCTCATTTTACAAAATGCATAGAGGTGGTGTGAGTCTCCAGTCCCTGGCAGCACAGGGAACCTCTGTGTCTCCATGCCATGGCATGGAGCCATGACTGCTTTCTGTGACCTCTCTTTTCTTCTCTTGAGTAAGCCTTGTGCCCTCTCCTTCCGGTCCTCTGTTCTTTTAGGATGCTTCAGCCTTTCTGATAGCTGGAAGATCCCTCTACCTAAACATAGGGCCTTTATCATCAACTGTTGATGAACCCATCCTGCATTTGGGGAAGGCACTGCCCTACCTTCACGATCTCCTCAGCACCTGTTGGAGTGTAGGTGCCCACTCCCAGAAAGCAGTGTGTGTGGGGCACTGCTCCCCTAAGCACACCCAGCACATGGAGGGCTCTGGAGCTTCCAAATGCAATGCCCTCCAGCCAAGCTGGTCTTCCTGTCGCTGCTTTCTTGCACCATTACTCAATTCCTCTCCCAGCTAGCCTAAAGAAGAAAATGGTGCTTGAATGTCCAGACGGACAGCAATGGATGAGCCAAGAGTTCTCATTTTAAAGGCAAATGAGATCAACATTACCGAGGAACTGGTTGGGGGCAGTGATGGAAAGACATGGATGGTAACTCAACGTTAAGCTCATACCCTTCAACTGCAGTTTGACTGCCAAAGGCAGAAATGGGTGTCAGTGGATAGAGACAGCAGTCAAACTCATAATTTGCAATTCTAAAAATAATAATAAAAAATGAAACAAGAAACAGTTAGAAAAACATACAATTGGGACTTGAGAAGAAAGGTTTGGGGAAAGGACGGAGGGATGGGCTTAGCAGGAGTGGAGAAGCCAGGGAGACATGGGGACAGACAGAGCAGGAAAAGGAGTAAAGGAAGAGGGAAAACCCATCAGGAGTTATTTCCTCTCATTCAGAGAAAATTAGCTTAATTATTCTTTTTCTGGCTTGCAGATGAGTAATAATGGAAGTTGTCTTTTAGGCTTTCCCCAAGGCTAGCATAATACCTCCTGCTAGGACACAAACACCCATTGGACATAACATGTCACTCTTACTTTGTTTTTCAATTTGACAGCTTTGAAAGTAATGTAACAGAATAGTTGCCAGAGATAAGATATGTGATCCAGATCATCAGTGTGTACTCTTCCAATCCCATACAAAATCAATGAAGGAGCTTGTTTTTTGCTCTCAGAGGCCAGCAAAGGAGAAACTAAATACAACTTAGCATATTAGATGAAATGTGCAGAATACCATATCACATTGTTCCTTTAAAAATGTTCATTTCTTCTGACTATGCAAGCGCCATTAACCTGAGATCAATTTTTAAATTGAAAATGTACAGGTACAGTAAAAGTACAGACTGTTCCTATTGATATTTACTGCACGCTTGAAGTATGCAAACCAGAGAATGTAAAGCAACTCCTAGGAGCACATGAACACCATTTTAAACAGAATATGAAGCAGCAAGATGTATGCTATAAAGCTGTATTTCCCGTTCTTAAAAAAAATAAAGAGAAAGGGAAAGAGGTAGGAAGAGGAGAAAGAGAGGGAGAGTAAGAAAGAGAGGGAAAGGTGGGGAGAAGACAGAAAGGGAGAAGGATGAGAGAGAGACAGAGATGGAAATACAATTATGCCAGGAACACTAAATGATTTGGAAGACCTTCAGAGAAGATTATGAAAGTTATGTACACAGAATGGAAAGGAAAATAAAGCAATTTTCCTTGACAGAAGGGTAGGGGGAGATATGTAAGCTGAGGGCCAGAACAAATCCAATAACCTCTTAAATACTGCCTGGAGGATATAAACGAGACTTAAAGCAAAGCATCAGCCTTGCATGCTTTGTTCTAGCCCAGCTCATGCATTGCAAGCTAGCGTGGCTAGAAAAGCTGTGTTATTGTCAACCAGGACACAATTCTGTGAGAGTTTCTCTACTCTGTTAGTGTGATGAATGCAACTCTGAACAACGAAGTCCTGAAGTGTGGAGTGACTACAATTGTTTCCTCAGGGACATCTACTCGAAGTCTGATTTACATATACAGCAAAAAACAACCAGCCCCTGCACCTCATATTTTCTGAACATTATCATACACATTTTCAAACTTAAGTGGCTATAACCTCTTTCCAGGTTCTTTATCTCGGTCTTCTTATGCTTCTCTATCATTTTCTACTCTTTGTGCTGTTTTTCTGTTTAGCTTCCCTTTCCTCTCACTATTTAGCATCTCTCAGTTTTGTTGGGCTTATTAACTTGCTTGCTAGTTTCTTAAGTGTCTATTTCCCATTTAAATGTAAAACAAAATTAAATAAATATAGTGATTCAAAAAGAAAACAGAATATAGAATGTGGAATTTATATTGTATGGTTTTGGGTTTTTTTGCCATTCTGTCCTCTCTTTGTTTTCCTTTTTTTCCCATTTTCTCCCATTATACCTATCCCATTCAGCTGTTCTTTGACAGCGTACTTATATCCTCACTTTTACAGCCTCCGTTGCAGTTGTATGCTGATTTTTATTTTACTCAAATAGTACAATATATAGACAAATGATAACATGAAAATAATCTGCAAAACAATGCAGTTTAAAAACTATAAATGGTCAAGCAGAAAATCTACTTTTAAAGTCAAAGAATAATTTATTGCTGTTAGTGTAAATTTATACAATCCCTCTGAGACTGAACTATCCTTATATCATTAGTTACATATAATCTCACTTGGTGCTAAAAAAAAAAAAAAAAAAAGAAGGAAAAACAGCAGTAATTTTTATCCTCTTTGACTACTAGAAGATAGTGTATTTCAAAAAGTCCCGTTCCGACCTTTCTTTCACAGTAAAATTGAGTGACTTGGTCAATCCGTAATGACTGGAAAAAGTGTCTGTGATTCCTTTTTGGATAATGTATGTGCCCTGCCAATTTTTACTGCTTTTCCAGGGTTTTCAGGTAATGGTGCTTCTCCTTCCTCAGCAGTGACAGGAGACGCTGCACCCTGGAGGGCAGAGGGACATTTGTCCAACGGTCCAAGACTGATGTGATGCCAGTTTGTGCAGAGGGGCCGCCAAGCCCACCTGCAGGACGAGCATGCTCAGGTCCACACCCCGGGGGACTGTGCAGTGCAGACAGACAGCAGACAGGCCTGCAGAGGACACACAGACGCAGACCAGGCCGCAGTCAGGGACAGACCCATGACTGCAGTCTTCCTTTTCGGCTCCAACCTTCTCCTTATACAACTGTCCCCTGCGACTCAGCATGCCACCCTGAATCCCATCTCCCTGCAGCACATGCTTCTTACTGTGGGCCATGAGAAATTAATTAATTCCCTATCCTGGCCTAGTTCTGCTGCCTTACAAATGCCTGAATGCCGGGCTGGCAGGTAGCGCTCTGCTAACCAGGCCAAAGGGTCAGCCCTTTGGCTTCCAGCTTCTGAAACCAACCTACATGCAGAGCCTTTGGTGGCACAAAAGCACAGTTTTTCAAAATATTAAAATACTGCAAAATACTAGCTCCAGAAAAGAAGGTAAAATGCTCAAGGGACCACAGGATACAGGTGCTAGATTTTCACACAGCCTAAGAATGGTGTTTCTGGTCTACCCTTGTGAGGTTAACTTTAATGCCAGTAATTGAGCTTGATGAACTCTTCTGCATCTAAAAGGAAAAAATCCTAATTAAAACCTCTCTCAATGGCACATCATATTTAAATATTTAAGCTTCAGCAAGAGCACAAGCTAGAGCACTCACTTTGGAGCCAAAATTCACACCGATAAATACAAATCCAGACTTAAACTCTTCACCTCCCCTCAGCACTTTTACCTGCATTGAGATGAAGAAAAACTCTGGCAGCTCTGCTCTGCAACACACAGCAAATGCGAGTTGCTCTGCCCTGTGCCCTTCCTCCAGCTCTACATAGTGCAAGCAAACCACAGGCTATGCTCACCCATGCCACTTGAAACAGAGAAAGGCAGAATTGTTCCCTCAGTGACTTCATTTTCATTACCTGAAACCCCAGGTTTATTCAGATTTAATCTGTACATATCCTCATGTTGGTTAACGTGAACACACCAGTCAAATTTATACAAAAAGTCACTGTTTGGCAGATAATTGGATAATATGTGAATGCTGCCACAAATTGTTCTCTTTTATAAGCAAAGGCAAATGTAGTATTTTATCCTGCTAAGAGAACACACAGAAAAAGATGCTGCTTTCTGAATAGCATGTTTTCAGAGCTACAATTCAAGGAAAAAAGAAAAAAAAAAAAAAGGAAAAATCTATATTCTATCTGTTGGTCTGGCTGAAGGGGCATCTGGAGAGGCAAATACAAAATAGTTATATATCACCAGTAGTTGTCACGGTAACTACTGGATTATGATTCCGGACTAAAAAATCATTTCATATATCTTCTAAGATACCAATCTTTAGCCAGCCATTTCAGATCATCTTAACCTTAGTAAGACTCCCAGGAGAACTGCTCGCTACACCACCTTTGTAAGACGCACTACTTCTATATCAAGTTAGATTTTCTGCCATTTCTCTACCTATGGTCTGTTGTTTCAAAGTATAAGGCCTTCATGGCACTTGAGATGTACTTTGCCTTCTGCATTCAGGAACAAATATTGAAGGAAATCCCATTTGAAGACTTCACTTAGACACTGAACAATTAATTAGGCATCATCTTAAATACAAAAATATGCCAGAATGATGGAAAGTATGCTCGGCTTCACAGGAAAATAGTCTTATCCACAGGAAATTTCCATTTTGTGCCAATTTTTAAACAAAATCTTCTATTTAACAAAATCTTTGCAAAATTCTGTTTAAAAATTTGCTGGATAGCATGCATTCGTAAATCAACACAGAGCATCGATATGCAGCAGCTTCTTAATTCAAGAAGATTTTTAGGTCGAGATTCTAAACCAAAGATTATCTTTGATAGTCTGAACATAAGAAACCCATAATGAGTTTAGATGAAAACCCTTTGGTCTTTATTGACCTGACCACAACCTACCATGTTTCAAGTTAATCCCTTCTACTTGGCAGCAGCACTTTCCCTCCTTTATTTTGCACATAAAAGGCCAAAATGTTTTTCTCTCTCTCTCTACCCACAATAAATATTCCCATCAAAACAAACACATTTCTCTGTCTTCATGAAAATTTGTTCCAGTTGGGGCCATGGATTTTTTGCAATTATTGACAGAGTTTCAATTGTAAAATATAATCTAGGACCAAGCTTGCAAGATTTTGAGTTGGAAAGAGAATATTTCACGCACCTCCAGTTCAGAAGCCACCAACTGCCATGACAGTTTTGAACAGGAGGAGCTGCTTTTTTCCTTCTAATATTTTTCCTTTCCTCCCCTGCAAAATATATATCTTCTTTTTCCCTGATACGCCATCAAATTCCTAAAGAGAAAGAAGTACAGACACCATCCTATTTAAATAAGATCCATGTTCCAGGAAGTTTAGTAGCTGCAAATTGTTAAAAAAAAGCAAAAGTATGTGAGCATAAGTGAGATTGCTGTGGGGTGAGAGGAAACACAGGACAAAAGGAAATCTTGCCCAGAGCCGTGGAGATCTCTCTTCTACCATAGGCCCACAGATTTTCCATGCTTGGGAGGCAAAACACTGACAAAGATTATCTTTCTTCTAGGTCAAACTAAGTGTTGGAAACACAATTTGATTTATTTTGTTTCTTCAAGTCACATCAGTTGTGAAGAGCTACTCCTTCCAAGCAGCCTGAAACCAACAGTAATGGTGGTAAGAGAAGACTGTGGCAGACTTAATAGTCAAAAAGGAATAAAACACAGCCAAAAATGATCGTGGGGAAATTAGTAAGACGGGTAACATTTCACAGCATATTGCCAAGAAACACAGCCTCAATTTAAGAGGAAAAATCCAAATCCTGGCATGATTATTAGACATTATTAATGATTCTCACATTAGATGTTTTGATTAATTCAAGTGTTTATTCATCTCTTTAGGAAGATTTCTTCTTCTTACAAGCAAGATTTTATAGCACAAAGTAACAGAAAAGACTATAAAAATGCGCTGGCATTACACGTTTCCTGCAAGCCTTTAATTAGACTGAGAAGGGTTTTGAAGTACATGAGCATGCTAATTTCCATTCTGATTGTGAAAATGTGGCAGGGATGTCATGCATCATGTAATCTTGAACACATTTTATTTGAGACTTTAGTTTTAAAATTTAAGTCTTAACATAAAATATATTAGTCTATGATCTGCTTTAAAAATATAATAATAATAATAACAACGAGAAGGGCAAGCTGTTCTAGATGCACGGGCAATGTTTCCAGGCCTTTTTACATGGAATATTGCTCTCAAAATCAATGTTCCATCACTTTTCAATGTTCCATCACTTTTCTTTGTTTATCCATAAAACAGGTACTTTATCTGCTTAGAAAGGTGTTTTTTTTTTTACACTTCTCCAAAGTTGTTCTCAAATACCTCTTTCCGAAGACTGCATTATGGTCACGTTATGGCTGTTCTTACCATTAGTGGTGCCCAGGAGCCTTCTTATGGGCACTGCATGTAAACTGACAGAATTCCTTGAAGAGTTTGCACACCAGGAATCTATGTAAGTTACAGCATTTGTAGTCAGGACTTCACAAGCAATGCTTTATGCCACAAAGATAGAGGACAAAGCCCAGTAGTCAGCAGACAGGTTCTCCTGTGTTTCTGGCTGCTAAAATTTCATAGAATCACAGAGCTACAAGCACCTCTGGGTACCTCCAGTCCCAACCTCTGCTCAGAGTAGGGTCAGCTGCTACAGCTGGTTGCCCGGGGCCATGTCCAGGTGGCTTTTGAAGATCTTCAAGGTTGGAGAGTCTACCATGTCTCTGGGTAACCTGTGCCAGTACCCAATAGCCCACAGAGTGCAAAAATAAAATAAAATGAGTTTTCTTATGTTTAAATGGGATTTCTTGAATGTCGGTTTGTGCCCATTGCCTCATGTCCTGCCACTGGCCACCACTGAGAAGAAAAGCCCAGCTCCCTCCTCCTTAGCTCTCCCACAGTGTATTTATACCCACAGAGAAGGCCCCCTGAGCTTCATCTCCTCCAGGCTGACGATTCCCAGCTCTCTCAGCCTCTCCTCGTAGGAGGGGTGCTCCAGGCCCTCAGTCAGCTATGACCATCCACTGGATATTCTCCTTGCACAGAGCTTGTAACTCGTTTACAAAATCAGACATCTGTTCAAAGCTGTTATTCTTTGCTGTTGAAAAACAGCCCTCAAAACGCAAGTTATGCATGGGCACACTAGCATTTCCCCTTCAGAGGTGTGAAGGTCCCAGGAAAGAAGAAGCCTGGGGCTCGTTCTGGAGCCTTGCAGTACGCCTGCAGTGATGCCTGTGCTTCCTATGCCTGAGTGCTCCTTATTTTGGGGGGTTTCTTTTCAAGTCAGAGTCCCTGTGCCTTTCAAGATGAAGCTGACTGCACTCACTGCTGCTCACAAGGCCAAAAAGCAGCCAGGAGGATGACACCAGTCTGAGGGAATGTCTCACTTCACTGTGACAGGAAGAATTTGGAGCCGACAGTGTAACGCCGGCACTGCCTGCACACCCAGGTAGACTACAGCCCGCTTGTTTACATTCAGCTCACACTTGGAAGGTTATGTGTACAGCCCGTAAGTGCTTCAAATATAGGCTCTGATTTTCCAGTGTTTACCTCAAGTTGCAAGTTCTCTGCTCTCCTGACAGCTGGATCCCTAGTGCAGAAGCTGATGGCATTTGCACAGAAAATATTCTACTTGTTATAAGCAAATTAACTTCTGAAGTCCTACATATAGCCCATGGAAGATAGGATTATATAAAGTAGATCTTGGAAAAAAGATATATGAAAGCATTCCAGAGAGAAAACAAATTGCCTTTTTCTTGGCTTTATCTTTCAGCATTCTCTGGCAGTTTTCTTGAGGACTGACAAGGTCTGGAAATAGCTCACAGAACCTGCCTGCAAATACCTCTTGTGCCTGAAAAAATAATGGAACGCTATGGCAGATGTCAAACCCAGGAGCACCTCTATCAGGCCACTGCTTGACGTCATGACTCTAGAGGTACATAAAGGAGGATCAAAATCCTGTAGAAAGGGGGAAATGGGAGTACTTTCAGGCCTTGAAGAGGCAATTTATCTTTAAAATTCCTTTTGTCTGATATGCCTTTCAGTAAGGCAGCATAATCAGCAAAATTCTAACCTCAGAGCTCCAGTCCCTTTAGTCACACAAAGCTTAGGTGATTTATAGTCAGAAAATCATTTCAAAACATTTGAAAGGATTTTGTTATTCTGCCTACAGCTACACCTGTGCACTTCTTTGTCTCTAAGTTTCAATTAGAATTAATTTAAATAAGAGAAAATCACGTTTCCTAGTGGCTGAGCCTGTTAATGAAATATGTTTCGCATTTCCAATGGAAATGGGAATTTAGGAAAGTAACAGGCAGAGCTTGTGCCTGCATTATGAATACATTTTATATTTCAAAGACTTTATCTTCATCTCACTAATAAGATCTTTAGCTAAATTTTATTTTATTTTTACCGTATTTGTATTGCTCTTAATGTCTGGATTGCCACCCTATTAACATGACAACTCATTTTCTAAGGTGCCTGAAGAATCACAAAAAATGGGAGATTCTCTATTGTTCCAAATATCGGTAAGCGCTGAGAGGAAAATTTTACCATGTTATGTTAAAAGTCAAAAGGAGAACAAAAAAGAAAGGAGCAAGCAGACAATGAATTTAACCATGTTTTTGCACTGAAGTATAATCTAAAACAAACAGAAAAGCATGGCAATGTATTTGCAAACTATTTACCTAGCTGGTTTTATTGCAGGCCTCTGGAGACACCTACCCCTGGTTATTACAGAGCAAAGAGTCACTTTACTGCACAGGGGACATACGTGGTAAGAGCACAAAGAAACTGTGTTAGCCTCTGTATTAGTTTACTGCACTCTTGCAAGGGGTCTTCTGTCCCTCATGCACACTAAGGACCCAGTCCTTACAGACCTGGGTTAAGCTTAACACATACAATATTCTTCAAGATTTAAGTATTTTCATATGGCTTGAATATACTTGATATAACTAACCCTAGACTAGCCTATGGGAAGAAAAAAAAATCTTAGGCAAGGTTCTTCAAGTGACAAGACAGAAGTGTTCCAGAGTCCCTTGCAGGGTCCTGCAAAGTAACACACCGTCAGATAGAGACTTCTTTACTCCTCTTTCATATTGCCAACTTCTGTCTTTCAAGAAGACATGAGCCCAGAGTTCAGTTGTACAATTGTAACAAGGGCAGACCTTGACCTGCCAACACTAAGTAGTGGCAATAACACAGCAGCAGGAAAAAAGAAACCATGTAGATGAAAACTGTACTGAAGTTGCTAGAAATAACATTAAAACATTCCTACAGGTCTTTCAGCATCAGCAGTGGTAGGAAAAGGATATGCTAAAGGAGGAACGTAGTAGAAGGGACAGAGCATCCTTGTCAGATATTGCCATGAACTCAGCATGTCACCCTTTTACTAACTACTATACCATGGAAAACAAATGTGACATGAGCAAGCATAAATCACACATGTTTATGCACACTTATAGATAGATAATACATCTCAACAACAGATATTTTCTACTTTTTTTCACCAACTGGATGACCACTTCCATAATGACATCGTTTGCCATGTCAAAGAAACAATCCTGGGTGACATTTTCACACGTTTTAATAAAACGTTGATTTTTCCTAAACTGGCTTACACAACCTTGGCCCATGCCACCATAAACTCTTGGGCAAAAACAAATCTAAAATCTTGGAAATTGGGAACACTGGGCACTTGACTTCCTCTCTCCTGAAGGGAAAGCCAACAACAAACAGGTATAAGTGAGAAAAATGTGAACTATACTGTTAAAATTGCTACATGACATATAAATAAGCCCCAGTGGAGTAACCACCCGTGAGTTATTCTGCAGTTATGCTTGGTACCTATTGGCTAGATTACCCCTTCCTCTTTTGGGCAAACTCTTCGATCTCAGATCTCTGATAACAAGGAAAATCTCCTTGCTCAATAAAAGGTTGTATAACAAAAGGGAGCAAGAGACCTTGTCTTCTCCTTGCTAAGCAATATGTAGTGCAAACATCTCCAGAGAAAGCTTTGGGAAAAGGCCAGGCTTGTTGAATGTATGTGAATTGCAGTGTTTTTAAGGAGATATCATTCCTCCTACTGCTTGGCCCACGCTGCCTTGATGTGGCTCAGACTGTAAATGACACAATTTGGTTGCCACCATGCTAACCTCTGCATTCCTCTGGCTCTGAGTGAGAAAGTCTCCTCTTCCTTTCTCACCTAGCTTCAAATGGAAGCCTTATGAATGCTGTGGATTTAGTGCTTAGCTTTATAATTGTGGTTTTATTTGAATTGCCACAAAAAATGTTGGGTGAGATTAAACACAGGCTTCTCCTTTTGAAGAGGTCTGTGCTTAATATGACTTTTACACCCCATATTCTCACTAACTTTTATTTTTTCCTCCTTTGAGTCTAGTTGCAACTCCTGCTCCTACATTGCAGTTGTGAGAGTATTTCCTTGGTACTGTGCTATGTTATATTTATGCATAAACTTTTGCTAATTGCTGAACCTATGCTGGAATGAATAAAGTTTTCATTCATGTTTATATATTAGTTTCCAACATTTGTATGTTTGTAATCATCAGGCTGAAAACAGCTTTCATTTGCAGAGATGTAAACTGAGGGTAACTGAGTCAGGAGACACACTCTGCTAGGTACATGGAAAGATTTTTTTTCTAGTATCACTGACAGATGAGTTTATCGCAGAAATTTCCAAGTTCTGTAACTCTGTGTAGTTTGTTCAGGGCTTCCAACTGTGGTTATGGCTACATTCACGAGTAGTTTGGATCAACAGAAATGGACCTCTAGAGCTCATTTTGGGCTGGAGACCTGATATACACATTTCTCTAGATTGCTGAAACTCTTATTTCAGAAAATAAGTTTGCTCTGATGGTCTTTTACTGCTGCAGCTCATCTCCCACCCAGGTTAGGTTGTTCCAAGGAGAATCCAGGTCACAACCTGCAGTGCCCTTCCAGATGAGGACCAGAGCTCAGCAAGCAGGCAACATTTGAGCATTGTCTGAAAAGCGCTCTCCTGATATGAACTAATGCACTAATACAGACACGCCCAATGCATACAATCAAAACTTACACAATTAGAATATCTGTGGCAATTCCTAGCCATCAACAATTTTCCCAGCCATATAATTACTACTATTAACAGTACACGTTCCCAATTTAATAAATGGAAGCAAGATAAATGCCCACATCACTTTGGCTTCCCCAAAGCTTTACGATTCAGAACATAGCAATCTGTTGCCCTTGGCCTTTTGGAAAAAGCGTCCATTTGATAATTGATAATAATGATAATGCAGCACTTCTCCTGGTCTGTTCTGGATATCTGATGGCTTCAACTGCTTTGTCTTAGAGGAGGCAGTTGAGAAAACCCTTGAGTCAACAGAAGTAGGGAAAGAGGAACCAAGGAGGCTTCTGGTATAGTACCATGGGAGAGGGTGGGTGGTAGGAAGAGGTGATGTGACACGTTGCTTAGATTTTCTTTGTCCCTTTAGCATTGCCACCTCGTAGAGGAACTGCCACAACTGCCTCCCTCTCCAGCGCTTTTCCATCTTTGTTGCACTGGCTCTAGTTTCAATGCTTCCAGCATAGGAAATCAGGCTTCCTGCTTCCTTCTATTCAAAAATGTTACCAGCCCCCTCTTCATGTCTTGCCCTGATGCTGCTGCAAGAAAAGCATAACCTCTGTGCATAGCCATGTTATTATCCACCATCCTCCTCTGAAGCTGTTAACACATTACTGCTCATTGGCTACCTCATAGGAACCATTTATGTACATCCTCTGAATCTCACTTGTCCCTGAAGTGAGTGCAAATTATGTCAAGTAAAACTACTTACCTTTAGATAGCAGACAGAGCCCCAGGCAGACAGTGGGCCAAGAAGTAGAAGGATGGCATCGCCTTGAAAACACTGTAATTACACGCATTCAACAAGCCTGACCTTTTCCCAGAGCTGTCTCTGGTGACGTTTGTGCGGCATGTTGTTCAGGGAGGCAATAAGGAGAGGACAAGGTCTCTTGCTCTGTTTTACTGTATAACCCGTATGCTGTATACTGAAAGTGCTCAAAAAAAGGAAACGGTCAAGGTAACTGATCATGTTTTAATGCAGTGACTAAACAGACATTGAACTGTTGCCTTTGGAAAGGTGGTGTGTTTTCACAGGGTAGTCCTGCACAATACCTGCACACATATTTCAACAATGTGCAAATTATGAGCAGCAATAGCACAGGACTGCTTCCCAGACTTGAGTCCTTAGTACAGTAATGCACTTACAAATATAAATATCACCCAATCAGAGACACATTCTGCAAAGGTTATACTCTTCTAGTTTGTTTTAGGCTAAGTCTATCAGGTCCTGAATCTACTAAAGCCTCAGTCATCATAATTATAGTGAGGAACAACTTCAGTCAACGTTATATGCAATTTAATTTTCCTCCACCTGCCAGCTATATCTTGACGAAGTTTCTAACTGAAGTTTAAAGCTTACTTTGTTCAGAACAATCAGGTAAGCCTATGATGCTGGAAAGGTCTGCTGTCACAGAGATGTGAGAAAACAAGGCAGAACCTGGTTTATTTGACCTCATGTGGGTCATGTGATGTAATTAATTCCAAATGTTTTTGGTTTCTGTACAGAAACTTCCAGCAAAAGATTTAAATGATGTAATAATTACCTTTTTCCTTTCATGATCCTTCTGACTATGCCTTAATTTATGATGCTTTTAACTAGCATACATGTATCCTGAGGCTATGATGGGTGCACATTTATTTAAGTCAAAAGATAAATCTTAATGAAAGGGTTTTTTTACACAATAATTAACTTATTTTGATCATCATAACAGTAATTATTAGAGGCACAAAAACAGAATCAGATCTCAGAAGAAACCATGAAGATCCTAAATAGGGTGGAGTACCAACACTGCTCTATTATTTTGCCAAAAATGATACATCAAAGTGGCAGCAGTGAATCATCACACACTACTAGGAACTACACCCAAGGAATCCAAGAGATGAAAATATTAGATGCACTAACCTCCATCATAAATTGCAAGTTATAATCACACAACAGATATTTGCAATATGCTTTTTCTCAGATATGAAGCTCTGCTCTCCTTATGCCTCTCTCAACATGATCTCTCATCAGATTAAAACACAACAAACCCGAAAGAACCACAAAAACACAAGAATTTTGGCTTTATATGAAAGGTCCATCTATTAAAAAAAAAAACAAAACTGTCGTGACTGATTATAAGCCTTAGCCATGCATCAAATAGTACATTTGGGCAGCCCAGTTCTTTTAGGAACATCTTCAAAAAATCACCCTTTTTATGGGATCATACACACCATGACGGGCAAGGCCAGCAATGAAAAAGAGTGCACCCTCTCTAACTTGCTGTCATCCTCTCCTTAGTAAAAATGACTACCGTTCTGATTTTCTGCTCAGTCATTAAACCATTGTGCACATGCACACACACGCACACGCAGACAGTAACTTGCAGCCAGCTCTTTTGCAATGACCTACAATGAGGAAATCAAGTGCATTTTAACAAAAATATCTTAATCCTGTGTCAGATTGAAGAATTAATTTCTCAAAACTAGAAAACTTTAACGATACACAAGGCGATTTCATATAAGAGAAGCTTCAGCAACAATACAGGAATAAAGAAAAGGATGTAGTATGTTACCTTTTCCAGTCAAAGTTTCTTCTTTTATTTTCCTCACCGCTTCTTGGCCCTCACTCTCGCTGTTTCCAGCTGTCACAATACAGAAACACAAAATTAGTGATGCAAACAACTTAAGGACAGTGAATATACGCCTGCTATCATTACAGGTTAACCACAGTGTAAAACCAGTTATGAGTTTTAAGTGAAAATGTGTGATTCATTGTTGTCAGAGCAGCAGAGGTCTTTAAAGAGCTCTGTACAAATGCCCTGCTGTTCACATGAGTTCTGCTTATTCATCTCATTTATTCATGCAAGTTATGACCACCTGCTGGCTGGAACAGCTGAATGTAGATGTAAATCTGTGAGCCACATGAATTATATCACATCCAGACTCTAAAAAAGCTTTACTGTAGGTGAGAGTGGACCTCCCTCTGCTCTTTCCAAAATGAAGAACTTCACAGCTGGAGGAAAGGCCCTGCTAACCTGAATTCTGAATAACCTGTTCTGAATGCTCAGGAAAAGTTTTACCATTACTAACAGAAAATATGATTAAGCATCAAATAAATGCCTTTTGTGCCATTCAGCTCAGGTGGACAGTTAATAATTATCTGACATTTGTTTAGCAATTTTGCTGTGCGTCTGTATTTGAGGAGTAAAAACAATGATTTGCAACACTGATATCTGAAGGTAATATATGTCTTTGACTTGATGATAGCCAAGAAGACTCGACATTTACATAAATGTAGCCAAAATAAATAAATTTAACATTTCAGATACTGAAGAGAATACTCACAGAAAACCTAGGATCATACTGGCCTATAACTGTTCTTTATAATGTACATTAACTCTGGAATTATACTGCCCAGACTGACCAAGAAAGAATAAGAATTAAAAACCAAACAAACAAGCAAGCAAACAAAAACAACAAAGCAGACATTTGTGTTTTTTTGTTTGTTTGTTTGTTTTGCTTAAAGCCATCCAAGTCTTTAAAGAACAGAAACGTTCAGCTTGATGCTAATTTCCAGATACAGATGCACTGTCAACAAAAAACCCCCCAGTGAAACTGCCACCTCCGGGGAAATCTGGGCACAAGGATGATAGGTGAAGGATTGGTTTTCCTCACTGTTTCACCCAAAGTGATTTAGTAGAGTAAGGTTTCAAGCTCAGTGTGTTGTAACACCAGATAATAGTATTGTTTTGGGAAACAAAAATAGTTTGGTGCCAACTCTGTGAAGGTCTGATGCGATTCCTCTTTCATTCAGCACTCCTCGTGCAGTGAACACACTTATTAAGCCTCCAGTGTCTTTAACTCTCAGTATGTTCACTTAATTTTTTCTTATAAGAGAGCTTGTGTTCACAACAGATTTTAATTTGCGTTATTTTGCTGTTATATAAATGGTTATTCATTGAAGCTCAGTGCCCTCCAAATGAGCTCATTTTATTCATATTTGCATGTTTTTCATTCTAGACCACTGGGATAAAATAATTATTTTGCTAAACAGTCACTTCAAATGTCTGTTTCCAGCCTGATTCAACAGAGAGTTTGGAAACTAGATTCTGAAGCTTAAGTACTGTAAAATTGAAACAGCCTCAGTGAAAGCTGCTACTGCGACTGAGGCTTTTGAAATACTTCTTTCAAAGAAAATTCTGTAAGAAAGAATAAGGAGACTGAACAAATTATCAAAATCCTTACAAAAAAGTTCAAAGACAAGTATCACAAAGATACCATAGGACTGGGAGAGTGATCTACACCTCTGATTTTGCTTAAGGGGGTCAGCATCCCCTTCCTGAGGATGGGTGGAAGAAGAAAGGGACAGGTTGCACTGCTTCTCTTCAAGTATATCCTTGTGGGATCCTCTAAGCAAAGTAAATAGTAAGCATGAAAACGAGCAGCCTCCTTTTAAGTTCTACATTAATTATTTTAAGTTAAAAAAAATACTTTTCAAGTCGACAAGCTACCACAATTGTCTTTAGGTTGGTAAAAATCAAACAAAATCTGTGTATCTTTTTGATGTAAATGATTCACTAAAGGGCACAACTTCCAACCACGCTAAACAGGAGTAGAGTGCTCTAAACTAAGCCGGGTGGTGTTTTATTAAATGAAGGTCAAATTCTTACCAACGTCAGGTATTTTAGATTCTCAGAAGTGTATTTGTAACAACTGTTTAGAAAAACTTTGTGATATACAGGAGAATCATCTTTGCTTGACTTTTTGCCGATGATTCACCATATTTTTTGTATGCTCAATGTGCCATACTTATCCAAGCCAGAATGTATCCATTTTAAGCTCAATAGCATCTGTAGCGTAAGCTCTGCCTACCCTGGATTCAAGTGGAGAGGAGGATGAGAAGGTGAAGATAGATCATGCTTTTATGCAGTGAGGGAATCTGAACAAAAGCTTTAAGAAGAAGGGACTCGATGTCTCGAGCGCTTAGATCATGGAAGTACCTAAAACTGTAATAATCATGCTTTTCTTGCAAATTTAAAGTGTCTATTGGGAGCTCAAAATGCATACGGTTGTCTCAAGAAGTGTTTATGCAAGCTGTTCAGTGCCCTGTCTGATGCTTTCCTTCTCTGTCCCCATAGAATAGTCAATAATTCAGGTGAGACTGATTCAATAATAACACTGACTACAACCAGCTCTGAAAATAAAACAAAAATAAATTCCAGTCTGAATGGATGCATCTGTATAAAAAGAGATATCATATTAATAGCATTAAAAATTCTAGTTCTTAGCAAAATACCGAAGGTCATATTGAAAAAAAAAAAAAAAGAAAAAAAAAGAGAGAGATAAATTCAAATACAACTTTTAGTCAAAAAAATTGACTCTCCTCTTCAACATTTTTCTACACAAATGTCACAAGTCAAAGCACATTGAACTAAAGACACCGCAGAAGTACACAGAAAAAATCTTATCAGCAGTAGGAGGCTTTGGATCTTACCCTAAAGGTCAGACTCTGTCACCTTAATCAGTTTAAGTAGATTCTAACTCTGAAAGTTGTTTCAGGGATTTCAATAGAACTGTCACAGAGTATTGCTCAGCCTGAATAAGGATGGAAAAATACAGCCCTCAGAAGCCTGGCATGGATGAATGAATTTGTACATTACAGAAACACTTACACTGTTGCTAGTTAAGGGGTACTAATATATTTACATGTGTTCTTTATAAAATATTCTTAATTCCTTAGAAGGTGAAAATCTCTCCAAAACAATAATTACTAATCACTGATAACTCATAACTAATGTACAAAATTGATTTGACAAAAAGCAAGGCTTTTTGCATTTTTTTTAATAGAAATGGGAATTTGCCATCTTGACCTTTGAAGGGAATGCACTGCAAGACACTAGAAAGACATTTAGAATAATCTATGAACAACAATATAGCCTGTGAAGCTTAAGATTGCCTGGAAAGAATAAAAGCACAAATTTTAAAAGCCAGAGTTAGCAAAGGGAGAATTTCATGACTTTCAACAAATGAACACAAAACCAAAACACAAATAAAAAGCTCCTGAAATGGACACTGAGCAAATCCAAAATACCCAGGACACAGCAGATCAGAGAAATATCCAGCCCCTCCAGCCTGGAGGCTGAGGGCCACCCTTTGCCGTAGCATGGCTCTCAACTGGCAGCAACCCCCTTTTCTTATTTAGCCATAATTATATAGCAGTTAATCTCTAAAACTAAATAGCTTTTCAGGGTTAGCAGCCTGCCATATGGCCCTCAGCATGGCCCGCTTTGGCTATGGTGTTTTGGAAAGAGGTGGGGAGCCAATGCTTGGCTCTCTGGTGGGAGGGTAGCAGGAAAGTTGACTTGCAGATGTGGTAGGTGTAATGCAAAGATATTCACCGATCACTTCAAGTAATCCAAGTTTAGAAGTGGTGTCCACAAACTCTAATGCATATGCACGTTGCCAGGAGAAGCTTGGTAGTATGGTAATAAACTTGGTATACCATACGATTAAAAAGTTACACACGGTGATGGTTAGGTGTCTTTGTGCAACAGAATACACAAGAGGTTCCAAATGTGAATTTGAATTAAGGAGTCTCCTCAGAGTAGCATAATCCTCATTATGACTGAAGGGAACTGATCCAAGTGGAGCACAGGCCAGAAGACTGGGCTTGCAAGAGAACCCAAAGTCTCCAGAAAAAAATAAAAATAAAAAATAAAAATAAAAAATAAAAATAAAAATAAAAATAAAAATAAAAAATAAAAATAAAAATAAAAAATAAAAATAAAAAAGTCATACCAGCTAGTGGTATAAAGATTTTGATTTTGTGAGTGTGCATGGCACTGCATAACAGTGCCTCCGAGAGACAAATAACTGCCCCCCAAAAGCTCTAATGATGAGAAATCTGTAAAGTCTTGTATAAAAAACATCTTGCTTAGGAAAAAGGAATATAGGTCTTGGGTCTCGCCCATGAAATTTCCAAGTCATTATTTTGTTATTCAATAAAGTCAGGTATAAGGATGTGTCCTGGTACAAAAAGGCATTGAGAAAGTGACACACAGCTTCCTTATGTCTAGACGTACCACGTGGCCTTTGTCACCCAGTTCATTGTACAGCACTCGTGATTTAATACATGCCTTTTTGACATGAAAGGCAAAAATATCGCTGTGAGCGTGCTTTTGAGAAAAGAAGCAAAACTGAGTAAGGAGGAGGAGGTCAGTTTGCAAACAGAAAACAAATCATCATTCTTGCCCTAAGTTTCAGCAACCCCAACTCTTCCAAGAGAAGATGAGAATGCCCCTGTTTATCAAACCAGAGATACAACCAGAAAAGTGCTGTTTCCAACAACGACCTGTAGCAGGTGCTGAAAAAAGTGTCAGTGTCAGCATTAAAACTAGAGTGATGTTTTCTGATACACCATTCCAGCAGCAAGTAGTTTAAGAGGTTTCCTGAATCAAAGGTCACTCCTAGCCTCTCTGTGAACCTACCCTCCACTTCTTCATCTCATCGCATTTTCAATTCCTTCAAGCACTTGGCCTCCAAAGTGTTCTGGGACAACAAAGTCTGTGATTTAATGACACATTTAATTGGATTAGAAAGGTTGTACTTCAGTTGTTCCTCTTTTTAAATTGTTGGATGTTCGCTACTTTGTGTATAATAGAGAGAAAATAACCACTTCTTATTCACTTTCTCTGTAACACTCATATAAGCCTTTATGATATCACACCTCAGTCATCTGTTTGCAAGCAGAAGAACCTTTGTTTATTAGCCCCACCTTACACAGAGCCATCCCATATTCCTCATCATCCTTCTCTGCTTTTTTCCAGTTCTACCAGGCTCCTTTGGAGTATTCACAACAAGCTCAAACAATGATTTCTACAAAGGAAGTGGACACTTCACATCTTGTTTTTGTTTTCTTTCCTGCTAAGTAATAAGATTTTATTTGCCTTTTTGACTGGCATTGAATATTGAAGATGTTTTACAGAGAACTTTCAACAGTAAATCACAAATTATTTTCTTATTCTTGTTATTTTTGGAGTGGTAGTAGTTAATTTGGATCCTATTCTTGTAAATATACAGCTATGGTTGGCTTTCCTCATATGCAGTATTTGCATTTACTGAGTCTCAGTATTTACCCATGCTGTCATCACCCAGTCATTCAATATTATGAGATTCTTCATTGTTCTTCATGATAGTTAGGATTTCACAAGCTCACAGCATGGCTGAGGCAGGAAGTCACCTCTGGATACCCTCCAGTCCGACCCTCTGTTCAGAGCAAGGTCAGCTACAGCAGGTTGCTCAGGGCTGTGTCCCGTCAGGCTTCAAGCATCTCCAAGGCTGGAGACTCCACCACGTCTATGGGAGATCTGTGCCAGTGTTTGACCACCCTCAAGGCAAAAAAAAAAAAAAAAAAAAAAAAAAAAAAAAAAAAAAAAGTGTTTTCATATGCTTAAATTGAATTTTCTGTGTGCATTGCATCTTGTCCTGTCACTGGGCACTGCTGGGATGTGCATGGTTTCATCTTCTCTACTACCCCTGTCAGGTATTTATACACACATTTAAGGTTCCCCTGAGCCTTTCCCTCTCCAGGCTGAACAGTCCCAGCTTTCTCAGGCTCTCCTAGTGTGTCAGATGTTCAAATCCCTTAATAATGAGCAGTCCAATTAGTTTGACTGTCCTAAACACCTTTGCACAAAATGTATCATCTCACTGTTTAGCCTTTTCTGTACTTTTTATAAATATACTGAACACACGTCTACAGGATCAGGAGTCCCTTTGCTCCATCCCAAAGTTGAATCATTCCTAGATGTTGTTTATTTGGCTTCTAATCAGTTATTAATCTACAGGAGATCTATCTCTTATCAACTTTAAAATCTTTTGGCATAAGCCTTGACAAAAGATTTTGAAAATCAAAATTAAATGAATTCAACAGCTGTTCGAATTACCATGATAAGAAAAACTGCAGTGACTCTTTCAAAGTTTATCATCACGTATTTAATTTTGTGTCTATTATAATGCCTGTGTTTTTTTTCATATTCACTGGACTATCCACAATGTTTTTCCTAAAAATGCCTACCAAGCACATTTGCTCACCTTATGCTTCTACTACATTAAGGATGTGTTAAGATTCAATGCAAAAGATAGTAGTACCGAAATACTTTTATTCTATCGAGAAACTTTGTTTTTAATCACAGTGGCTTATTTTTTTTCTAATGGGTGGTATTTATTTCTACACAGTTTATAATAATCACCATACTATTCATAAACACTGTATCTTTTTAGCTGCTTATTTTGCATACTTTCTAGTTTTATGATAAAAAAAAAAATTAAAAAAAACTATATTTTACTAAGTGTTATAGGAAATCTAGAACTAATGAATCCCAGTTGTTTCTTTTACTCCCTCAGCATAGTTAATTTTTGAGGACTGATCAGAACTTGAGGTCTAATTTATTATAAAAATTCACATGCAATAAGATATGACACGGTCTTCAAATTGGGCATTTCGGCTTGGCTAATTTGCTTTAAGATTATTTTGAAATGTATGAACACAAACTAAAATAACCTGAAGTCATGAATTTTAAAAACAAAGTTCCAATAAAATAAAATAAACCAAGATTAAGAGCCACACAGCTCCAGCACTGAAGGTTAGTAGATAAAATACTAATGGACAGGAAAATACTAAGCGGACACGAGAAGTATTTCAGTTTGCTCAGAGTTCTGGGACTGTTTGAAAACCCCTTGACTGGGAGTTAACTCTGCGTAGTTTTCTTTTATACAGACACCAGAACTGTCATATCTAGGCTCTCAGTCTGTTTTACAAATTGACCTTGGTTTTAATTGTTCCAAACTCTAACATAAAATATTCTGCATAACTGCTGTTTGATAGTGTGGTGAGATGCTCCTTTCCTCAGGTATGGCATGTGACAACAGGACAAAAGAGTGCTTATGAAACTTGCTTCCAGTACCAACTTACACTGAGAAATCTGTGATTTATCATGTGGTAGTCCTTAAAGATATCAATGGACTGCTCACAAGCAATTCACAGCTGTGTTGACCCACTCAGTCGCTCAAGAACGGTCTAGACAACGTCCTCAGGGACATCAACAGACTGTTCACCCAACAGTAGACACACAGCAAACAGTGCAGCTGTTCACGGAGCAGCAGCCTTATAGAAACACACCTGAGACACTCGTATTAGCAGGTCAGTCAGACAACTGAAAGTCACAGCCCTGTAAAAGCAGCTCCCCAACTCAAGCTCAGGGTAGCTCCTGATGGCTGGCCTGGGGTGCTGCCTGGTGAAGGAGACATCCAGCGTTGTGACAGAGAACATGCAAGGTCGACAGCTTCCCTGGCTGTTGCTTATCAGCTGTAAGACTAATCGTTTATAGTATTGGTATATTATATATGTATGTACATATATATATATACATGTATAATAGCTGAAATATATGGTATATTTCAGCTTTGGTGAGGCTGCACCTCGAGTACTGTGTTCAGCTTTGGGCCCCTCACTACAAGAAGGACATCGAGGCCCTGGAGCGTGTCCAGAGAAGGGCTACGAAGCTGGTGAAGGGCCTGAAACACAAGTCCTGTGAGGAGCAGCTGAGGGAACTGGGGTTGTTCAGCCTGGAGAAGAGGAGGCTCAGGGGAGACCTTAGTGTTCTCTACAGCTACCTGAAAGGAAGGTGTGGGGAGCTGGGGGTCGGCCTCTTCTCACAGATAACTAGTGATAGGACTAGAGGGAATGGCCTCAAGTTGCCCTAGGGGACGTTCAGGTTGGAAATTAGGAGACATTTCTTCTCAGAAAGAGCAGTCAGGCATTGGAACGGGTTGCCCCGGGGAGGGGGTGGCATCACCGTTCCTGGGGGTGTTTAAGGAAAGGTTGGACGTGGTGCTTGGGGACGTGGTTTAGTCGGTGATATTGGTGGTAGGGGGATGGTTGGACCAGATGGTCTTAGAGGTCTTTTCCAACCTTAATGATTCTATTGTGCCTTGCCAAGCAAGTGGCTTTTCCCTTTCCCTTGCTTATGCTTACTTAATTAAGCCGCCCAGGCTTAATTGCACAGGTAATCAGTGTGTGTAGTTATAATAATATCCAACAAATTTGGTCAATCCTCTGTTGCCGTTTTATCATCTGATATCCAGAGAATACCTTTGTCCCATGATAGGTATTTTCAAGATATTCTGCAAATATTAATCAACCAGGTTTCCCAAGACATATACTTAGGATTTCTGAACTCTCAGCTGCAGTCAGTCCTCTGGGCTATGCATGGGACATATAAGATACTGGAGTGGTGTTAAAATTAAAAATACTCAAGCATCTCATACATCTGTCTCCAGTAAGAAAAGACTATTAAAGTATCCCATATAAAATTTCAGTAATTGAAATTAAATCAAACTGTCTTTGATAATGAATAATTTTACCATCTTGGTAGGGTTTAATTATCCTTCTAAAGTTACTTTGTAGTATTATATTGTATGAGAATTGTCTGATATGTTGTGCAGAGAGTCCAGCCTGAAAACTGGAAACTAATGTGAATGAAAGAGATGACAGAAATATCTCCTTGGTCTCTTGTAGGGCTTACAGAGATCACAAAGAAGCGCTGAGTCTGGCTATGAAGTACATTTATTTACGCCAAAATTTCATTGCTCAGATAAATCACTTGAATATATACATATATTTATACATATAATGAGACTGTTTCCTTCAGAATGTGAGATTGTCGTAGAAAATTGTGACACTGATATACTCAGACACTGAAGTCTGATTACACTGCCCTGAACCTGGTGTTTTATAACAAGCAGCACATGTATAACATTGTCAAGATGGAAATCTTTTGATATTCATTCACCATTTACAGACAAAAATATCAAGCTTCTATACTAGACATTGCCACACCTTTTTTCCCCTCAGTTTTCTTTCATTAATTTTCAGGGGTGGGAGGGAACAAACTGAAACTCTCCTTTTTAAAGTCAGTATTTTTAACATGCATTCACCCCAGTGATGAAGGATGGAAGGGATACAAAGAATTTATGCTTCTAATCAATCTAAATTCAGACTCACAAAACTGTGGTCATCACTGTGAATCAGAACTGAACCAGGATGGTGGTCATAACAATGACTGGGACACCTTGATTTTTGATGTCCTTATTGTTAAGAGCATATGTATTTGGAATCCCATACAAAACACCATCTTTAGTATCAGCTCCTGACAAATAGACAACAAAAATGAATTGTCATTTGCCTCATCTGAAGAAGAAAATGCAAGCTTATTTATTAAGTAACAAATTGGGTAACAGGGAGCACAAACTCCCGGCATGGTTGACTCCAAAAGCCCACTAGTGGCAGTAGCTTTCCTTGCCAGGGGTCCCAGCTTTTTCCTGTGGTAAAAGCCCTGCTCAATGTGAGCAATGCTATCACAGTGTTGCAAAAAGCAGCAATGAAATCTAACAAACTAACCTGTAGAAAATTCCTTTCATCATTTCAGCACTCATGCTGACCTTTTTCCCATCAAGAGACTGAGGGCTGGGCTAGTAGCATCTGCAGAGAGAGACCATTGGTGGGAGAAAGGAGTTTTGTGCAGCCGTGCTGGGGCTGGAAAGTAAGAAGCTGTAAAAGCACAGTGTAACTGCTTGCTGAAAATGCTTTAAGGGAAACCATTGCCTTTTTACATGGTGACTATTCATATTCCGCAAGGTAGAATACTTTCCACTTATTTGTTTCGCTTGTTCCACTGGTAGATGGGATTTAAAAGTAAGTTATTTCAAACATTGACTCCTCTAAAACATGAAATGGAGTCAAAATCACATCCATCACAAGTGGTGAATCATCTTCACATAAGACTTTCGGGTTTGACTCATTTGCCCGCTGCAGGTATATCATTCTTTATTGCTAAACATTCCCATTACTTAGTCCCTGCAATGGGAGAAAAGCCTTCAGTGAATGGGCAAAATTGACCACGAGCTAAATGTGAGCCTGATCCCCCTTCCGAGCCCAAATTCACCTAACATCCACACTTTTTTCACATATGTTCATGCTTACATACAAACATACAGTGAAAACTCCTACAATAGAAGACGTGAGCACACTTGCTGTCTTATTTGAGGTTTAAAGCTTTGCTTGTGTGGCCTGAAGCTGAACGTGCTAATGTAACAAGAGGTATTTTAAGCATACTCTGGACACTTGGGGCCTACAGTTAGCAACAAGGATGGAAGGTCATTGCATTTAATGTGCTTTTGAGACTGTTTTAATCTTGCAGCTGGAATAAACCCTGCGACTATCCATTCTACTGACAGGGCTTCCTTGCTCTGAAGAATTTCACAGGCAAAGGAGATGTCTCTGACTCATCAGACTCAGTGTTTAGGTCAGAGTTTGGCTGAAAGAATTAAATCAGTTGAAATTCTTACTCATCAAATGCTTCCTATAATTAATTTCATTAATTTACATTTCTAGAGATTCATAATGCAAATATTAAGGTTGGTACAAATTAAGAGCGAATGGAAATGTGTGCGTCTGCAAGCACCAAAAGAAACATCAGAGCAAAGAGTTAAAAGAATGTCCTTTTTTGATAATAAAGGACACGTTTCAAGGACACTGCTCCTGTGTTGTGTATGTCTAGACTTGCCAGCAGATGACCATGCACTCTGATGCCAGGAAGACAGCAACAATGTTGTGGCATATCACCTATACCATTACTTTTCCTGCTAGCCCAGACATAGTCTGTATACCCCAAACAAAGAAAGACAGACTAAGAGCTGATGAATCCTGAAGGGCATAAAGGATCTGTCTGTAAACTACCTTGTCATTTCCGATCAAGGACCACAAAGCCAGGATAAACGCTCGGCAGCTGACATGCCTAGTCCCACACTGCAGACGAGTGATGCTCACCAGACCACTTGCGCACACACACGTTGGGGCTTGTAAGAGTATGGGTGTGAGTAATGAAATCTATACTAAGGTGATTATGAGTGGGCAAAATCAGTTTATTTAAAAATTCTCTAAATAAATATACCCTTCATTTTCCCTAAGATCTCACTTTGAATTGTGAAACCTACTAAACATTAAACATTAAATGATGTAAAGTAAGTCTTCAAAGAAGTAGCAATGTTCTACACTTCCATGACACTATGCAAAGAAAATTGGCCTGTTTGTTTTCCGAGTCCATTTCTCCAGTCCACCTTTAACATGAAATGATACTTCTTTAATGAAATATTAATGCTGACATTAGCTACATCTATCATCTAGCTATGTATAGCAGCATCTGTTTGCATTTTGCAGTTGCTTGGTTTTGACACATTATTAAAACATGTATGAGTAAGTGGTATTCTACATTACACCTGTACGTTTCCAGGGTAAGTCCATTAGTGTTACTAACTCCACAGCACTGAGAATAATACATGGCTACTATGTGCTTGTTTGTTTGTTGTTTTTTTTTTCAAAAGATGTGTATACAAAACCTTAGAAAGATCCTGTTCTGTATAAAAGCTAAATAAAATGTCATCACTAGCTTGCTAGTGTGTTACGAAATACTGACCTTCAGTGACCTTATGGTGTAAAAGTTAAAGAAGAAATGTAGAAATCTAGTTAAGGAAAGAATAAGGGAGCAAAATACAGTGTGTCAAGAATATCATTATTCATGGCTACATACTGATTTAGTAGACATTTATTTATTTATTTATTTATATATATGTTCTGTAAATTATTATGTAAATATTTAGTAGATATATTTAGTAGGAGCACAGAAAGCTTCAGAAAATAGGAACAAAATCTCACTAAATCTGTAGCAGAGAGAAGAAATTCTGTGCTCAGGACGTTTTTGGAGTTCCAACAGGGTTAAACCTACACTAACTTTAGATATCTAAATGACTTCTCAATCTAAAATAGCCACCTTATAAACTCCTTATAATCAATGGAGAGAAACAGGAACCTCCAGGAGGTGAGTTGGCCATACCATCTCAGACTGACACGAATGAACCTCTCAAGCTACTTCTTTCCCTGCCTGGAGTACAAGGATCACCTACAGTGACAAGCTGAGAAGTATATGTGAATTTTTTACATGTTTGAAGTTACAGAGGTTTCCTCTTCTCTATCATACAAAGGAACAGAAATATGCCCCACTACACACTGGAATATTCCTTCCAGGCCTTCATTAGTTTTCCTCTTAATGAAAATGTGTACCCTAAAGTTCAAGTTCATCCTCAGTTAAGGAAATCAGTCACAAGATATCTTTGTAATACCCGTATTTTAAAGTCTTTTTCATGACATAATTGCTGGCTTTTAACATAAGATAGCTTAAGTCTTCCAAGTTTTCACCAAAAAAATAAAAAAATCAAAAAATCAACTTCTCTTTAAAGTTTTGAAAAGCAAAACACAAACCAAACCTTTATTTGTGCTAAAAGCTAGAAAAAAAACCTTGTTCCTTCCCTCGCCAGCTTTCCCCTTCCAAATTTACAATTATACTGGAAAGAAAATCTTCCTTAAAAGAAAAAAAATATATTTTCTGAAACACAAATAAATATATTAATATTAAGAAAATAATGACTGTACCTATTATAACGTGCATGCCAAGTCTTGCCAAATGCTTCACAGTTTGGTAACCAATTCCTTTAGTACCTCCAGTCACTATAGCAACCTTTCCATTTTGTGTAGGGAAAGCTATAGGAAGAAAAAGAAATAATGCAAGGTTAGTTCACAGTAGTAACATGATTAAGAATTTAAGATGCATTTGAAAGAGGCACACACTTAACAGACCACTCTACCCAGGCCAGTAAACAACGTCGAAAGTGAGCTCTGTGTGGAAATAGAAGGTACGGAATATTTGGCGTCATCTACTGCACTATAATCTTCTAGTACTAGCAGCTCACGAAAGACTGAGGTTGATAACACAAAAGATAAACATCCAATTCAGACCCAAAAGTTACTCATTTCTATTTGCATGCATTTTTTTATCCTGTAATAATCCACCCTTCAAAATTTTTACCTTAACTTTGTTATGGAGCAGCACGACAGCTGTTATAAGTCAGCTTGGGGATTGTTTATTTCCCGCACACTGGGAAAAAATTCAATTGGCAGCATAAAATCCTGCAAGCTTCCTGAATGACAAAGGACTGAGTCCTATGTTGACTTCACCAGGAGCACAGGGGACACAGTAAGGAGCTCGGCCAAAGAAGACATGTCCAAGCAAGGGTAGAAGCCAGTCTACCTAATTTAATTGCATAATTGAGTACTCTACTTGTTGAAAATTGCAGGCTCCTAGCCCCCAAAGAAATGAGGAGCCAATTTTTGCATTAAAAAACAAATCTGCTTTTCCATCCACCACAGGCCTTCACCACCGAAGCCAACATTTCTGCTGCCCATGGATGGCTGCACAAAGGCTGCACCTCCACAAGTGCTTTTGAACCCAGGATAAGACGTGGCCAACTGGGTAGGGCACATGCTCCAAATTCATGAGATGAAGATTAACCCCTCTGCCAAGGGTGGGCGAAGCCTATGACCCCTGCCTCCCACTGAGCCTCCAAATGAGCCAAAAGGCAGTGAAACTCCACACCCCGTACGGATGCTGAAAATGAGTTGCTTTTGCCTCCATTGTGGAGGGGCTGATGCGAAAACCTCACTCGGAGAGGTCCTTGTGGGGATGCCTGGGAAGGAGAGCCCTAGAACCATCTAGCTTGGAAAACACCTTCAAGATGGTGGAGCCCAACCATCAACCTGCCCTACTGGGTCCTGTCACTACACCATGTTCCTCAGTGCCACAAAGGCAAATGGATGCATGGGTGCGGATTGCAGAACTCAGCCTGGTAGGAAACGTTCATGCTCTACCGTGAGCCAAATGAGAGCAAAGGTTGTCACGCAGGTGGTTTAATCTAACTGTTTGGGGTTGGCATAAATTAGGTCAAATATCAAATATGAGTTTTGATGAGTTGGCAAATCTTTCATGTTAATCCCGTGTGGTCTTTAGGCTACCAAGGTGAGTCTCTGCTTTTTAAAACAAGCTGCTAGATATTTGTACAGGGGAAACGGCGTTGAATGTTTCCTTTTGCCACAGTGCAGTGTCTGTAGGCAATGTTATAGATAACAAATGTTAAAACGATGCTGACTTTCATCTATCAAAGGACTTTCTATTTTGATTTCTAGGTTTTTAGGGGATTGCTTTGTTGTATAACACAAGCTCATATTTCATATAGTTATGAAACACAGAATTAATGTTAATACAAAGTCCTTTCTTCATAGCAACTCCTGGATTTCACTTTTTCTTAAATACACAGTTATTTCCAGTACAATTCAACATGAATTTCTGTTCTATTCAGGTAACTACTTGATTCTTCCCATCCATGTAGAGTGGGAATTATTTGCAATTATTTGAAAGTTAATTCCTCTTACAGTGATATTCTTGCATTTATGTATCCTAATAAATATAATTTGTGCTAAAAAAAGACCTTGGCCAAGAGCTTTCAAAGGTTTCCAATTAGTTACATAAGCAGCCCTGAAATTTCCACCAAAAATATTTATCACAATAAACTCTACATAAAATGCCTACACTTTTTATTCAACAGCTAGGCTTAGAAATTAAAGCTACACCTGCTATTAAATAATTGCTAAATTTTCCACTCTGTGTAGTCTTTTTCAATTATATTGATCTTAGCTTTTTTTAGATGTTTTCCTAGTCTGTCTTCAGTCAGTGAAGTGTTCCAAAAAAAGAAAAAAAAAAGTTATTGCATTTTTTGAAAATGCAGAAAGAAAATAAATAAAGAGGAAGAATTATTTTTTTTTTTCACTGTAATCCAAGTTTTTGTCACCTCTGCATAAAAGGCTTTGTGCATGACTGGATACATTTGAAATTTGGCAAGGATGTAACTTCCAGTCTTTTCAGCCATTGAGTGAAAATCAGTGCCTGAATAATCTGAGTCCCCTAAAAGGGAGAGGAATACGTGTGTATTGTTCAACTTGATTGCCCTTTTAGACAATGAGGAAACATGAACACATTCCCTTGTACTGGTGGAGAGCTGAAAGGGGACAGGTCTCTTACCCAGCAACAGGGCAACAGGCAGCAGGTAACCCTGAAACCAATGGCAAGGACAGAAACTACAAGGAAAAGAGCAAGAATGGCTCCAGAACTGATGGGATTTTGAGGAAAACAGCATGTATTGGAGCAAAGAGGCACATCTTAATGCATTGTAGCAGAGATTCAAATTCTGGGTTCTCCCCAAGAAGTTTCTTCCCCAAAAAGTAACTCTAGCACTTCAATGAGAAGTGAAATATGACCTTCCCACACCAATACTAATGTTTCGTATATCCTGGTTCAGGTCTGTTAGCTCAGAAAGTTTAAGTCACTTTACAAGCACCTCTCACAAAGCAAACACTCCTTAGTCCAACTGAGTCCACACCAAAAGACCCATTCTGCGGCGCTCCCTGAAGGGCTGAATAGGCTTACATTCAGACAAGGAGCATTAGCATTACTTTCATGTCAGAGCAAGAAAGGCCACTATGGACATGACAGCAACGTGTACAAATTCTGCATGTGCGTATGTACTTATGAAGAGAATGCCAACTAAAAGGCAAAAAATGTGAGCTAAATAAGTCCACTAAGTATTCTCTTAAAGTTTAATCAATCGAATCATAAACTATAGTGAAAATTGACCTATGATAGCTGGTAAAGCAAGCTACACAACCATAACGTTTGCTTCCTTCCCCATAACTCCGTTCCTGCTTATCACTTAATACTGTTTCACCTGTGTATTTGGGTATAGAATCCAAAGCAAAAAGGACAATGAAGTCATTTCCATTTTTGTTTGTTTCACTATAACTGAATAAAAGAAACACTCCAGCAACAAGAAAAGGTATTTCCTCAAAGAAATTGCTTTTATTTAGGCATGAGTACCTTGTCCTCCTCTTCCAGCTCCCCATGCTTCCTCTTGCTTCTTCCCCTTTCACCACCTTGTCAACCTGAGATTTGTATTTTACACATTGCATACACATGCTCTCACTCATTTTCAGTTACTGCACCACTATATCTACCTAGTGAAAAAGAAGGTTTATTTCAGAGCAAAATTGATTCATTTAGAACAAAATGAGAGAAAGAAAAGGAGAAAAAGAAGTCAGAAATAGGGAAGAGGCAGTAACATGAAGGAAAAGGGGAAGTCAGAAAAGCAAAGTGACAGCAGGTATCGCTATGACAAAGCGGGGTTTAGCAGAGGACGGTGAAAGAAAATGCTTGCTCCTATCCTATCCATGAGGGCTACAAAGAAAATGGCAATGGTTGGTCCCAATGGCTACTCAAATCAGGTAACCAGCTTGCAAGGCAGATCAAAACAGATGGACAGCCTCACAGAGCACCTGGGGAAGGAGAAATGAGGGCTACAGACATAAATGTAAATGGCCAGTATCTGTTTTATTTACAGTAGGTACAATATACAACTTCCAGAGAGCATGGTTTTGAATAGACAGAACACTATAGTGTCTCAGTATATCAGTTGACTTAATCCAAAATGGAAAACACATTGAAAACTGAAACACATCTTCCGGAAAAATAAACAGAAACAAACAAACAAGCAAAACCCACCAACACCACCAACAAAAGAAAACCACAACCCTCCCCAATTCTTAAGTTTAATTTTTTTATTAATCTTAAAGTCATTAATCTGTGAAAAAGGTGTACTGTTTTCAGCAAGACAGATACCTTAATGTACAAAAAACCTCTTTGAAGAGAATTTGCTGATTTGCTGCTGGATTTTACAACACAGGGAGTCAAGGCCAAATCCAGGCTGTGCAAGTAAGTCAACCACAGCTACAGTAAAAGCCCATCTCCTATCAGTGTGCTCTTTCCACTGGAACTTGATCGTCACATATGAGTTTGTGAAACAACTTTTAATTGTGAAAACACCTTTTCCACAACAAAACGTAACAGAAAACTTCCAAGACAGCCCTGGGCACAGCCTGTTTTCCCAGCAGACGCTGTTTCATGTTGCATGCCAGATTGGCCAGAGGTTGTTGAGACCCTGAGGGCAGGAGGCAGTCTGGACCCCCTAGCTTTGCACTGCAGGGAGATGCTCTCTGGCAGTTCTTGCACCTCATTTAAAACATCCCAGGTCTCCCTCTGCCTCTGCTCCTGGTAAGCAAGAAGATACTGATCTCAATTATAGGGGTGCAGCTCCACTGATTTCACCGTGGGACATGAGAACTGCACAGCCCTAGTGCTAATGAGAAACCTTGACCAAGCACTGGCTGTTCATTTCCCTTTGTGTTCGAAGAAACTAGCCTGCGGTCTTTGAGTTCTTATTTATCAAGCCAAATTCTGACAGAGGCTTCTCCTAGGCTGATGGTTCTGTCTACACCTCAAAGTATTCAGAAGAAATAAGCTTATCTACTTTGCAAGTGGATTAAGCTAAAGCAGAAAAAAAAAATTATTCTGTAATAAATATGATACTATCTTAAAATAATAATTGTCCTTTTTAAATATACTTTTCTTTCATCTGAAATAACTTCCATGTACAGACTTGTCCTCACACACAGATGATATTATGATGAATTTAAGGCAATTCTGTACATTTCAAAAATACTAACTTTTGAGAGGCTCTTAAAGAGGGTTTGAGGGTTTTCAGGATGTATCTGCAACTGCTATGACCACAGAGAAAGAAAGCAGACTGCAGACCTGTACCAGTGAACAGTTCCTGCTAGCAAAGTCTCAACTCCAGGGTAGGGATAGGGGTTAGTTGTCAAATGGGATGGGGGTTGAAGTAGTCAAACTAAAACAGAGTCATTAAGCTAACTGTCTTCTTTGCAGAAATGTGCTACATAAACACAGACAATGCATATCCCAGAAAAAGAGCTCTCCTCAAAAGTTGATTGCTTTGGTATTCTTTATAACACAGCCTGTTTGAGGAAAAAAAAATGTATTAAAAGTTTATTACAACGTACAAAGCAAATTGCATCAAATGTTTGTTTTTAAATCCTGTCTCCTAACCTATTAATCCAGCATCTGCTTTTGTGTAATATTGTGAGTCATGTGGACATTAACATGTAGTATCTTTATATTAACCTCCTCATCAAAAGCTCTTTTTAAGCCATCAAAAGCCAAAGGCAGAATTTAGATTGTCTAAATAGGTCTCCAGTCCTTATCAGGCAAGAAAGACAAGCACTGCTGGAGGCATCTGACAAGCTGGTCAGAGGGGCTACCTGAGAGGCACCAAGCGAGGCGCAGGCACCAAGCCTGCTCCTCCCGAACCGCACACTTGGCACAGGGACCTCGGTCGCATTTATGCTGAGGAGACCCTGCAGACAAATCCTAACAGTTAGTTTTTTCCTTCCTCCTATAACTGAATAATTTACATGCAAATACTATCCCTGAAGGTAACTGGCAGAACCACAGATGAAAAAAAAAAAAAAGGCAAAAGAAAAGAAGCCACAATGAATATTTAGTTTGATGACAGAGTTACAAGTACCACATTTGGAGCTGTTCCTATATAGCAGCACTGAGTGAGACAAGGAGGCCAAACTGTAGTTGTCAGTCCTCATCTAACGCCACAGGACATGGCACAGTTAAGTTTTTCCAGTTGGCTAAAAAATTCATATAATTCAATTTACCACTGAACTACTGAGGAGGTTTTCCTATAACAAAATATTCCAACTCTTTTCCCCCGATTTACACCGTGGCAGTGCTGAGATTATAGCCACTAATGTCTTTTTCAAAGCAGATATTAAAAAAAAAAAATCGTTTTATGCTCAAAGAAGCAATCAGTAGACAGACGACTGGGGAATCCATACAGCTTTCAGTAACAGGCATTTGTTGGAGCCTTATAGGAACACCTCCATAAACTTCTGTCTTGGCAGAAATCAAGTACGCAGGGTCCAGGCTCAAAAAGTCATGCCAGAACTTAGAAAAGGTACATAACCTAACAGAAGACAATTCTGGGTACTCAAGTCCTGAAGAATAAACCAGCCAATATTTATTTATTTATTTATTTTTGGTATGACACAAGCTCTCACCAGCAGGAAAGCTCTGAGTCCTAAGCCTGTGCAGATGATCTTTCAAATGCAAATGGGCCTCCTGAATTTGCACACCAAAATCTTTTCTGCCTCTGCTGCTTCCTATCACTTTCCTAAGGAACATCAGCATGCTATCAAGATTGAAGGCTTTTAAGGCTGGAAACCAGGTAGGTGGCAACCAGCCTGACTAGTCCTTCTGTAAAGTGGCATCCTGCTGGTTTCGGCAGTTCCCAGTCATCTGGCTTTCCCCTCATGAAGGACTGTCACGCACACATGCAGATCCACTTGCACACGACCATCATTTGGACATGTTGTGTAAAGGTGACCAGTTTGCCCAGGATGAGCATCTGTTTCCATGCACAACTGAAAATTTGCACCTCCAAGTTTTTGTCTTGCTTTGCTTTCACAGGAGAAGTGAAAGTCAGGAGTCACAAAGAAACTGAGGTACTGGAGACAGGCCGGTACTGCCTTTACTGATGGGAAGGGAAAGGTGTTGAAGAACCAGAACAGCCGGAGAAACCAAATCATGGAAATGTGTCCCTTGCCCTACAGAGGCATCGTATCTCAAGGTGCTATTAATGGAACAACAGCAGCCAGATGGCTGTAAGCACTTCAGCACACAGGGGAAGACCTAATTTCAGAAGCCTCCCACACAACGACCGATAGGGAATACAGGCTGCTAACAAGCACTCAACAAAACCACAGCAAAAATCCTGGGTCCGTAAGACAAGGTTTCTTGTTTAACCATTGCACAAGGTGCACAGGGATTGCAAGGCGCTGAGCACCAACGAACCTGGCCACAAATAACAAGTTATGTGTACCAACGGTAGAAATTCATAAAAGCTCCATCCCCTGTGTTTCAGCCGGGGATATCCTAAGCGGGAAGGCCCGTGCAGCCCGTGCACTGTGAGGCTGACATTCCCACAGCACGGCAGAGCCCCCAGACATGAGCAGGATGGTCAGTCACTGCACCAGCAGCAGCAATTCTCCTGTGCTGCCTGGACATCTGGGAATGCTATCAGCCAAGCCACCAGCTACCCAGGCAGCCTGGACCAGCAGCCAAAAGGCAGAAAGGCAGAAATTTTAAAAAAAAAAAAAAAAAAAAAAAAAAACAAACCAAAAACAGGAGAGTGGGAGCTACACCAGCTAGAAAAGCAGCACACTCACCCTGCTAAGGAGCTGATGTGTGCCCTCATCTCTTCGCGACCTCATCAGTACAGGAACAATAGGAACAAGCAGTATTTCTTCAGATTTAGCAGCAAAAATCGGCTGAGCCAAACTAATGCAATTATTTAAATTGCCAATTAAAACAAACAAAAAAGCAAATTTAAGCCTGCTGTAAGGCTACAGCATTTGTTCAGCTTTTTGACAAACATGCCAGTTTGCTTATAGGGCCAAAGTGATAACATTTGAAGGGAAGATGACAAGCCCTTCATAGAAGCCAGAGAAAGAAGTTTCCAAAACCTATTTCAGGACCTGTCCCTGGACATCTCGTTTATTCAACACAAGGGAAAGCCGTACTACAGAGGATTAATAAGCAGAGTAGCTTCTCCTCCCTCCCATTCTATCTTTCATGAACACACTGGGGAGCTCTGTGAGGTCTTACATAGGCAACAAGTATTATTAGAGCTCACTATCACAGCAGTGTACCAAAAACATCCACAGCAAGACTGAACTGTGCTAAAAGAAATCCCCATATTAGGAAAGATGCAAAATAAACTGGAGCAGTAGTAAGAAGAGAGTTACAACACCACCATTACAGGACAGAAAGATGTATCTTTTGCTAAAGAAAAATAATGCTATCCAAAATAAGGCAGCTTTTCAGAGCAACAGCTCTTGGCATTCAAAAACCCAAGTCCCGTGATAACAGATCTCTCCAGCAACACTGGGGGGGTGGAATGCAGCACCAAAAAATTCATTTGCATGACACACCTATCTGCGTTTCTTCCAGTGATTCCTGGAAAGACGGGATGAATGCAGGAACAGGGAGAAGTGTGCACATAAGGTAGGGTCGAGGAAGGCGAAAGGAGTATCAGCCTCTCAAAGGCACGAGCTTTTTTGTTGTGAAGAGGTCATTTCCAAGTGCTTCAACACCCTCCCTTCTCCTTTCCCTCAAGTATTTAGCTGGAAGAGGCACAGCTCTAAGCAATTTCATGCAACTGAATCATAAATTTCTGTAGAGTGGTATTGCCCAAAAGGCAACAAAAAAGCCCAGCAAAGTGACCTGCACAGACAGCTTGGCCAACTGCTATTTACGGATCCAAATCAACCAAGGTTTGGTGGCGGGGACATGGTGCAAGTCAAGGCACCGTAACCATCGACTGGACAACTACTGCCAAAATCAAGAGAAAAAATATTTCCTCTGCACTTGCACATGTATTTTCAGTGCTCTGTTTTCTAGAACACATGCCTGGAGTGTTGGCCAGTGGAAAAGTTTTGCCTGGTGAGGAGAGCAGAGGGAAGCTGCATTTGTGCACATCTTTCTGCTGGAGCCTGAGTGCTTTCGGTTTACTTGTCAAATAGGATCCTCAGTAATATTGATCCCGGTCTTTTTGAAACTGCTAGACTTGCCAGAAGGGCTGCACAGAGAAACAGATAATTGCAGTTTTCAAAAACAATATATATGGTAATTCTCAGTACTAATTTGAGTTGTCTTCGTTCTGACTGTGAAAAACCTTTTCCTCCAATAAACTCCGTGTAGACCTTCTGTGGTCAGCTTCATTTATCACACCAAGAATCCTGAATGTTGCCCCCTCAAGAAGGAGGAGGTTGAGAATGGAGAAAACCAAAGCCGATGGTTAATTTGGGAAGTTTTCTTGCCATTTCTGAATTGGGTTTCTCTAAGACAAAGGGATACAAAGCGGCATTGAAAAATTTTTTGATGAGGCAAATATCTGATCTTTTTACAATACAAGTTCAGGCTGATTTTGACAGAGAGTTACTAGGAAATTTGATCCCAACCAATATGGAGCTACCCTAAGGTAAAAGAAAGCAGAAAGAGAAGGGAGGGTGCAGGTTCAGAGTCCTAGATCTCACTCCTGGCCATGTTTGCCATGCTAGGGTACTTTGTTCCTTCAGCCAAAACTCATTTCAAGATAACAGATTTGAATCTGATTTTTACAAGTGCCAAATAGATAGATTGAACACACCATTATACAAATCAGACAGTTGGGAAATAACACAGTGGGCTATTAAACTCTGCTAAAAATTCATCAGGAATCCAGGTTTGCCCACAGACTGCTCTGGGAGAAAAATTCCCAACTGCATGAGTGCATGCATTTGTAGGAACAGGAGAGCACTAGATCCCTGGGAGGGGCAGAGGGAGAGGCTAAGAAGAGAGAGAGACAGAGAGAAAAGGCAGAAAAGTTGCCTTAGATCTACAGGTGTAAATTATGTTAGTAAAGTTACAACTCTGCAAGTCCCATGCATCAAGCAAGTCCCATCAACAGCAAGCAACATCTGCCATTGCACGCTACTCCTTATCTTAAACATATTTGCTATTCCAGGCTTGAGCCAGTTTTTGCTGGAGAAACACCAGTCACAAGTAACAAGAATATTTCAGATAAAGGCTGATACGTGTTGACAAACTTGTGCAAGAATATTTGGCACAGAAACACTCACTTGCAATACACATGGCATATTTTCCTGAACTATGCAATCACTTTGTCTTAGGGACAGATGCCAACTGGGGACTAGGATGAGGCCATGAAACTCCTTCGCTTGGAAGAGAATGGAGGGCAACAAGTACAGGGTCATTGCAATAATGTGAGGAAACCCCGATAATTATTTAGAGACACTGGACAGCCACACCCTGCATGTTAAACATCAGTGGAACTGTTAAAAATACCAAAGAAGGGAACTCAATACTAAATACTAAAAGAAAGTAACCGTTCCCTACATATGCATATATTTAAAGAAACCATTTACCCATAACATTTCTTACATGGGAAAATACTATCACAAGAATAGAAAAAGACATATTTCCATTTGCCATGTATTCTCTGCCCTGCTTATCTTTCATTCCTTTTATATATTTACCTATTAAATCTTACTCTGGCTTTCTTCTCTTTCTCTCCAGTCACACTAAAGATAGGGAAGTTATATACAAGTGTATCTTTAATTTAAGAAAAAGCATCTGGTTATCTTTTGAACAGATTTACTGATACTTACTCCCATACTCCCTCCCTCTGGGCAAATGTAACTGTGCAATACCTTAGGCAACGTCACTTTATGTAAAACTTCCCAATGCTCTTTAAGTCATGTCATCTTGTAATTATATTTTTTTCCTGTTGTGAAATAAGAGATGAAAAAGAAGAGCTCATCCCAGAAGATTTAAATATGGATAATGGAAATAGCTCTGCATAGTCTAGTACCTGGAAAATGAATTTTCCCATCCTGCAAAAGTTACAGGCAGTAGAAAAAATTTTCATTCTGCATCAGGATCCAAAGATTCTCCAGGCTTCAAGCTGTTACAAACAACTAATAGGTAGATGTAGCTCTATCTCAGAACTGTTTACATCCCTTAGGAGGTAAGAAACAGCTTCAAGTTCTTGCTCTCAGTCGGGCCTGACTGCCTCATCAGTTATACCCTGAGCATAAAAAAGCCTTCCCCATATAACTCCCATTTCCAGTTTCACCAAACATTTGCCATTTAAAGACACTTTGCTCCCTTCCCCACCTCCTAGAAGTTACCAATAGCTGTAGTATTTCTCCGTACCATGCTCAGAAAGCTGCTGGCCAATTTGTAAGAAGCAATAAATAGAAAATAAGGCAAAATGTAAATAATGTCAGAAAATGCCTTCTCTCAGAAAGTTCATAACCCAGCTATCAAAAAAAAAAAAAAAAAAAAAAAAGATAAACGCTGTTGTTGTCTGCATGAAATGTGCCACAAAATTCTGAAAATTCTAACATTTCATGTCTAGCTGTGAAAAATTAGCATTTAGATGATAGTTTTGTCCTAAAACCCAGGATGACAATAGTGACTTTGTTCTTTGAAGATCCTTTTTATTTTTCTATCATTTCAAAGTGTCTATTCCTCCATTATGAATGAAGTGTCACTATAAATGCTGGATTGATTGTTTCAAAAGAAAGACTCCACATGAGGAAAAAGCAAACAAACAAATGGAAAAAACAAACAAACAAAAAAAACAGACAATAATCAGATGCTACTCTTGATTTAATAACAGGTCATAAAGAAATCAACCCAGGCAGCCAGGCCCTTCATGGAAGAAAGGTTCTGTCATAAACCCTGAAGTCTGGAGAATATTTACTACCCAAATGCAGAAAATCAAACATTCGTCTACACTTTCACATATAGAAACTGAAGCAAAGAGTGATCTCCTTACTTATGGTCAAAGGAAATCCACACCAAAAGCAAAATATAGCTATCTGCTTTTTAGCATCTTACTACAGGAGTTAAAAAGTCAAAAGAAAACAATTCATACTTTGCACTATGATGATTTTTCAAAAGACCAATATTTTATTTATAGTTTGCAAGGCGGTGCTATTGTACTCCTAGATATCACAGGATATTGCATCACAAATCCCAATATCTTCGTTATAGCTTCTGTTTTTACTGCCTATAAATTCTATCACCTCTTATTCTGACCAAATACTATTAAAAGATTAAATTAGTTATTCCATCATTTTGTGCTCAGAGCACAGATGGGAATATGCAACTGGGCAACCGATACATCAGAAAAGTCGATTCTTTAAATATTTCCTTACTACATTACATTCTAAAAAAGGAAAAGAAAAAAAAAAAAGTTGGCAAGATCATTATGAGTAGTTTAAACTGCACCTTCTCTCTTCCCAGAGACAGGGAACATAATTTCCATATTCCAATCAAGCTTAAGAGCATACAGCTGAAGGTCACATTCAGATCTGCCTCTTCCAATAGGCAAAATGTTCTGCTGCCACTTCAACCATCCCCTTCACTTCCCATGGCTTTAGAGTGATGGTATTTCCATAAAACATAAATAAGTAAGCAGAAGTCATGAGTTGGTATACAGGACTTGAAAGGTAATCGAAAGTTTTTGGAGTACTTCACTTCAGAAAGTCGTGCAATCACTTCTGAATTGAAGTGCTTGTTATCATACACAAAGCTTCAGTAATTAGAATCAGGAAGAGAGGTACAAAGTGATTAGAGAATATTGGGAAAAATCTAGTTAATAGGAAGCACAGGACATGAACCAATTGGTATTTAAAGCTACCCTGAGATACCCTCAATTAATTAAAATACAAGATGTTAAAAAGCACATTTCCATATTATTAAAATCTTCAGAAGTGACTAACAATCAGGAGCCATTGCAATACCAACATTAATGCAAGATGATGCTCAGATGCTAGTAGGTTAATGAAAAAAAATGAAAAATAGCCTTGACATCCCTTCCCCTCCCTCTCAGCCGCACCTTCCTGAGCATTGTTTCCACGCTCTTTAAACCAACTCCTGGATAATGTATTTGTTCACATCCCCATTTGGACATCCCCTCGGCCCTCCACATACGCACACAAAATGGTGGCCCTGAGGACAGCAGGGCTCCTGGCCATGGCTGTGCGTTGCTCAGCCCTCCCAGGGCCACCACCCTGCCTCCAGAAGCACTAGTCAGTGATGGAATAGATACCTTTGCATGTTTTGTTTTGTTTTTTAAAAGAGAACTATTCTTTTAGATGGGAGTTTAATTGAAGCCCCCTGAACCTCTGGATGGGGCAGTTTTCTTCATACAAAACTGCTTAAAAAGCAGTTCTAACTTGGAATGAGAAGGTACAAGTGACATGCATATATTTTGTCTTCAAGACAACTGTAACACTTGTTTTCCAAAGATGGAATTTTATTCATTTTTCTCTTCTTTGATAACATGAGCAGGTCAGGAGTTTCAAATGGAGTACAGAAGTCCAAAGACAGAAAGGTCTCACCTCTACCATGTATAACTCCCTAATTCTCTCACAATAGTCTTTTTCTAGGAAAAGAGTCATTTCCTTTCAGACTCTTGTCCTCTTTCTTGATGCATGCTGAAGTGACCTCATGCTCATGCATATTCATTCATTTTCCTTCTTATTCCTCATGAAATATGTACCAAAGTTTTTACAAGGAAGGTACCTGCTTTGCAGTAGAGAGAGCTAGTTGTTGTGAAAGATTTCATAAGAAATTAGACATTTTTATTCCTCCGTGAAAAACTTATTTTCAAATGAAATTTTTATAGACCATTAATCTAATGCAGATCTACAGGACTCAGGGAATTAGTTAACTTCAAAAAGCAGCTACGGTGTATGCTCTATAATTGCTCTTCATCAAAATTGTCAAAGATTTTTAATACACTGAGTTACCACACAGATTAAAAGCTCTTGAAGTATGCCTTAGTATAAGAAGCCATCATTCTATAGTATCATTACCTGCTATTAATTTTGCAATTAGAGAGTATCACATGCTGCTCCAAAGAAATGCAACCGTTCACAAAATGAGTCCCATTATTGATAATGCTCCGGGAGCATGACACAACATCCTATTTTTAACCCTTCACTTAATTACCTCCTATAAATAGCTTTCCCAAATTTTAAGGGAAAAGTGCATTTCTTACAGAGATACGTGACCTTGTGGACAAAAACCTTCCAGCCCCTGTTTCCAGGACCCTATGCTCTGCCTAGCCCGGCTGTCATCTCACCATAGAAGTACCCGATCTTTCCATTTCAACCAAGGCATGGATCCACCCCAAACCAAACAGTCCTGCCATCTCTTGCTTTGTGTTAAATATTCTGGGCGTGACACAGCCTTCCAGGGAGAGATTCCTTTTTCTTTTTCGTTTTATGAGGAAACGATACTTTGCTTATTCTGACAGGTCTCGCAGCCCCTTCATCACGCAAGGCTGACAGCTGGCTGATCTAGCGGAGCCACCCCTCAAAGGACAGACGAGCTGCAGCCGCTGTCTCCTGCACTGGTGCTACCCTCAAATTAAAGAGCAAAAAGGTACACCTGCATCTAACTTCTGTTTGATGCTCAACAATTAAAATCATTTGAATAAGGCTTTTTTTTGTTTGTTTGTTTTTTGTTTTTTTTTGAGAAGCATAAAGCAATTTAAGACTTTAAACGTCAGGGAAAAAAAATTATCTGGAAGAACAAAAGACTAGGAGCTTGCACTGGCTTGTTCGGCAGCTCTCTGCTGTTTCCAATATTTCTCTCTCTAGGGCTTTTTCCACGAACACAGGATGCCTGCATTTCAAACACAGGCCTAACGCTGAGCAGGAATGCTCGTGTCCCCAGACACAGCGGTGGCTTGAGATGCTAGCCTTATATCCCCCGTCACAGCAGGCGGCCCGCGGCCGCTCGGCCTTCCAGAGGGGCTTCCCTGCAGTCACACAGAGGGCGAAAGGCAAGCAGCCATCCGCCGTGAGAGCAAAGCGAGGCCCTCCCTCCTCCACAAGCTGGAGCAGCAGCGACCAGGACCCTTCCACAAGCATATCTTTTGATATTTTCCGCGCAGGAAACGGGGCAGCGCTGAGTGTTACCACAGCTTTGTTCTGGTCAGTGCCACCAGCACCCACAGGCCTGCCACAGGTCTGGCTAACGTGCCTGCCTCCTGCAGCACTTCGTGGCCACCTGTGCTCTGGGCACTGCTTCTGGTATTCCCGTTTTTGCCGGGGGAGACAGAGAAACAGTGTTTTACTGACAGGCTCATCTTCTGCAAGTGCTGTCCTGCTAATACACGGAGCGCCTACACCAGGGGTGCTTTGTCAGGCATGGTAGCACCCGGGGGTCGACCCTGTGCAAAGCAGAGCAGGATCCATGTGTGTTCAGCCCAGAGAAGATCTGCATTCGGATAAAGCCAAGGTGATTACAGCTAAACAGAGCCAGACATTATCACAGGTAATACGAAGAGGATGCGCAGAACAGCTCTCCAGACACACCACCTACCCTCCTTTGATGGCAATGACACTTCTCCAGAGGGTGAGGGCCCTTCTCCAGCCTCACCAGGAGCAGACAGGAGGAGATCTCAGCATCTCCTCCACCACAGCGTCCAGAGGAAGACACTGCAGCCCAACTTCAACACAGACCCCAATTCATTTGCAAGCAGCAGATTACTTCTGCAGATACACTGCAGACAGCCATTTATCACTGTATCAGAACTATGTGTATATATGTGTGTGTACATATATATACGTACATATGTATACATAAATATATACACTTTTTTTAAAGAAGAAAAAGACAAAATTGGATTAGAAGACTGGAAAAAATCATGCTTTTCAAGAATTGTACGTCACTGGAATATTTTGTGACTGGTTTCAATTAGCAAATGGAGGTGGAAGAGATGGGTATATATTACATTTAACAGTAAAAATCCCAATAGAAGTCATTAAATTAGTGCATAGACAAGAATGTATGTCACTGTAGGATAACTCTAATGGGCACGCTCAAGCTAAAATCCATGCTAAAATGTTGCCCGCCTATTTCATTGTTTTACGCTCACTTGTCTGTATCCAAAAATATTCCTTTTCTCCCTCCCTGCAGTGCTGGATGACTTCATATAATGAAAAAAATATATATAAGAAAAAAAAAAAAAAGACGCTGACAAAAAGAGCCCATGAAAAAATACAGAAGGAATAAAATTATGTGTCTAAAAATGAGTACAAAGAACTCTGTAGCTGCTACAAGATGCTCATGTTATGTTACCAATGACAGTATACACAACTTTTTAAACTGGCTTCTGAGTTGGGTTAGTTGCTCTTTAAATATCTGTGTCATATAATTAGGAAGTACAACATCATCGAGATAACACAGATTTTGCATTTCTTGACCTTTTTCCTGATAATTTTAAGCAGACTATTTAACATTAAAATCACATGCCGTGTAATACAGTGAATCCAGTTATGAATGCACAAGTAAGACTGGCACGTAGGTGCTGACATTAATTAGCACGAAAGTACTCTAACAGGCAGAAGATTAGATGACATCTGTATTCACACTGGATGACTTTATTCATCAACAAAATGTTACTTTGGAAAAAGACGTCCAAAAAGCACTTTTATATCTGCTGTGAGATATATTTCATAGCACAAGTGTTCAATTTTCAGTTCTTCAAGTCATATCCAGTTACCAAAAATCTACGACTTACTGCTCTGAAGGCATTCAAACTGTGATACGTTCACTAAAAAAATTACAAACTCATCTCTTCACTCTGTCAGTCCTGGCTTGCAAAAAGTACAGTGCCAGTAATGTTATATTTATACTTAGAAAGTCACTTTCATTCTGTGTAATATGTAGACCATTACATCCTTTATAAGCCATTTGCAATAATACCACTGAACTTTTTTCAAAGAACCAGGTTTTGACTCCAACTGATTAATAATTTCCTTAGCCAGGAACAGTTGACATGATTGTTAAAATACTGTTATACGGAACGATCTGGTTTTGTTTTAAAAATAATCTGTTTAGGGCAGAGAGCATTTGGCTTTCTAAAGTACTCAGTGTACAAGCCCTAATATCCACTGCTTCAGTAAAAATTCCCAGCATGAAGCATCCATCACCTTTTGCTGCAGCACACCACGCCTGGGCAGCTATAGGTGGCAATCAAACCACTGCCCAGAGCACTCCATTTAGAAACACCGTAGTAGATTAAAAACTTAATCCCGAACTCATTGAACACTCATAAGGCTCATTAACTTTAATCCCTGGTTGGTGTGAGTGAGAAACACAGGCTGGAGATCCGAGGTCAGGAGGTGACCGAGTTTTGTTTTAATCCGGTGGGACTCAGCTGTATCACACCCTCAAAGCTAACACGCCCTCACTGAAGAGACGTCAGTGCAGACGTTATAGGAGGTAAGCTATTTCCTCATATAGTTTGGGGGTTATAGTTATATCACCACGGTACCAATGCATCAAAAATAATAATTAAAAAAAAAATGTTTGTCTGTTCCCTCAACATCCTCTTTTAGACACAAGTTCAGTGCATTTTTTTAGGTCCAAGTTTCCTTTTTTTTTTCTCTTCAGGCTCATTTAAAGTATTGAGCAACATTAACAATCATGTTTAGACATTCCCTCAGACAGTGAAACTTCCATGTCTCAGAAAGCATACTCTACCAGAAAATAGTAACACCACAAAAAGCAGAATCACACCAGAGCCACCCTCTGTGCTCAGCAGCACACAACCCTGGGTGCATTTTGGGTGGGAAGGGATTTGTAGTTTTCTTGCTCAAACAATTTTCTGTGAGGCATCAAACTTCTCCTAGCAGAGCACAAATACAATGAAGGGAATGCAAACACTATTATTTTACTTTTTTTTTTTCCTGATTATTTGTTTCAGGAACGGTAGCTTTCAAATATTTTTTCTTGCTGTTGATAACCCCATTTAAACCTTGCTCTGTTGCACCACGTCGGTAGATTTGATTTCAAACACTATGATAAAGCCACAAACCAAAAATCAGTGTCAGTAACTGTATCTGTAATTTAGAAACTGCAAGGATGGAAAGCTTGAAACTGAGAACACCAGTTTCCAAAAATGGCAGGGGGGAAGGGGGATACGTACGTGTAATTATTACATTTTTACTCCATAACTGCCCACATCTTGAATCCTGTTCTGTCTGCAAGACAAGGAAAAAAGCCATAATCCTAATAACAAAGATATCAAAATATTCCATAAGGCCCTATTTATTCGGTGTGTTAAAAGCTACATCAAAACCGATCTGAACCAAGAATTTCACGTCAGTGCCCACATAACTTCAGTATTTCTCCAGCCCTGGGTGCCCGAGCCCAGGTAAAGGACTTACCCATTCCCTTCCTTTCCAGGGAGGGGGACAGCATCTGAATGCTGTAAATAAGCTGCCATGTTACGGTTTGACTACAGAAGGATCTCTAAGAATAGCACCGTGGGTTTGCAGCCATTTCCTTCTCTCTTCCGGCCTTGCAAAACTTTACTGGGCTGCTTCAGCGCTCACGTCTACGCCAACTAAGATTTCTGATTGTGCAACTTCTCCCAAGCGGGCAGACTCTTGCTGGAGTCCAAACGAGGCCCTTGTGTGACCGCAGACCCCCACTCACACTGCTGACCCCGCAGCAAGCCTCCGTGGTCCCCAGCTGTGCTTCCACAAGCTCTGGTGTCTCCAGATGGTGTGCACTGGATGGAAGCTGGAGAACAACCCTTCCCTTTCCTTCTTGAGCAGATCTTACTCCAAACAGCCCCCCAGAAGCAGAGACACCAACTTACTGCCCAAGTTTCCAACTACCCAACTGGCTAATGCTTGGGGTGAAGTATCACGTGCAATGGCATAGGGCTGACATGAAATCAATGGTCACATAAGACTTACACAAGAACAAAGAGGATGGGGGAGACCTAGAAATCCTGACTGAAGCCCAGAGAACCATAGTCAACTAACTCTAAATGAGAAATATTAAATAGCACCATAAGGAAAAGATGGAGGAGGAAAAAAGAAGTATGTAATCAGAAAGGAAACAGGAAGAAGTGATGCTGCAACAGGGAATTTTACACAGAGGAAAGGAGCAGCTTAGCACTTTACTGTCCTTTACAAGATACCATCTGCTCTTTACACCAAAATGCCCTACTAGTACAAACGTGATGCATTGCCTAGCTCTGAAATCTCACTGTGCTTCAGCTGCTAAGCTTCACAGACACCCAACCTTCCCCCCATAATGTTAGATTTTGCCCTATATGCCTTAGAATCACAGAATCGTTTGGGTTGGAAGGGACCTTAAAGATCTCCCACTTCCATTTGGGTTTTGTATCTAAAAAAGCACTGCATACAAAACCTACATCGAACTACCATTACTTAAAAGATATTTAAAGAGAGTTACACCTGGGATGCAAGTATTTCAAGTGGTTCAGAAGGCAGACCATACAAAACGGATTGCTTTAAGGATTAAATCCCTAAATCTATATTTGCACACCTAACTCCAGGAGCTACGTTTTCTGAAATGCCAAGGGTTGGAAGTATAGTTTTTAGGCCACATTGTGCAACATCTTGATCTTAGCCTCAGAATGAATATGAAAGAATGAATCATTTGTAGCCTTGGAGCTTGCAAACTGATCACCCAGCAGTGCTGTTATCTGCTCGATCCTCTTCTGAGAACGGTTCACCAGCCGAAGGCAGGAATAGCATCACGGGAAACGCCCTGACCCATCTCCTTCCTTCAAGCAAGTGCAGACCAGAAAGCAGCCCCAGCAACACAAAAACACAGCAAAAACATGACGGAAGAATCTGTATCCCCTCTACAGAGCGTAGCAAATCTCCTAAACAGCCTGAAGAAGCATAGCCAACAGACCGAAAGTTGCAGACTGAGCTGAACCAGTCACTGGAGGAAGAATTCACCAGTCTACAAGTACTACAAGCTACTTCAGATCCTGCCTCTGGGTAAAAAAAATAAATACAAAGAAATTATCTTCCATCAACTCTAATATACTTTGCCAAAAAAGGCACAAAGAGTGTATGCAATACTCTTAACAACTGACAAATAGTTTCTCCTCCTCGCCGTGAATTTCCCTCTCCAGGAAGAACTCTGCAATCTTACCATCAGCCGAACATCAGCTGAAGTAATGAAGGGGAGGTGGGGTGGGAAGCGCAGGGCATGAAAAAGGTGGTGGTTTTGTTTGGAAGGCTACCAAAGACCCAGACAATCCAAGCACCTTAAATTCACCTGAGGATTGCTCCACACTTTGAGGCACCACACGCACAAGGTCGCTGTTTCCCACCTCATACCTCAGGCCAGGCATGCAGAACTCTCCCAGCAGCAATGCCATTCTTCCCCCCATAACGCTACGTAACAGGGTAAGCTCAGTACCATCCTCATCCTACTGTTCATGCAAAACAGTTGGAAAACCACATATAACGCGTGTGAACTTCCACCTACTTTTACCATGTCTTAAAAGTATGCAGATAATATTTTTCTACTCCTGTATTTTGTATATAAGCATTGCACAGCAAACCCTAGCACTAACGTACATGCTCACTGCATATGAAATAAAACAGGACTGAAAATAGAGGCAAGAAAATATATATATTGCACACAACAGGCTCAGCACAAGTTATCGACTCATCCCAAGATTAGCTCATTCTCACTATAGTGCTCACTCCCGTAAGGCCTCCCAGATGTATCACCAGCAGTGAGGTCTCTGGTGTGATGCCTGGGAATACGTCTCTTTGGTCAACCAGGGAAGTTGTGCAAAGTATCACTTGGAAACAGCCATTTCACCCTGGGCTTTCAGGTCCTAAACAACTGATTACAACAAGAAATTGTTCTTCCCTTGCTCCCCCCATCTTCTTCCTGAAAACACTCTCTTGCCATTGCAGAGAGCAGTGCTCGGTGATGGCAGAGCTCATGGCCAGCAGCATGAAAACACCGAGAAGCGTGCAAAGCATTTGTTTCATGCAGTCTGAAGTGGCAGATTACGAGCAGATTAGTGATTTCATATTTTTTAATGTCGTGATTTCAGAGGGCCTATGTAAACAGAAACACAGAACGAGTAAAGACAGTTTCCTTACAAGCTCTCATGAGGAAAAGTGTAATAAAAGAGAGCAACTGTCATGTGTGGAGTAACGCTACGGCTCTGACATGTAGGTCAATGAAAGAGAACTGCTTTACTTCTCAAAATTACAGGTTTGTCCTTGAAAACCTCACATGTGCCACGCTAGATTATAAAAACCGTAGGAACTTCAGATTGCTGTTACATTATTTTTCCTACTACCCTCTTTGTTTCTCTCAGCTTGAACAGAGAAGCAAGATGGACCCACTTCCTATTTGTTCTCATTAATGCAGCAATTGAGTTTTTTAGACTCAGTTGTGATTAGGTTCTTTCTGTTCATCTAAGTTCTGCTGTGTGCTCAGGAAACACAAGTCTGGGGCTAAACCACACAGTGTGCCCATCACACCAACTCAGAGCAAACTCGCCTGGCACCCATAAAACAGAACAGGGCATTGTCTGTAAAAGCACTTTATTTTTCACTCTATCTCACACACACATCAGAAAACTATATTTGAGAAAATAAAGATTTTGTTTGGAACACAGCATTTCTGACGTGGGGCTGGATGTTTCTGGCATGAGATTTCCTGACACTGGCCTGACACCATACTTGTTAGGACTCTAAGATCCTATCACTATAACCTCACTGATGACTCATGAGAAAAAAGCACACCAATGAAAACAGATTTAAACCCTTTCAGTCATGGTGTCCATAAAAGCAGAGCAAAACACCAGGATACAAAACGTGTAAAATTTAAAAGCAAAGCACCATCCATCAGAGAAACAAAAGATGAATTTCTCAGTCATGACTGCAAGTATTTGCGGGAAATGACATATTCAGAAAATCATATGCAATAAAAGAAACTACTTTAAAAAAAGAAAAAACTTATTCTGCATTGCTTAGGGAATCACAGTTCAACATGACATTGTGCACATGCTGCTATGGACACATACAGAAAGACTTTCAGTGCACTCAGTAAGCCAAGGATGTTCATTCTCTACAGATGTAGCTAGATAAACTATAATACTATCACAAACATCTATGGGTGCATTTTAATTAGTGTTCTACCTAAGAGTGTTAATAAAGGCAACATTTCTTACTTATTTTATTTTCAAATAAAATTATCTTCTCCTGCCTCTGGTGTCCTTAAAAATACCCAGACCTGCTTCTGACAGTCTGCCTCCGGCTACAATGTCTAAACAGTAAAACCACTCCAAATGTTATCCAAAAAATATCTATCAATGAGGAACTGCAGCTTTACTCCATACCAACGTAAGTGAATTACTGTACAAGAACAGGCTGCTAAAGCAGCATGTGTTCGAAGTCGAAATGAAATACATCCGCCACTGGCCGCACGCCTCTGCGCGCCTCCTTTATGCATCTGGAACAGAGGCAGAGGAGCATAAAAAAGATACAGTGGGGGGTTGAAGTCATTGGAAATAAGTACCAGCTGTAAGGCACGGAAAGCAGCATCCACGTGCAGCAGGCAATCGCCTCTCCAACTTCTCTGAACAAAATACCAGAGCTACGTCTGATTACCTCTTCAAAGCATGGCAGATGGAAGCGTCGCTCTTTTGAGCAGTAACCTTTTCTTCCAGCAGCAAGGTAAATCAATAGCACCCTGCACGGAAATGTCAATATAAACGCTCCAAATTTGTAATATTAACATTTCAGAGTCTGAGGACATCTCGTTTGAAAGCGGTTTCTGCAACAGCCTTTATATTTTTTAAAAGATCCAAATCAAATTTTATCAGTGAAGAAGTTTTTAAAATACAAGCTAAGCTGAAAGACAGTGCTTTGTCTTTTCATGGTAAACTTAATTCCTTTGTAGCATTTTAACCCAACTCCAGCGGCACTGAGAATGACTGTAGAAACAGTACAAATCTATTTAATCGATCTTTATTGTTCAACCTAAAGGAAATGCTTTGTATGGAAAATTACACAGCAACTGCAGGGATGTCTTGAAATTCCAGTTTCAAAACTATGAAGTTCAGAAGGGCTCTACTGATGTGCTTTTAAGGCAGACATAAAATTGCACTGTATCGTTAACTTCTATCTACACCACCAAATGGTAATTTTATTAAAAGAGTAAAAACAGTGTCTGTAATTTCCCTACATCTCCTAAAAACACAAACACATCTTGAATATAGCAGACGAACAGTAGTTTGGAGGAAGTATGGCCACACAGACCAGTCAGTCTTGGCCTGCAAAAACAAAAACAAGAACAAAAAAGGAACAGCCACAAAACCTAACCCCCTCAGGAGCCAAAGCACAAGAGTCTTCCCAGGATACCAAGAAAGACAGCCTGTGCCACACAGCGCTGTGCCCACAGAGCCAGGTCACCGCTATTCAGGAGGAGACTTTCCTCCAAGAGGCACATACAGAAATGGAGACCACAGACACGAGTAAGGTGTGCAGAGATGAAAATGCGTTTTCCTGTATAAATCATGCTTTACCCAACTGTCATGGAATATGTAAAATCCGCGACTTGTTACGTTAAAATCCATGTGTCCTCTCCTTCCAAAATGATGTCCTCAGCCAGCGCCTTCTTTTTCAGCTTTGCCATGGAAAGGACAAAGCCATGCAGACCTACATCTAACTCCTACGCTGTCAGGAGTCCTATAGAGTATTGCAACCAGCCAACCAGCATCGGTTTCTTTTGCTTTTCATATTCCTGCCTGCATGCAAATGCTCCTGTCCAGCTAATTGGACCACGCTGATATTAACTAAAGGAAAACTTCCAACTTTAAAAGAGGCAGGCCAGCACCATCAGATTCCTGGAGCATTAAAAATGATAGAAAATTGTGTGCTACAAGTGTTGTGTTTCTTCTTGTTTCTGTCCTGTTGGTGGCAGCGGGTTGTGGGGATGGGGGCAGCAACACCGCCTCCTGCAGTCAAGCTCTTCTTCACTGGGTGAAATGAACGTGAACGTACTGCAAAACGGGAAGACGATTGCAGGCATCTCCAGTTCCACTGCTCTGAAAGGTTCTTTAAGATATCCATTTGGGGGCAGGAAATGTTTTATTAAGGAGCCTTGGCAAGACGGAGCCCTAATTTCAGCAAGATCCTTGATACGTTGCTGCAACAGAAACTTAAATTAATGTGCCCTTTCTGCAAATAATCCAAAATTTTATGTCCTTACTTAATTTAAACTAAGGAAACTCTAATACAATTTGCTGGAAAAATTCACCTTTTCAGCCTCAGTTTGGTTCTGTGTGTTCCTTTTGGCTTCGTCATAAATCCTGGTGGTACAAAGGTGAAATGCCTCTCAAGACCGGTCATTCAAGAAAACTCCTTCTAGTGACGTTGTTGGTCACAAGAACCCGCAGCTAACCCCTCGAGTTGTGACCTTGAATTGGGAACATGTAGCTGTGGCAACAGGTATTTTCTCTTCTTTTGACTTAAAGTATGCATTTTGAAGTCATATTGAAAAAGTCACTTTTCCAGCATGAGAGTACTCAAAAGTTGAAGTTTATCTATTGCCCCTCCAAAAAGATGCCTCAGCTGTACCAGAGAGAAATGGAAACATCAGACTGTGGATTCAAATTAGCTGTCAAGAAACATGAACATAAATCTGACTTAATAGCATAATTTGGAAATGCATTCTGGGCCCACCCTTGGCAATAACAACTTAACTCACGTTGTAGCAATATTTAAAATAGCTCTGCAACTTGGTTTCTCCACCCAACCAACCAACAGAAAAGTATACTGTTAAATGAAAAACACCACACATATTTAAGCAAGAGAAACTGTCTAAACTTCTTACGTTTTTCATCGTCATATTTTTTTAATCCAAAAGATTTATACAGCTTTTTTTTTTTTTTTTTTTAATAACTTACAGGATCAAAAGAAAAATAAATGCATAGCTTCAAAACCTTAGAATATAACCTCCCCTCGTTGCGGAAGAGTTCAAAGTCATAAAGTGCTGCAGATACGAACACACATGAGACAAATACTCTAGTAACTAACTTATTTTTCTGGTTTATTTAACAATATTCCAAGCTTAGAACATTAAATAAAAATCTCACAAACAACGGGTAGAACTAACAATGGCTTTGTTTTTCCCCTACCCCCCTTTTTTTATTTTTAAGAGAATGCCAAGACTTCTCAATTGAACCAACTACACCTTTATTTTGGATACCAAAAAAATATCTATAACTAAGGGAAACTAGGAGAGAGAGAACAGTGCATCGCACTGCTCTCAGCACAGCTGGGCGAGGAGTGAGCCAAGCCATAAGCCTCGCTGCGTGCCTTCTGCCCCAGGGGGATGAAGCGCTGCCCCAGGCTCGTCCTGCAGCCCCTGGCATCGAGGGCGATGCACGTGCCTCACACTGGCGTCCTGCAGCTCCCTGGCAGCAGATGGTGGTGAAAATGGGCACGGCGGGCACTCACAGGGCCTTAAAACCATTTCTGCACCTTGCTCCCTTCCTCGACTCGACTTTGCGGGCCTCGTGGACAGCCTTCGCGCTGCATCTTGGGCAATCGCAGACGCCTCTGCAGCGCATCCACACACCCCTTCCTGCCACGCATGGAGGTCTGACACCTGCAAAAACTACCAGACCAGCACATAAACAAGCGGTATGGTAGCATATTCAGTTCCAGCACCATTCCCGTTTTCACACGTTCCTTCTGGCCAGGCCCTCTCTACAAGTCTGTGGATGCTACAGGGACAACAAAATCAAGACTTCTTCCCCGGTAATGGTTATGACCAGTCTTCCACTGGCCTCTCTCCAGAAAGGCCATGCTTACACAAACATGCTATATCAGCCGTGGCCTTTCCCATCCCTAGACACCTCGCATGTTTCTAGCAGCATGGTCATCGAGACCACCGCCAGAGAGCGGGTCGGAGTCCGCTCTTCGCAGCTGGGCAGAGAGCTCCAGAATTTGCCTCACTTAATTTTTTGACTCCTTTATGGACAGATGGGAAGGGCTGGCATCTGAGTGGGTGAGAGTGACCCTCCCAGAACAACTCAAGCTGGGAGATTTTGAGTGGGGGGCGAGATGCCTGCCACAAAAAAACATCAACCCTCGACTGTCACTGGGCAGACACAAGATTCCTCCTCCACGCTGCACAAAGAAACGCTGGCTGCCACCCCACTCTGTGCCACGTGTGAACTAGCATCGTATTTATGACCTGCAGTATTTCCTAAAAAATGTGGGGTTTTGGTTGTTGGATTTTTTTCCTTTTTTCTTTTTTTTTTTTTTTTTTTACCAAGTTCTCAAAAGGGCTGAAAACTTTAGGCCTAGAGACACAAAGGAAACAATTGCAATACACAACAACTAATCGGAAACAGTACTCAAACATTTGACTGGACCAGACTAAAGTCCACTCTACAAACTGAAACAAAAATAAAGAGACAGGAGGAAAAAAAAAAAAAAAAGTCTTTAAGTGCTAACGTAACAAGAAAATATCCTAAAGACTCACCGGATACATGTAGGGAAACGGAGGGGTCGCCCTCTTTTAAATATATTTACATAATTATTAAAGCTTTTTATTCTGCTTTTCTCACCAACAAAACTTCCTAGCTACCCTGGGCAAAGTGCCCACTTAAATTAAAAGGTTAAGCACTTTATAACACACGCACACAGAGTTAGACCCGTGGCCCTGGCACGCCTCCTGCCTTCGCTGCTCTGCTCCCCGGGTGTAGGCTGCCGCCCACCAGCGCCCCGCGTGCTACCGCCAGGGCTCGCCTGGACAAAACGGGGCTTTGCCATTTAGCTGCGACAGCTCCACGGTAAAACCCGACTGATGTGGACACAGCAATACCATTTCGGAAGCGTTTATACCATTTATACCGCACTGGAAAGCCAAATAAATTGCCCCAGTGGAGGTGCATCCACACTACAGCCTATGCCAGCGCGACACCGGTGAAAATAGTAACATAGTCCCCTAACTGACAGAATTACACCAGCTGATCTTTTCTAGCACAGACCAGGCCTAAGATATGAGGTAGTGAAAAAGAAAATCAGGCTCAAGATCTTTTTTTCATTCTATAGCATCGACATACTCTAAAAGTCTTTGCTGCTCTGATTTATGGAATTTAAGAATAACATTTTAAAATCCAAAATTTAAAGCTAACGCCCTAAGTCACGTGGGATTTATAATTGGAGGCATAGAACTTAAAAAGTCCCTTGCTCAGGGTCTTGATTCAGGAAAAATATTTTCATTACAGACAGCACATAAGCATGTGTTTCTCTCCCACTGAAGCAAGCGGAAAGGAAGCACAGGGCTAAGTGCTCTCTGAGATCTGGGCCACAGTCAGAAATCACGGTCTTTGTAGCATTTATTTCCTCATTCATTTCAGTGCTGTTTAATCACAACTCATTCATGTTTTAAGACAGTGGGAAAAACATAGACAATGGAAGCTAAATCAAGTTTGTTACAACTGTTCAATATTTACAGCATTCATAGCATAAACAGAAGTATTTTTGGTAACTTAAGACAAATACCTTTTTCTTTGTTATTAAATGTACCACAGTAGTCCTGTTAAACAAACCCACTGTCTCGGATATTAAAGAAATTGTTGTTTACGTTTACCGAGTCATTTAAATTAAAAATCTGTTCCTGTTCCAAACCCCATTCTCCTTCGTCTTCATCCTCCGGTTCTGCCTCGGACCCATTCCGAGTGTTTTCATACAAAAAGATCTGCTCGTCCACGTGCGCTGGGGCTAACCGGTTTCTCTTTGCACTGACAACGTTAGCAGAGGAACCAAAAAGGCGTTCGGGAAAGACCCTTGTGGCCAGAATACACCAGTATTTTTGGAGAACCTTTGGTAAAACTGGAAACAGCGCTAGTCTGTCAGACCACCACTTTAGCGGGTCTTCATTCAAACCAAGGACCTTTTGCGACTTAAAGTTGCTCAACTCCTCAACAATCTGAGCGTGCCATTCCTCTTGGTCTTCCACACCTCCCGTCTGGCAGAAGATCTCTGCAAGCATGTTGTTGATCACGCTAGTAGGAGGAGGAGTGGAGGAGATAATTATTTTTTTCACTGGGGGCTCTTCCGAAACCGCAAAGAACTTTTCTTCAGTCCGAAAGGTGTTCTCTTTGACTTTCTCCAGCAGGCTTTTTGCTTCTTCCACCACTCTGTTTTCCACCTGCTGCCGCTCAAAGGCTGAAAGAAAAGGCAGTTTTTTGTAGCGAGGATCCAGGAAAGTGGCAACGTTGAGGAACATGTCTATTTCCGGGGTGTGCTGGTAGGTGCTTGACAGCTCCTTCGCTATTACCTCCTTCGCCATGCTGATTTCTTTCAGATCGTTCTCTTTGATGTTCAGGGTGGTATTCAGAAGCATGTGGAGAAGCGGCTTCACCATACTGATCGTTGGGTACTTGGAAGCGGACATCATCTCCGCAACCTGCTTGAAAGGCTGCAGCAGCTCCACCAGCCCTTCGATTGTGTTCCACTCGCTGGCCTCCAGCATGAGGTGGTGGTTGTTGCTGTCCTCCACGAGAACGGCGGCGATGACGAACTGCTGCTCCTTGAGGCGCTGCAACATGGCGAGCGTGCTGCCCCACCAGGAAACGCGATCGCTCACCAGCATGCAGTGGAGAATATTCTGCTGCTTCTGCTTCTCGCTCAGCATATACATGGCCATGGTAGACTGCTGAAAATACTCCACCAGTTTTCGGCACCTGGCAAGAAGGCCGCAGAGCTTCGGGAGCTGAAAAGCTTGTTGTATTCCGGCATTGAAAGTGTGCCCCAAGCAAGGCATCTGCACTGGAATATCTAGGAGAGAGCAAGCTTTCACAATGTCTTTACTGTAATCTGTCGTAGCACCAAAGACTTTTGTATTGATTCCCCATTCGATGAACGTTTCGTAAAGGACTCGGGTGATAGTCTCTGCAGTATTATCCTCTGGTACTTCAAACGTTTTTAAGCACCGTGAGTTAACTGCCAGGCAGTTTGAAGGACTGCTGCTGAGAAAGTGAACCGCGACGGTTACGTACGACCTGTTCTGGTTTTCGCTCCTCCACATGTCCGTGGATATGCCGCACCACAGAACGTCAGTGAGCTCCTTTAAGACGATTTCTCTAATGGCGTTGTATTTTTCAGGAATAGCTTTTGTACAGAAATACTTCCGGCTAGGAAGTTCATACCTGGGATCAGCTGTTCTCAAGAGGGCCTTGAAGGTGGGCTCATCGACGATGGAGGCGGGATACATGCCCTCACAGATCAAGCTGATGACTGCGGACGTCAGTTCCTGATGCTTTTTGTTTTCGTAGTTCTGGTAGGTCTTCATGATGAGACTGTCCTGAACAACCTGCTGCGATGATTCTGGCTTGATTTTTGAAAAGGCGGTAGCAAAGGCCTCCCTCATCTGCTCGGTGTTGCTTTTTACAAACTCACAGAATTCGTCGGGGTGGTTTTTCTCGAGGTGGTAGGAAAGGTTGGACGTGTTCCCTGAATAGGCGATCTGCGCCATGCAAATACGGCAGTAGATCTTCTTCCACTGTAATATGCATCCTTCTGCATTGGTATCAAAACCAAAGTACTTCCACACTTTACTCTTTGCTCTCGGATGAGCCACTAACTTTAGGTCTGATGGGGAACCTTCTAAACTTTTATTCTCCATTGCTTCTTGGCCACCGTCCCACCTTTTGATCCTTCACTCATTAATGAGTACCTGATAAAGGCAGTAAGATAAAGATACGATGAGAAAGCACAAGTTTGACCACACTTAACTACGTGAAATCAGTGTTTCTCTGAATATATATCAAGAAACCTACCTTACTAATTACATTTGCAAATTTAAAGATGAGATTTGCAGGAAGTGTGACCTACAAGAAGCCCATTAAAATGTCAAAAATTAAAAAGGTTTTTTAATACAGCACGTTTTGCTGTGAAACTGAGCTAGAAGATCTGAGTAAATCTTGTTTCTGGAATTACATAATTTTCAGTAGAGGAAGCGTAACAATTGCCACACAGTTCACACATTATTGTCACACAAGCCAGACCATTTGCTATGGTGTTTTCCTGTCCCCTAGGCCCCTAAGTTATAGTTAGGGCTGAACTAACATCCTCTTGCCTAAGGGTTTCTGAACTTCACTACGAACGTTTATTTCAAATGAAACCTGATACTGAAAGGAGCAAAGGTTTTATTGTTTGTTTGTTTTGAAAGAAGCTGTGTTAGCTCGAGCTAACTGTCCCAGGGTTTGCTTTGAAAAAAAAAAAAAAAAAGAAAGAAAAGAAAGCTGTGATGCAAATTATGGCATTAATCTGCTCCTCTGAAATGTAAAGATGTTTTCTGACAGAAACAAAAGGAAGCAAAATTTGAACCTGCATGCAGATCAACAACACGCCTCTGACACCTTTCCTGTCCATCTCTTTCAGAAACCAAAGCAACCTCCTGAAGTGCTAGTTCACAGTCTCGGTTCCTGGAATAACACTGCATTATAATGACAGGAAAAGGCAGTCAGGAAAGCACTAAAGAAGTTATTAACCACATCAGCTGGAAAATAATTTTGCCGTCTTTTCCTCAAAAGACTAAGGAAGTTGGCATGGGGATGGGGGGCGACACGATAGAGAAGAAGATGGTGAGAAGGCAAGGCTTAGCAATCTGTACCTAAATATCTGTGCAGGAAAACACTTCTTGCGCAAACAGTCACATGCAAGTACTATTTGAGGCCTACAGCGTCTCTGCACACAGCGCAGGCAGCCACCTGCCAGAGCTTATTCCTCTGTACCCAAAAGCCACCCGGCAGCACGACTGCACCCCGACACTTCTCCCTTTCTCCCCCAGCACCAGCCCAGCCGCAGCAAGCAGCCCTTCGCCAGGGGCGGGAGGGAGAAGGAAGCCATCAGCCAGCACTGCCGTGACCTCCTCTGTGAAGACCCGGGGGAAGACAGCAGAAGAGAAACTGAAAGAAGATTCCTGCAGCCAGCCCGAAAGCAACATGACTGCTCCCTTCTCTGCTCATCGGGAGCTGCCTCTGTGCCAAAACTCAGGAATCCCTGGGCAATAAGACGACCAGCTGGCTTGGGGAGGAAGAAAGCATCTGACTTTTCCAAACTTGCTGTAGGGGAGTATCCCCCAAAAATTTATGGGTGCAGCTCTGCCAGCACTTTCTCCTCTGTTGACAAGCATCCCAGAGAAAAGATATTTTCCCTCTGAGCTGCAGAAGGTATTTTGCAGCACTTCATGAATTGCTTGAATGAAAAACCAAAGACAGGTTTACCAAGACTAAATATATTTATTTAAGCACAGCTGTTGGTTTAGACTTAGCACGGGAGGTGCAGGGCAGGTATTTTATTTGTTTTGTTTTCACTATTGATATCTTAAGATTTACTTCTGCGTGCAAACCTTTTTTAATCCAGGGGGAAGTAGAGGGGGTTGACTACTCATATGCCCTCTACTGTGATTCATTCAGTACTTTTTAAGTTGCCAGGATAAACTATTGAATCAACAGAGTAATGCTGCATAATTCTAAAAATATGCATGTTAACAGCACCAATGCATGCAATCTCACCAAAACTGGTGATTCTGAATGACAAAGTGGTATGACATATAATGATGTAGCCCTGCTACAGTATCACAGCGTATCGACAAGATGTGTCATATCAGTATGTGTCCTTATTGCTTTCGGTGTCCTCCACTTCACTCCATGACACGGCATCTCGAGAAGGCGTAAAGGCTCCTGGCATTTCACTAAATCTTACAGTTTCTTTTGCAATTACATGGCAGTTCCTAAAAGCAAGGAGGAAGGCACTGTAATAATGGAATTGATTCCTCCTTAGTATTTAAAATTAGTATGACACCCCTGGGACCATAAAAAGTTCATCACAGACTGATAAAACACAAGTTATTTCAGAGCAAGGGAGCGTTACAGACTCTCCCCACCCTTCACTCTTATGGATGTTACAGCTTTACCATCATTTTTAAATAGATCTGGCACTTGGCACTAGTGGCACCCAGTAGCATTGCCACGGTTAAGGACATGTCAGCGTAATGCAGCTTTTGTTGTAAGGCTGTAAACCAATTCCAACTTGCCATAATAGCTCTAATGTAAACTACTAATCATCCCTGCCTCTCCTCAAGTGGTGTGCAGTGTAGCTGGCAGTATGGTTAAAAAAATAAATAAATAAGAGCACTCGCATATCCTTCTGAAGGAAGTGGTGCGTGTCGCACAGGCGGCTGGCAGAGGCCCTCTCCTTCAGCTCACCTACCCTTCCCCTGTAACAAAACAGCACCGCTTTGGTCCGCTGCAAACCCTCCCCACAAACAGAAAGCCTTCAGGCTATGGCAGCGCTTTCACCTTCTCCCTTGAATTCCCACCCACGCCGCGGCAGAGCATGGATTCGGAGGAGCTGCTGCCCTCCTTCTCCTCTTCCTCCCACACGTGCAGCCAGGCCAAAACCACCGCCATGCTCTGGGGTCGGGGCTTTCCAGCGCTGCTGGCCTGGGGACAGTCCTTCAACATCTGCTGGCGTTGGGGCTGGCATCAGGAGGAGGAAGAGGAGGAGGAAGGCCAGGTTTCCTGGCATGCTCCGGGGCAGGCCAGGCTGCTTCCCGCAGCCCTGCTCTTCAGCTCCAGACCGCTCTCATCCTCCTGAGGTCGGCAGGGCCAGAGGCCAAAGGCTCGGCCCCACGACGGAGGGCACGGGCGCTGTGCTGGCGGCAGACGGAGCTCGGTTTCCTCACTGGCAGAGAAACGACGTCCAAAGCGGGCGCTGGGTTGTGAAAGCAGGGATTTGGATGTTGGGACACGCCAGGTGCGCAGCCACCTTCGCTCTGCCCCCTTGTGCACACGCAGCAGTGACACAGGCTGTAATTACACCGTATCGCTTTGGCAGAACCCTTGCCTCATTCGGCACAGAGGTAACCATAAAAGTTGTCTTTCCTAACTTTCAGAACTACCTCAACAGCTCTCTGATGGGCCTGCGTGGGGAGAGGGATTAAATACTAGGTGCAAGTTAATTTTTGCCTACCATCAATCTTTCCTGCCTGATGGTTTCTTTGCCCACCTCTGGAACTGGATGTTTTAAAACCTGGAGTTGGTACGCCTGTGAGCAGGAAGTGTTTAGTCTGTTCTTATGCTTTAGGCATATAAAGTAGAAGCCTTCAGCGCAGGAATTAAAATTAAGAGATGCATGTTCTCAAATTAATATTTCACAATCAATTATAAATAGACATGGTGCAAATTATGATACTGATTAACTAGAAATTGGGGCAAATTAAAATACATGTATATGATATTTCAATCACTTTTAAGAAGGCTATCAATCAGCTTTAAGGTCTTCTGGACTTCCACTCACTGCCGCCTTCGTCAAAGCCGGTTTTCTACACATCACAAATACCAAACTTAACGACTACGACTTCCAAACTGCAAAATGCTCAGCATGTAGTCCTCCCCTACCAAATTTCAATCAAACCACATATACAGAAGACAAAAGGCAGGAGGAAAACGCCAAATAAGTTCCTTGAGAAGCTTTTAAACTTCCAAAAGGAGTTATTAGTACATGAAAACTGTTTGTAATCCATCAGTAAGATGACTTTCAGTGACCGCGTTTCCAGAGTTAATAGCCTGGTGTCACAATTAAAGTTAGTTCATCTTCTGGCAATTCACTCATTAGAGTTTTCATTTTTAAAAGCTGATTATATTGAGATCTTTATACAAACAGGACTTTTTTTTTTTTTAATCAAATTGAAGCATTGCAAGGAACATCGGAACAGTAATTTCTAGTGAAACTATGAGTTGTTTAGTCCACTGAACACTTGTTATACAACAAGGGTTCTATGGATACCAAACAACAAAATGATACGTGAGGCAATACCAGACTTGCAGTGATTTATTGTAGAAATAAAAGACTAGTTTTTGCCAGCAATAAGCAAAGAGCATAATCAGATATCAAAGAGGGAAAGCAAAGCATTAAGCAACAGCTGAAGCTCCGGATGGTTAGCTCTCTCCCCCCAAAGAGACTAACAGCCAAAGCCTCACGTTTCCCCACTGTGGTATCAGGATGCCTCCCGTGCTGGGCAGCCTGGTCGGTCCAGCCACCGAAGGACTACACGGGGCAGTCTCTCAAACCCTGTACTCATCGTATGTCGAGGCTCACTGCTCCGTTGTGTCGCCTGATTATTTTGGCTCTGAGGACAAGACGTGTCGCCTCTCCTGTCTCAGGTCGATGCACCCAATTTGAACAGAACAGTGCGAACCTGTCCCATGAAGAGGAACTGGAGGCCACGTGCTTGCCGTGAGCAGGCACACCCGGTAACCTATGAGACTGCTTTTGTTCTGGGCTACGCGAGTCGCCTGCCCCTGCCGATACGGGTCAGCAGAGGGTCTCGCCATGGCACTAGCTAACCCAGCTTACACCAGCCACCTGCAGGTACGCCGCATATGTGATTCGTGCTTGGAAAATTGTTCGGAGCATAAATAGCCTCTTCCCCTTTACTTCTGCACACTGCTTTTTCTTAGTGATACAATCGCTGATTGTGCCCCGCTTATCCTCCCAGCTTTGGATTCGCCTTCCCTGTGCTCCAAGATCAGAACTTCAGATAAAGTTTCCTGATCTGATCGGGGGCAGTGGCTGGTGGTGGCTACGCTTTCAGAGTGAAGAGTTGGATCTTTTCAGTTCACAACTCAAAGCAATTATTAACTTTTTGCACTGAATCTAGACTCCAGAGCTCAAACTTTTCCCTCTCCCAAAAAAAAAAGCTGTCTCAAATCCCATCTATAAAAACGAGAAGAAGCCCAGTAAGATGTGGCAGAAAAGATGCTCACTTTCAAAAAGACAGGCTAAAGTGTATGTGCCAAGGGCACACAACTTTGACTAAGTTTAGGTAAAGAGAAAAAGACCTAGTTTGGTTTACTCTGAATTGAAATCCTGAAAATCTCTCTGGTAAGCACTAGAAAGCAAGCTCTTCTTGGAAAACTAACCACACGCCTCGGAGACAGAAGGGCTGGGTTTACACCAGACCTCGTCGCTGCCTTCACTCACCAGCACAGAGCCCGAGGATGAGCTCCCAGCCATCCCTCCGCTGTGCCACCTCTGCAACGGGGCTGCTCCGGTGCTGCAGCACGACCGGGGCACTGGGACAGGGGAATCGAGGCCAAGGAGTCAGGACGGGAGACGCGGCTCCCTGCACCACCAGCACTTCCCAGCCCTTCTTCCTTTGCCTCTCTCCCCTGGAAGATCCTCTGGCAGCTACTGCTGCCAGCAAGCGGGCGTTTCTGAGAGCTAAGGACAGCCCCTTGGAGAAACACGGGCAGCCCAAAACACTGGCACTTCAATGCTTTTGGGACTCCTGCCTTGAAAAGTTACTTGGCGACTTCTTACAGTAAGCAGAGTTAACTGATCCAAGCTTTAATTAAGCATATTGCAATAAACACTTTCGCTTTTTGTCACGCTGCAGTCCCGATTTTGAAATTACTGCATGAAAACACAGCTAATCTAGGTGAAAACATTCCTGTTGACAAGCTGGCTCATTTTTGAAGCCCTGGCTAGACAAACCGAGTCAAAGCAAGGCAGCAGGCAACTGCCAAGAGGGAACTGTGCACAAACAACTGTACAAGGAGGAAACTACTTGTCCTTGGAAGTAACCACCCTGAGTCAGGACTGAAGGAAAGCTTTCCAGTTCTGTCAAATCTGTCCCAGTCCTACTCGGGCCAGCTGACGTTTCCCTGGTGGTATGTTTGCTGCCTTAATCTGGCATTTCCAAATTCAACATTTTTTTTAATATAGTCAAGAACATAACAGCACCAAAACGCTCGGGTCACATTTTCATCACGCTGTTTCTCCTTGGTTCGAAAAAGATTTGGAAAGTGTTACGCACCCGAGGCACAATACCCAGTTTTACTCTGCCAAGAGAAACTAATGCTAGAAAAATGCTCAGATGACTTCAAACTGTACGCACATCTGCCTTTCTGTCGTTAGGGTTCTTCTGCTTGTTTCCCTTTTTTATCTCTGCATTTTGAGAAAGAGAAAGGAGAATCCCAGCCTCCTGCAGAGCTGCCAGGAGTGAAGAAAATGAGAGGAAGCGCTACCCACGAGGCCACGTGCGACACAACGCACACAAACACGCTCACTGCGCAGCTCGCTCGTCCCACTGCTCCGGACACTCGCTGCAAACATCTCCTGTCTGCCTCACCTGCCTGCTCAGACAACACGCCAGCTCCCTTTTCCTCCACCGTTCCTCTTGTTAAAGCTACCAGCAGCTCCACAGAGGCTCCCTGGCTGCTAAGCGGAGGAAGTTAGAGGCACTCACTGACTTTATGGAGTTTTAGGCTGAGGTCTGAGGACGCCGCACGGGTCCGTACGGACGTGCGGCTCACTGTAAGTTTGTTAAGACCAGAAGCGCGCTAACCCCTTCTAGAGCAACGTGAGGGAAGAGGAAATTCAGGTCTTCGCTTCCTGGCAAACTCAAAGCTTCCTTTGTCAATGTTACAGGACAGAAAAAAATAAAAAAAAAAAAAAATAAAAAAAAAGAAGAGTTATTACTAAGCATGCTGCGAACCAAAAATTAAAAAAAAAAAAAAGAGATAAAAAAGCGAAAGCGCAGCTCCTCAGCCATAACTAACCCCCAGTCCCCGGGAGAAGGCTCCTGACAGCCAGGGCTGCAGGGCGAGGGGCCGGGCAGGGGCAGCCCCCCACCGCCACCCGCCCTCACAGCGCCTTACCTGGGGCCGGACCCGGCAGTCCCCGCTCTGAGGCAAAGCGGCCGGAAGGAAAAAAAAAAATGAAATAATAGTAATAATAATAAACGTAGCGAAGCCGCAGCGGGGCCCTCCGGCTGCGGCCCGGCCCCCGCCACACCCCGCGGCCGGGGGGCGGCCGGCGGCGGGGAGGAGCCCGGCGGGGCACGGCGGCCCCAGCGCCCCCAAGGTCGCGGCGGCCCCGCTGGGGCTCGGAGGGGAGGCGGCGGCGGCCAGGTCTACCCCGCTCCGCGCTCGGGGCGCCGCCGCGGTATCCGGGCGCGGTGCTCACCTGCGGGCGGGGGGCAGCGGCGGCGGCCCAGCTGCCGCAGGATGGCGGCGATGCCGGCGCGGTAGACGGCGAGCAGGGGCAGCAGCGCAGACAATAGCGACATGGCTGCCTCCTCCCGCCCCGCGGAGACCAGGGGAAGGCGCCCGGCCGGCTGCGTGGCGCGGCGGGGCTCCGGCGGCGGGCCGGGGGCGGCTCCGGCGGCGGCTCCGGCGGCACCCACCCAGCGGAAGGGCAGGGGAGGAGGGAGGGAAGGAGGGAAGGGAGAAGGGAAGGGAAGGAGGGACGGAGGGACGGGAGGGAGGGAGGCGCCGCTGTCACGGCCGCGCCGCGGCTCCCGCCCTTCTGGGCATGTGCGGCGGGGGAAGGGAAGGGAAGGGAGGGAGGGAAGGGAAGGGAAGGGACGGGTCCGCTGCGGAGGTGGGGTGCAGCCCGGAGACCGAACCCCAAAGCCCAAACCCTGCACCAATGTCAGCCCCTCGGCCCTGTGGTAAAGGCGGAGAGGGCTTGACGCAGCGGGGAGCCCGCCCTGATGGTCTTTCTGACCGACTGCAGGTGTGGCTGAGGGACGGGCAGCGCTCAGGGGGGATTTTGGCTGTGTTGTTCCACTAACATAGATGTTCTTCAGCCCTGGCACCGAGCTAAAACTGTCAACAGAGTCCCGCGAGAGGACGCTTTTACCCCTGTGCTCGATTTCAACCCGTAAGTAACGCTTCGTCTATGAGGAGCCACGCAAAGTTTTGGGGGTGCTTTCAAGTGTCATCTCTTCCTCCCCTTAAAACAAACAAAAAAAAAACCACCTCACTTTCTAGAAAAACACACAGCAATACGACTTCTTCTGCGTCAGATCAGATCGCTCAACAGAACTGGCTTTCTGTCTGCTCTCAGAAATATATGCATAAAGTCAAAGCAGACTCTGTAGTTGCTCCGGGACAAAAACAAGCATTTAATGTTATGTATCTCTGAATTTCTTCTCTTTTTATTAACACGCTGGATTATGCAAGCATAAATAATAAACGACATCACGCAGTCACATCAATGAAGGTTTCGTTCTTAATGTATATTGTTCTCAGCCATGCACGCCGTGGTAGGAAGAGCATCACAAAAAGACATGAAAGAAGAAACACTGACGTTTAGAAAAGGTGTATTATTCTTTCAACTTATCTCAGTAAAAATCAAGTCCTGACTCCTTTATGCTGAGGACTCTTTACAGCCTATTCTCAGAACTACAGCATTAATGAAAGCTCTTTGTAACTTTAAACTGTGAAACTTGCCTACAGTGCATTTATGCGATCTTTATATAAATACGCCATGCTTTCTCGGGTTTTCTAGTATAATAAAATCAATTAATGCACATTCAAGCCATGGAAATAAATGCTCTTCTGTCCTTTTTCAGACAGTGCTATGCAAAAATTAGACCAAGGGGGGGAACAACTGATGGGTTAAGATTATGTTCTTACTGGTCCTACTACTTCTTTCAGTGTTAAAATTATTTCCAACCCTCCATGATTCATAGGAGGATTGAGGAAAATTTGTCTGAGCACCATTTATTTCTTCTAAAGGCTGATGGGATGTGAAGTAGAGGAGAAACAATAACATTAAGAAAGTCTCTATGTCTTCGATTCTTCTCAATTAGTGTATTATGATGCATTCTAGTTTTAACTGATACTTCCTTTTCCTTGTTTTTCTGTAGTTATCTTTTTTTCTTATTGATATGCTGGTTGTTTGGTTTTTTTGTTTGTTTTTTTGTTTGTTTTTTTCCCTTACAATCATTAGCTGTGAAGCTTTGAGTCTTTGGGCTGGAATCTTGTCCATCTACTTTAGATACCTCACTGAGACATTATTACCTCAGTGAAATTTTAGGTGTCTGAGCCCTGGAAGGGACGAAAGTAGTAATCTAATTGTCTCAGCTTTCCTATACAGACAGTGGCCAGCGAAAGGCACTTCTGAAGACCTGCAGAAGATGACTGCTTCCTTTGAGGTGCTTTGAGTGCTTCCCTCTTTCCGCTGACTGCAACAGTGAACTCACACAGCCAGCAGGCAAAGACAGCCTGTGGTTAGAGCGCAGATAGCCTCTTGGAAAAGTCATTGGAAATACTAGTAATACTCCATCCACACTTGCTCCAGCTGATCCATCCCTCCTGCAGGACTGGCAGTAATGAAGTGGTATGTGATCATAGCACTTCCACCCACATTTTGCATAAAGATGCATAAAGCCGTAAGAAAGGAAGTGGGTGATGTTTCTAGACTCTTAATTAAACCCTGAGCTCAAACTTCCCAGCAGAATGGCATAATCAGCAACCATAAGGTATCACGGGTGGTGAGGTGTTGCAGCTGAGAGCCTGCGCAGCCAGGAACACAAGAGGCACAGGGCCATACCAGAGCACACAGAAGTGAATCCAAGGTTGGCCTAGCAGTTCAAACACTCTGGCGTGGAGTGGACAGCATGGGGAGCAAAAGGAGGATAGGCCCATTTCTCGTTTTGTTCCATGACGATCCCCCAGGCAGCACGTCTTTCCCAGGTACATGAGTTTGACTCCCTTTGAGATGAGAACGAGTCATCGACTCTCTGTATTCACCACACAGAGGTGCAGGTTCAGTGGGAGAGGCTGGCCATGCTTTTTGCCTGAGCATGGCATAACAGTGAGGCAGCCTCTTGAGAGGCAAGCGGTGTCTCATCAATCCCTCTCAGGCGGTGACATCCAGAATTCCACTTCCTCGCTCACTTTGAGACGTGCTCTTTGCATTTCGCACGTACGTCAAAGCTGGTGGCCCGCACCGGAAGACGTGAGACATAATTCTGACTGCTGCTAATTTTTCAGGCTTCTGAAAGGGATTTAAATGCCTCTGTTCCTAAGCTGGATTGCAGTAGAACTTGAGGCAAGAGATAAGTGCCTATCTTCCTGAACATGTGTGGGTGAATAAAGTTAAATGCCCGAGGAGCTTTCAGGTTCAGTAGGGAGGTGCTCACAAGATTAGGCAGTGATGGGAAACAGTCAGTTGGGATTGTTGTCTGCAATTCATGTGGGGTTTTGAGTACCTGCATACCATTTTGACAGGCTGCATGCTCCTATTTTTTCCTCTATGCAAAAAAAGAGTCATTTTAGGTACCTCCAAACTAGACTTGCCAGATAGTAGGCATTTGAGCCTAGCATGATCATACAGAAGACTCAGTTCTCAGGGACCTCTTCAGCAACTTGGGGAGGGTGCTACCTGGAAAAAAATTAGCTTTTGCCAAGAGGACAGCTGTCCACAGCTATGCAGTGGGAAGTCCCTGGGATTGAGAGCAGACACCCATACCGTGGGCAATCATCTAATGGGATGCATTTATTTTTATTTAGTAGCATGAGGGATGGGTCTACAAACAACCCTCTGTGAACCTGCATTAGTGCTACTGCATTTGCCTGTAATGCAGAAAGGTTTTTGACCCCTCTCAATCTTTTTCACATATTTCACTTTTCAAGAAAATGGTCTCATTAGGAAAAAACAACCCTTGTCAGTGTGCCAGTAGTGATAAGGAAGTGAAGCCCAAGAACAGAGTAAACACAAGAAATTGGAGTTTTGTAGCCCAGCACTGATGGTAAGTTCATGGGAAAGAGGGGACAGAGTCCCAGTCTGTATTCCCTGAACAGCTTACGCTTTTTAGACTGGAGAAGAATAGGGTGAAGATATGGACTATTAATAGCTAATAGAGTCCTCGAACGGGAACAACCTCCTCTCTTCAGCCAAATGTGCAAGCCACCAACCTATTACGCAAGAAGCATGCTGCGCTGATTCCTCTTGCTGAGCTTTTTTTAAAGTGACTGGCCCTGCAGCATCATCATGCGTACTTATGCATCGTCGTGCTCGGCACTTGTCACGCTGTTAGGTCGTACCTGGTCTGCAAAGCCTGCAGCATGAGTAGCCGGGGCTGGGTTTGCTCCCCGCAGCACCCCTGCTCCCTGTCAGGTAGGATCTGAGCAACTTCCCCTGCTGCTATTGCCTGCCGTTCAGGCAAGACTAGGAGACCGAAGAGACAGAAGGCAGAAAAGAGCCGATAATGTAGAACAAAATAAAATCCCCAAGCACGTGTGCTTGCATACGGTACTTCTGAAGGAACCTAAGTATAAAGTAGGTGAGGTGTAACAGAAATGGAAGAGCTTTTGTTAAAAATAGCTTCTGTCATAAAATACATCAAAACAGTGGATATACTTAGAAATGATTAGGGTTATTAGTGGCCTACAAATTGTACTCGGCAACTTTAATTGGTGAATTTGCTGAAAGAATAACAAAATAGCTGGAAAGCCTAGATATGGCAAGGATTAACCAGCCTTATTTCAGCAGTGGAAAATCGGTTCTCATGCATTTCTTTGACTTTATTTGAAAACATCCATAAGTATATAAAAGAATACCGATTGATTATCATACATGGAGTTTTAAGAGCCCTTTGAGAAGATCTGCACATAAGGGAAGCTAAGCATCTGTGGGGTAAGGACCAGAATATTTACAAAACAGAAGGAAACAACAAAAACCTGCACTCAGACTAGAGCAAAACAGGGAGTGACTTCCATGGTGAAATCTGAGCAAAATACCAGCAGGGTGTCCAGTTACCCTACTAGGTCTGATGCTGGCTAATACATTCCCTAATGTCTTGGATGGGGCAAGGGAGAAGTTGTTGCAACAAAGTGGCACAGAGCTGTTGGCATTAATCAAGGTGGGAGAGGAACGGAAGGATCTCAGACAGATTTCTACAAGACAGGTCGCCTGGCAGTGGTCCAGCATGAATAAAGTAATGCTATTGGGAAGAAAAGTAATAATAATAAAAAAGATTAATCGTGCCCGCTATAGAAATGGCTTTGTTGACAGTGCAGTTGTGTAAAAAGATACCCTTTGTCAATACCTGCAGTGTGGTTATTTCAGTGTTTGTACAGCAGTGCCTGCAAGCGCCTGTGGAATAGTGTGTGCAACCCTGCCCAACCCATATTTAAGAGGATTTTGCAAAGGTTCGGCCAACAGTCAATAAGGTGATTATGGTCCCAAACAAGAGTTTTCCATGGCACCTGGCCCTTCATCTCTCCATGATCTCTCCCTTAGCAATATTGTAAGATAAACATGGCTTTCACCAGAAACTCGATTAGCAACATTCTCATGTGGAGGAAATAGAAAAGCAGAGTCACCCCTCACAAGCTGGGTATCATGAGTTGATCTGCACCTGTATTTTTGCTGCATTTGCTTGCAAGAATACTTGGTACCACATCCAGCACTATTAAAAGAGGCAAGGTTCATGGGGAGAAAATAGCAGATGGGCTTCCAGGTGCACATAACCTTGCCTGTGATCTTAGACAAGCATGGCTGTGACACTACTGCTGCTGGTTGGACTCGAGATGCAGCACCAGGGCTCACTGATCTCCCCTGTGCCATCTGCTGGCACTTCCCTGACGGCTGCTCTTGTCTCCATCCGCGCCAAGCAGCCTCAGGCAATGGTGTGACCAAGCCCTGTGGGTACAGGGAGCCTTGGTGCCTGGGGACGCCGGCTGTGACACATCCTACACGCCACAGACAAGCGGGTGACAACAAGCTACGATCAAGGAGTGCTTGCTCTGCAGATGGGTGGGCGGAAGGGTGATGGGAGGTGGAGTTTGGCTGTCAGGTTCTGCAGTGGTGCAGGAGGGATAAAGTGTCCGGGACTGTGCCAGGCAGAACTGCTTGTGTGGTCAGGACTGCGGCTGGTGTTTTACATGGTGAGTGAGGGAAGGCATCTGCTGCTGCCAAGAGAAAGCGGTAATTAACTGGTTTGAACTTTTCATGCAGCTTGAAGTGACCTGGGTTTGTGCCCCAGTCTGTCCACATGTGTGTATGTGTGTGTTTTTCCTCATGCATTCCCATTTTGCCCATCAACTTCTGGACAGGAGCTGATGCCTGTCATCTTTAGGACCCGCGCTGCTTTCGTGCTCCACTGTGCAGACGTCCTGGGCTCCTTGGGCATCTCCTGCCCACAGCACTCTGCAGTGAGCACAGGGAAAGCAATTCCCTGTGAGTTGTCACAGGCTGTCCGGGGTGCTCAGACTGCCTGGCTCTAGGCTGCTGCTGACGAGAGAGGAAGCAGCGATGGGTAAAGACACGTGTAGCATGAGCTGGAGGGAAGATCAGGCCAAAACACAATGCAAATGCAGAGAAAAGGGAGATACGCAGATGCCACAAAACGAGAGTTGTGGGAAGGGCTAGAGATGGGTCAGTCTCTGGTTCAGCTTCACTGAAAAATGAATGCTCCAGCTGGCTGCTCACCCAGACCACAGCACACAGTGGGAGGAAGAAGGCAGGCGACCCTCGGTAACAAGGAGATGCCCAGTGCCCTTGGAGCTACCTCCCGTCTATACCAAATGTGCCAGGGGCTGCTGAGCATCGGAGAGCATCCAGCAGCACCTCGAGCCCACTCTGCCCCTGCTGTCCTTTTGTCCCTCCTCTGACACAGCTGCCACCACCGCTACCTCTCCTTGTCCCGCGGCAGTCAGCGTCCGGTCCGTTTTTCCCAATTCTGCCTCACTTTGCTTTCTAATTACCCTGACAAACTTGTCTCTCTATCTGCCTACAATCACTGGGTTCCCCGTTCTCTTGATCACACCTGCCTGTCAGTTGTCCAAAAGATTACGTATGCCTCGAATTTTCCACTTACTTTAATAAATGAGTGGTTGCAGTGTTATATAACTTGTTTATGTTTGGCTTGCACAGTGATGGTTGGGATTTTGGCTATTCCATAGCATTACATTAATTTACTAGGCACAAAGCACAACTGTGTAAAAAGCTAGAAAGAGCAAGAAAGGAAAGGACTCAAAATGGGTGCATTTGAAAATTTGAAAGGGAATACTACAAGAATAAAGAGGTCCTGCCATCCTTGATGACAAGCTCACACGTGACATAGATAAGAGGAGACATCTGAAAAAAAAACACCTCTCATTTCTTGTCCTTGGGATGATCCATGTCCCTGGAAGCACACTGAGCTTTGCTCTTCACTCTTCAAATCACTTTTTGTCGGTACAGAAGAAAACTGTGGTGTGGTCAGAGTGCCAAATTGCCTTACGAGCCACTGCAGAGAAGATTCAGCAAGGCGCAGACCTTACACTTCTCTAACACTTGCCTGTGATGAGCCATATAATGTCCAAGAGTTATACTTTGACCCACTAAAATATAAGCACTAGAAATTATCCTAGACAGTTCATTGTGCTGACAAAAAGAATTTAAACACTGGAGAAAGCCAAGAGCTCATCATGAGAGTTGTTAAGAATACACTTCCTGACTTATCTAAATATGTCCAATTCCAATTATACATATAATATAACATTATTGAAATTCAGGTTATCAAAAGGCAATAAACTTTCTGATTATACATAATATCTTACTTCTGATAGCCTAATGCCAAGTCCATTAAGGCAGCAGTTTAACTCAACATCATCGTCACATCCCGGTGCGCAGTGAGACAGTGCAGAACGAGAGATCAGCCATTTTAAAAAATCTGACACTAGAGACTCACAAATAAGTAACAAAGTGGTTGTTGCTGACTATGCTGGCGGCCCAAGAGCTGAGGCAGCTCCAGCCGGATCGATAACACCGGGATCCCCAGGGAGCACGCTGGTTAGAAACGGGGCATTGTAAGATTTCCTATTACACTAGGTTTTGTGCTGTTTCCTAATCTGCTGCTGCTGTTTCGGTAATACCAGCCATTTACATTCAGTATTTAATGATGATAAGCCTAACATAAAGGACTCGGATATCGCTGCTTGTATATATGATAGGCATATTTTTAGTTTCTGAGTTTCTGATTTTTTTTTGAGTAAAAGTATGCTTTTAAGTACCAGCATGGCATTATCAAATGACATAGGCAGTTGACATGCATAAGAAGCTTTTAAAACTCAGATTTAAGCCTGTTTTGTAACAACTACTTTTCATCTAGTAAAAGATCTTAATCCAAACCAACCAATAACTCAAGTGAACAGTTACAGTCTTTAAAGCTACTTCTTAAAACGAGGCGCTTTTTTTTTTCTTTTTTTTTTTTTTCTGGAAACTTGCAAAAGAACATCATATACTGACCCACTATATGTCATTTTGACTGTTAATTGATAAGTTTAGGATAAGCTTCTTTACCGCTGCAGAACATTTTATTCCAATATCCCAGCACAATGTTCTTCTGCTCCCTGACTTCACTTCAAAGCAGATTTATATAAGGTCTAGATCACTAAACTATAGAGAGTTCATCCAACCTCTCATAATAACAATTTAAAAAATGCATATATTGTAACCGTATATGCATGTTTATGTGTATGGACAGATAAAATAACACTCTGAAATGTCATTAAGCTTGTGGGAGGGGAGTGGCATTTCCTACATCCAGGACTTAACATGGAAGTGTTTGAAGGGGTTAGTTGATGCTGTTACTTCTCTCCTGAAAGAGTGTGTATGTTTACCTATATCAATCACATTACAGCAGTGATGCTACTTTGAAAAATATATATATATATATATCGATTATAACATGCATTTGTTACACAAAAATTGTAGGTGGACAGCAAATTTTCCTGGTAACTGCACACTCAAATTGAAAGCTGTAGCAAATAGGTTTTAATCTATCAGATGTGCAAACCCAGGAGCCTTTGCTACTGTTTCAGATTAAAGAAAAGAAAGCAACCAAAAATATACATTACATACAAACTGAGTGGCTTGATGCTCATGATTTCGCTGGCTGGGTTTCTGATTGCAAAACAAGGGGGTTTCCTGCAACTGGCGTGTTGGATCTTGTGCCCATCTCGCTTGTGGCCAGCCTGTCTTTCTTTGGGTTTTTGCTTCCGAGAAGTAAGATCACAATCATCCGTGCACTATGCTGAAGTATTTTTCTCAAGGAGGAATCAAGGTAAAAGCTGGTTTCTCCTTACTAAATTCTGAATCTGTCTTTCCTTGCTTTTTCATTTCTCACAACATCAATCATGCCCTAGTTCTGTATTGTCTTTCCACAAACTGTTTACAATATGCCATCAATAGCAATCAGAGATCTGATTCTCTCTCTCCTGGTATTGTTGATTAAATAGGAAGAGTAAAAACAGAAAGAGCACTTCCCTGCTTAATCAAAGTAGAGTTTATTTACACACAAAGGCATACATTTACCTGTATTCAGGCCCAAAGAAATTGCTTTTCCTACATACAGGCTTATTTTCCTCCTCTGTGTAACTATTAACTGTTTCTGCTCCAAACAAAAGGTTAATTTACATCATGATGTTAAAAAAAGAAAATTTTACTAAACTTCAGAAATTTGTATGGAGGAATGTCTGTGCTGCAGCTTGGGGAACGCACCGAACACTGAGCAGCCACACTGCATGAGATGCAAGATCAGCACCAGCCTGTATGTACCTGTTAAAATGACCAGTATCTGGTATCTTAGAGGGAAGTTTAAAGTCTTGTCACCAGACAATCTTCTATATGGTAAATTCCATCTTCTTTCTCATCTTCACTTATTACACTGATACTTAATCCCTGGAGAGGGACTCTTCATTAGGGGGTATAGTGATAGGACATGGGGAAATGGCTTTAACCTGAAACAGGGTGGATTTAGATTAGATATAAGGAGGAAATTCTTTACTCTGAGGGTGGTGAGGCCCTGGCACAGGCTGCCCAGGGAAGCTGTGGATGCCCCATCCCTGGAGTTGTTCAAGGCCAGGCTGGATGGGGCTTTGGGCAACCTGGTCTGGTGGGAGGTGTCCCTGCCCATGGCAGGGGGGTTGGAACAGGGCAACCTTTAAGGTCCTTTCCAACCCAAACCATTCCATGATTCTATGATTAATAAAGATTGATAGACTAAAATTCTGAAGATGTAATGTCCATTTTTTGTCCTGCCACCATTAACTGTCTCTTTAGATACAGTTGGTATCGAGATAACCATTCAAATTACTTTTGAATTTTATTAAGTCTCTTCTAGTTGTTTCGTGCTCTGAGTTTCATGGTCTAACCACACACATTTGGTGACAAAATATTTCAAATTTTTTTTAACTTTCCACCTTCTAATCTTACTGCATAGCCCCTTGTTTCTGTATTTTGAGGCTGGAAATAAAAATCCCAGTCTCTCTTTAAAGCAGTTATTATTTTGTATACTCCTTTTTTTGTCTTACTCATTTCCTGTTTAGTGTAAGAGATCTTTTCCATTTCTTCAGAAGGAGTTCACAAGACAACACAATCTGTCAACCTTCTATTTAGACACCCCCTGTTCAAAGTGTGCTGTGGCGTGTCTATTAATGTTACCGAGACTGATGCACAGAACGAAGTGTTGGTATAGAGAGTACCTCGTGTATTTACACTGCGAGACTGAAAGTGTAAACTAGGAAGAGATTAAAGCATTAAGGGAACCAAGTGATGTTCTTGTCAAGGCCTGCACAGAGCTAGCTAGTCGCACAGCTCTCTTTCCTGCTTGTAACTAACTACTCGGCCACATGGAAACATGGATGAGGACGGCTGCCTGCTGCTCCTGGGCTCTCGGGGCAGGGTCTGGTCCCAGCGTGCCTCCTGACAGGGTGAGACCTCTCCAGGTGCTGTGAGTGGGACAAATACATCTGACAGACCAGAGCAGGACTGCCTAGGGTAACATCTGCCCTCCCACCAGCCAAAAAGTCTTCTGCATCCATGCATGGTGGGACTGCATCCCCTCCTCGCCGACGAGATCCCCACGCGGCTGAGGACACTTTGTAAGTCATGTTTTTTCCTGCACTTTCTATTTTTCTTACTACTATTTTTTGCCACTTGAGAGAGAGAGCAAGAGAGGGGGGAGGAATAAAAAAGAAAAAAATATAAAGGCTGTGCAATGAGTCCTTGAAACATTGTAAATGGAAGGCTTTGTCTCGACCCAGACCTTGCCTTTTTAATTATCTGCTGCTGCTACTTGGAATTTTCGGAGCTGTTTGAGCCCTGTAATAACTTGTTTGATTTATAGTTACAATGATTTATTCCTGCTGGGGGGGGGAACCACGCTGATTGCTTCTCTCTGGGTTTTGCTGAGTCACTCTGTACACTCATTAGCTATTGCAATGGGTCTCTAAAAAGACAAAATACCAGTCCTCGTAATTTTCTGAAAGCAAACACTCGATGCACACACTGTAACACAGCCTGCAGAGTGTATCGTACGGGAAACTGAACCCACCTGTGCAGTGTGCAGGTACATCAGTTTTTTTCCCAGCGCAATACATTTTGCTATACACCGAAGATCAGACGTTCTCTCTTATTTTTTTTGCTCACCTAAAGCCACCGGTTTATTTTATATTCTGTCTATGTGCTACTGCAATCTGTTATCTCTTTCACTTTTTTTTTGCTGTGTACTAGGCTGATAGTTTCAATGAAAACTTAAGAACCCTTAAGAACCTCAAGCCTTTTTTCTGATCATTGTGCTAGATGGCGGTCCCACTTAATACATATCCTTTAGTTTGTTTGTTTGTTTTGTTTTTTACTCCCAGACCAACCAGTTTCCATTTACACATTCTGAAGTGCTTCCAGTAGAAAACCCAACCAACTGGATGTTTTTGTACGTGGTTGCTTTGCACCCTTTGAATAAAATCATTCACCGCTTTACAGAGGGCCCATCACATATCATTTTGAGTACTCAACAAGAGGTAATTTTTTGCTGCATTCAGACCTCTTACACAAAGGGGAACTTTGCTCTTCTTTCAGTATTAGCATCGTGCCTGCAAATAGAAATAATTTTGCCTTCAATTAAGCTTGCTACGCACCAGTGGAGCACCACTGACTTCAAGTTTATTCCAAACTTACGAGGCAGAGGGGAACAGATTTCACTACCCTGAAGATACATTTCCTGGTAGCCTGCAGCCGCTAACCATAAACCCATCCAGACTATTAGTGCACAGCACCTCATCTACCTAGCCATTCATTTTACCATTTCCTTACCCCAGTGCATTCTCTTTGAAGCTTTTGTTCGTGTTTCTTTAACCTGCACGCAGCGTAAGGCATCCTGGCCAGCCCACCCAGCAGGGACCCCTTGGGGCAGCTGGCTGGGGGCTGCAGTGCCCCTCGAGGGACTGCCAGCTCACCCTGCCAACTTCGCTGATGCTCGGGGAAACAGAGGAATGCTTCCCCTGTGAATTTTCTATTATCAACTGGATCTCAAAATTTTAGTCTTTGCCTAGTTGTCAGTCTCTTTTTTATTTATGGACAGAAGAAACTCATTGAAAATATTCAAAGAATTAAGCCCTAGTGTGCATCTGGAAACAAATATATCTGTTAAGATAGCGGAAATTACGTGACAAGACCCCTGTGGACTAATTAGTAGAGTCAGCAAACAAACATTGGCTTCTTGACAGAGATCGTTTTTCTAACTTTTTTTTCCCCCTGAGAATCTGCCAGTTCCTCCAGCATATTTCTTCACCTCCTAATATTGTGAAAGGCACCATTACTGTCTCCTGCATCCTTAGCACCCACCAATTCCAATCGAAATAGCAGCAATGAGGATGGATACCCACTGTCAGGCTTTCCTGCATCTGGAAGCAGCACAAAGAGGGCAAAGCTGGTATCGTATGTCCCTTTCCTTCCATGGGTGTACCCAGGCGGCACAAGAAGTGAAAGGCTTGTAAGGCAGTCCCATCTTTACCTGTCGCTCTCTGTGTCACCACGGGGCAACACCTCTGTGGCTAGTGCAGTGCAGGTGAAGGAAGGTGAGGGGGGGCTTTGTGGTCCCATTCGCAGCCGTGACTGCCAAGTGTCTCTGTGAGCACATGTCCTGGTGCTACCTGCTGCCACTGCTGATTTGCAGCAGTTAATATCTTTATGAGATGTATGTAAAATGCTCAAACTGAGGATCTTCCCCGGTAACTTGCTGAGGACAAGATTCAAAGCCCAGCAAGACTATGAAAAACATCTCCATAGGCTTTGGTTCTCTTTGCATATGATGCCTGGCTGCAAAATGGAAAGAAAGGGCAGAGCAGTAGAGAATCTCCATGAGTGAAGGCTGGCCTGGAAATATCCAGCACCCCGTTGGATTTATAATAACATGTGACATGGGAAACAGCAGCCAAAATCACCTTCTAGCACAGAAATGGTTTTCTACATTTATTGTAACAAGAAGGCAAACTCGTTTCTACACAGCGGCCTCCCTGAGGGATCTGGGAGCTGGTCCTCCACCTTCTAAATCCTCGTGGACTGTCTCCATACTCTGACGTCCCCACCTGCGGCTGGGGCGAGCTTCATGAGAATGAAAAGAAACGAGCCACATCTAAAATGTAAATGCTGCAGAGGGTGTCTTTTCTGCTCCATCAGCAATGTCTGCAACACCGCCTTTGAGTCTCAGATTTGCTTACTGACGATAGCCCTTCAAGTGTTATGGTCCTGCTGTAGTTAAGCTGTGGTTTTGCTGGAAAAGTGACTCCAGAAAAAGAAAAAAAAAAAAAAAGGCATCATGTGATTCCATATGACTGCAGGCCAGATTATATCCTCAATTACACTTGTACAACCATATTAAATACCAGTGGGGTTGCACAGGTGTAACTGGAAGCACGACTGCCCTGCACAATCTTAAACACTGCAGGGCAGAAGCGAGAAGACGCCATCCACCTCCACAGCTCCAACCAATCCGGCAAGCACAGCTACAGCACCGCAAAAATGTGCCAAATGTCTGGGTTTCCACCTTAAATCCTCTCAGATCTTACCTGAGGATGTGACTAGTGATTCTCTCTATACACTCTCATACAAAAAGAGGGAATATTGAAGAAATAATAGTCTTCTCTACAAAAACAAGCAAAAAGCAACAACAACAAAAAGATTTGAGCTCATACTTGAATGGTTTACTGGAAAGATTACAAGTTTCCATACCCGCTTTTCTTTGCATATCAGTAGTCTATTTTTCTCTCATACCCTAAGCAACAAGGGGACACATCAAGCAAGTGTTAGCTTATAAAATTAGAGACATTTTAAATACACTTTGCTAAGATATCTACACTGAGATGTCTGATGTTAAAAACAATAGAGCAAAAGATTTAAATGACTGAAAGCTATTTTAGAATAAATGTGACTTGTAACAGTGGTGTACACATGAAGAAAATAAAGGAAAATTGCACAAATGGAAAGCATAAGCTGTGAATATCAATAGACTACAATATGTAGGCTTGCATATTATAGCTGCCATTGCTCTATTTGGCTTCAGAAACTGAATTATTTAGGATAATTATAATTACAGCTGGTAAGAATTTCCATGTTTAGGGAAATACTAACATTTTAACATTTATTTTCATGCTGAATCAGAATTAAAAAAAAAAATCAAATTCCTCTCAGAGCAAAATTCTGAAAAAATGTCATTCTTAGGTATTAAATATAGATATTGTCAAAACACTGTCCTACATATATCAATATCTGCAGCATCTACTAGGAACATATTGTAATATTTAATTTGGTATTCTAATATGATTCCAAAGTCAACATGAAAGAAACAGGAAAATTAAACACTTCAATTCACAAAGCAGAATATTTGGACGTTGAACGTGGATGTCGTGGTGAGATTTTCGGCACCTCTGGAAATGTTTGCATTTTGAAAAAAAATATTTGCTGGCAGCAAACTTTCTCACCCGCTACTGTGCTACTAGCTAAGTTTTGACATCACATCTTCTCTTGGACAATATCCTGATCAGGCGGTTTGTCTTTCCCTCTCACTTTGTTTCTTCCTTCCTTCCTTTTTTTTTCTTTCATTTCTAGCAGTGTGGTGACAGAGAGGCCTTATTTCTGCATTTATTTTTATTTTTTATTTTTTTTGTACAGTGCCTAGCTACAGAAGGACCTTCATGTTGTGGATTATAATATATACAAAAGATGGTTAAGATGCTATGGAAACACACAAGCCATGTGGCAGAACTGCATCAGATAACATAGGTGAACCTGTGCCATCTACCTGAAAAGGTGCTGCTCACCCTGGGAGGTGGAGAAGCACTCCTGCATCCCAGACCCATGTCTGCAACCCCTTCACCTGCTTCTGCATTTCTGGGAACTGGGTGTTGGACAGGATGGCTCCTGTGGTGCGCTCGCAGGAGGTGCCTCAGCTGCATCAGCAAGTGACCCCAACTCCCTAGCACAGTCATGAATGCCTTGCTCACCAAAAACTCAAGCTTCAGCACAGAACAATCTGCTGATGCAGTTCTGACAGCGAGCAGCATCAAAAACTTCACAGGAAGGAGAGAGAAATGCTGTGAGGCAACGATGTGCCTGTTCCCACCAGTGTGAGCCGCCATTCCCCGGCAGCTTGCCCTGGACAGAAGGTGAGGTGCCCGGCCACTGGTGACCAGGAGGGGATTTCATCAGGCCAGCCAGCACGCCTGGGGCTGTGGGAATTTTCTCTTCCCTTTTGCTTTTCAATTAACCATCTCCCCTAAGTGCTACTGCAGTACAGATTATGGAAAACAAGACTATCCGAAGGCAGAGGTACTTCGCCCTTGTGAGAGGAAATGAAGGTCTGTACTCTCAAATTGCTCCATGCTCTGAACTCCAGCTCAAGTCAAAATGAATTATGTACATTCAATACATCGAAAAACAAGCTCTCAACCTTTAAAAACAGGAGCTTATGAAGTTCAAAGTGTGCATGTTTTTGCTGTCCCTATAAACGTCCAATGTCTTTTCAGATCACACAAATCTGCGTATCCTGGTTCCATGAGAGTTAATGGCAAAAATGTTGACGTCCAATTTTTAAAATAACAAATATATCTGTGGACATATTTTGTTTCGAAGTTTTATTAGGTTAGCTTGATTGTTTAATTGGTTGTTATTTTTTACAGTAGGAAAAAGCAAGTGATTGTAGCTATACCATCCACACTATAAAATCTTTCATCTTCCTTCTTATTTTCCATGCCTTGAAAGTCTACGATTTTCAGCCTTTTAGATAAAGTCTTTCTCAAACCTTCTCATACCTTGTTGTTGTGCTGTATTCTTGGGAAGCAGCAGAATGACCAGAATGACCAGAACATGACTCTGGCTTCTGAGAAAGAGAATGTTATTTTTATGGTGCCATTTTAATATTCCAAGAATTAAGAGTCTAATAATTCGCCTTGACCATGAGCGGTCTCAAAAGTGTGGTACTGTCAGACAGTATTGGGAAACTGCTCGGAGAAGGCCCGATCCTTCTCGTACTGCTGTCAGTGGGAATTCTGCCAAGCAAGCTCAGCATGAGCAGGGTATAACCCAAAGTAATCAGTTATACAGACGATTACATGAAAAGCCCTTAATTATAGCATGATGATTGAGTATTATTACAGTCATGAGACACAGACATCTTCTGGAACCAAAACCAAGAACAAGAACGTACTGAGAGCATCCCTGCTCTGAGCCGTGGCTCTGGCAGAGCCTTTTATCAGGTGGCTGTTCACATGTTAGCACAGCTACCCTCGTTTTGCTGGCAGCCTGACACACAGAGTGAAGTGAGTGCAGGCTTCCTCTTCCACGGTTCCTCTCTGGTAAAAGTCTCTGGGCCCACGAAGGCTGTGCAAATGGTTAAGCGAAAATACAACATTTTAGGGAACATGCTGCACTTTGTCTGCACTGTTGGGTTCGAAAGCAAGTCTGGCTCTGGCAGCCCCTTTTCCAGGATGGGGTAAAGGAAGGAGACGGCGCCCCTGTGTGATGGCTGCCATCTTGACTACCACGCTGCAGTGCAGGCCGCCAGAGCCAGCGGCTGCCTCCTCCTGCTCCATGAGCCTGCCCAGCTGTCAGGCTGAGACAGGAGGAAGCACTGAGCACTGAGGACTGAGCACCAGGGTGCTGAGGGCACCCACACCATGTGCCAGCTGACGGGATGCCCTTGCAGGCACAGTTGGGACCTCCCCGGCCTGCCACGGAGTACTTACTGCCGGCTGATGCACAGCTTTGCACAGTTTGTCTGAGAATGAGAAGTGTGTGCAGTGCCCTGCCCATGTTAAGTTTGCACAAAGATGGGAATATGAGAGGACTTTGGATGAACTTTGGATTAAAATGTTTTATTATTACTTATACATAATTTCATTTTTTCCTGTCTCTCGGGTGTCAAACAGAAGCCTGCTCTTCCTCCTACAATCAATGGTTTGGGCAGCTGTGCATAATCTGTCTCAACAAGGACAAAAGGCAAATATGTATAAAGCACATATAGTCACTTCAGTCAGTTCATCATTAGCAGTGTTTGGTTCTCTTTTTTATTGTCAAAGTCACAGGAAGCTGCAGCAATGACAGAGGGAAAACACATGTCCACAGCAAGTTTTAGGTACATTTTGTGGGGGATTTTTTTTTGATAACTTACTTACGAGAGAAGTTTTTTATGCTGCATTTTAATTTATTTTCCACATTTGTGTTTTGCTTATGTGTCTTATCTGAAAGGAACTGTGAAACTCTCCCACTGCTTCCTGCCTGCGATTGCTCTCTCTGGATGCAGCTCTGATTTCCCTGTCATGATACGTGTTGTCAGGCTTTGTCTCCTCTTGAAATTACCATCAAAATGGTACACTGGCAAGCAGTCCCATTTGTAACGGTGGGGGATTCTGAAATATTTCCAGTTATGTTCATAATAGCAGTTGGAAATTTCCTGAAGCTATGCATTCTGATTAATTTTTTTTTTTTTTCTCTCCATAGCTCTCTGAAGCAGTGGTAAGAAATCACTGCTGTTTCATTTTCACCTCTCAAGAGATGAGCAAAAATCAGTTGCCTGGCAAGCAGAAGTACTACTGCCTTTGTTAAAAGGTCAGACAAAAACGTGCTGAAAACTTTTGGGGTACTTAGATAAAGTGAAGATTTATGACTCTGAATTGTTTATTGCACAAAGGGATTTTTATTTGACCCTGTGTATCCTGCTCTCACATACTTAATGCCATTTAAAGGAGAGGAGTATATGTATTCCTCAGGCAAGTATTCTGACATTTCAAAAAGATAACAGCTACCTCTCAGTTTAAATAAACTCAGAAATGTGCCTGGAAAATCATTTGTCATTGGCTGTAGAAATGTCAGATTGCCAGATTAAGTGATAGAGGAATTAAATTATTCTCACTCTTAGACTATGTGCTAAAATACCCAACAAAGGAAAACCTGTTGTTATTATTTTCTAAGGGCAACTACTACATTTGGTAATATCTTCCACGGAAATCCAAAACACAGTATACTTATTATTTCTGAATATTCCACCTACTCTAACCAGTGCTACACTTCAGTTCTCAGTGTCTGTACAGAACAGCTCATGCATCTCAGACAGCAAATACACTGAACCTCTCAGCTGAGTAGATGTATTTCTGGGGTGCTGTAAGTTCAGCTTATTAGAGTGGGGCTTTGACTTCATACAGAAATCTTTGGAAGTGAGAGCTTCGTCTGTGTCATAGGGAATACAGGGAAAGTGCATGTTTTACAGAGAGGGGCTTGGCACCCCTGTAGCCCTTACACTCTGTAAGTGCAATAACTACAGGGCTATAAATGCTTTAAGGCACTGAGAGGAAATGGAGTCATGGCGACCCTTCTTGTGATTTGTAAGAGAGGAAAAATCTTCAGGAAAATCAAGAGAGAGAATCTATATCACATACAGTGAAAAGATGTCCTACCAGCCACAAAGTACACCAGAAGGCATCATTACATGCTGCATTTCCTACAGCATAACCAGAAAATCTGAAGTTTCACTTTACTGCTCACACCCAGTAAGAGATCTCTCCGGATTGGCAAGCAGGATGAAGCAAAATGCTTCCCTCTCCCTCATCTCCCTCATCTGCTCTTATATAAGCATGATAAGTGGATCACGCATCAAAACGTGAGGAGGGAGAAAGAAGCTTCTTAGCTCCATCAAACTCCCAACCTCTGCCACCACGTGTCCAAGGTGCTCCCTTTCCACTGCAATGCACTGGTACAGGCATTCCTCGATGACCTGAGCCAGTCAGTGTGTGAGCTTCTTCTGTCTCACACATCTCAGCCCAGGCAGGGAGTTAATGTAGGCCTGGGTCCTGTGGTGAGCCCAGGTGGGCTTCCTTCCACCTTCCTTGGCAGCAGCTCCTGCAAAGACTCACAAGCAGGACCAGGGCTCTGGCAACTGGTCCAGGACTCAACCTGGCTATGAAAACTTCCAGTGAAGTGTTAAAAAGAATATTTTAACATTATTTATTATTCTTTCCCTCCAAACTCATCAGTTTTGTCAACTATTTGTTAAATTAATATTTTGGAAGCAAATCCACCTGCACTTTCACAGACTTTTCTTCCAAACGATAATCTCCATTTCAAAATGTTTTTCAACTTGTTAAAAACTTCAACTTGTTAAAAAAATGAAAAGAGAGAAGAAGCAGGGTTATGAGTTAACCTTCCTAATAACCACAGAAACTAGAATCTTCTGGAGAAAATTAGCATTATCTCTTTTCCTGAGTAAATCACTCTAACCCACTTTTCCACTTTGTCTGATGGTGAGGGATTGCTAGGCAACACCACACTTGCAGGTCAGCTGCCACTTCATGACTATGCCTGTGACAATTTTTTTGAGGCACACACTGAATTTCTTCAAAGATTATGTTACTATTTAAGATTAAGAAAATTTAAAATTACTTGACTAATCTTCCTACTGTAATACTAGCTTTTGCTTATTCTAAAGCTGTGTTGCTTTATGGCTGAATATTGCTTGCAGTGTCTAAATATTTGGAAGTAAAAATTGCTATTTTCTTCAGTAGTAATAATGAAGTAAGGCATAAGATAAAGCTTGATTTTAATTATAAGGTGTCCTTCCTCTTACTCTGCCTGCCTTCCCTGTTTTTCATGCCAACAGCAACTGTTTGATTTGACTTGAAGTACAACTGAGCTGCTATCCTGAAGAGGCAGATGAATCATTCTAATATCTGATAACTCTCCCAAATAAAGGCAGCTCTCTACAGGAGCAAATGTCAGTCTCTATAGCTTAACAAGCTTATCTGAGCGAATGCAGTTAGCGGGGACACGCTCATGTTGAAAAGCTGACTGCTGATGGTGGGATTTTCAGCATTTTGCCAAACGGCCAGGTAGGCAATGATATTCCTGCTTCTGAGCAGGATGTCAGTACACAGCCTGTGCCTGAGGAAATGATCAAGAATGGCAGACACATGCCCCGTGGCAAAAGTTCCCAATCACACAATCCCAAAAAACAACAGGTACTCCTCAAATAATAGGTGCTCCTCAGCAGGCCAAGGGGGGACAGCGAGCAAACCCTACACTGTGGTTTGTAGAGGCAGCCCATGCACTAGTAATTAGTTTTTCTTATGAGTCTAATCCAGACAGTCAGCTACTTCAAGGAAGTGCCACCTAAAGACATTTTTTTATAAAAGTAAGCACTTGAATGCAGAACAGAACCCTTTTTAATTCCAAGTGCCTCATTAAATTGTCAACTTCCCTGTAAACAGCGTTTGAAGCAGCAAAAACATGAGCATGGCATGGAAAAACTAACCACAGATGTATGCCAATGCACCAGGACTGCAAACCCAAAGCTGTCAGGGTCACGAGTCAAAGTGGCACTTGGCTTCTGCCTAAACTTTGGGAGTCTGGCGAAGCTATTTGCCCGAGGCCAGGACCTCATTCTGCACAAGGAGAGGAGAGAGGTGCTTTGGCGGCCTCCAGGGAGCGGTGGCGCTTCTCGCTGAGAAGACACCTAGTTTGCTGGGCAGCATCTCCCTCTGGAGGCTCTCACAGGCACCTGCTTCTCTCTGTTGGCTGGCCGCCTCCTTCTTGAGGATGGCTTCACTAGACGTCCAGAATTCAAACGTGAGTTAGATGCCTGACATAGGAAGAGTCCACTCTAAACCATCATCTGAATGTCAGACTTGGGCAAGCCTGACATATTTCAGCACACTGTAGCAGGCACCTGGCTCAAAATAGCATGTTTAGCCTGAAAGTCACAGTATTTAACATATTTCTGCTTTGGGGTCTGTGAACCCTTCAGTCCAATAAGCCACTGTTTTGTACAATTCTGATCATTAGACACACACTTTTCCTAAAAGTATTGGGTGGCTAAAGTAATCAGATGTAACAAGAAAGCTAAAGTTGAGAATTTTAAAAACAACAAAATCTAATCAAATACAATTATGACAGTTGTCAACACTGTCAACCTACCTACAGCAATTTCTCTTCTAAATGTTCCATGTGTTTTCATCAGCACATTGCTAGTCATTTAAGCTATTTCAATTATATTTTTATATCATTGTCTCTTTTTTCCCCCCACTAGATCTAGTTCTTTAATGGGATCCAGAGATGCAGAGGTTTCCCGCATTGCTCTGAAGGTGTAATTTGCTTATTACAGATTTCAGAACTTTCAGGCAATCCAAAGAAAATTGAAAAGACAGAACCTAAGTTTTCACATGAGATCCAGTAACTCCAGGGATGCTCTGCAGAGCCCCAGGGTTCCTCCCATCACAGAGAGAGCAACATGCCAAATAAGTTTTTAAAAAGAACTGTGGAACACTCATATGCATTCAGCATGACAAAAGACCCAGAGTGAAACATTATTAGCAGTTCCTAAAATGTCAGGTAAAATACCATCTATCATTGTAATAAACAAGGAAAACATATTGTAAAACAAGAGTACTCTGATTAGCATGTTGATTTGTAATGAATTGTACATGTTCGGTAAAACCACTGGGCTTCAGAAACAACAAAATACTGCCTGGGTTAAAAAAAATAATAATAATCACTGCAGTTATTCACTGCAGTTCAACGCTCCTTTATGAAATGACTCTTTCTCTGGACATTTTTTTAACCGTACACTTTTTAGGACCAAATTCTCTCATCCAAGGGGAGATACTAAGCTCTCACTAAAGTCAATGGGACCTTTATGCATCTCTGAACAGAACTTGTCATTCAGTTCCTCTAGGGAGAAGGGAGAGTAAGGAAATCATTGCATTTCTCATAGAATCATAGAAGTCCCATGTTGGACAGGACCTGCAAGGATCATGGAGTACAATTCCTGACTCCACAACAGGCAACCTAAGAGTTAAACCATGCATCTATGCATTGTCCAAACCCTTCTTGATCTCCGGCAGGCTCAGTGCCATGACCACTGCTCTGGGGAGCCTGTTTCAGTGCCCAGCCACCCTCTCGGTGAAGAATCTTTTCCTAAGATCCAGTGTGACCCTCCCCTGACACAGGTTTCAGACATTTTAATGAATGTCATCAAAAAATGATATTAAAATTTGTGAAAGAAATAATCAGATAATATAACCATGAAAATTGATTTCTATTGATAAGATGCTTTGAAAACATGCCTCTCTTACCATTAAAGTCTTTTACCAGAGAGTATATTTAGTTTGTTCTGTTTTATCCTCCGTTATGTTCATTTCATAAGCATTCACAGAAGTTTTGCTCTGATTTATTTAATAAATCACCATTTTGTATTTTTCCCTTTTCAGAAAACACCAATCTCAATATTTTTTTTGAAAAAATATTAAACAAAAGAAAAATTGTACTCCTAGCATTACTGAATCCTCAGTTAGAATCAGAAATCGCAAGTCCTGCCAGTTTCATAAAACCAGTAATAAATGTTTATTTCAATGTAACAAAATAGGCCAGCTCCCCTTATGCTAGAGGACCTTAGGAGCAGCAGACAGGGAGAAGTTGGAAGACAGGGAGCTGTTGACTTGCTTAGTGCCTCCCATGGTAAAGCATCATTATTCTTTCTCTATTTCAATTTTTATCTCATAAATGAGTGAGGAAGGTAGAATCTGTCATACTCATACACCCATATTCAGCTCTTGACAGTCTTCTGCTTACTTTTCGTGAGCTACAGACAGTACAATTGGATGCTTCTTCCACTGCCCCCTACAGACACTTGCAGTGGCGTTGCAGTTGCTGAATGTAATCCCTTAAAACGGAAACAGTCCGAGAAGCCTCCTCTCCGTCATTGTTCTTTGTACTTTTCGAGGCAGATGACTTGTTTAGCATGCTTGTACTTTATGGCCAAATAGCTAGACTAGGAATTTAATATTTTAGTGTATGTTGTTGGGTCCTTTCCAGTTTTTATTCTCACTACACATACAAGACTGATGGAATATACTTGGCCAAGAGACCTTGATGACAGCCAGATCTACAGGTGTGAAAACATTGTCATGGTCCTGTCAGTGTCTTCAAAAACCAGCCTTTGCAGACTCTGGACACTGACTTAGGAAGCCCAAGTCCTGCAGGCCTTGGTGACAGTCCTCATGGCAGGCACTATTATTGTTAGTACCTTTGTCTTTCTGCTCTGGGTTCTTTATAATACAGTCTATAAAAGCTGATGCTTGGAGATCTTTAATTTTCTCTGTGCTACACGATTATCTTATCAGCAAGTAACGTTCATGGTTGTGACTTGTGTGGGGTTGATATTAAAGTATTGTGAACAAGTAGGCTCTCTGGGGATCTTTTTGGTTTGTCAAGTCACGCAGCGTTGTTAGGTCATTATCATTTTCTTTTCCCAAGTCAGTTTTGTGCTCTTATCACTTACAAACTCTAGGGAGATGCTGTTATTGACACATCCTGCTGAAAGGTACCAGCCGCTTGATTATGCTTGCCTCTGTATTTCATTTAATCACCAAGCAACTGCTGATGCACATCTGCTATGCAATGCAGTCACAATTCACGCGTTGCATCTTTGGTCTTTGCATTTTTCATTGGTGCCAAAGGATGATAACTGAAGTAGACAGTGCGAACAACATGGCTTTCTCACTGCTTCACTGAATACTTCAGAGGATAGTTTTCACTTCTGTCAGAGTCCAACCTACTGTGCAGCTTGAGATATTGATTGCCTGGAAACGTTTATTTCTACTCTGCTTGAATTTCAGGAGTTGACAAACTTTACACTTAAGGTAGCATACATTCTTTGTATCACTGTTGCTAATGGAGCTAGGGCATAAAAAGCTGAGTACTTAGAGATTTCTCCAAACAATAATGGATAAACTCCTTCCTCTCATGTCAAATTCAGACCATTTCACAGGATGCAGCCCCTGTGAGTTACTTCAATGATGCAGCAGTGTCACATCTGCCCGAACTTCATCCAAATATAACCTGAGAACTTTAACTGCCTTCATCATGACCAGGACTTGCTTATCTGACTTTGATCTGCTTAAGAGTAATATCTCCAAGCTTACTATTTAGCTGATGCAGGGTGACAGACCTTTCTAGATGGTAACCCAAAGCAACTGAATTAGAAGCTGAATGCAGACCTGTCCTGTTTTCACTCAAAATAGAAGAACTAAGGAAGAGTGGCCTGCCTAAAAAACAGCCGTTATGAATCCCACATAATAGATCCATTGGAAGAGTATCCTGAACATTATTAGAAATGAAAATAAACTAATCCCTGTAAAATGAGTCTTGCAAACGGGGAAAGAGGAAATTGCAAAATACATCCTAAATTTTTTAATCAATTATTATTACCACTGTGTAGACAACAGTCTACCACAGACAAAGAAAATGTAAGAGCAAGGATGTTCCTGTCCAAAGGAATCTGTAATCAAAGCAAAGCACCTGTGAGATGTTAAACAAAGTATGCCCCATAATTTGTTTTCAGATATCTCACTGAATATGTGCCTACCTCATTCCTAACACCTGCCAGCTCTTCACACAGTCCTCTAGTAAGCTGTATGTCAGTTATACCAGAGCTTGTTGGTACAAGTGTTTGCTGTTCTGAATCCAGTCTTTTCTTTTTCAACATAATGCTTTGTGACACACAATATCAAATGTTTTATTACACTCTAGACACACTTAATCTTCAGGAACTGTTTGTTTTTATTTTTGTTTTTGTTTTTTGGTGTCTTCAAAAAACGTGACCACATTATCACATTATCTGACATGATTTTATCTTTGTAAATTCATATGTGTGCTGCTCGTCATTCTTTGACACTTCAGGTATTCAAAGACATCCCTTCCTACCATTCACATCTGTACTTAAACACAGCTAAATGTGTGACTTAATGAATGGTGACTTACTAAAGGTGAGGTTCCTTACTTCAGTTTTTTTAAGAACTGAAACCTTTCTCCCTTAGATCTCTCTTGTCTGTGCAGTTTTATCATCTCTTTAGCTATCTACACAGATGTTTCTCTTCAGGTATTTCATAACTGATTACAGCTTTGCAAAATTAACTGTAGAGGATCAGACCAGGATTCAGACGTGTCGAATATTTGGACCTAATGATCATGTGCAAGTCTTTTTCTACTTTTATATATATTTATATATATAATTAGATAATTTGATAAAAATTGTTATGAAGTTCTGTTATTGCTAGTTACCTCACTTCCTTATTCTTTTTGCTAGACCATATAAGAATTGCATTTGATTTTTCTGTAATTTCCTGTCCATCACTGTTCTTTCACTGCCCAATGCACTGGAATGCCTAAACTATCCTGACATTGTTTGGCATCAGTTTCCTGTAAAGTTCACTTGGACATGCATGACTACTGCCCTCTGCATCTTTTCAGAGCTGCACCCACAAGATACTGCACATTTTTAAGAACATTAAAAAAAAATCATTTGGTGGAATAACAATAATCCAAAAGATACCTACTTGTCTCTAACACTTGGCCACACTTGGTGAAAAATTTGATCACTGAAATATAGTATCTGATAATAGAAAGAGAAAAAATATTGTATAATGTAATGAAAAATTTTAGAGCGAAATCTTGGGCTAATGTTGCTTGATGGTAAATATCCAACAACTTTGTAAATTACAGCTACAGGCTTATATGGAAAAGAATTGCAGAAATATCTATATCTATGAAGACACGAATTCCAAAATTATAAGAATATGAAATATTAAAATGTTAATATTTTTCTGATACTGATCTTAATTAAATTCAATTTTAGCTACTGCTATATATACATTTCTAGAGTTAAATATGTTATCAAACATAGGATGTTACTAGATATAGAACAGTCATCAAATATCTCCTAAAATATCCATGATGAGGGGGCTTCAGTTGCTGGTATACAAGCTGCTGAAATGTCAGAATGAGATAGAACTTAAAGATGACTTTTCTGCAGACCATCAATGACTGCTTCTTGCAGAAAAACAAAACAAAACAAAACAAAAAACAACCCTACTAAACGTGGGGAAATCACTTTTTTGAATTGAGTCTTCAGCAACATTTTGAGTCTGTTCAAAACTAATTAGAGCCTGAAGCACTTATAATTGAAGTTTTTGAAAAAATCTGTGAGTTCTGAAAGACTGCCATAATTTTGTGACAGCTGTGTATGACCAGTATCTCTAGTAACTGATGTCTGGAGCACATTAGGGGAGCTTCTGGACTGCAGCCCATTGTGCATCAAGTCGAAAAAGGACCCCATCATGCTCTCTGAGACATCTCTGTGATAGAAACAAAAGTCCTGGAAGCAGCAACAATCAGCAGTTTCATTTCAAAAGCACACTCTTGATCCAAACCAAAACTCTTTGTGGATGCATTCAATTTATCCCCTGGGGTGGCAGTTTAGTCCTACTGTTATAGGGTTTTGATGCTGGTGTTCTGTTGTGGTGCTCCAGGTCTTCCTGTTTTCTAGCTTCAGGAAAAAAATATATATATATTGTATGAAAGTGGGAAAATGATTTTTGAGTACACTGAAAGAGTAACTTAACTTTCTGGACTTCTGGCTTGAAATAATGTTTTTTCTTCTAAAACAAACAAAAAAAATGGAGCCTATGAGACTGAACTCAAACCTCGTGAAGGGCTGCGCATATTTAGATCTAGGAGAAGGGAAGGAAAGGCTAAACATATCCTAGATTATTTGCTATGAGTTCTCTGATCCTCTGATGTTTGTTACCCCAGCACATTTGGTACCACAAAGCTGCCACGGCTGAGGTAGGCCTCACGCATCCCTCGGCAGCTTGGTTACGATGGCTGCCCGTTCATGGCCCTGCCATGGCATCAGCTGGGCTGCAGCTACAGCTTCTCTTTCGTTCTACACAGAGTCCTCCCAAATCCTAGCTCCTCGGTCCTCGCCCTGTTCCCTCTCATCCCCTGCCAGAGCAGCAGCTGGAGGAAGGCAGTCATGCTGGTGTACAAAATGAAAATTCAGTGGAGTTGGGCCAAAAAGACCCGCGAGAGAGGAGGGGGGGCGGGGGGCTGAGCAGCCTCATTTGCTCACATCCTAACACTCCTGTATGCTCTTACGGTCCAGCCTGCATCTCCCCGGCGTTGCCACCTCCTCAGAACAGCTGTCTCACGCTGTGTAATGCTCTTCTGCCACCCCAACACTCTTAGGTCCTTCCATCCAACTGTCCTGCTCCCAGACATTAATGTGGTGCACTTTAATGGGCACACTCCCCTAACAACCTCTCAATGGCTGTTATTTGCTAGTTTGCAAAAATATCCATTGAACAAATCTCTGTGGATATTTTCAATGGCAACAAATGAATTGTTTGACAAAAACAGAAAGAAGAAAAAAAAAGTTAAATGTCTTAATGTCCTCAGGTTATTCTCTCTTCCCACTAAAGGGGAACATGGGGTAGCTGTTGTAAGCCTAGATCTTGGCATGGACAGTTTAATAAGTTCCAATAAAATGGTGTAGGAGGATAAACGTAACATCCAAGAATAAACATTTTCTATGTCGTATATTTCTATATGTTTCAATTTATATTCTTTGTGGAAATAATTAATGTATAAAAAAGCTATTTTCCCAACAAAATAGAGGAACAAACCCCAAAAGTGCTAGCTGTAAAAATACAGAAAGCCAAGTTTACCCAGGAGGTAGCTCTGCTTTAAGATGAATTCATGTATTCGTGACAGATTATTATCATTTACTGACTTTGCAGGAACCCTAATAATTCCAAGAGCTGTGTTTTCACTGTCAGCGATGCTCGTGCAAAAGTAAAAAAAAAAAAAAAAAAAATCTTGGCAAGACACCATCAGAAGCCCAAGGCGATTTCTTTTCTACATAAATTTCAGTGTCAAAAAGGTAGGAAAACTAAAATCACTTTCAAGCTGCTAGAGGGCACTGCCAACAATGAAAAACAGAAATATAACTATAAACACAATTATTCAAGTGTGCCCTGTTAACTAATTGGAAGATTTGAAGGGCTAGCATATAACTTTTTTTTTTTTTCCTGATAAGCAAGATAGATAGCAAATTAACAACTAAGGTGATTTTCTCCTTTGCAAAATAGCTGACAGTGGCAATATTAACAAGGCTGTGCTGCTTCCCAGCAGAATACATGTGGAGGGCATGTCCTGATATGTTTTTTCATTCCACTTCTTCAGGATCCCTGTTAGATATTTTGTTAAGCAATACCTTTAGAACAAATCCACCCAGGATCAGATTCTCATTATCATTTAAGAATTCAGCGGAAAATTTGCAGAAGTTAAGGTCCTTAGTCATGTAAAAGAAGAGGTAATATTTGCAGTATTTTTCCTTTGTTAGTGAGAAGATTCCCAAAGCCCAACTTGTGAGCTGTAGCACATCTGCAGCCCTTTCAAAAGGTCGGTGTCTTGGAAGAGAAAGGCGCCCATTGCTGTGATGGCACCTGTTGCTGTGATTGCTGCTCTTCCAGGTACGTGGCAAAAGAGGGCAGTGGAGCACTGTACATTTCATTAGATTAAAACAATGATCCCTGCAGATCTTTTATCTACATTTATCTGCTCCAAAAATTATTACTATACCTAGAAAAGTCATCATGCTGTACTAATAATATCCAGATAGTTTAAACTGAACATCCCTTAAGCTTTCATTGAAAGTGGGATTTCTCTTCTAGCAAGCTTTTTAATCAACTGATTTAAACCTCCTTAAATTTTGAATCCCCTGTCACAGCAGGCACTGCATGTTCACTCACAGGTTTCTGCATGTTGGTTGCATTTGCACCACTTCCTTCACATGCAGTCCAGAGAAGTTGGCATTTCCGTCTCTAACACAACCCTCCAAGCTAAAAAAGGCCAATCATGTCCATTGTCATTAAAAATAAAATGGTTTGTTGTTGTTTTTTGTTTGTTTCTGTTTTGTTTTCCCAACATGCCATAGCCAATCATTGCTTTTGTTGGGTGATTGCTTTATTTATTGGGCAGTTCTGCCTTCTGAACCCTTCCCAAGTGTTTCAAGGCTTCATCTGTGCCACGTCCATCTCTAAACGCGTTTGTTCATGCAACTTTAAACATTCAGCAACACCATCTGTTGTTCCCATATTTAAGAAAAGAACTCAAAGGTCAAAGAGATCTCCAAACATCTTTAGTTTTACATCTTAAAATCAAATTTGAATAGTGGGTTTTGTTTGGTTTTCAGTCCGCGTCTGAGATGCTGCTTCCTTTCACTGAACGCAGTGGTTTCCCACTGCTGCATAGGCTGACATGGATAATATGCCATTAAGAATAATGACTTGTTATTTACGGGGAATGGTCATGGAGAAGAACTCTGGCCTCTCTACCCAAGAATGTTCTTTCATCTTGTCGATGACTGCTTTAACTCCATTTTAAAAATGACAAAGGTTCCCAGTGTCAATATACTCCTCTAACTGTCCTCAGGATGTCAGCGGTCTAACCAAATTTATTAGCCGTGCTCTTACTTCCCCATTGTAAGCCAAAGTCTGGTACTCAAATGTCATTTCATATCAAAATGCTGTGCTTTATTTAATGGCTATAACATGTCAGCACTGTCTCCAGTGCTTCTTTGATGTAAAAAGACAAGGGGATGTGACAAGATACCTTTGATGTGCCACATCCAACCTGAAGTTTGAATTATTTATAAATGTTTGGAAAATTACATAAAATGATAGTGTAGCGATATGTAACCCGTTACCACTACACTCTCGGATCAAAACACAGTAATCACCAACATCATTATCTTACCACAGAGCAGTTCCTCGAGCAGCTCACTGGGCTGGGAGCCAGGGAGACCCTCGCCGCTCCTCAGCTTCCAGCGCCTCTCCTGATAAAAGAGGGGTGCCAATGCTGACCTTTTTTTGTAGTGCCTGGACATCACGATGCTCCGTAGTCGTTAATATTTTTAGTATTGAGGCTAGATGTTATTCCCGTTATTGCAGTTTTTGTTCTATTTTTACAGTGACACTATTCCCGTTGCTACAGTATTCTGTCTCCAGGGTGCCGGGTCCTGAGCAAACACACATTCAGGCTGGTCAAAGCCCACTGCTGTTTACGTTCGAAAAATGCTTTAGAGTGTAAGACAATGCTTTCCACACCAGTGCACTTAAACTTCTGGGAAAATCAATAATTTTCCCTACAGATTGACTAGCCCTTTTCCTGTAGGTCTTGCTCTTTCAAAAAAGGCACAAGCCATCCTCAAACACAAACAGGAAAAACATGCAATACTGCTAAACCCAGGGATGCTTCTGTTTTTCTGTGAGATGGTTATAGAAATACTTTTGCATTTTGCTAAACTCTATGAAACACAGAACAGCACCTTTCTTAATGGAAGAGATATTGTTTATTCTTTGCTTGTATTTACTTGTTTTGTCCCCAGCTAAATACAACAATGCAATATTTCAGTCATATATCTAGTAACTGATCAAAAATGAATTAACTCTTCCCTTTTCCTTTCTTTAAACAGTTCCCTATTTCCTGATATATACTTCTGGATAAATATGTACTTAGACTGATTTTTTTTATAGACAGCTATATATAAGGATTTTATAACTTACAATTTATCAAACATTTTAAAATGCATTGAAAGGTATATATATATATCTCACTCTCAAAAAAAAAAAAAAAAAAAAAAAAAAAAAAAAAAACAGCTGAGGATGCCCAGGTCAGGCGAAAATCACGAGCCTTTCCACATCTGAGCGATGCCAGTTATAAGGCCACTTCTCCAGCTGTGGCCTGGAGAGGCGGTCTGTCGGTAGGCCAGCCCCGTGCTTCAGTGCTGATAAAGGGCATTCAACAGCCATTTGTGGAAGATGAGGACTCTCTTGAAACAGAACCCCCCCTAAGTAATGGTGCTGGAAGGGAGACAAACATGCACAGGACACGTTCTTGACCAGGGAAGATTAGCTGAGATACACCTCTAATGTGTGACTGAGGCTATCACCATTCTTACCCTGCCCTCGTTAAAAGCTGCCACAAATGTAATGGAAAGCCACAAAAATTTCATATTGCTGGGCAAGCGAAGAGCTGCTTTTGCAAATCAAGAGATCTAACCGTTCCGTTCCTTTCTGGGTCACTGGCCTAGCCCACATGACAAACTGCAAACTAAAACTAAGCAAATCAAGGAAATCAAGGTCTGTTCAGTGGAAATGGGCAAATGAGGAGTGACCTTTGTTATTTCAAGCACCACCACATGCTCATCAGTAATAAATGTATGTGCGTGTGTATGTGCATATGTGTAACATCTCTTTAAATTCCTAACAAATCCTTTTGGTGTATATTATAACGGAACAGGTATCACAGAGAATGCTGTAAAAATTGAAGCATTACTAATGGTAAAGAAAAAAAATTGAAAGAAAGAAAAACAGAATAGCAGTAAAAAGTAAGATATGCTTGTGCTCGTGAATCAAAAAAATCACCTTTTTACACATGGAAAAGCAAAAGCAAGCAAGTACTGTTATCCAAAGGACAATATTTTCTGGGCCACTAATGCCATCTGCTACTACTACAGCAAGAGATGGAAAATGTAGTGACTTTTTGAGCTTATTCTCCTATCTCATTATACTCAAGGATGATGATAATTTTTTGTTTTTCAGCCAGTCCCCCATCAGGGCACAAAATCCACCTTTGAAGTGTGGAAAGGGAATTCAAGCATAATAGCTCCAGTAGGCTGTCAGGTGTCTGTTGTGCTGTAGGATTAAGAAGCATGAAGATACTGTGTCAGAACTGAAAGCAAGCTGTAAGCACCACCCAGATGATTATGAATGGCAAATCTACGCTGTTACATCTATACAATTAAAACATGAGAAGAGTAAATGGAGTTCACAGTTTAAACATCTGTCCTACTCAAAAAACTGTAGTGCAGAGAGAAATTAAGTTATTGTGCTAGTGCAGACATCACAGGAACTTAAGAGATGGGTTATTTGTAGGCGTAGGTCAACCAACAGCTATCTTAAAAATGGCAAATTAGAAACTACATCTTACTACCCAGCTGAAGATATAATTTAATGAAATGTTAATGAAGCACATTGATACATGCCCACAGCAGTTTATCACATTGTGTTGTTACACACACAACAAATTCAGTAGGGTGCAATCAAGTTTGTTCTCAAGCCTGCATCAAAGGGTGACTGCCACAACACAGTATGTCCTGAAGGCAGGGTCTAAATCCACACTTCCTCTCCTTGCCAGACACTGGATTGCCCCTGCCAGAGCAGACTCTTCTGTCTTCAACTGCATCATGAGGCTTCGCATTCTCACATTTTTCCTAGGTTTGCAAGTTCCCAAATGATTTGCCAGAGACATCCATCAATCCATCCCTCCATCCATGCATGCATCCATCCATCCATCCTACAATACAAATTAATTTCTCATTCCAGCTGTCAGTGTTGTCCTCCAAAACTGTTGTCACCCACCAAGGCACAGCTACCACTGCACCCCATCAGAATGTTATCTTTTGAAGCTAGCTCTCTACTTTCTGAATCCCAAGACACTTTTAGTTATTTTAAAGCTACCACAAGAACCACTAATCATCTAGAGGATTAAACTCTTAAAAAAAAAACCTTAAAAATAAGTTTAGTTTGCCTAGCTGGCATTCATAAAACCAGCATTATCATATTCTTAGACTTATGCAGGAATGACTCCTTGTTGATACGTGCAGAGGTTCTTGGAGTGCTGATTTTTCTACTCAAGCTTATCTTTCTTTAATGAAACCTACTGAACCAAAATCATGCAATACATAGCTATATTTTTCAGCGGTATACCATTTATATTTTTTTTCATGGCACAGCCTTTTAATTTAGTAACATTTTATATAGAGCAATTAGTGGTCAAACACTGGAACAGGCTTCCTAGCGAGGTGGTTGATGCCCCATCCATGTTAGTCTTCAAGAGGCATTTGGACAATGCCCTCAGTAATGTGCTTGAACTTTTGGTTAGCCCTGATGTGGCCAGGCAGTTGGACTCGATGATCTTTGTAGATCCCTTCCAACTGAACTATTTTACTCTATAACACACATTGAAGTTATTAAAAAATGATATTAGTTTTAAGGTCCGAGTGTTAACATCAATCCCTGCCAAACCAGTGAAAAAAAAAAAAAAAAAAAAAAAAAAAAGGATAATTGGCTACAAGGGCTAAAAAGTCAAAAAGGTGGCTGGATGTCATCCTAGCCACATCACTTATTTGCATGCTATTGTCTGCAGCACGAAGAAAGACTTTGACCATTTATTAATGCATCCACGTATCCTCAGAACCAGATCCTTTGCTAACATAAATTGGCACTGCTCCACTGAAGTCAGCTGAATGTTTGTAACAAATGAACAGCTCCTCCATAGCAAGCAAAATTTTGCCTTCATTTATGTATCATCCCACATGCCCATAGGATTTTGCCTACGCGATTAAAAGGGAATGACTCACAACAGTATTTGCAACGTACTTCCAAGCCTGTTCCAACCTTCTCTGTCATGCTTTACCTTCCTGCTGACCTTATTAGTAAAGCCAGAAGTATGAGAAACCCTTGGTTGATCAAAATGGTAATACTATTTCATAATACTTTCACACTTTTATCCTTGGAATCCATATCAGCTCCAACACATGGACTCATGTTAAATGAATTTAGTGTCAATGTCTTGTTCCTGGCACAGGAAGAGTCAAACATTTAATTCTTAACAACAGTATGTTCATAGAAGTTTTTGAATAAATACATGAGATATACCATGTTTTATCCAGTTCATTCACCTCAGTACTCTTTAAATTTTTTAAAAGGAAATTGTCATGTGAATTTAATATACAATACGGGATCTTGCTGCTTCATACATAATTTAGTTTTAGAGCACAGAGAGGTTTCGTGAACTCACGTAAAATGCACGGTTTTTTTTTCTTCTCTTTCACCCTTAATTTAAATGCTCTCCAGGCCTGTTAGCCACATGAGAGAAAAAATAAAGTCAATTCAGAAATCTCCAATATATCAGTTTATGCATTCAAATATACGAGTCTTTTTTTTTCCATGGCTCAAAATGTTTTTCATCATAATTTAACATATCTTCAAGTAAAAAAAATCAACTGAGGTATACAAATATCACTTTCTATGAGTTTAAGGGGGGGGGGGGGGGGCAGTTTTTCTGCTAATGTGAGAGAATTGAAGTTTGAATCTCTGACAACAGATAAACTGCAGCTCTCATTTATTTTGGATTTGCACTGAAAAAAAAATAATTCAGATAGCTTGCTCTTGTAATTTTGGAATAAACTTTGGTGCATACAGAAATGTCAGAATAAAGCTCAAAAATCTTCCAAAGCTGCCTGGAGATAGTCCTGGGCACCCTGCTCTGGGTGGTCCTGCTGGAGCAGGGGGTTGGAGCAGATTGGGCTCCAGAGCTCCCTGCCAGCCTCAGCCACTCTGTGGTTCTGAAGCTGGTCCACTGGTGTCTTGTGGAATTTCCCTGTCCTCACCAGGTCTGCCCAGGCTTCAGTACAGCAGGCAGCTGTAACAGAAAAACTCAGAACACTACACAGGAGGCTTTCTTTATCTGGGGAAGGAAAAAAAAAAAAAAAGTACAACAGCCTTTTGCATTAAGTAGCTTTCCACCCAGCTAGTATTCTCCCTTCTGTATCTAAATATAAACTGCGAGTAGCCTGGGCATGAGATGGCTGGTTCAATGTTGAAGCTGACAGTTCATGTGGGATTGTTTTTCTCTTCAAACCAGTTCACCTTCAAGCTAGGTGGTACCTGAAAATCCTATTTTGCCACCTTCCTATATGGGCATTACAGTTATCACAACATGCTCTGGGCTGATGAAGAAGGACAGAAAGATAGAAATTGGACAAGATTACAGAAAATATTATATTGCACAAAAGCATGCCCAGCATGATTATATTATAGTCAGAGCAAGTAACTGAATTAATTTCCAGTTCCTAGAAATGTGCTAGAGTCCCCACAGAGGTGTAAGAATTAAACAGACCATAAGTACATTGTGATTTTAGTCTCCAACCTTCAGGCTACTATTATGCGTGAGGGCTTCATTCTCCATGCATGTATCAATACAGTTGTCATTCTGTGCTAGTGATGCACTGCTGTGCACCACGACAGCTACACACCACAGCCCAGAAGTGCTGTGTAGCAGGTTAGTAGCTATGATCTGCTGGGTGGTGTAAAATGTAAGGATAGCTGGGGTTACTGAGAATGGATCCCCCAGTCTGACCCAGCTGGAGTTCTGGGCCTCAGACTTCTTGTTTTACCTGGCCAACACGTGTGAAAAGTTAAGGGAGAGAGTGCAGTACAAGCCAGCCATTACTCATTCCAGTAGAAGACTTTCAAGAGTATGTGGTTCACAGGATCACGTAATCAAAGGACAGTTCAAGCAACCTTGGGAGGTCTCTAGTGGACTCTACTGCTCAGACTATGTTGCTCAGGGGGTCTTGAAAACATCCAAGGATGGAGACCACACAGCTTCTGTGGGTAACCTGCCTGCCTGTACTCATAGGAAAAAATAGATTTTCCTTTTAAACAGTCCCAAACTCCCTTGCTTCCATTTATGACCACTGTCTTTTGTCCTCTCACTGTGCACTGCTGTGAGGAGCCCAACTCCATCTCCTTGGTGGCCCCTGCTAGGCACTGGCAGGCAGTGGTACTACTAGGTGCCCCCAAAGATGGGACGTTCTCCAGGCTGAACCAGCTCAGCTGCCCCAGCTGCTCATCATGGGACAAATGCTCCAGCCCCAATGCCTTGGGGGCCCGCCACTGAGCTCCCCCCTAGTTTCTCCATGGCTGTCCTGTGCTGGGGACCCCAAACTGGATGCGGTACGTAGATGGGGTCTAACAGGTGCTGCACAGAAGGGGATGATCCCTTCCCTCAATCTATGGGCTATGCTTCTGTTTATACACTTCCTGAGGTTGCTGGCCACCTTTACTGCAGAGCACACTGCTGGCTCACCTTCAGCTCACCGCTCATCACCAGCCCAGTGCTTTCTCCAGAGCTTCTCCCCGTCCCTTCCATCCCCAGCTGCTGTTGTTGCAGAGACTCTTCCTGCCCTGGTGCAGGACTTGATATTTCACCTTGCTGAGTTTCATGGGGCTCCTGCTGGCCCACTCCTCCAGGAAGTCTAGGTCACCCTGAATGGCAACTTTCCCCTCAGGTGTACTGACTGGTACCCCAAGTTTGTTGTCATTGGCAAATGGGAGAAGAGTGCACTCTGTCACCTTCTCCAGGTTGAGAGACAGAGAGAAACAAAGGGTTGAAGGGGTTGAAGACTATTCTATATGAATTCATCCTCCCATAGCTTTCCTTCTCCGTATGTAGAAAGTGGATGACAGACTTGTAATACTCTGGATGGTACGCGAGGAGCCTTGGAAAAAATATTCTGTTCAGATCTTGGTAATCTTAATTGTTACTGTTGTTACTGCCACTTACTTCCCTGAGGTCACAGGTTAGCTCCCTAGAAGAGGTTAAGAGGTCTCATAGGATTTACGGGGAATGCTCTGAGATGTCCTTGTAAGAATGCTCAGCACAGGTTTTACATCAACTCATTGACAGATCGGAAATGCTCAAAACTCCTGCAAATCCTACGCTCCTTCTTACTATAATCCTCAAACTACAGCGAATACTCAGGATGCAGTGGCCTGAGGGCAGAGGTTGATAGCAGCAGCAATGTGCCACCTTTCAGCTTCACTGTGCCAATGAATAAATGCATATTCCTTAGGTCTTAACTCCTATCACAGCTCAATTAGACTACGTCAGTTGCTAGAAGCATATAACTAAGTGTCCTTCTGTACGCTCACAGTGTCTTCTTTTTATCTTTCCTGATACCAAGATCTCATTAAACTCCCATTTAGTTGTAGTCCCTATCAAGCTTGTCAGAATGGTTTAGCAGTATAAAATAAAAGCAAGCCATTAGAATGGAGGTTGATTGTAAACTTAGTTTTTCATTCCAGTTATATATATATGTATCTCAGAAAGGTCGTGCTGGTAGTATGTTATCTTCAGAAGGACAATTGAAAGAGCTATATAAAAAACATGTCTTACAAGTTAGCTACCTGGCAAGCAACTTCATACACATATATTTTGAATGAAGACCACACTTAATGAAGACCTTGCTTAGTTACTGCTGTAGGTATAGTGACCATTTTGATGTGCACACCCAAGAGTGTTCACAGCAGATGCAAACTACCACTGAAATGGATACTGAATACCAAATAAATTTTTCTTCACCTGTCCAGGCTTACTCCAACATGCAATAAACACGGAAGAGGCTATTCATACAGAAGGCTTTGTTTCCCTGCCTTTAGTACACCTGTTTCCTTGTTCCACTCAAATGCAAACATTCTCTCAGGCAGGCTTTATACAATAACACTCCCAGGAAGCATCATAATCAGCAGGTTTCATTGTGCGTAACCTTTTTTTTTTTTTTTAGTACTACTAACTTTGTGGGGTTTCTTTCCTCCCTTGCTCCTTAGAACCTAAGTACAAAATGTGTACAAGTTGTACTTTTGTAAGAAGGTGTTGGCTAGTACTGTTTAGCCAAAAAATCACAATTCTGCTGCCTTCTCTCTGAGATGTTCTTTTCTCATATATATATTTTTGGTCATAATAGGTTAATTACCTAATAGACTTTTTCCCTAGTACGTGAGGACTTTGTCTCTTGGAGGTCGATGGAAAAAACGAGACATAAAATCTATTTGTTATTAATGTATTTCTTCTAACCCATAAAGCCTAGACTCATTTTTTTTTCAAAGTGAATAGAGTGCTTGCATTTTCTATATAAAAATGATTCATTTATAATATCAGTGCACTCATGTTTGATCCCAAAGTCCTAAAGAAAGCATCTGCAACACTATCCGGTTTTAAAGCAAATGTGTATTGGGCTACAAGAGAGCCAAATTTCAAGGCTGAAGGAATAAAATAAAACAAATTCTCAGTTTCTTCTAGAGATGTAGATTTCTAATTCAATTGCATAGATTGCATATATGTATGTGTACGTAAAGTACACATATAAATGTATGTATATGCATATATACACTTTCTGTAAAGGAAAGTGTCAATTTTAGTCCTGTGAGCTTAGCATTTTACTCTGTGTCAGATGCACTTCCTAAAATTTGAATGCTCTGCAGTCTCTCTTCTTCCAACTTGATGCAACATTCTTTATTTTCCAATTCCTGTCTCTTTCTTAATCAGTCACAATCCATTTTTTTTCGCATCTTTTTCTCATAGTGTGTTCTACAAAGAAACTCTGAAAGTCACCTTGTTGGTATCCTTTAGATATGATTTAAGAGTGGGGTGACTAGGTAAAATGCCACTAGGAATCTCTAGTATTCAAAAGTAGTACCTCAGAACATTCAAAATAAGGACATAATTCTCAGCAGCAGCCAATGTTATGAGCCCCTCCAAGCTGAAGCTCAAATTTCCTCATTTGGATAAAATTTTGAAAGCTATCGGAGTGCCTGTAACAAGAGCAGATACCGCTGTGCAACTGAACCATATGAACCATATTAAGCATGCACATTAAAAGCAGCACACTAAAATGAAAAAGGCTATTTTAAAGGACATTTACTTGAAAAACCTAGCTTAATGTAGAACAACAAATAACCAAGTGTGCGCTGCTTTCCAATACACTCATCATTTTGTCAGCCCACTTCAGGAAAATCAATTCGCAGTTTGTCTACAAACTGCGTTATGCACTAAATAGTCACAGTTCAGAAGATTACAGCTTAGAGGAAAAAGCAGAAAACCCTCATGCTGCAGAGAAGAATGGGGGGGAAAAAGTCATCTGTTGAGCAATGGCAGTGTAAATTCTCCATACATTTTAGCTTCAGATCGCACCACCGAAGCAGTGCCCCACGGGAGGGAGGCAGCAGGCAAGTGCCTAATGGTATGTGACTGATGGGTAATTCCAGTATATGGATGCCGATCTTTGGGTGAAGGGCAAACGTTTCGGTGCTTTAGAAATCCCCATAACGACACCAGAATTGTCATTAACATTATCAATGCAAGACCACCATTATAGCAATGAAAGAAGAAACAATACGGCCTTTTCATGCTTCAGGTTTAATACACTTCTTACCCTGATACTGTATTACCCTGCTATGGCCCCAAAATTTGTCATGTCCCAGCTAGTTTCAGCTATTATAATCATGGCAATATATCCCTGCAACCCCACCCTCAGGGTGTTTGTAAACGCACAAACCATACCGAGCACTTGTCGCGGCACAGGTAGCGGCCGGGTCGCAGATCTGAAGGCCGCGGGGCCCTTCGACGATCGCTCCTTCCCCAAGCCCTCCGGGGTAAACGGGGCTGCAACTGTGTGGGGCAGGTCGACATGTCCTGAGTGACAGCAGCCTGATGTTCCTCTACTTCATGCTCATCTGGAGGGGAAATCACTCAACTCGCATGACAGGAGGACATCTCGACGACACAGTGCTGGTCATCTTCAGGTTTGGACTGTCGTTTCTGTCTGAGGAGAGCCTCTCACATTGGAACGGTCTTCGGTGCACCTTTCAAGCCACTTTTAGGCAAATGGTGTAACACGCAAAGAGGGCACACCATGAAGACGCTGACCCTTATTGACCCATTTTATGGGGAAGGAAGTAGAAAATAAGGAAATCTGAGATGTTCATTGTCCGGATATGCTCACGTGCCGCTTTCAGAAAATATTCAATAAACCTTCAGGGAATTTGCCTGAATAGAGATTGAGTAAAGCACGACTTATCCAAAAACATGCTGAACGTTTGCGCCAGACATGACAGGGCATTTTGGTTCCTGGGACCACGCTGTAGAATACTGCCTTGCGGTAAGCATTAGTCTGTAAAATTCATTACGCTTCTGCAGATGAAGCAGTGGTAACTTTTTCGCAGTGTTTTTCATGCAAAGAGGCAAAGCTTTTAAATATCCTTTTACACAATGCTTGAATAGCCTACTAAATTGCTTTTGGAATAATAACACTTGTTCAGCCTATGACATCGCCTATTTCTGTAATATGGTAAAGATTTCTCTTGGGTCAGACAGGAACATGATAACAAGTTTTCTTTGCCTTGAACAAAGGTACTATTCATGATGTTACAGCCCATATTATAACGAGTAACACCTCCAGGTGATCCATGTCTACCTGGTGCTATTGTACTCCGTACCTCAGTAGCTGATGATATTTCAGATACTGCCGTTGAAGCACTAGAACACGTTAGGAGGGAGCAGCCTGGTGAAAATCATTGAGCTAGGGCAGAAGCACCTAACAAAACTAGATAGAACTAAAACTGTGACCAAACCTCAGAGCAAATAAATAAATATATAAATAACATTTTGAGGCATTCCACTGTAACCAATTTAACCTTGTTTGCTGTTTAATAGCTCTCTCAACTTCAGTAGCTTCCTGCTGTTTCAAATTCACATGCAAACCTGTCAGTATTTTTCTGACTCCACTGAAACTGACCGCAAAATTCCACACCAACCTCAGCAAGGCCCGGATTTCATCCTCTTATACCAGGTGTCACAGCAATAGGAAGGTGTTTTTTCACATTTTTAGGAGTTGGCATTTGTTAATACACAATAGTGAACACCCATAGCCAATGAGTCTGTGACCTCAACTATAAATCAAATTATGATATCACTATTACTCTGCTCATTTTTCAGTTGTGCTAAGCTGGAAAATACCCATTAGTGTTTATACAAATCCATACACACATGTTTATATATAAGCACATATAAATTTACCTTTTTTAGAATAAAAGCTGTTAAAAAAATATTTTCTGTATCTTGTCTCCTAGAAACTATATGCTTAAAGTAATAATGAGCCAGCTGGAAACACTAATGGTCCGACGGTAACCGAATGGACTGTTTCACAGTCTTGGCAAATAGGAAGCTGCTTCACGTTAGTTAAGACAGGTGCTATAAAATATGTTTGGTCATATCAACACTTGAGACGTTTATTCACACGCATGCATATCTGTTGATATTTAGTTTCTGGAAAATCCTTTTAATTTGCCACATTCCACCCAGCTCTATCAGTAACAAACTTAACCGCTGGCTTTCTGTGTGATAATTAACGCTACCGGGCAAAGCCTCTGCACCTGCACGGCACGCCGTTGCCTGCCAGCTGGGATACAGGCAGAAGGTGTGCACTGCTGCTGCCTGGAAAGGAGCATGTGATGCAACCTGACACGTCCCAGTGTGAGGACATTTTTGCGACTTAGGTACAAACAAGTTTACTGACTAGTGAAACCGCAAACGAAGGAGAGGACTCAGGGGTTTCCTTATTTCCACAAAATCGGGTGCATAAGGAAAAGAGAGCTATGCCCACCTTTAATGCCCCTAAGAGCTGTCCCCTTCTCCTCCCTCCATCCCCAGCTGCTTGGAGCTGTTGAGAAACAGGCAGCTCGGGGTGTGCCGGGGAGATGCCAACACATCTGCCGGGGTCACGGGGCATGGGAGCACTGCTGTCACCACTGCCATAGATAGCCACATCAGTGGGTGCGTGAACGGCAATGCCAGGTTCGATCCACGATCAGGTCGAGAGACCTTCGAAATACAATCTGAGCCAAAGCACGGCCCCAGATGGGAAAGGAGCCTTCTTGCAGGCAGCATCCTCTCAGACACAGAGCCCTGTTGCAAAGGGGAGCGTCCAGTCGCACCCACTCAATGTCAAACCGCCTCGAATCATGCAATTACACTTCACACTTGTTTTGGTCCTCCCTCCCTTAAAACCAAACATGATTCTCCCTCGATCCCCACTGCGTACCCAGGCCCGCACCCCGCGGAGCCAGAAGACGCCCCCCGGAGGGTCCGTGCGTGCCCGGGAGTTTGCCGGGATTCCCGGCTGCTGCCCTGCCAAGGGCAGGAGCGTGCGCGGCCGGGGGGTTTGGGACCACTTCTCTTTCGGCAGGGCTTTTCACTTTACACGCGAGGTGGTGATGCCTCTCTGCCTCGGCAAATAGCCCCTAACGGTGCGGGCAGAGACACTCACGGCAGATGCTCCCAGGTGGGGACACAGCCGGGCAGGGCTGTCCCGGCACGTACGTGCGGTGCACTGCGGGCTTCCCGGCACCTTGTGTGGGGGGCTCCCCCCGCAGCCCCCCACGAAGGAGATGCTCACCCCGCTCCGCACGGGCTCCCCCCGCAGCCCTGCCCGGCGGCGCCGCCACCGCCCGCACCGCGCTGCGGGGCTGCCGGCAGCTCCGCACCCGCTCCGCACCCGGCCCCGGCGGCGCCTCCCGCGCCTTGCCACCTCGCCCCGCGGGCACACGCGTGTGTGAGCGTGTAAGTGTGTGAGTGAGCGTGCGGCTGTGCCCCGGCCGGCGGCGCGGGGGGCTCGGGGGGCTCGGGGCCGGTGGGGGCAGCCCCCGCGGTGCCCGTCCGGCGGGGACTCACCGGGTCACGCTGCTCTCTGAAGGTCAGGCTCAGGCTGGCTGCTCGGTCGCAGTCGTCCTCCAGGCTCTGGCGGCGGCTCGGCTCGGTCCGTTTATTTTATTTTTTTTTCTTTTTATTATTTTTTTTTCCTTCTTCCTTTTCCTCCTTCCCCTCGCTCCGGCGGCGGCTCCCGCTGCCGGCCCCCGCGGGGTGAATCCGTCTCCTAAGCCCTGTCCCCGCGCCGCCGCTCAGATGCCGTGGTCGCAATCCACATCGCGGCAGATGTACCACAGGATCACGTAGAGGATCAGCAGGATGGCGAAGATGAACAAAGCCACCAGGATAGCCTTGGTCACCGGAGAGATGAGGGACTGCATGTCACCCGCGGGCCGCCGCCGCCGCCGCGGTGGAGGAAGAGAAGGAGGACGAGGATGAGGAGGAGGAGGAGGAGGAAGAGGAGGAGGAGGCGGCGAGGCTGCTTCGGGCTCCGCACGGGGGCAGCGAGCGCGGACGGATCCCGCGGCCCCTCCGCCGCCAGCGACCCGCCGGGGGTGCACCGGGGGGCGGCCTCGCTGCCTCCCCCCCGCCGGCCTCCCTCCCTCAGCGCCCCCGCGGCGCCGCTCGGGCGGCTCCGCGGCGGGCGGGACGGGGCCGGGCGCCCCCGCTCCGGCTCCCGCAGCCGCTCCCGCAGCCGCAGCCGCAGCTCAGCGCCGCGGGGCGCCCGGCCATGGGCCCGCGGCCCCGCCGCGCCTCCGAGCCCGCCCCGGGGCGGCGCGGGGCCGGCCGCGGGGGGCGAAGTTACTGCCGGGGGCTGCCCGTGGGGGCCGCCTGCCCTGCGGGACCCCCGACGGCAGCCATCCGCGGGCGGAGAGCGGCGCGGCGCCGGGCGGCGTGCAGCCCAGCGCGGGTTTTCCCTCCCCTCGCCGCAGCTCGCCCCCACCTCCCTCCTCTTCCTCCTCCTCCTCCTCCTCCTCCTCCTCCTCCTCCTCCTCCTCCTCCTCGCCCGCCCCCCAAAGCCGCGGGGGTCGCGGGGCGGTGTGGAGGAGCGGGGTGTCCGGCCACGGGTCACCGGGGGGAGGACAGCCCGCACGGACCCTTAATTAGACTAAAAGGCTGTTTTTTTTCCTTTTATCCCCGCAGGTCGGGACGGGTCGCACGCAGCCCCCTCCCCGAGATGCGCAGCGTGGCTCCGCGGCCCCCGGGGCGGGCACCCAAAGGCGCCGCGGGGCAGGGCAGGAGGATGGGTGCGGGACGAAATGCCGGCTCTGCCCCTCCTGACAGCAGCTGTGGGGCCGCCTCCCCCTCGCCCCCGGCTTTTGGACAGCCAGAGGTGCCCGCACGGCCGGCGGCACCCACAGAGCGGGCACCCTCGGGCGGGACCCGGACTTCACAGAAGGGGCTTGCTGTAGATCTCGGTTCTGGATCTCAGTCCCAGTACATCTCGGTTTCAATACAAAAAGAATAAGAAGCAAATCCTGGGACCGTTTGAGATAGGGCTGAAATAAACCTTAAGACATCACCCCACTGAGGAGACTAAGAGCAACTTTGCCAAGATGGAGAAGGAAAGATTAAAACTTCAGTGCACAAAAACTGGATAAACAAAGGATAATCAAGTGTGAGAGGAAGAAGGTAAGATGACGCTATATAGGTTTTCCAGGTGTAACACCCTACAGAAAAAAATCCTTACTAATGCTGAGCGTGGGGATTTAAGAAGGGTCAATACCAAGAAAACGTGAAAGAGAAGTGCTAGGCTGTTAAATAAGGAGACATCTGACACGGTGAAATGTCCGAAAGGTGTGGGATAATATCCCAGGAGAATGTGTTGCAGAACACATTACTCAGCTTTCTGAAAAAGCTCAGCTTTGTCATGCAGGAGGAATGGTCAGCTCTGTAGCAGCACCACTGTGCTGCCTCTCCCTCGAGTGCCTCGGCCCTCAGCTTTTCTGTGTTTCAGTTCCTCATCTGCAATATGCAGATGGCCGTGTTTCCTTTCTGCTCCCTTGGGTATGGTCACCTTAGACTGCAAGGTTTTCACTGAACATTTTTTGTCTATTGAAGCGATTACATCTTGGCCGGAGCTGTAGTGCCAGCAGGGCACAAGCAGCAAGTTCACAAAGCACAGCTCCGACTCCAGACAATGATTTTGCTCGTTAGTGTGTCCTCACCGTGTGCAGGGATTGCTAGGCTCTGGAGGGATGTGGTTGGGTGCACACATCAGGTTTTCTGAGACACCAGAAATGTTGTGTTTTTTTCTAATCCTCTTCCTGGACACTAGTATTTCCTTTGTAGGAGAGGGCATTCCTGGGCATTAGCGTTTCCTTTGTGGGAAGATGTCATTCCATCTAGACTAGTAGTTCTCACTCTCGGCACAAACGTTGCCATCATCATTCCTCTGCCTGTCAGCTCTCGGAGTGTGGTACCAGACGTGGCAGCGTCAGACGCCGCAGCAGCAGTGGCACGATGCTGTGCCGAGATGTGTCTGGTGCCTGGGTACTCATCAGCAGGAGAAGCAAAGCAGTGCACCACCATCATTCTGGTGCCCCAAATGTGACTGCTTGTGTAACATGTGCAATCTGTTGTGAACAGGTTTTGAATTGTACTTCCTTAATTTGCATGTACTTATACACAAGGGCATCCCTGGGTAATTAAAAATATATAGCCTCTCCACGTTTGATGTTCTGTCACTGGCAGAGTCTGAGCCAACGCAGAAATCACAAGTTAAAAAGCAGATATATTGCCAAAGCTGTCCTTAGTTGAGAAAGCTGATTTAAACAAGGAAGTAAACATAAAAACCATCTTAGTTTTCAGATGTCTTATTAGTAAGCAGTAGGGAAGAAGGAAATCGATCTTTGCCAAGTGAGGAGGGATAACTGTGACAGAAAAATCATTTTAATTTCCACCTTGTAATCTAATATTAAATTAAAGAGGAATACTAATACACATAGCTTTTACTTTTCTCTTCATCAATTCTCCTTGAAAACATGCTGCAGGAAACGCACATGCGATGAAGAACACGCACAGGAGATGGGTGAACAGACCCACGGTCGCCAGATCCTGCAGGCAGCTCTGAACGCCCAGATTAAATCCCGATGTACAGAATGCTTATGTAACGCAGACGGCACGAGGAGACCAGGCTTCTCCTTGCTGGGCTCGCAGGCAGCTGCAGCCAGTGTGGCACGATCCCCGCTCCCCCTGGGCCATCCAGCCCTCCCACTGCTCCACGGACTCTGCGTCCCACGTCATGCTGGCTATAACCTACGGGAGGGACGGGGATGGTTTTGTATTCCCAGTGCTGGATGGTTTATGTCACCACTGAATTCCACCAGTGGTGAAAAATCCTGCCAAAATACAGTGCATCCCTGGTCTGGGAGGGGATCTGAAGCCCACACGTCCCTGGGAATGGGCCATGGGGTGTGGGAGGTAAGAACCAGAGGCTGGTGGTGGTGGAGAAGACGTCTGCAGCAGAGCTTGCAGGACACAAACTGAAGTGGTCCTCTCTTGCCATAAACCTGAGAATGACAGCAAAGCAAACCCGACATATTTCACTCTTGCAGTGAAGAGAGGGGCAGCTCAGGCAGAAGTCTGGTGAGTTCAGGCTGAAATGAATAACATTTTTAATGCCTTTGACAATGAAAACATCCAGCCAGCCTAATCCCTTTCTATTTTAGGGCAGTGGCTTTTGCCTACAACTTCGGGTGTACCAGCGGAAGGCTTGTGATTTACACTACTGTTAGTTGGAGGAGATTCAAGCTGAGAAAGTCTGACACAACAGATCGTTTCTAAACACAGTCTTTCACTGTACATTCAGTTTTCAATAGTTTCACAGGAATTTTAGAAGCAAAAATGTAAGGAGGTGTATTCGGGTTTATTGAAATGATTTTGAAACTAGCGGAACAATTCCTTGGAGAACAAGTGTCAGAGCCATACCCAAGATGCCCAGTGAATGCACATGGCCAACTATTCCTGGATGTAACTGCACTAAAGACTGCCACGCACATTAAACATACCAAAGGCAATTGTCTACAAGGTTGCTTGTGTACTGCAATTTGTCTGGCATTGCTTCACAGTGCATATTAATTTAGCTTAACTCTCAGTCTCTTGTCTAAAGAATACATATATTCAGTATTTTTTTGCTTTGAATTTTTATTGCTGATTTCAACAAAACAGGAATTTTACCTAATTACAAGAACATACAAAAAAAAAAATGTGAAAAAAACAGTCTAGTCTAATAAAAGAGCAATTGACTATGAACAGAGTAAACTGCAAAGAAGTACGCTATTCAGGGGACTGACTGTGTGTTGTTTCAGAGCCTTCCACCTCTAGAGCATCTTTCAAGTCATTTCCAGGCCAGAAGTGACCAGGAGTTGATAGAATGACTGCCTGGCAGCTGGCTTTGTAGCTGTAGTGATTTTCTGAGTGGGTGTATGTCTATATCGTAAAAACACTGAAGCAATTGGTTCTAATTAGATTGGACAAATCCATAGATCACATGTCAGGCCTCAAATACTGCTTTTTAGGCCAAAATGTGCTGTTGCTGAGATAGTGTCTGTTGTGTGAATTAGAAGCCAGTTATCAGTCATCTCACGTTCCACAGTGATGGGCACGGCATAAAAGCCTTGGGCAGACATGAACAGGCAGCACGAAGAGCAATCAAACAAACAAAACAAATTTCCCTCTCAAAAGAGGGAGCCACAAAGCCAGTTCCAAGTTATCGGTGATGTCAATTAATGGACCTCCCTCTGGTCAGTTCTTTCAATAACACGAAGTCATGAGAAAAAAAATCAAAGTGTAAGCATTCAAAATCCACCTGCATTATAAACAGGATAAAGAGATGTTTAAAACACAAACACATACATGAAACATAAGGAGGTGTAAGTCTTCATATTTTGGAAGGATTGACAGCAAGGAGAGATATCAAGAAATGGTCATTTGTGGGGGAAGAAAAAAACATATTGGCCATATTAAATAACAGATTAAGTCAGTCCTTGGCACAACACAGTTTTGAAAACACTTTCCGTTTGGAACACTTAAGAGTACCAATGCGGGAAGCCGGCGAGAGTTATGTATTGTCATGCTGCATTACGTCAGTGATACCCTCCTGGGACACTGGAGTTCTAGTTTCCAGGTTCGAGTGTTTGGGGAGAAAAAAAGGCAAGAAAAAGCAACAAAAATGACTCAAGGATGTAAGAATGGATCTTTATCAGATTGAAGGCTCAAATCAGGACTGAAAATCAGGTAGCTGTACTTTCCCAAACTCTCTCAAAGCTGCAGACACAAGACTTCCTACCTTTTCATGGGACTAAAGAGGAAGATGGCCAATTCTGTTTGCCTTTAGGTGTAGTCAGCATCCCCCTGGGCATCTTGCTGGACATCTGGCTTATGCCACAGGCAATTACTTTGGGGACTGTATTTGTGCTGTGCTGTTCCATCACACCTGACAGCCTGCCCCAGAAACAGGGGGAAAGGTTATTGTGGTGCTGCAGGAACTAGCGTTGCCTGCCCATAGGCACTGTGTTTGCTCCTTTCTGCAGGCTGAATTCCATCTAGTACTTAGCTAAGGGCTGTGATTGGTGCCAGCCAGACTTATTCTCAATATCGTTGTCTACCAGAGTGGCTCATGGCATTACTAACAGACCATGAGAGGAAGTTATGTGGTCCCGCAATTAAACAGTAGGGTTGTGACTCAGAAAAGTTCAGTCTCACTCCTCTATCATAGATTTTCTATCCACGTTTGGGTGACATTTCTTAAATCTGTCCAGGAGGAGCAGCAAGTGGACGCAATTGCATTGCTGTATTGTTGTGAATATAACTTGCTAAATACAGCATGTTCTTGAAAATCAGCCTTTTTCAGATTTCAGCCACCTGTTATTTGAGCTCAGGGAGGAGGAACATGTGGTTTGACAGATAGGCTTCCCTGACAAGAAAAGTCAAGCTGCTTAGAGAATGAAGGTACTCTTCAAATTGCCACTTGCACGAACTCCAGCTGCACTTTTGTTCTTCAATTTTATCTACAGGAGTTTGAAAACATGGAATAAGCTCAGCAAGCAAGTTAGGGAAGAGGAGGGGAAGAGGAGGTATCTCTGGTCTAATCTTCCAACAGTGCTTTTGGTACTTGCCTTTCAGATCAGAGGGCAGAGAAGAGCTTATGTTAGGCATACGTCCACCCAAAGAGGTAATTAATATGGCTCAGCTATGTTTCCATCAGATTTTGAAAGAGAATTATTTTCATGCTTTCTCCCTCCTACCTGGTACAATGGTGGGAAAGTCTATAAATAAAGTTTTCTCTTTGACTCCTTTCAGATACACTGATCAGTCTTTCATCCTTTAGTACAGGAAGAGAGAACTGAGTTAATTAATTACAATGGCCCTTCCCTTCCCTTCCCTTCCCTTCCCTTCCCTTCCCTTCCCTTCCCTTCCCTTCCCTTCCCTTCCCTTCCCTTCCCTTCCCTTCCCTTCCCTTCCCTTCCCTTCCCTTCCCTTCCCTTCCCTTCCCTTCCCTTCCCTTCCCTTCCCTTCCCATCTAACCCATTCTGCATAGCGTTCCTGAGCATTCTACCAATACCTCAGGTTATGGACAGGTTTATGTGTACTGAAGTACAAGATGTTCATTTACGACACACATCTGGAGTGAAAAAAATCTTTACTGGGAATCAAAGGCAGAGGTAGGTTCCTTGCAAAACTTCTGGGAAGTACCCAACATCATACAGAGCAATTCAGTAGCAGAGGTGGGGGAAGAAGCTTTCTGTTCTTGCATGCACCTTTAGAGAACCACGTATGAGGTAAAGATTTCGATACTGGACATCAAAACAGACTCCACTCAACTTAAAATCTTTTTTTTTTCTAGCCAGTGGCCACACAACAGACCTTCATGACCAGTAGACCCACTCACCCATACCACTAGAGAAACAATTTTGCTGTGAGGGAGATTGACTCCAACAATCAAGCAGTCATTTAAGCAACAGAAAAATGTAAAAAAAAAAAAAAAGTAGCTAAAGTACAATGTGAAAGAGATCGATATGACCAACAGAAGGCTCTGAGCTCTATTGTAGGTCTATTTAAAAGATGGAGAGAGATGTGTTCTGTAGCCAGTGAGCTAGGTTTCTGCTCCATCCATCTCTTGGTAATGGTAAAGAGAGGTTAGACATGGTAGTTGTTATATGCTGTTAGCCTTTAATTGCACTCAGATTTTCTTCTACAGAATTATTCATTTTATAAGCGTCATATGTTTCTCTTTGCCTTGCTCTGTTGTTTCTGTGCAAACTGGCAAGCCAAGAGAAAGAAACTCCAGGTTTGCTCAAGAATCAGATAATTACCCATGATCTTGCTGGTTGCTGGCCACACCTTACCCGTTCTGCTTCGTGTAGCACAGCAGTGTTCACATCCCTTTGTCAGGGCCCCCTTTTCTTTGAGTATTTTGCTAACAGATAGTACGAGACAGCCTTTGTTTGAAGTGTGGTTTGAGTAAAGATGAAACGTGGGTGCAACAAATAAGGCGCTAGGGAAAGTAGGTCAGGGCTGGTCATGACAGAGCCGCGCCTTTAAAGGTCTGTGCAAGATTGCCAGGTTTCGAGCAGGTCACTGCAGAGTGGGCATTGTGGGGACCTCGGCTGAGAGCCTCCTCTGTCACTTCGTCCCACGGGCAGCACAGAGCACCCACTTTTGTTAGTGGGTGAGCAGCCACTACCAGGGTGAGGTTGTAACAAAGCTTAATAGGAGGAGAGTGTCACTAAATAGGAGGCTGCATTCATCCAGAGCAAGTACAAGTGTGACTTTAAGAAGTACAATTAATTCAGCCAATTAAGCTTTTTCCTACATAATTACTAGCAGGAATTTGTAACATCCTATAACCTCTTGCAAGACTAGGAGAAAATACTTTTTTGTTGATATACAGAAGCACTCCATACTCAAGTTTGACCCAAGTATAGCATGCAGAATGCCTGATCTGCCTTAAGGATTTTGTTATTATTCCTCTTCATTGCTATAGGCTGCACTGTGCTGCAGTAGGGGTGTGTTTTCTGAAACAGATATTCAGAAAGAAACCATACTGGGATACACTTAGCATCTTAGCACTTTTCCAAAAGGACAGATAAAGAAGTCAAGATAAACATATTTGTTCTCTTCAAAACACCATTTCCAAATCAGGTGAATGAAAGAAAAAGAGTGGTGCAGCACTGTCAGTAACAGATCTTGATTTTTGCTCTGTGAATGATGTTATTTTTCTTACCAAGTTTGCACTATTTTCCCTCTGAGCACTTGCACTGTCTAGCTTCTCAGAGTCTCACTCAGAGGTGGCTCAGTTCTGGACGCACAGGTCAGATGCAAGCTGCAGGGACACAGACAGAAAGTTATTGTGCCTGCAGCAGCCTGAGAACCAGGATCCTCCCCAGCATTCACCTCAAGCATGTTGTGAAACCAGCACATTTTGCTGCACAGCAAAGCTTGTCACCCAGACTTTGACAAATCTAGTCACAATAGCTTGACACTTTTAATTGAACTTTATGGAAATCTCACTAGTTAAGATTGGTTTTCTGTCTTTTAACCATGCTGTACCTTCCAGAAATATTGAATCATGGATGAGAGAACATTCTTGTCTGTTCAGAGGCATGGACACGGGGAAGCTGGAGTGGGAATTAGGGGGTCACAGAGTGGATAACTGAGAATTTTCTGCCAGAAAAAAAAAAATCAAATGAAAAATGCTTCTCTCTTAAAAACTGAAGTTGTCGATGGAGAAACTTCAGATGGAGAGCGCTTCTTGTTTTACACTGGGAAAATTAGAGTGATGCTTCTGTGATGTCCAGCTTGATGAGGCTTACCAGCTGTGTTCTTTGCCCACAGGACTTTATCGGGGGCTCACCATGCGGTACCAAGTTCTTCAGCTCTCCACCATCTTGACTTTTCTCCTGGTAGCTTCTCTTTGAAACCTGGGCAAGCCGGGTAAGACTGCCATAACCTTCACCCCCCTTTTTTTTGCCACTAAATCAGAACCTATTTGTGTAATGTCACCTTGAAGTACAGTTCAGTGGATAGAGCTCTAAACTGGAACCCGGTCCAGTCTCCTGTTCTGCCACAGGCTACCTGGATAGTGCTAAAGAAGTCACTTGGCCTGAAGCCATAAAATGGAGATGATAACTCCCTCCATTACAGTTAGGTCTCAGGATAAGTACAACAGAGGCCATGAGTGGCCTGAGCTGACAGAGAATGGAGCATACCAGTACCGTAGGCACACATTATCATCTGAAAGAAAAACAGACTGCAGAAAAGAACTTGAAAGAAAAACTGTCTACACATCCTATTGTCATTAAAGCTTTCCTGAAGGCAGGTGACAGGAAGTGAAAAATTAGATGTGCTCCTGAAGCTCTGGCTTTTAATACCTTGCACAACCCAAACAGCTGGTGCACAATATCAGCATCAACAAGTAAAGCTCCAGTTCCTACCTGTGACACCTTTATTATGTCAGCAGCAGGTTTTGGATGATTTCCTTGAGAAAAAAATTAAAAGCTCATCTTGATTGCAAAACATTCCTCTGGGGAAACGGGTAGAGCAGAAGAATATGCATGTGAGGGAGAGAGCTTCAGTGCTGGGGAGAAAGTCTTAGTTCACCAGTCCTACCAGCCTGGTAGGAGAAGTTTTATTTTTCTGTCAGTGAAATAAATCTAAAGTAGTGTATAAAATTAAAGCCTGTCAAATAATGTGGCCAACTGAATTCAACACAGAAACAAAGATGCTAGTTCTCAGGTCTTGCAGCCACTGCATGGTATTTATTTTAGAACAAAGATTAAATGGTGTTTATTCAGGGAGTAAAAGAGTACAGGTTTCAGAAAGTCTGAAAATGAAACAGGCTTTCAGACTATTCAAGCATCTGCAAATGGTTTTGCTGCAAAATCTGGAACTACACAGATCATATTCAAACACAATAACAATATATTCAAAATCACTTTCCAGCATTGTAACACACTGAAATGAAATTATCCATTTTTTGGCATCAAGGATAAAACTAGGAGATATGCTAACCTTTACTGAAATAATCTATTACAAAAGTGTCACGTCTGCCTTAATAAAAGATAAAACTAGCAGTCTTTTTTCACAGCTGAAGTGATTAAATTAAATCGTTTCTCTTAGATAAGATGTAGAGTCTAACAGGGACCAGTTCAGACTCTTTCCTCCCATATATATCTAGACAATCTCTGCTAATTTCTACCAATTCAGATCATCATCTATATAACACTGTCTTCGTCTTTCCATCTTCCCAACTACAGACATTTTTTTTAGCAAAAATATTGACATTACTTTGAGTTACTGCACATAACAAACAATTGGTGTGAAAATATGCAATTTTTTTGGCAGGACCCATCATTTTGTCCTTTTGCTTGTGCAGGGTTATCTTTGTTCTTCCCCTTGTGTAGGAACAGGGAGAGCTACACCAATACCTTGTAAGAATTTATGTTAGGTATGAGTAGAAACTTAAATCTGAATGTGGCAGAAAATCAGGTTGCAAACATTTTGCCATTTCCATTTGCATTACATCTTTGTGTTTGCATGGCCAGTTTTTCAGCTGAATCCTGCTGCACCTGCACCATTAATGTCAGTGGACTTAAAGCATGAATAGAAGAATAGAAGCAGAGTCAAGCTCTTGCTGGAATTTTCTGATTTTTATGCATTGCACTTATTTATTTTTTTTATCTGCTCTGCTTCTTTATTTCCATAACTATTTCTCTGCCTTTATCATTATTTATGTTGACCCTAGTGATGTAGCATTTGTTTATCTCTGAAGTTTTCAGCTCGATCTCAGTGACGCGTTAAGCTAATGAAAACCCAGTTGTACAGGCAAGTTGCTGCATCGCACTAGTTTTAAAAGCATGTAATAAGATTTCTAGTAGGATACGAATGAATTCTTTCAAAAGGAGAGAGCTCTCGGCAGGGAAAAGATACCGGAATTGTGCAGTTCTAATAATTTCTAAGGGTGTCTGGTGGGTTGTTTATTCCATTCATTTCTCCTTGTCTGAGAGCTCCACCTAATGGGACCAAAGGGAAGGTGTCAACCTTTCAGATTTTCCACTAGAGTCTTTTTATTTCTATGCTGCTGTTCGTGGGTCTTCAGGAGGGAGGGTGTAGAAAGGGATGCTACCTTTGACTTTTGGAGTAAAGGACGATTAGCAAATAGGAATCCTGTATTATGATGTCTTCTTTTGTTAATAACGTGGTGTTTGAACATACTGTGATTTCTATGAAGGTAATTTTTGTTAGGAATAAAATAAATGCTTCCGATTTTTTGCACTCAAATTGTTTAGCTGAGTTATTATCCTGCACAGACAGGATTTCTTAGCTGCGCATATCACTACTTATCACTGCAGCACTTTTCATGGGTAGAAAATACAGCTTATAAAATCAGAGTCCAAATCTGCAGAGGGAATAAATTAGACTATAGGACTACTCATATTCACACACGCTAATGGGAGAGTGGTGTTAATACCAATCCAAGGACATCAGTGACAAAGCATTCCCAAACAGGAAACTTCCACAGTCAATATTGCTACCTGCAAACATTTGAAATAATGAATATCACTCCCTCCCACCTCAAAGTGATGTATTGTCATAAAAATCACAAGCCTACCTCATATTAAATTGATTCCATATTTTCAGGTTTTTAGTTTTTTTGCAAAAATAATGTTTTCGAGCTTTTATTTTCAAAAAGGATAGGGTAGAAATTCCCAGTTCTGCAGTGAAAGCTGACATCCTCACAGTAACAAAGATCCCTCAGTAACCAAGATTTGAAGAACATAATGTAGAACAGCACGAGAGTTACAGCCTATAACAAATAAGGCAATCATGTGTAATATTTTTAATACATTTCATACTCACATTACTGATGAGGAATTATTTTGCCTCAGCACAGAGCATTAAATCAAATACAAGATGTAACAGGGCCAGAAAAGCACAGCAACACAAATCCTGGAAAATGCAGTGAGGATGCTATTTATGGGGGAATATAACCTCTCTGATACCTGGCAGACTAAGAACAATTTACTCTCCAAAGTCTAAATATAAGCCAAAGGAGGATGCTTGTCTAGAAAGAGGGCTGTGGGAGCTGACAGGAATCTAAGGAAATAAAGAGAGAGAAACACTGCTTTCATCAGGTAGGCAGTTTCTCCCAGTGTAGGGAGAGAGTAGCTGAGGCAGATGCTGTGTATTGAAGGCAGTAATGAAGGACTGGAGGTCAGATAATGGGAAATATATCTGGACATTTTAGTTGTTTTTAACACCATATAGCTACTGCAGGACTCACACAGTAGCAATATCACTGTATTGATATTTTTACAAATATTGTATTAGAAGCTCTGGCAAACTGCCCCAGTTCTAAAAGAAAACAGCACTCCAATAAAATCCCCGCACAACTCACTAGAAAGGGCAAGGAAGCCGCCACAGGGAAAATATCAGCATTTAAAAAGCAGAAAGTTTACAAGCTGACACAAAACTGAAGCCTATAATCATGCCAGGTGAGGTGAAAACAGGAGATAAGGAGGGTTAAAAAGAAGAGTACTTTGTGCTCAACCTGCTAATTACATTTAAATATAAGCGAAAGCAGGAAGTCAGCTAGGGAGTTTATGGGACTACTTGGTGAGTGAGGTGTAGAAAAGGCACTCAGGGATGCTAAGACTACAGCAGAGAAAGTCAGTGCTTTCCTTGCATTGGTCTTTCCTGCTGAAGACAGTGGAGTTGTTGCCCCACCTGGGCCTTTCTTTGTGGCAGACAGCTCAGAAGAGCGGTGTCGCTTTGACGAAACATATAAGCAGTATTAGTCTGAGTGGATAGTGATGTGCCAGTAAGCCAGCAGACGTGGGGCTGCTCACCCCAGAGCTGGAAGGAGCTCAGTCTGTGCATATGTGGAGTTGTTGAGCCATGACCTGAGGGCCCCTCACCAGCAGCTCCAGAGCCACAGCACTGCCAGGGCCTGTGTAGCTCCGTGTGTGAAAGGGCCCTGGAGGGGATTTGGCTTCTCTTCTGGCAAGGTGGTAGATGCCATGAGAAAGAAAAAGATCCCTGACGACATGGTTTAATACTCTGTCTTTGGGAGAGTCAACATGGCTCCAGCAAAGGGGAGTCCTGCACCTTCTGGACCATTATGAGGCCTCAACACGTGGACAAGGGGGATCTACTCCTCGTACTATACTTGGATCTTCAAAAGGCTTTGACTGCGTTTCATGCCAAAGTTTAATAGAGCAAATGAGTTTCTAGGGGACTGATTGTTTTATAAACTGTAAGCTGGCCAAAGCTCCTCAAACACAGGAGGACTTGAAGAAAGCTCAAAGGTCACTTTTCAGTATGGAGTCAGCAGAGGTGTCCCCCAGGGATCAGTGTCAAGTCCAGTTCTCTATACGACCTTCATCAGTGATCAGGAGAGTGATGTACACTGTAAAATATCCAAGTTTGTAGATGAAATATGAGAGGAATACGTTAGGCCAATGGTGAGGGACTCCAGAAAGACCTCGTAAAACTGAGTTGAACAGAAAAGTAAGATGAGCTTAATTGCTAAAAAATAGAACATAATGTATCCTAGGGAAAAATAATCTAAACTGTGCCTGTGTGATACTGGTCTTGATCTGTCAGTTTTAACTCAGGAATGAGGTATTTGATTCACAGCCAACAGTGCTCTGAAGTCAATGGTTGAATCAGTGGGGTCTTTTTCACAACCTTATTATTATTTTTTTGTTTGTTTGTACCTGTGGATAAGTGGATAAATAATGCTTTGATCTTAAGGTGTTCTTTAAGTGTCTCTGTAAATTTGTAGTTTTTGTTGTTGTTGTTGTTTGTTTGTTTGTTTTCTGGGAAATTTAAAAATGACAGATACTTGCATTGTTAATGATATGAAATAATTTTGAAGAAAAAAATTGAGGGTGGGAATTGCTCAGAGCCCTGCTTCATTCTTCCCTTGCACTCAGGCTGGGAGCATCTGTTTGACTCAGTTGTCCCAGGCAGAAAAGTTGTGAGGAAGGACAAGGCTACGAGGACTATGAGCTTTCTGCTTGACAAAGAGATGTAGCTGATCCCTAGAAATGGGTAAACTGATGGCTGCTTGTATTAATATACAGCTTTTGCACAACCCTCTGCCAACTATGCAGCAGAACCAAACAATGAGTAAGAAGTGGGGTTTTACCTACAGTTTGCCTGTTAGGAGACTTGGTGACCAATCCCACAAGTACTGCTCTTATTTCAGATCTGTAACTTTCATTACTATGATATCCCAGCACCCAGCTAACAAGTATTACTGAGTGCAAAGGAAGTGTGGGAAACATAAAAATAAAGCTGATTAAAAGTTTGATAGACTTCAAATAAGATCTATTTTTAAAGAGGTTAAAACAGTAGGCATTTCTGAATAAAGATGAAATCTTTCATCTTGCAACCTAAGCAAGGCACATTGCATCTGAAAGGGAGGTTTATTGGCCTAAAGGGATTGACAGCATTTCCTGAGGAAATTGATGGTTAAATTACAAGGTAATTACATAAAGTCTGTGCAACATCTCATGTTACATCTTATTTGTCAAAGACACTTAAGATGAATGCTACAAATGCTAGTATTTCATCCAGCAGTATTTACCTGACAAACTGAAATGCTCTCTATGAAATACAATACTTTTTTAAATAAAACTTTGATTAGATTTATTCAGCTACAGCAGATCTTACACTAGGATATTATTATTTATGGATTAGTTTGTTACTTCCTAAGCAACTAAGGCTGAGCTTCACCTTGTTAACTTTAGGCATCCGTAGTGTGGTGACCGTGCCTGAAGCACATCTGACCTCCCTTTGCAGTTAATGGCAGTAGGCACTTTTTGGCATACGATTCATTTAGGAGAGCAACTTCAGCATGAGACAAATCACCTCGTAGAAGTATGTGTTTCAGTAAATGATAAATGGAGTCTAGACAGCTAGTTCAGATGTACATGTCTGTTTCTGCTCTGATGAATCACGCTCCTGATGCCTACATTAGACTGCCATATGCACGTGTAAGAACAGCATGACTGTTACAGGTGGCTGACTTTGAACTGGGTATAACTGAGAAGGCAAGGGTCTCTGCTTAGTAGGGAAAAAGCCATGAGAAGTCTGGAGAGAAGACAGTGAGCAAAATTTTCCGAGATTTACTTAGCGGTTCCCCACCCCCCCAAATCATACTGTCAGCAGCAGCTGGTCCATGAGGGATCGTGGTCAGGCTGATCCCTCTCCCCCAGCCCGCAGGTTCCCCAAGACCCAGGAGAGCGCTCATCCTGCCTACCCTGCGAGGCCTCTCCTCCAGTGCAAGGCAGAGAGAAGGTTTTGTGGGAAAGCCAGCATGGCTGGCTGCATTAAGATGCTGATTCAGCACCCCAGCTGCAGTCCTATATCATGTAGGTTAAAAGTAGCAGATGATGCAGAACTCGTTTCACATGATTCCTGTCATAGCTCGTACTTCAATGTAGCTGATTTGTGCAGGGCTGTACACTATGCTTTTCATGGATTTTCCCACTAAGCTCCTTTTCCCGGTCCAAATTCCACTTTTAGTTTGTTTTTCTTCACTGTACTATGCAGTACTATGTCTATGCTGCCTGGTCTATGCATCATTTATGTGTTAGCAGAATCTTTTGGGATGGTGCTGCAACACAGAGGGAGAGCACCTGAAAAATGGGAGTCAGTAGCAATTTGGAGGCACAAATTTTCACGTATCTCAAAGAAAGGATGATTTATGGTGCACTGATCTTTTTACCTGCTTTTGTTCTACTAGGATCTAAAATCAATAATTGCTGAAATCATTACATAAGAAATAGGAAATTAATACAAGTGTGAAGTCAAATGAGTTGTAAAGATTAGACTCGTTCTTTCATTTTTGTATAAATGGTTCATCCACAGTTGATTAACTGATGTGAAAATTAGTTTGGCTGTACTGTTGCCTCATCTAGGCTAGCTAAAGCTTCACCTGTGCTGGTAAATTCAAGACACTTAGGATTATCCTCTGGCAGAGGTCAGCAGGCACTGGAAGCCTACACCCAGGAAATTTGTTGCCCTTCAGAGCAGTGTGGTTACGTGCACACTGTGCATGGGGAACGATCCTTGGCCAGTGCCAGCTCCTGAGCTGTGCCTGGGAACTGTCTGGACACTTGGCTTGGGCTAAAACCGTGCCCTGGAACATTTTACAAATGCAACAACTCCGGATGCTTTGAAACACTCCGAAGGTCTGCTTTTAAGGTGAACAGCCCAAATGTGGCCTCAATGTCCAGCCCAGTATAAATCTTACCCAGTACCACACTTCAGGATCAGGCAATAAAGGAATGTTTGGTTATAAGCAGTCATGGGAAAAATAGAACTGTTTGGATACTGGGTTGAAACCCCAAAGCAGTTTTTATTGTTACAATCTCAATCTCGGTATTCAGCCCACAAATTATTACGATTTCAAAATTTCAGAAGGCTGAACCTTTACAGACAAGTGACTTTTTAAAGAATAAATTGTGAACATTTCTTTGTAATCATATTTCTTTTTTTTTTCATTACTGAGAAGTTTTACAAAATCACACAATCATATATTAAAATTTATAAGAATTTGGGAATGTCTGCAATGAACTATGAACAACTGGTAGATCATTCTGCCAATTATTTATGGAAAAGGTATGTTCCAAACTGTGTATCTGCTCATATAAAAAATTTATATATTCTGCATAAACTTTAGATCTGGAAGAATTCTGTGATTTAGCTGATTAAAAGAAATACTGGGGCAATATATTTCTTCTCGTCTTTCATTTCTTATTTATCCTAAGCTTTGTAGGCTGACTTTTTTGATTATCTGGGGAATACCAACTATGCTGAAAACAAAATTTGTCTGCTGTGAGAAGTTATTTCCCTGGCTTAAGTCCAGAGACTTTTTTTTAAGTTGGAAATATGCAGAAGAGTTGGTGAGAACTATGCACCACCCTTCTTTAAGTGCACATTGTGAATATTTCTAGGGAGAGCTCCAATGGGTTTAATACATGATAGCAGGGGGAAGATAGTTTTACATACTATTCCACGAGGACTGAAGAAGTGTTGTTGAGAAGTGTGCTGACTCAGACTGCCAAAACAGACCTACTTTTCAGAAGGTCATCTATGAACTTTGCTTAGCATGTATGAAAGAGTTCAAAGTAGGAAAAAAGCAAACAAATCACTTTGGATCAAATGGAAGATTCTCTTGCTTCCCACCAAAAATCAAAAGAATATTGCTGCCTGGTCAAATGAAACAACTTCTTTCATTTACGAAAATAAAAATAAAAATAAAAAATAAATAAATAAATAAATACTTCATTAGTTTCTGGGAAAATTCTGGGGAAGACAAAGACAGTTTTATGAAAAATACAAGTAAATTTAAAAATAAACTATTTGAAACGCTATATTGAATACATATTGACATTACCTGGAATGGTGAAGTCAGGGTATGAATCAGGTGATGTGTTCTCATGCAGCTCATTAAAACATGTGAGGCAAGGAGGTGTAACACTCTTCCCGTGTTGCTGTGTGGGTTACTCTGAAGTGCTTTTATTTTTTATTTTTTTAATTCCAGGCCCACCCCCATGCATTTCTTTACCAGAAGCAAATCTGTTCTTTGATGTGAACCTCCACAATTCCTGAGATCGACGGTTCTTTTCCTGCTGGTATAGCACATTATAAAGCACCACAGAAGATTTCATTTTACTACCATTACCTTCAGAAGTATGCCTCCCACTGACTTCACTGATAGCAAAATGAGATATTGGTACAGAATACACAATTCTCTTATGAAAGCAAGATCTGCACTGACTTCAATGGAAAATTTTGCTGCTAACGGAGCATAGGATTGAGCCCAGTAAGATGATTGCAAGAGTATGCTTTTCACCTTGACTAAAACAGAAACAATGGAATAGCCTTCCTTAGCTCTTCTTTTGTAAATAGATTTCCTATACTGCAATAATATTTATGATATTTACTTTGGGAGTATACTTTATCGAGTCAGAAATTGCGAAATGTAAATGTTAGAGCTTAATAGTCTGATTTATTTGGAATGCACAACAGCAATCGTCTGAGCTCTTTCAACCTCCCAGATGCATCAGGAGTGCTCTTAATTAGACTTAGTCTTTAAAACAAAAGAAACAAGTCTGTCTAGTTTTGTAGAGATATAATTTTAGCAGCTACATGATTATTAGACATTATTCATGCCATCATTCATATCATTCTTAGCTTGGGTATAAGATTATGGGTTCATATTCTGTATTTGTGCTTGAGAGTAATACTAATGCCACCATTATGATTATTAATGGATCAGTAACAGATGCTGTGCAGAGCAGCAGTTGTATGGTGTTCTTAGAAGAGGCTTCTGAATAGGGATGCGATACAAATATTGCTCATTCCTGCCTGAGCATTAAAGAGAACAGCAGAATTTGTTTTAAAAAAAAAAAAAAAAAGTAGGAACAGATCCTGGATGGCATATGTTCCTCTACTACAGAAGTCTGTAAGGTGAGAATTTCTTAAGGAAACTAATGGGATTTCACCAATAGCTTTGATAAACTTAGGGAAAAGACAACAGCAAACACCTCTGGCAGACCCACACAGGAGAGCCCAGGCAGCTGTGGCTCAGTCTGCTGTCCAGACTCTCACTCAACACAGCACTCTCCCAGTTGACTCCTAAGCCATACTCTCCAAATCCATTTGACAAAGCTACCATCAGTGATTTCTTTCCTTCTCCATGGCTTGATGCACCTGCAGGAGGTATATCTTTTGATCTGCTGATGAGCCACGTGCTAAATCTGAAGCCCCAGAGTGAAGGGAGCTCTTCCTGCTTTGTTCCCCCACCCCAGGTGGCACATACCCCACAGCAGCACAGCTCTTTTACCTCACAAGGGCACATGTCATGTATGGGGCAGCTCCCACACCAGCACCTTCCTCATCGGAGGAGAGGACGATCCCACCGGCTGTAGCCATTTCACCGCACGGAGCAGCAGGTGGTAATTCACTTCTGTAGAAGACTTTGGTCTTGCCTGCTCTTGCAGTCTGTGCATCAGGTGGGAATGGACGATACCCCTAGCTTTGGTACAGAGGTACCCGTCAGCACAGAGGAGGGATGGTGTTTCTGGGGCTGTATTTCAGGATCATCGTTTTCCAGCTTCAGCCCAGCTGGGCATTCTAGTTTGAATGCAAAAGCACTTAGATTCAATTAGGCCAAACTATCAGAAACAATTAGGAGCTCAAAGATTTCTAAATTAAATGTAGCTGAAGGGTGAAACATACATTTTCACACAGCAGGGACACCAGCTGCCGGGGGAGGCCTGGCGGGGCCGTTCTAACTCACTGTTACGAACTCCCCACTGACAGCAGGAAAAAGTTTAGCGTTATGTAAGATCAAAAATAAGGTTAGAGTGAAATTACAATTACAAAGTGCTAATTGAAGCACAGGCACAGTGACTGCTAGAGCTAATTAGAAAGGGACACAATTTCTGCATACCCGTCTCTCACTCAGAATGGGATCTGCCCCAGTTCAGGTTCTTCACATCACTTGATTTCCACTCAGAGCAGCTTTTGGCAGCTTGACAGGTGTTTGGCAAACACAATTTCCCATCTTGGCATTTTAGCTTATCTCTTCAGGGAGATGAAGGCTTACCAACATGCAGCATTCCTCCATGATATATTATTCAAATTAAAACCCTGCCGTATTGCAATTTAGTGCCAGGTAAATGAGAAATGTCCTGCAGTTGTATGTAGGTGCCCCAGAGCTCAGACTTGAACGCTTCCATGACAAAAGAAACTCGAAGAAAAAACCTCGTTGGTCAGGCAACAATTTAAGATTCTTTATAGCAATATTAAGTAATGATTCCAACTGTGTCCAGTATGGAAAATTAAGCCTTCCTTCTTTTTATATGTTTTAGTAGATATTAGTTCTGTTGTGTAATACAGCATTCTTGGAACAACAAAACGCAAAGCACTGCAAAACTCATTTTCTAAAGCTCTATATGCTTTTATTCCTCTTATCATGTAGATACTGTAAAAGATAATCATATGCTATTATGGGGGATTTATTCATGTTTGTACAGGTCTTTAAAAAAGTGGGAAATGGCTGTATTATCATTGCAATTTTTTGCTATTTTTGCTATTCTTTTACATTTGTCGATTTAGCACAGGGTAGAGCAGAAAATGCCACTTGCTAAATAACAACTCCTCTCTAGTAAAAGCAGGAAACGGGAGGAAGGAAACCTTGCATTAGAGGGCTAGCTACTGAGGAAAAAATAAATCACAGCACAACTTCACCCACTATTATTTAGTTTTAAATAAAACTAAAATCCTTTACCATTTTTGGACTTCAGTAATGCATACGCTTAGGTATGCACAAAACTAAAGAATGTGTTACGTGCCACTGCATGAGAATAGGACCTATAAAAATCAATGCCTTTTGGCAGTGACTTGGAAGAAGGTAAAAACGTGAGGAATTTCACCCACTGATATCCTTAACTCTGAGTTTTCCAATTCAGTAATGTGTAAAGTTTTAGAATGCAAACATGCTAAATGCTTGTTAACCATTTACACAATTCCAACCAATTCATTTTTTTCCCAAGTATTTCAGGTCTCTCTCTCTCTCTCTCTCTCTCTTTTTTTTTTTTTTTAAGTGTTTTAGCCATAATTATCATTGATTCCCATCCATCCTTTTATAAATCATGCTTACAAAAATATGGAACTGACTATTAGACTATTATCCTCATGTTGAAATTATGTGATTTAGAGAGTGGAAATTGCTTAGAAGAGGGGTGCTAAGAGTTCATAAGAATGGTGACTGAGTGACAGAATGACATCAATACATTTGGCAATGCAGTTTTTATTTCCATCAGTACTAGTAATATTAACTATTTATAAAATACTAAATCAATATTGTAAAGAGAAAACATTGCGCAGCTCAAGGCAAAATGGGACCTTTTTTTTTTTTTTTTTTCTATTGCAGCTGGTCTACTGCAGCTCTCCCCAGGAAAAGGACTGAGCATAATGTTGTAAGTATGTAAGTATTGTATGTACGGCTGAGGGAGCTGGGATTGTTCAGCCTGGAGAAGAGGAGGCTCAGGGGCGACCTTATTGCTATCTATAGGTACCTTAAAGGAGGCTGTAGAGAGGTGGGGGTTGGTCTATTCTCCCACGTGCCTGGTGACAGGACGAGGGGGAATGGGCTAAAGTTGCGCCAGGGGAGGTTTAGGTTGGATATTAGGAAGAACTTCTTTACTGAAAGGGTTGTTAGGCATTGGAATGGACTGCCCAGGGAAGTGGTTGAGTCGCCATCCCTGGAGGTCTTTAAAAGATGTTTAGATGTTGAACGTAGTGATATGGTTTAGTGGAGGTCTTGTTAGTGCTGGGACAGAGGTTGGACTAGATGATCTTGGAGGTCTCTTCCAACCTAGACGATTCTGTGATTCTGTATCACAGATGCTAGCAGAACAAAGTTATCTCGATGTATACCTGTAACACCTAGGAGACCAAGCCACAGACCAAACTGTGACTAGATTAGGAACTGTGTGGAGATGTAAAACTGTTGCTAATCCAAAGAAATTACGAAATGTGTATGCTAGAGAAGATACAGAAGTGCTATTAGACTTGAATAGGCCTTACTATGGAAAACCTTGTAAAAAAAAATAGCATTTGTGAGATGCAGTTTTTAGACCATGTTAGGCTAAAAAGAGATGACAAAGGAAAAGGCAAGACAGGGATAGTGGAAGGAATAAACCAGCTTTAGGTGCATTGTTGTACCATTTCCCAGACCAGGTCAAGCTGGTTGAGGTAACCACCTAACTGAAATAATTAGGGGAAGGTCAGACATATGCCATTTATAAAGCAGGGTCATAAATTACAGATGTCCATTCATATTTGGTGTAGTGCAGACTCGTGTTACTGATTAAACACCAAGAGAAGACATCTATCCATCAGTCTAAGAAAAAGACTCAGGGGACACCTTCCAATACATAAGGAAAGCTGGGGAGGGACTCTTTGAATGAAAATAAAGGGTTGGTGATTTTTTTTCTCTTTTTCCTTTAGCAAGATTCTTTTAGGAAATGGAATAATGGTGGAAACTCAAATGTCATCAGAGTATCTCAGCAAAATTAAATGCCTCAAGACTCTCTGAAGCAATTTGGTTGCCTATTATCATTTTCAAAATGATAGGGAAAAAATCAGACTTCTTTAACCAACTCAAGTGATGCTAAGAAAAGAAGGAGTTAGGCATATGTGTGATTGTGTAAATAATCATATTATTTTAAAATTCTTTCATCAGAAATATGTAAAGTTGGAACAGGGAATCAAAATAAGCCAACAAAACAAAAATATAGGTGAATATGTTTGCTAATATACTCACGTTTGTAAGAATAATAGATTTCCTTTTTGTTCTTTAAGAGAATCAAAGAAAACTAATTTACTGAATTAATTTAATTACCACATTTATGAGTCAGTATTTTGAAAGCTCATAGTTTTTCTCATGCTTGTTCAAAAGCCAAGATATGAAAGGAACACTAGTCGGACATTAAGTGGAATTAATGAATTCCAGTCACTCTGATGGCACGGGAGGATTTGGCTGTAAATATCAGGTAGTTTGTTGGAGTGAAGTAATGATAATTTTCAGACCTAATACCTAAAACCTAATTCCTTTGCATGCTGTAGTAATCTCTTGCCAGTCGCTTTTAATATAGTTTTACTGCCACCCTATATACTCCAAAAATATGCTCAATTTCTCTAACAAGATCATAGAATGTACCGGTGAAGTATTTTCCATTTTGATTTTTAACATGACAAAGCCTTCAACCTTTAATGAGGTTTTACTGAGTTACCCCTAGATGGCAGTCTACAAGGATGGAATTAAAACTAAATTCCCCATGAGTAAAATCTTCCTGCAACTTGGCTTTTTTTTTTTCCTTTTGCGTTTTGCTTATCAATTAATCCAAAATGTTGCAAAATGAGGATGAACTTACAATTTCCTTCTTTGGCAGCAATAACAGGTAAAAACAGGGAGAAATAATATTCCCAGTGCTTTGCATACCAAATTGGCTTGGAAAGTCCTGTTTTCAAGGTCATGAATAATCTTTGTTCATCATCACATGATGGCTGATCACTCATGTTCTTTTTCCTTTTTTTATTTTTATTTTTACAGATGATCCCTTCTGAATATCTTGCTGCTGGCATAACTGCAACATGTACTGCTGAGCTGTGTTTTTGCTGTTGCGGTCCAACAAGCTGGAAGGAAAGCAACTCACTTGCAAAAGTTTCCTGTCACCATTTAAAGTGTTCTTTCCTTTGGAAAGATAGTATTAATGTAAAACGATGCCTGATTTCTTGTTTCTGACACTTGATCAGCCCCAGAAGGTTTCTCTCCCCAGTGGCACAGCTGTTACATTTCTCTGAAACCCCACTCCTTCATTTTTGTTGTACTCCACATGCCTAGATCTCAAGCCACGTGGCAGATCCAATATACTTTCAGCCTAGAAGATTACAAGAAGATGTGTATTTTTTATATTGTATGGTTGCTCAAGGACTATGTATCTGACTGCAAGTGCACCCACAGGCATGCTTGGCTGGACCTCTTGTCATCCAGGCACATACCCCAAGTACGATGCCTGCTGCCTGGGGTCAGGTAGGCTGCAGGGGTGAGGTGCAGACACAGTGCTCTCACTGCTGCTCCCCAGACCCTTACTCAGAAAAGCACAGTCTGGAAGATCCCTTCATAGCTCATGAAGTGCATTTCCTTCATGATTACAGGTATGTATCCAGACATGGTGTGTAAACAGCACGATTACCCAAAAACTAGACTTCCTAGGCTTTTTTTCATTAGCTGGCTGTGTAAACATAAGGCTAAACAGTTATCTCCAACACCTGCTCCATCTTTTATGCAATATAGGACATAGCAATTGAGAAGAAAAGGAAGGGGACAAGCCCACCATTTCTAAAAGAAAATTAAACAAGTAGTTATTCACTCAAGTACTCATTCACTTAAGGGGTCTAGGAAAAAAAAAAAAAAAAGGCAAATGAAAAAGTAACACAGAAAGCAAAAACTGTGAAAATTCTTTTCCCCAATTATGAAAAAAAAAAAGTGTTAAGAGACTCCCATTATAAGAGAGTGAAAGATGGATGTAAGAATTATTATTTTTGAAGTTCATTACAATATTAACACAACATGGGAGTTTCACCAAAAACAAACAACAAAAAAAGCTGTCTCAAGACCTGGGAAGGATCTCAAGGACTCCAGAGAGTTGACCCATATGCCTGCAGTTGGGCTTATTAATCAAGCCACTGAAAGCAAAGAACAGTGCAGTGTTACAGGCAACAAAGATGGAGAGGGTTTTAAAGGGGAAGATGTATGGGAAGTGGCTGAAGTCTCTTGGTTTGTTCTGCCCATAGAAGAGACTGAGGGAAGGCCTCATGGTGGCCTGCAGCTTCCTCACGAGGGGAGCAGAGAGGCAGTGTGGTGGTTTTACCCTGCTGGGCAGCTGAACTCTGCAACCACTCTCTCACTCCCCTCTTCAAAGGAAAATACAATGCAAAGGGCTCAAGGGTTGAGGAAAGGACAGGGAGATCACTCAACAATTAATGTGATGGGCAAAACAGAGTAGGAAGACAGTAAAATTTATTGCCTATTACTAACAAGCTAGAGAAGTGAGAAACAAAGGAAAGGAAACAAAAACACCTTCTCCCCATCCACCCTCCTCCCCCAGAGCAACACAAGGGAACGGGGAATGGGGGCTGCGGTCAGTGCCTAACTCTTTCTCTCCGCTGCTCCTTCACGGTCACTCCCTGCCCCTGCTCCTCGTGGAGTCCCTCCCACGGGATGCCGTCCTTCCCAAACTGAGCCTGCAGGGGCTGCCCACAGGAAACAGCTCTTCAAGAACTGCTCCCACATGGCTCCGTACCACGGGGTCCATCCATTCCCAAGGAGCAAACTGCTCCAGCACGGGTCCCCCACGGGCGGCAGCTCCCCCTAGACCCCCTGCTCCTGCGTGGGCTCCTCTCCACGGGCTGCAGCTCCGGCCCGGGGCCTGCTCCTGCGGGAGCTCTCCATGGGCCGCAGCCTCCTCCAGGCCACATCCACCTGCTCCACCAGGGGCTCCTCCAGGGGCTGCAGCGTGGAGATCTGCTCCATGTGGGACCCATGGGCTGCAGGGGGACAGCCTGCTCCACCAGGGGCCTCTCCACAGGACGCAGGGGAACTGCTGCTGCATGCCTGGAGCACCTCCTGCCCAACTTCTGCACTGACCTTGGGGGCTGCAGGGCTGCTTCTCACTCCTCTCTCCCAGCTGCTGTTGAGGCGCCTTATTTTTATTTTTTTTCTTTCCTAAATCTGCTCTCCCTGGGCCCACCCATTATCATCGCTCCCTGGCTCAGCTCTGGGCAACAGCAGGTCCCTTTTGGAGCTGGCTCTGATCTGACATGGGGCAGCTGCTGGGCTCTGCTCACAGCAGCCACCCTGTGGCCCCCCTGCTACAAAAACCTTGCCATATAAACCCAATACAGGCAGGTGCTGATCTCTTCTCTCTGGTGACCAGCAACAGGACCTAAGGGAACACCATGGAGCTGCCAAGGGGGAGGTTCAGGCTGGATATCAGGAAAAAGTTCTTCACCGAGAAGGTGGTTAGGCACTGGAACAGGCTCCCCAGGGAAGTGGTCACGTCACCAAGCCTGCTGAAGTTCAAGAAGCATTTGGACAACGCTCTCAAATATAAAGATTTTTGGATAGTCCTTTTTGGAGCCAGGAGTTGGACTCCATGATCCTTGTTGGCCTTTTCCAACTCTGGATGTTCTATGATTATATGTTTCAAAACATGCTTGGGGCCACCTAGCATGAAAGCAGCTTCACAGAAATAAATAAATAAATAAATAAATAAATAAATAAATAGGCATCCTGGTACACACAAAGTTGAAAATGAGCAAGCAGTGTGCCCTTGTGTTCTGCTTTAACTCAGCAGGCAGCTCAGCACCACACAGCTGCTCACGCACTCTCCCTTGCTGGGAAGGGGGAGAGAATCTGAAAGGTAAAAGTGCAAGAACTCATGGGTTTAGGACAGTTTACTAGCAAAAACTGTGCACGAAAGCAAAGCAAAACAAGGAATTCATTCGCTATTTCCCATTGGCAGCCAGATGAGCACAAACTGGAACACAGGAGGTTCCCTCTGAATACCAGGCAGCACTTCTGTGCTGTGCAGGTGACCAAACACTGGCACAGGCTGCCCAGAGAGGCCGTGGGGGTCTCCCTGCTTTTGGAGATCTCCATAAGCTGCCTGGAGATGGTCATGAGCAGCCTGCTGTGGGTGGCCCTGCTTGAGCAGGGGGTTGGAGCAGATGGGCTCCAGAGGGCCCTGACAGCCTCAGCCATTCAGTGATTCTGTAAATAGTCAATGTTCTTGCTTGGCTATTCACTTGATCAGCATATTTTCCCTCTTCATAACTCACAGAAAACCTGACTGCTGTCTTGAGAGACAAATAATTTTGACTGTGTCTAGATCTGAGATCTAAGATAAATAGCTATAAAATATGTGATAAAGCCCAAGAAAGCATGGCACATCAGAGTCATGGAGCATCATGATCTCCATCTAATTGTTAGCTTGGAGACTTGTTCTATGATAGCATAAAAACAAATGTCTGTAAATATGTATTAAAAAGGATGCATTGTTTTCCTTCATATAATACCCATTTTATGCTCCGCTGGAGCCAGGTGAGTTCAGTGATCCATCAGTGCACTGTTTTTAAAAAGTATTTCCACAGAATCTGGAATTGTGTATACCTGTAATTACGCTATCATCAACATTTGTAACTGTACATTTATACCCTGCTTCTTGCAAATCGTAGTGGAGAAGCAAGGGCTACTCTTTGAATTGCTAATATAAGGTGCTGTCAAAAAAACAGGTTACAGAGGTTTGGACATTACAAAAGATTGAAAATATTTTCCCTTAGTTCCCCTGTATCTCAGTGGATTCTTGCTAAAACAGGAATGACACCATCCCCCTCTCCCACAGGAACGATGTGATGGTACATTCATTCAGTCGTCTGAAGCACCTATAGCAAGGAGCACAGGAAGAGTAACAGGAACATGTACATCATCCAAGCTGAGCTGGGATAAGGACCAGTGAACAAGGGAAGAGGTGTCCCACAGAACAGCACGATGACGAAGGGAATAGGTGCTCAGGAAGTGACTTCATCTGTCCTAGTCACACAAGGACCAGTGAGGAAAAAAATAATATATTTTTAAGACTTATATCACACTGTTGATTCACAAAAGGTGCAAGCTAATGTGTAACCCATGCACAGATGTGCATACCTAACATGTCTTTACTTTTGAGACAGTTACTTTATAACCTTACCAATGTACCATTAACAATTTTAATATTACTGAAAGCCTTTGCCTTATTCCCACAGACAAAACAAAAATTGGCATCGTTTTAAACTAAAAAAAAATAAAAAAATTAGCCTGACTAAAACAATCTTTAACTCTTCAGCTGTGTTTATCCTACAAGGCCAAAAGTGAGCATTTCCTGTCAGAGAGATGCTCACAGCTTTGCAGGGTCTTTCAAAAAGCTGTGCAGTCTTGTACTGCTCTCTCAGCATTAATAAGTATATGAAGACTTTGGGTACTTCAAAAAAAATTAAATAGATAAAGCACATCACTGAAAATTGATTTAGCCAGTTTCCAGCCCTTATCTTTGCCATGGGCAAGTAACTAAGGGTACTGTTTCCGTCTTGCATCAAGGACTGATGGAAACCAAATGCATTTTACAAAGAAGAGTGGGAGAATAGCAATTGTGAGTGGAGCTACAAAAGAAGACTTTTAGTATGTATAAATTTGTACCATGACTGGGACATATTGATTGACTGACCATATTGATCCCGACCCATTCCTGTCTCATTTTCATTGATAAGGGACTCGATACTAAAAGAAAACACAGTGTTTGTTCTGTTTTTGCTGATTAATGGAGTATCTTTATTAGATATTCTCACAAATGGCTGTAGGGAGGTAAATATTCACAGAGGACTTAACATAGCGCCCAGTACTGCCTATGTTCTCCCAATTAGCTTCAGAGAGATGGCATTTTTGGTGCCATAGAGGCCAGCGTTCAAAGTACAAACACAAAATAAGCTTTGTCTCAAGGGAGATGCAGACAAGTTCCTAATTTTACTCAGAATCCGCAGATCATATTTCTTTCTTTCCTTAGCTAGAAAGGATTTCAATGCCTGTCAAAAGAGGAGACTGAGGGTAAGATGACACCTTTTTTTTTCCTGGAATTACTTACTTGGGCTACAAAGAGCTCAAGTTCAAATGTCCTCCACACAACACTCAAATCCCAGGAGTATATGCTGGCCACTGAGATATGCTGATGGGAGGTTCTTTCAACCTCTTTTGCTGAAACTTTTTCAAAATTTCACTGAGTAAGGTGGAGAATCAGACCCGTCAGAGTGCTGCAGAAGCCTGCACATCACATCTGGAAGAGGCATGTGAGCTCTGCTCTCTTAAGTAACTATAATAATTTCATATGAAGTTAAAAATCTTTCAAATATGGCAATGAGAATTTCCATGAAAAGATAACCATGTGCCCACTAATCAAAGTTTTGCTATGTGGGTTAGAAATGTTGGTTCAGCTTCCTTCCTGAGGAGACTGGTTTTCCTCAGACTGGCTCTTAAGCAAAATCAGAGAAAGGAGTGATCACCAGTGCTTTTTCTTCTTAGGTTTCCAGCAAATTAAAAAGTTGGTATGACAAATGCTCCATTTCTGGTAGGACTTTTTCTTTTCCTTCTGTTGGCCCACACTTCCTTTGCTTTCCTTGCATATATTTCCAGGACTAGCCTCCCACTTCAATGCTTTGATCTCTCCCTGTAACACCGTTGAGCTAGCAAGTAGCAGTAAAATAAGAAGAAAAGAATGAAGATACAGGGATTTGGGAGAGTTGGGAGGGCTGCATTTCTGGAAATTTCATTTCAAAGCATTACTAAAAAAACTTGCCAGTCTGTCCAAGTCATTGGTAGCCCAAAGGAATACTCTGAAAAATAGAGATATTTTACATACGGGATAAAAAATGAGGCCATCTGGGAAGAGGTATCATTGTATATTCCTAGCTAAAGAGAAAGAAGGGAGGGAGAAGGAAAAGTGTTCTGATGGACTTAGCAAACAATTAGCTGTGACAACAATTAGAGTAGTAAATTATATTGTCTACAGTGGCCTCGATATATTTTCTTCTGCTGGAACTGGAACAGTTCTTAAAACTTCCCCAGCACTCGGAAGCAGGTGTGTTTTATGAGACTGGGAAAGCTAATTTTGGAAGAAAGAATTGTGAGTCTTTGGCATCAAGCCCGTTACAGTTTGGAAAGCGGAGGCTGATTTATGGAGGAAGTGGTTTTTTGTTTTTTTTTTTCTTCTGCTGTTACTTTTTTTTTTTGATTTAATCTCTACTGTGTAGAGCTGGGTCAGGGCAGCTACCCTTCAAAAATGTCCCTGGGAAGGTAAACAGCACGTTACACACCTCTTTGCATGCAGATGTCAGCTTCCTCTGCTAAACTTCTATCTGCTGCTTTTCCATAAAATTTCATACTGCGTTATATTTTGGCATAATCAAGAAGAAAATGAGACAGGAAATAATAAAAAGAAAGATTCAGCAACATGCTAATGGAATGTAATGCTGCTGCTTCAAAAACTGGGGCAGGGAAGAAGAGGGAAGAAAATGCTATCAACAAAAGACATTTGTTGTTCTTCATTTCTTCATAGACATATTTCCTGGAACTTCATTTCCCCAAACAGATCATTGGATCACTCCTTATTTCATCAATAAGACCAGTCGCTTCAGGGATTTTCTTACAGTCTAGATATCCAAGAACTTGCAAGGTCATTGAATACCACATTGAATGCTACCTGGAACTAAAGTTTAACTTGTAAAGTGGATGAAAGGATAATGCCAGATTCAAAGGCTGATACAGAAGAATGTGTACATCTGTGAGTTGGGTCTAACCACAGCAAGAGTTAATAGAGCAGATCCCCCAGCCAGCAGAGGCACTCACCTCAGTTAAGTTCAGTCTAGCTACGGTTGTGAGCCACAGATGAACAGCATAAAAAAAAAAGCTCTTAAAAATCAGCTCTTCCCTTGGCAACATCCATTCATTACAGTGCTCACACAGAACGCTGACCATGCGCCCTTTTGCTCTTTACTTGTTCTCCAAGGAGGTAGGTTAGTGTTAACATGACATCTCAGCTACCTTGGCTGCTAGCTGTGTAGTTCCCTATTATAGGCTCTGTACTGCAGCTGAGACAAGACTGCGTGTCTTATTAAGAGCTGGCTTTGTGATGTATGCTTGGAAATTCATAACTTTTGTATTTTATGAGGCAAAGAACAATATCATTATCTTGTCTAAGAGTTCTCTCATAACAAGATTTTGCTGTACAAAATTGTAACTGTTATTTCCTTCCTCTGCCACTCTTCCAAAGACTTACCTAACAGGCTGCTAGACTGATTTGTATAAAGACCTAACAGCTGTTCCCTTGCTATGATTTTCCCTTCAGGGCTGTGGAGTGTAATAACTTTCTGTAAAAGAAAAGCAAATTAATCATGATTATTTTTCAATGCATCTTCACTCCTCATACAATTTGTCATTAACTACTTATCATGTAGGCACTACAATCATAGGTGATGACAAATGCAAAGACAATGGACTCATCATCTAGTTTTGAGGCCTTCTTACTGCTGCTGCTCAAGGAAAAAAAATGGCTGTAAAGAGAGTTGTTTTTTTTTTTAATTTATTCTGTATATAGGACAGGCAGTTATATCCAAATTACAATGAAGCCTCAGGGGAGGATAACAAGTGAGACACAAGCATGGATTGTTTGTTGCCATAAATGATATTATACACTTACGTGTACAATAATATATGGTTAAGCAGTGATCATTTCTGCGTACTCATTGCTGAAGTAAGAGCACGCGCACAACTGGTAGTGTTCATCCCAGCCTGAAGCACTCAGGCTCTGCCTATTCAAGTTGTTACAAACTGCTCTTTCCATGGTCAAGTTGCATGACCTCTGTACTGTGGCTGGTTGCTTTTTTCCCCAGCAGAATGTTCCTGTTATCTTCAACACACTATAGCATGTTTCCTTATTAGAAATCTTATGTTGCCAGCTGCGACTTCCTGATAACCTCAGCAGCAGGGCCACGGAACAGCTCACACATACATATTACATACATCTCTCTTCACCTGCTGCTCACTGCAGAGAAGGTGCACTGGAGAAGAAACTGAAGCTCTGATTCTCTGTCACCCCTTATTTCACGGATTTGTCACATCCCAACGCTACATCCCAAGTCACCATGTGCAGCTCCACATCCACCTTGGCCACACTGTGTAGCTCCACAAACACCAGCCTCTGCTGTCCCAGCAGAGTCTTGTGCTCACCTAACAGAGAGATCAGTGACCAGCTTGAACGCAGACAGCTCTCCTGTGGAGGTGACTTGGCTTGTGGCAGGGTGTTGTGCCATAGCCATCTCTCCTCTCTGCCATAGCAGAGGTCTGAGACACCGTGGGTGCAGTTTGCAGTCCTGATGTTTATGCTTTATAACCAATATCTGTTAGAGTTTCTAGGGCATGACAGGTCCAGGCATCCACTACATCCAATTGCAAGATGCCTGATGAGAGAGACAGGGACAGGAGCAAGTCACTACTCTTCTTTCTCTCGTGCCCTGGATTACAGTTCAATCATTTCTTCCAGTCAGATGGAAACAAGATGAAACTTTGGAAGAATCAAATGGTGTTGAAAAGAGAAGGAAGCAGGAGCACTGCCCACAGGAGACACGATGGGAGAGGTATGGGAATGGGGAGAAGGAGCTCCGCTCAGCTTCCTTTCTGCAAGGCTTCAAGAACTTTCCTCAGTACTTAGCTCTATAGGGCTAGTTATCCTTAACAGGAAAAGCGAAGGACCCACTCCAGGAATTAGTTCATATTTTCCAGTTTCCTGGTAATAAATAATGGAAATATATCTGATTGAAGGTATCAGTCAACACATACGTGTGTTTTCTTCCTTAAAGCCAGAAAGTCCAAGTAGTTGAAGTCTATTTTTTTCTGCTACCCTACTCTTGCGATTTTAAGTATCTTGGAAGCTTCAGAAATATTGTGAAGTTCTCCTCTAATTCCACTTGGCAGATTACAAATTGGATTGTGAAATTTGCCGGTTAAAAGTGAAGGTTTATTTTTGTTAGCTAGTATTTATTGATTATAACTTCTGATTTTCCTTCCTCTGAACTTCACTTAAGTAAGAAGAAAACACATAGAAATTCAGATCTTAAAAGAGTAAATTGCTAGAAGAGCCCAAGATAAGATGTCCTGTACCTGCAAATAAATAGCACTAGGAAATAACCAACAATAAATAAAAGTTATTACTGAAAATCCTCCTCTAGGAAATCTTATCAAGTCTGATCAAGCTTACTTTAATAAGGCATAAAAAGCTTTTCCAGAGATGACAAAGTAAGCTTGTAGAGAAGTTAGAGTAGTGAACCTCTAAGTGAATTATAGCCCTTGGCCTTTGCAGTCAAAAACAGACCTAACAGGATCTTTGAAAAAAAAAAAAAGAAAAAAGAAAAAAAAAGTCAACCTGACAATCTTGGGGTTGTACCCGTTCATTTTGTTCTAAGACCCCAACCCCAGGACTGAACTTTTAGGAAACCTAGATGTACCACGCCTGACACATTACTCACATGAAAAGGGAAAAGTCCCATATCTGAAGGATTTTGATGGAGTCCTTAAATGAATTAAAACAGATGTTTTAAAAAACTGCAGGGTGTGGTACATGTAAACAAAGGGAAACAATGACAGTGCTGACAAACAGGAGATGGCTATGAATCACTGAAAGTTATGTGCTGAAAATGCAGAGGGCATAAGCAAGAATGTGAAGATTCCAGAAGAGGGAAGCAATGAATAATTGTCAACATTTTATCATTTAGAAGTAATTTATCAACATTTCTCACCCTACACCTTGTTTTGAAGTAATCAAACCATATGAAGATGGGTGACCCACTACCTTAGAAAAGTCATGGTGGTAGCTAAGATCAGCTGTGGCCTCATCCTAACACAGCAGCTGTGTTAAAGCTAGCGGCTAGCTTTCGTCTCTGAGCTGAGCAAAGCCTGAAGAAATTCTTGGTTATGCAATTCATTCTGTTTGCAGCCCAAGTAGTTCATTTATAACCACTGCTTCTCTCAATGGTGGGCTATTAATTCCAGCCCTCACAACTTTGTGTGGAGTCTAGAGTGGAACTGACACGTTGTTTGCAGTAATTCAAAAATCTCTCTATATATGGTTTTGTCATAAATTTCAGCTCTTAGAACCATGTGATTAAGGGAGAATCCTTTTTTTTTTTTTTTTTTCCCTTAATTCATCACTGTCATGGTTTTAGAGAAACAGTTGAGAACACAAACTGTGAATAGTAAGTACAGAGTACAGCAAGACAAAATGCACTGACTTCGATTTTATGATTCTAAGCCACTACCATAGTTTCTTTTGTTGTTGTTCTTTGCTTGTTTGTTTATTTGTTTTATAATACAACATGTATGTAGTGGTCAGTGTTAGGCTTGTCCTGTGCAGTCTAACCCTTCTTGAGCAGCAGGGTCAGCAGTGAGATCACTTCCAACCTCAACAGTTTCGTGATTGTGTGTCTTCAATCTTCAGTCACTTCATTATACTTTTAAAGGGGTTCACCTCATAAACAGAAATGACAAATATTGTTTTCTGTTGCTATGTGCTGATCATTTCCCAAACGCTTCCCCCTGTGAGTGAGTGCACACATGCACGCTGTTACTCACACACAAACGCAGGCACAGATGGTCCTTGCTCTTATCTAGTCTATGCAAATAACGATTTGGGTATATTAAAAAGAATAACCAGAATTATGTTTAAGTACCTGTGTCAGAAAGATAACATGAGCCAATATGAAAATGACATTTAATTAATCGTATTAAGTCAGTGACAAACATGAAAAACGTGAATGTGCCGTTCTCAGAATTCTCTCCAAAGCAATTTGTTGCGCACATCTGGATTCACATATTTCCTCCAAAGAGGTAGTGAGGTCTGTGAAACAAGCCTTCACATGCAAGCCCTCCACCTCCCATTTCTACTGTGATCATGCCTCTGTGGGTCTGAGAGGCACAGCATCTCAGAAGACTCCTAAAACATGGATGTACAGTTTAATTCACCATTTCCCAGCAGCCTTGTGTCAACATGTCTTGAGGAGAGCGCCTGTCGTGCCTGATCATTGTGAATCTGAAACACAGTATGAGATCAGTTGATTAGATTGCACTATGCACTGTATGGAAATCATAAACTACAAGTTACATTTAAAGTAAGTAAGCACACCTTGCCATTTTTCAAAATAGCTCCTTCACACTGTCTCATACGTTGCTGAAGATGCTGGCTTCAGAGCTCTGATGAAAATGTAAACAGTGGCTGGCCAAGTACCTCTAGTTTTAGGAAAACTCCTCCCAGCAATTTATTTCTGCTCTGAAAGCTGTAGTGCTAAGAAGAGTTGTCTACCTGCCTTTTATTGGCCAGATTGCATGCATTTTACCAGGAAGAATCTGTTTGTTTGCTTTTTTAAAAAAGATGACAGCATGGAGAATCGTTTTGAATGCAGGTACCTCCACGAAGCGCACTTGAGATTGTAACGTACTTATTGAGAACACTAGAAAGGAAATCATATACATTCATATACTTATTGTTGATATTCAATAAAAAATAAAGTTGTATTTCATTTAAAGATGTTACAAGGTGTTCAGTACAGTGACTGCGCAGCAAAGAAATCCTGCATTAGAGAGAACCATAGGTCCAATTACAAAAATGTTGTAGTTACGAATCCAACAGGTACAATACTAAATGGCAAATGTCAAGACAATCTTTTGATAGAATATAATTCATGAATTGAAGTTGTTTCCACCCTCTTTTTATAGAAATCCTAGTCTATCACAAAACTTGTCTGTTAGGTACATGGTTTCTGTTCCTAAAACAGCTGAGTGTGAAGCCCACACTAATGAGGAATTGCTCTGCCAGAACCACAAGCCTCAGGAATGCATGGCCTGCAGGGAGTGGTAACCAGTAGCTGAGAAGCTGTGAAGAAGATTTTGCACTTGCAAATCATCTTTAATGAATATTTTTTTTACCCCTTCTCCCATTCAAAACCAAGGACTTTATTTCCAATTCCAAGTGCCACTAATTAACACAGAAGGAAAGGTTTGCAACCTGAGACCAAATGTCAGCATCTTTCAGTATTTTCACTAAGCAGCTCTCTTTATCTGAAAAGTTACTCAGTTTAACACAGCTGCTTGCATTAATGTTATTTATTTCCTTGCTATGTAAACTTAAATGCTCATTGAAGTTGCCCGTAAAGAAAATATATCTATGGCTAGCGGAAATAGTCCTTAGTTTATGGACTAAGTATCCGCAAATGAATGCGTATCCGAGACATCAAGATCAACATTGCCCTCATGTATTACTCTGCGCATTGCAGTGTTTCAGCATTGAACGTACACAGAACCCACTTAGCTGGTACCTAAGAAGCAAGTCTGCGGTTCCAAATGCTACATGTGCTGAGCCTCCCAGTAAACTTTTTGAATTTAGCAGCTGGAACTGCATCAACTTCATCTGGCTCTTCCGAACATATGTAGCAGTATAACATATCCAGCAGTATAAATGCAGTAATCTTTTTGAAAACCATCATCTGTCAAATGGTATGTTGTTTTACTGGACAAGTTCAACATATCTGCATGGAAAGTCTTACACCATGACATCTACCTAATTTGCCACTCATCTCGTGAGAGTGTTCACATGTTAGCGTTTTACTGAAAAAAAATAAATAAAAATAAATTCTTCTAGCAGCAAAGACAACTTCATCGTTTTAAGCTACTTAAACTTTCTTTCTGCATCCTTTTCCTTGGGAAAAAAAAAGTAACTTAAATGAACAACAGTCACAACATTAAACAGAAAAACAAACAAACAAAACAACATCTGCCTGTTGCCCATTCATGTTAATCAAATATTAACAATGTGTTTGTAGTAAATATTTATGGAATGCTTACTCTGGTGTCCTGCGAACATACTGTCATTCTTAATGCCCAGCTAAAAGCCAGATGTTTAGCTCAGATATACTACCATACTATTAAATAGTCCTTCAATGTTTATATCTATGTATTAAGTGAAATTTACTTTATATTAACCAAAATTAATTCACTCACACTCATTTCTTTTTACAAATATTTAATTTTCCATTAAAAAAAAAAAAAAAGCTGTAGGATCACTGCAAGTTAGCTTTTCCCTCTACTTTTATCTATAGATGTGTTTATCTTTCTGGTCTGAATACACAGATCTCTATTGTATTACATGCCAGCTTCATGAAGAGGCATAAACACGATTCCCAAGAGTCATTCTGCATTTTACCCAGAGACTGCCTCGTGCAAAATATAGAAACAGGCCAAAGAGCTGGGGCACCTCCCTTGGGCACCTCCCCAGGCTGAAAGCTCTGAATCCACCAGGCTTATCTCGTCCTTCTGCTTCTTACATCCATGGCCGTTTTGTGGGAAGGTTCATTATAAGGGCTCAAAACATGCTTCTCACCCACTCCATAGCTTGGTGAAGACAGACTGTGTGAAAGCACAGACATACCATACTTGCTTAGTACTCCTGAAGGACTGTCGAAGCAGCACTGAAGCAACACACAGGAAAAGGTACAAAAAGTAAGAGATAAAGTATACATTATTACTCTGCTTTTCCTTACCTAGTTAGCAAGTGGCATTCACGTTATTTTCTCTAGAATGAATTTCCTGGGCAGAAACTAAAATTTAGTCTAGAACAAAGCAGCTATATTCTAATTGTAAAACCTTTGTTTTTTTTCCACGCAGGAAGGAAATGAAACGATCTCCATTGAGTGAGTCATACCATGCTGACAAAAGACAAATGGGCATGCTTATTCTGCAAGACTTTTTCTTAACTTCTCATTTGCTGTTACTGTTCTCTTAGCTTTCTCCTTCGTTATACTGACATGAGGTGAAAACAGCAAGAGAGCCCAGGATGTTTGACTTGTTAGATTTGCCACGAGCAGTGCAACTGTAACAGACAAATATTCCAGGATTTCAGAAGTTTGGGCCAGATAAAGACAGACATTTTTATAAGTCCATGCTTTGGACTCCATCTCCTTAAATCACATTTTAAGTACATTGTCTTGAGTACAGGAGTAGGAAAGCTTCGAGTTGGTATTGTTACTTCAGAAAATCTGCTAAAAGCTTGTCTGTCACTCTAGCTTCAATATGTATTTTTAGTCCTGTCTTTCAGTAGCCTCAACAGTACCAACCCAACAGAAAGCTATGCGTGCATGGCAGAGCTGGAGGTCCAGAAATAGTGACAGTTAAATATTACGATTTTCCATAAACTGAAAGAAGAACTGACCAATTCTACAGTAGTGGAAATAGGCTGGTATTGCCTACTCCTGCCTCAAGCATCAGGTTTTTGGCTTGCTAAGAAGCTAGACTGGTACTTAATATCCTATTACGTAGGAGCAGCATTTTTGTATTCTGCATGGTGTGATGCATACTCCTCATAGAAACATAGAACTATCTCAGCTTCAGTTTGAGAGAGGCTGCATCACTCAACCAAGAGTCCATCAGGCAACAGATCCCTTTCCTTCACTGGCAAGTTCATATCTGGATGCAGATGTTTATGATTTTCTTCTAAACCCATTAAAATTTCTGGAGAGGGGAAGGGAAGGGAAGGGAAGGGAAGGGAAGGGAAGGGAAGGGAAGGGAAGGGAAGGGAAGGGAAGGGAAGGGAAGGGAAGGGAAGGGAAGGGAAGGGAAGGGAAGGGAAGGGAAGGGAAGGGAAGGGAAGGGAAGGGAAGGGAAGGGAAGGGAAGGGAAGGGAAGGGAAGGGAAGGGAAGGGAAGGGAAGGGAAGGGAAGGGAAGGAAGGGAAGGGAAGGCATTCTTTATGTTATCAGGTGTTGAACACTTGATTTTGTCATCTGTGCAGTGTCTGGACAGGATGGAAATAGAAAGCCTCTGCACTGCAGCTATACTGGTCTTGAAGGATACGCAGCACACCTCACAGAGGGGCTGCTTCCAGCAGGACTAGGGACTTTGACAGTCAAGCAGCTTTACAAAACATAGGTGCTAGGGCTTTGCCATGCACAAATAGTGCAGCAGGGAAGAGTACCTTCACCCTGGCAAGACTCTCTGGGCTAAGTTTATTTATTTGGACTTCACTAAGGGCACAGTCTTAAACAGATGGTCCGTGAATTCCAGTTATCTGGTAATTTTTATCCTCTAAGGATATAAATAAATAAATTGTAGCCCAGAAAAAGCTTAGCAGCTATTCTCTCTGCTGCTAAGTCAGAATCAAGTCAACCAGTGTGGTACTCCAGGTTTCTGCTTGTCAGAAGCCTGTAAAAGACTTATAAGAATAAAGTAATATAATTGCATAGAGGAGCAAATCTCCCTTCAAGGGAATAATAACATAAACCACACCGTTTGGCATCTTGTCATTCAGCAGATGTTAGTCAGTACCAGGAAGGACTCTGGGAATAATCCCTCTTGACTGAGGTTTTGCTCCAAAGCCTGCTACCAAACCCAGAGCATGCAGGAATCCCATGAGAAGTGTGGTCCCCCATGCTTTTGGGAGAACACATGCTCCAAGGCTGCTCTATCACTCAACAAAGCTCTCTGGAGCAAGGGAAGAGAAGAAAGGTCAGCCTTCGTTCAGCCAGAAAGTTCAGGCCCCTTCACGCATCCAGCTGAGTGGCTGTGCCCTGTGCAGTGCCCTTCCTGCAAAGCTGCCTCTGGCACAAGCCTGGGACTGGATTCTGCCAGGATGTACAGGAGGAACACGGAAAATACTGATGACTAAAACTCGCTACTCATGCCCTTGCACTGCTTCCAGTTTGCCTTACACAGGACTGCCCTTTTCTGATACTTTATCTTGCCATACTCTCACTTACTTCCAGAGGGTAATTGTTTTGATGTGCTGATTTTTCTCATGTAGTATTTGATCTTTTGACAAAAGGCTCCAGCAGGCAGTTTTAGGAGAGCTGAAGTGCTGACTTTGCAATCCCAAATGAGCCGGTTACATCAGACAAAAGCCACTCTGTGCCATGACTAATTTCAGATCCTCCCTACCAAATATTTCTCATGCAGAGTCCAGCCTTGTTCTCTTATACACAGAAAATTAAATTCTGTGCCTGTATTTCCTTCTGGCCTTTCTGCTGGGACACAAAATTATTCAAAACAAGCAGACAAGCTTTGGAGGCAACACAAGACACCGCTAATAACACTTGCTGTATAGCCTGCAAGGCCCCTTTGCATTTCACTACATGACTGCCCAGAGCATTCGAAGACAGCAGGAGCCAATCTTCTTCCCATAACTGCACCCTCAGTTGAGGTCCATTTTTTTTTTCTCCCTTTACCAAGGAAAGTTTCTTACTCAACTGTAGGACAAACCCTAGTCTGCGCCCTCCTGCCAACACTGAATTTTTAGCTTTCCATGCTTTTCTGCTTTTTCTGGCTTTGGCAGGAGGAGAACACCTCAGTCAGGCATGAGTATCTCTACAAACCTGCATTATGTACAGTGGTCCTGACTAACAGGTGCTGATGGATATTTCTCTTCACAAGTGCATAAGGTGGTGCTACAGACGTTAATCTGACCTTTGCACCTCTGTAAACACATAGAGGCAAATGCCTGATAATTGTAAAACAAACCTCAGAGGAGGTAAAGTACTGCTCTGTTTATAAGCTCGTTGTTCTGTAAGTGAAACTAATGTACACACAGTTGTCCTGCTCCCAGGAAGCTCTACTCATCACAAAACACAATTAAAATATGAATAATTAACCCATTTTATTGCATACAGTTTGGGACAAAACAAGGCTACGAAGAGGAAATAAAATCCAAGCCAATGCATAGTTCCTACTGATACGAAGACTTCACTTCTAGGTTAATTCTGTCCGGATAGCTAGCTGTCTTATAACTTCTGTTGCTGTAAGGAAACCTGCCATGCATCTCCCTTGACTGGCAGAATGCTGCATTTAGAAATAAAACGTGCTTTGGTTACGGCTCGCCATTCACATGTTTCTATGAATATTTTATGAAAGCAACGTAAGGTGTGACAAAAGGCAGTCTTTCTGGCTGCCACTGCAATTTCAAAACAAGTCTCCTAGATGTTATTTTCTCCTTACCTGTATAGACGGACTTCCTGGCTAATAGCCTTGCCTTCAGTTTTGGGGCATCAATGACTAACTACGTTTACCCAGAAAGACAGATGTACTCCACAGCAAGACCATAGCACATCTTGGTTCTCAGTCACCTTGGTTATGGGATCTCTTGAAAACACTGTGACTCCTCCACGTGTCTAGCTTTCCAGGAGAGATGTGACCTGGGTCTTCACCTGATTCAATACCGGGATGGTGCTAGGTGGTACATCTGAAACCAGCGGGTGGGAATTGCTACCAGGCTCCCCTGGTAGAAATTGCCTGGGGACTGCCAATGGAGACCCATTCATCTGTTCGAGAAGTAATGTGGGTATGAGGAGCTGCTGCCTTTCCTCATTAAGAGCTGCATGTTTTCACAGCAATTCAGCTATGTTTCTGTGGTGCATCTCTCTCTATATTTCTGCTTTCCCAAACACAGCAAAACTAGCAATATGTACTTTTCAGTGGTGACAATGTAATTTGAAATTTAGAAATTGCACTTTTTCCAGGAACACTAGAAGAAAAGTCCTCACACTCCATCTATTGCATATTAAGCAGTAAGGGGGAAAAGCGCTGAAGAACCCTAAGGGTGGTCCCCTCTGCTGGTGCCACCTCTGGACTGGTGAAGGGCCTTCTTCTAGCATGCACTTTAGTTCAAATAAAAGCTGACACAGAATTTTTCTTACCGATCATCCTCGTGACAGCAGAGGCCAACTTCAGTCGGTTAACAACAGGAACCCTCCCCCTGAAATGTCTGTAAGCAACCAGCCAGCTGCTTTGAACAACTGCACAAAGATAAAAGCAAAGCAAATACTTTATATTCTATGGTAAGCCTACAGAAGTAATTAGAGAAGTATAATCAACATAAAAAGCCATGCTGAAGATGACTGTTTGCATATGTGCTATAGACAGCAAAATCAAAATTATAGATATTATAGCACAGAATTTATAATAGAGATACAGAAACAAACCAGCCAAGCAGTGTGGGACTGGCCTTAGAGCTAAAGATCTGAACTTTTTTTTTTTTTTTTTGTCTTTAAATGACACATTTTGTAACCAACTGTTATTTGGGACTAACTTTGTTAGTTAGATTCACAACAATTTAAAAACAAAGGTACAATGACCTGAGGCTGGAATAGCTTCAGTTTTTCCACAGTTCCTTTTTCATACTGTATTTAGTCAAAAGATTACAAGTCCAGTGAAAAAAAATAAAAAAATTTCAGCTTCAATTGTTTGCAGCACAAACTATGCTGACCTTTTCCAGACAATTACATAAAGCAGCAATGATAAGCAGTAGGGATCCCTATTAAAATATAACCCACGGCTTTTGTATGTGTGCATGCCTTCATTTTGGCCCACAGCTATTGGCTACACTGAAAAAAAAGATTTTATGAAGAAAAACAACAGATACGATAAATTCCAACTGCAATCAGCTTCCAAGTATGAATGGCAAGCATAACTACAGTTGAATCCCACATTTGCTTAATTGACCAGGGATGGTCTGAGACATCTTTTGTCCTTTATACACAGCCCAAGCTAGGCACACTAGTAAAAACCCCATTAATCTGTTTTATGAGTCATAGACATCTTTGTTCTTTGCGCTTTGCTGACAGTTTCCTTTATCTGAGGGTGGAGAACGAAGAAAGTTTCAACTCGTGTCTAAGATCTTTTTGGCACCGTGCATGTGCCTTACCCAAGTGGCACAACATAATGCTGCAGATGAAATCAGCTGAAAAACTCAAGCAGGAAATCCCTTAATGTAAATGACAGCACTGTGCTTTAGTCTTTATAGGCAGTCTGTGTTACAGCTTCTCAGAGATCCTCTTGCTCAAATAGAGCACCCGCTGCAGATCCTCTTCCTCTTTCCTCAGTCCTTACTACAAAGTGGAAGTAACCGAGAAGGCCTTTGGCTGTACCTTTTTTAGCATACAGGCTAGGCAGCTGCAGTTTTATTTTAACAATGAATGTAGCTAAATCTAGCACCTAACGTTTGCATGCTGGATCACAAAGACAGTGACTACAGTTGGGAAATAAGTTATATTGGGTTTCTGTTAGCAGACAGCACCATTCTGTGGCAAAGCAGTGGCAGCCCCTCCTCCATACTCTGGAGAAGATTGGACTTCAGCTCACTGCTACTCCACTTGACTCTTCCAGCAATAGCAGATATGCAGAAATTCCCCAAATTGTGTATAAGGATGGCAACACAAATGATTTCTTTTTCTTGAAAACAGACTTGATGACACAATCAGTAAATGCATGCATATTCACATGCTGCTCCTTGCAAAAAAGTCCTACTTTGAAAGAACATACTTTGTGAGGATGTGATGATTTTCTTCCACGCCTCCATTCCTACGGCAGGTTTCCTAGCTCTTAAATAGCTTGACCCCAAATTAACGCTGAGTAAATCAAGGGTCTGCAAGCCAGACACCTGAGAATTTCAACAAGCAATCAAGTGCTGATTTTTGCCTTCCCACACAATGAACTAGAATACGTGAACAAGGGGGCAAACAAACTTCTAGTTTTCCAGTTTAGGTGGTACTAGCTGGATAAGTGATTTTATATATTTCAGGTTAGTTGTGCATATGTTATACTTTTTTGAACTTGTAAAATCATTTATATCATTAAATAAGTGCCTCACTGAAGAAATGCTGCTATCTGGGGAAAGACATCTTATGTTATTACCATGAATTAATACAGTAATTGAACTTACCCAGAAACTCACAGGAACGAGGAAGATGTTAAATGAAGAGACAATAGGTTACAGTGTCATTAATTTTATAAACAAAGAAATGCTGGAAGTGATATGGCTATCTTTAAGAGTTGTATAAAAGTTAAAAGAAGATCTGTAACTTATTGTTTGTAAATAAAGATGAAGAGGCATGTGCAAGAACAGCACAAACGAGACATTCAGCTGTTGCCAAGTGAGCCGTTTCAGCCTGACAATAAAACAGTAGAACTGATGTGCTGAGCTGATGTTTTCTTTAAATCCCATTGTGCAGAGTTTAAAAAGTTCACTGCAAAAGCACTGGGCCAGAACAGAACTTGTCAGTTCTGATGCTCCGCATGCATCCTCTCCTGCCCAGCATTAATTCTGAAGCAGAAAATTCATTACCATAAGACAAATGGATAAGCAAAGCTCTATTTTCCTTTTCATTAGCCACCCTTAGGATGGTGAGTAGAGTTAATGCAGCAGAGAAAAATACTGTGGATCTGAAGGTGTTTCAGAGTATTTTTAGCTGCACTTCAGACAGTAAGGAAGAGCTGCTTCTACCTGCTTCTTCTCCATGCCATCTTCAGCAGCACCAAAGAGGAAGTGGAAGCAGGATAGGAAGCTCTTGCTGAGAGTGGCTGACAGAGGGTGATACGTGATGACACTTCTGTACAAAGACAAACCTCTGGAAACCAATGGGTTGTTGCTTGCTGTTATGTTAGAGAAAGAACATGTTGTAAACATCTGATTTTTCTGGTGTTGCCCACGTTGTGCTGCCAATTCCCCAGAACTGAAATGCAACAAGGCACAGATGAAGTTCAGTGTGCTGCCTGCTCTTGCTAACTGCACAGCCTCTGGAGGATGTTGCTATAACGTTTTGGTCCATTTTTCAGCTCTAGTAACTTCAGCTGAGAAGGCTGACTGGTAACCTTCCTGGTTCTGTACTCAGGAACACTGAAATTACTCCACTTCAGTGCAACCCACGGTCTGCTCAAGTCATCCAGTACATCAACAATGCTTGCATCCAAGGGTTTTATCCTGAACATTTTAGCTTGTTAAAAAAATAGAACTTTGTAGCAGGAAGGTAAAATTGTTATAGTCTCAAGGACATCAGTCCACTTACCAAGCTATGGAAAGAAACAAGAGGAAGAGAGTCTGATATTTTCAAGATCACAACTCAGGAATACAAACAGGAATCTCAGCTACTAAGCTCTCTGTTTTCATCACTAAACAATCACTACATTTGCTCAAAATGTGGAAAGTCCTCTTTTGTACATTTACACCAAACAAAAATCATTTTGTGTATTCTGTACTCAAACACAAAGGCAGTGGCACCTTGTAGGACTTAGCTAGTTTAATTATAAAAGGACAGCTCATTCCCCACAGCTACACTCCCAATATTCACAGAAGCTACGTGCAGCTTTCTTTGCTTTTCTCTGAAAGCTCATCAGAACTACAGGCCTCAGCTGTTCATAATGCCCTACTGCACAGTAGTCTCCTGTAGGAACCCATGCTAGCAGGATGCATCTGGAGGGAGGCAACTGAGGTGGCAAATATTTGTCACTCAAAGCCCAGATGTGTGCACACAGATGGTTCTTACTAATGTGCAGAGAGAAGGAAGTTGTAGCTTTTTTAGTATTTTATATTTAGCATTTGTTCTAGTATTTTGAAAATGTTTATATCTGCTGATATGTGTGTGTGTGTGTTTGTATATATATGTATATATATATATATATATATATATATATATAAAAGCAGACGTCAACTAGAACTGGTAATAGTAAAATACATAATAGGGGTAGAAGTGTCCTGGACAGTTCTATAAACTTTGCCTCCACTCTGAGATTTGGTCAAATCATTTCAGCATGATTTCAACCACTTTCTTAGCTGGCTTTAAAATACTTAAGTCTTTCACTGCACTCAGCAAAGCCCAAACTGATGCATAATCATCTTAATCATTAGGGTTTGGCCAGGTTTAGCACAAGGAATGAGATACAGCATAAAAATTGGCAATGCAATACCTCATTCATAGATATATATTCACGGTTTTGATCCTTCCTCCACATCTGATAACACTAGGTAGTTTTAGCTTCTTTTAAGTCTTGGCAAGCATAAAGCTGTACATATAGAAACTCCAGCTTGATTTTAAATTGGTTGGTGTAGTTGCTTTTTAACTGTTCAGTGACATCTCAACTTGGTTGCAGGTAATTCTGAAATACACTCCTTCCCACAGAAGCTTAGACAAATGCATAACCTCTTACAGCCTATACGCCCGCACGTAAACACCAGTAGAATCTGGGCCTTTACCCATCGTACAGGTTCTCACTCTCTTCCCAAACAGATCATGTTATTTTCAGAAGTCATGATGGCTTATTAGAAAGGATTGCTTTTAGGTACCCTCATCAAATTATTAATTCTTCCGTACGCCTTAAAATAAGTGCACAAAAGGACATATGAGCAACAACAGCAAGTTCTGCTGAGTATATGGTACTTTATACATTCAGTTTAAGCAGATAGATAAACCATCCTTCCTGACTTCAGGCAGACTACATCTATAGCAAGCTGTATCTGTTCTGGATGCCTGGCTTACCCTGAAGCGTAGCTCACGGCTCTGGTCTCCCAGTCGCCGTTTGTAATGCAGTCCTCTCTCAGCCCTGGGGCCTCAGATTCCTAATCACAAAAATCTTGTTACAAGGGTGTGGAGGTACAGTCTCTGCACAAGACTGATCTCAACGTGGTCTCCTCTCTGACTCCAGAGTGCCAGACATAGCTAGGGGGGCTTGAAACTTGGGACACAGTGAATTCCTTTGCTGGCTCCTGTCTAGCACTCTCAGCAGACAGCAGGGGCAAACTTAAACAGCTTTTCCAATTACCGAGATAGGTAAGAAGGAGATAATACAATAAAATGGAACAGCATATGACAAAAAGAAGGCAAAGCAATGACAGGAAAGGCAAGCAGTAATAGCTTTGAGATTTTTAACCTTGTAATAGCAAGCACCACGTGCAGAAATCTGTTCCTATCAGGATTGGTGAGACCTCACTCCAATCCCCACTCCACCCCTGCCAAAAAAAAGGCAGGCAGATTTGTTCCCATTTGTTTAAGCTCTCTGATAGCACTCTGGGCATTTAGGAAAAGAACAGTGTAAAAATAAACGTGTTGGAAAAATTGATGTGGGAATGACAAATGCATGAGCTATTTTGCTCAAATGGCACTTGCTTTCCACATTTCTTAAATTCTATGGAGAAGTTATTCACAGCTAGTGTTCCCAAGGCAGGTACAGTTATGCTAGTTTGTTTTATGAACTCAGATTTTATAGGCTCAAATGGAAAATGCTGTATTGTTTGGCTTAATGACTTTTCCTACACTAAGAAGACAGGAAAAGGGGGTGTTCCAGCTGGGGGGGTTGTATATCACGTACATACCATTTCTCCTCATATTTCTGCTTTTTTTTTTTTTTTTTTTTACTACCACTTAATTTTGCAAGGCAGTAAAAATTAATAGTAAGTTTACTTTAGTAAGATGCAGCTAAGTTCTCTGTATTTCCTTTAGTTTGTAAGAGAAAAATACTACAAGAAAAGAATGCAATGTTGTGTATTTTCTTGCTCAGAATTACAGTGCAGACCTGCCCCCAGAGATCCCAGAATTAGCAACAAATTCATATACAAACAAATAAATGCTTATTCATAAGATGTCCTTTAAGGAAATAATAAAACAGAACTTGAATTCTTTAGGCTTACTAAGTGCCTTTCTGTTATATGTGGTTTTTTTTGTTTGTTTGTTTGTTTTTTCCTGAGGAGACAGAAAGACAGAAGCAAACAAGAAGCAAATAATTAACAGAGAACAGGAGGAAAAACTATTTCCCTCTCTAGTAAGGAAAAAAAAAAAAAAAAAAAAACAACAACCCACACCTGAAACGTTATTCCCTTCCTGCAACTAGCTTTAAATCACAACTTTTAAAAAAGGAAAGTTCAAGTGTGAATCAACCAATGAATCTATGAAATATGTTATCACTTACTGTAAATTGAACCATGGAATAATTTAAACTTCATTTAGTTTCTTCTCATCTGGACTATGACATAAATATCAGCAACTCCTCAACTTTTTGATTTTTTCCACTCAGACGAGTATCTCAGCTTCTCCACTGTTATACCCTTTTTTGCAGCAGCGCTGTACGGACAGCTGCAAGGGAAAGACACAAACATTCATCTTTCAGGAACCAAACTCAGGAAATCAACTTCGTTCACCAAAAAAGTGCACGAGGACAGCCAAGCATTTCTGTGTCACGATCCAAAAAAAGCTGTATGAGCTGAGGAGGGAGCCTTGTGAGCTAGCTAATAGGCATCACCAAGCACAAAGACACAGACTGTCATCTGTTCCTAAACAGATGACGAGATAAACCACAGGAATGATCCAAAAGCAGGAAATCCGCTCTAATGCTGGAAACTATTCTTTAAAGAACTACACAGGACTTTTAAAAGGGAAATAAGAACACGTTTCCTATGCACCTTCTTAAGTGCTATGGTGGGCACTTGACTAGTTGGATTCATTTGTTCCTGAGACCACGGATGACTAGTAATTATTTTAATTGCCCCATGTGTGAAAGGGAATCTTTTGTGTATCTCTGAAGATTAACTTGAAACATAAATACCCATGCTTGAAAGACAGGCATTGAACACCGTGTGGGGGTGAGAGAATCGTACTTATGGATCGTACTGTGAGTCTGTGTGGAGGCAGGAGGTAACAGGTATGCACTGTGTTCAGGTGAGTTTAAGGTAGAATAACCATTTTGTTCAAAGCAGAAGCAACTGCTGACACTAACAAGGGGCTAGAAGTCTGGATTCTTGGGCTAAAGGTAGCACTCATTGGTAAGATATACTTAGATTAACTAGTACTATTATTACTCTGTGGAGGTGTAAATTAATTCTGTGTATTCTTTATTTAAAGCACTGCATGATTTCTGCTACCATGATTTTTTGTTTATATAGCTCTGTCTTTTTGAGACTGGGCAGTGTCTACCACATAGCATAAGCACAAAATAGTGTTTTTCCATACACACAAATGACTTAGTGACTTGAACTTCTTTGGGTCATCGAGTCCATAGCCAGACTGTGCAAAGACCTCTGTGAGGCCACTGTCCACCAAACTATGCCTGGGCCCAAAGCATTCATTTAACAGCTTTGAAGCTGAGCGCAACAACAGTACACTTCATAAAGCATTCTGGAGCAGCTGCTTTTGTATTCTGCTACAAACAACTCAAAAGGCACATGCCTGCCTAGACTGTAGACTGCTGAAATTGCCATCAGCATTTTCCATAGCATCTTAATGAAGGATTTTTACATGGAGATCCAAGTGACAAATACAGAGATGTTTTTGTTATATCAATGCAGCTCAGAAGATTTTGCCCTGATGTGATGTATCTAGCATGCATACACAAAAATCATTAGGAGTGAAATGCCTTCACAAATGGCTGCTAAATTCTCACCATGTTAGTCAGATCTGCTAACTTCTTTCAAGAATTCAGCTACACCCTTACTGTGTTTATGAAACTGAGCATTTACATAACCTGTGCTATATAACAGGTGGAGACTTAGAAGACGACAAGCCATAGAAGAAAAATTAGCTCTCGTTAAACCTTGGTTTTCTTCCCTGCTTTAAAGTAGTGCTTTCTAACCTGAGCCCTCAGCACAGCACATAACCTGAGGTTACCACATTGGATAAACTCCGAAATGCCTAATTCATGTCAATTCTATATTTCATGCACTTTTGTGTCAAAATAACTGCTCCTAGAAGCAACTGGTCCCATTTGTGTCTCTGGAACAGGTGGCCTTGTGGCACATGCTGGAAGAGGCTTTGGCAGAACAGTTCAGAGGGCATGAAGGAAAGCAACCCCTCGTAGCAGCGATCATCCAGCGCTAGATTCCTGCTGCAAAGAAAGGAGGGCAAACACACACAATGACATGTATGACCGTTTACCCCAATCCTTAAAGGAAAGATATTTTTGGGAAGCTTGATTCCAAAACAACAAGACATGCATACATGAACTTGAAAGGAAGATTTTTCAAGGAAAGAGGAACTTTCCACATGTTTCTACTGTCTAGACAATGTCAGTACTGGGAATATAACAAACAGCACACTGGCTGAAAATGAAGGCATTTCAATATTGCTTTACTTCTTGAGGGTTTAATAGTTTATAGAAATGAGCTATTTTTCCTTAGATGAGAAAATACAAACAGCAACTAAAATATTAAGTAGGATTTGTTCAGATAATATAGTAAACTGTCCCAGTACCTGAACAGCTAAAACACATAATCATGTATTCTTGTTTTATAGAATAAAACACATCCAATATATGACAGGAGAGACTAAATTGCATTCATTTAAACTCAGAAGGATGCAGCTTGATCAAATAGTATAAATTGAACATGGCTTTTGCTTGTTTAAGAACTGGTTTAGTCAGTTTTTCTCCTTCCCTCCTCTCTAAAGAGCAGAGACTAACAGAATTTAGCATCAGGGAAAAGAACATACAAAACCAGCCCTAAATTATCATCTTAAAATTGAGCTATTTTGTCCTTATAAGTAAAAATAAAATAAAATAAAAAATGATTGGACTTCAAAGGTTTTTCAAAAGGAACAAACACTTCATTACTGAAAATGTCACTTTACCAGAAACGGGAACGGTATGCGATGTTTTCTAAGCAGTAAGCCAAATATTTACATTAAAGTAAAAGAGACTTAAAATATTCAAAACAGTTTCATGATGAAATGCAGATATAGGAGAAACAGGTTTCAAAAAATATGTGGTAGACAGTGAAACTTGAATCTCAGCAGTTAAATTACAAAGACAGATTTCTCAGCTATTATCAAACTGTCATATTACTAGAGGAATCAAGAGCTACAGCTACAGAGAAGACCTACATAACTTTCATTGGATACCTCCACTCCACAGCATACATACTGTGTAAGGTTTTATCTTTAAAAAAAAAAAAAAAAAAAAACAACAACAAAACCTTTTCAGTGTAATTGCTAGGCCCATGTTGAGATCTTTATTGTATACTGCTACAACCAGGTTGCTTTCAGCATTTATGCTAGATTAGGTATTTCTAGCCCATGCTGTTCTGAGGACGAACTCTTATAAATAGCTGTCTAGACAGAAAACAAAACAAAAACACAACACCCACCTTACTAGTAAGGATACTATAGTCTTCTGAAGTAGGAATTAAAGAAAATAATCCAATAATCGAAGAAGGTGAATGCAAAGATTTAATAAATAATAGAAACTTTAATACATTGAAGTAACTTTAAAAAAATGTTCTAACAGAAGTGGAACCAAATAAAATACAAAACAATAACTAAAAGAAAAAAAAAAACACAACACAATATTTAGCCTAAAAATGCCACAGAATTAATACTAACAAAGAAGACCTCTTTATAACCTGCCTACTCTGACATCACTAGATCTTTCAAAGGAACTATAAAATATCTTAAGAAAGCCACTGCTTATATATAAGTAATTCAACACCCTAGGTGGTGGGTAGCTAGCTCTTTAACACCTGATCCTAATAAAAGGCTACAAGTTCCAATTCTACTGGTGTGAGTTACTCCAGAAGAAAAAGAAGTTGGCATTAAAGCAAGAGTCACAGTTTCATGTATTAAGTAAGAGAATTCATAAGACAAGAGAAAAACAGTAAAGAAGAGATCGCTCAGAAAACTGTAGAAAATTTAATTCCTCAAGATTTAGTTATTAAGATACTCAGAAAAGAATTATCAATGAGTACCTATAGTTATAGGTATTTAAATTAATTTACTTATATATTTCTTTTATCATTACCACGAATCTGACTGACAGCCTTCTTTTATTCTGCTGATATATGCATAAAAGTAGTTGAGCTTCCACATGACCTAGGAAGAACATGTTAAAGGTTGTCGCTGTGGGTTGCTTAAAAAGGGTTACCAAGAGAATAAAATATCCCTCTGTTTCTAATAAAACAGAATTATGCTTAAAAAGTACCAAACAAACAAACAAAACCCAACCATTTCTTATAAGAGAAATAGGTTCTCTTTAATGTTTTTGTAAATGACCTAGATGCAGGACGCAAATGTATACCAAGTTTGCAGATGACACTGAACTGGGAGCAGCTGTTGACTCCATTGAGAGTAGAGAGGCCTTGCAGGGAGATCTTGGCAAATTAGAGAGCTGGGCAATCACCAACAATATGAAGATTAACGAGGCAAGTGCTAGATTCTGCACCTGGGAAGGGGCGGCCCTGGCTGTATGTACAGACTGGGGGACATGAGGCTGGAGAGCAGCCCTGCAGAAATGGATCTGGGGGTTCTGGTTGGCAGCAAGTTGAACATGTGCCAGCAGTGTGCCCTGGCAGCCAGGAGGGCCAACCATGCCCAGGAGTGCATCAGGCCTCTGCATTGCTAGCTGGATCGTCCTGCTCTGCTCTGCACTGGTGGGGCCTCACCTCAAGTACTGTGTGTGGGTTTGGGTGCCACAGTATAGAAAGGACATAAAACTATTAGAGAGTGTCCAAAGGAGGGCAACAAAGATGGTGGAGGGTTTAGAGAAGACTTGAGGAGTGGCTGAGGTCCCTTGGTTTGTTCAGCCCAGAGCAGAGCAGGCTGAGGGGAGGCCTCATGGCTGCCTGCAGCTCCCTCACGAGGCGAGCAGAGGGGCAGGCGCTGAGCTCTGCTCTCAGGGGACAGCGACAGGACCCGAGGGAACGGCATGGAGCTGGGACAGGGGAGGGTCAGGCTGGGGGTTAGGGAAAGGTTCTGCACCCAGAGGGTGGTCGAGCACTGGGACAAGCTGCCCAGGGATGTGGTCACAGCATTGAGCCTGCCAGAGTTCAAGAACTATTTGGACAATGCTCTCAGACACAGGGTCTGATTTTTGGGTGGTCCTGTGTGGACCCAGTAGTTGGACTCAATGACCCGTGTGGGTCCCTTCCAATTCAGGGTTCTGTGTTTCTATGATTAATCTATAAGCTGCATGTTCTATTATGGAATTATGCTTTGAGTGGCATTCATGTCATAATATACTTTTACTATTTTAACAACTTTTCACTTAAAGCCTCTTCAACTGTAGATTAATATGAAGAAGAAAAAACAATCTATAAAATCATATTTCTCTTTATGAACTGTCCTGAAAGAACATATTAAACTTTGGACACAGAAAGATCTTTGGATGGTCTACAGCATCAGGAAGTGTAGTCAAAGTATTTACAGATGTTAGTGGAAGAGAAAACCCAACAAAACAAAGTACAAAGCTCTTTGGAGGGAATGTGAAAAGGAAACAATAGCCGATTTATACTTACAGTAAGAGAAATCTTTACAGTAGCAGAAGTCAGAACTCAGCTGCCGTGGTGCCTTATAACCCGAACTAGCGCTTTAAGTCATGCAGACATACAGCAACAATCGCTGCTACTGGCAGGGAACAAGTGGTACCAACATAGAGAGCATTTACAGAAGGAAAAGCTGAGTGACTGAGATCTGGTAATTGACTTTGCAGAGGTTGTTCTGGAGCTACATATATCCTACATAAACTTCTTTCCTAAAAGATCTTTGTTATTGAACAGACTGGTTGTAAAGAGATCTAATTTGCATCCTTAAGAAGAAATCCTGCAGTGCTTTAATGTCTCTTCTGTCCTGTAGAGCAGAGAGCATCAGAAAATAGCACAGAACATGAGAGCCAGCAAAGGTTACGTAGTAGATTCTGTAGCCTGTTTGGACTCTAGCTCATTCTAAATATACCCTCAGAACTGGAAATAATACTGCTGCTTGATGCAGTTTTTATCGTCTTCAAACAAAGACCAAATGGAAGTTAACAGTTTGTACTACATGCTTTATATCTCATCCTCTTTAAGAAAATCATGATTCTACTGACTGACCATACCATATCAGCTTGTTTGTGACGCTAAAACTTCAACTTACTGCAAAAATATTACATTAATTTACAGGAATCTTTGCTGGTGGAACTAGCCCCTTCCCCTTTTCACAGCACAAGTATGAAAACATTGGGAGAAAATAAGCTTTCACATGTTCAAATATTTTATAAAATTAAAGATAAATTTGCATCTTTGTTTCCTCACATCAGGAAGAAATATAAAGATCAGATCCTATGCCTTGGTGGATGCCATGATGGAAACCATCACCGAAACCCTGCAGTTCAGCTGGACTTTCAATTGATTGAAAAAGTAAGAGGCACTCCTGGCAAATAAACTTCCAATGCATGCTGTTAGACAAGGTCATAACTACAACACCAGCACACCCAGACACGCTCCTTGCCTACGGGCATTCTTGGTGTCAGAAACATGGTACCTGAAACAAAAAGATTAATTGCACAGTATTGCCAAATTCTGGTGAATAGAGAAAGCAAAAAGGAAACAATTTCCAGGGCTACTTTTGTACTCATACCAACTTTGTCACAGTAACTAAATGTGCCTCTGCATCAAAGCATACCTTTTTGTCATTGACAATACTACCCACCTCCTTTCTTTTCTCCCTAGTGATGTTTTTGCCCATCTGCTTCACCACATAGTGGCAGAAGCTGTGGCCCCTTCTTCCAAAAGCTGTCCTTGGGAGACAGAGCAGCAAGGTTTTAATTGCTCCTTGAAGACTTTGCTTGTAGCAAATAAAAAACTATTTGTCTTTCCTTTGCTTCTCCAAACATCCAAAGAATTATTCTGTTTCTTGAAAGTTTGAAGGCTCACAGATAAAACGGGCAAAAAGTTACACTCGGGCAGGAAGTGAGCTATAAGGCTTTTACTTCAGAAGAGGAATTGGAGGAAACTGAGTAAAGAGCATATACCTCCATAGCTCAGAGCCAACTCTTTTCCTCCAGCTGCTAGCATCAGGGTATGTTCAAGTTAGATACAGTTATCTAGGTTTAGGTTTACAACTTCTAACCTTTATTGTTCTGCTGTATGTCATATTCCTCTTCAGGCGAAACCATAGAACATGCGTGTTTTTTAAAGATCGCATTCTTTAAAAGTAAGTGTTAAGATAACCTGTGACATGGTTTAGTTGGTGATACTGGTGGCAAGGGGATGGTTAGACCAGATGATCTCAGAGGTCTTTTCCAACCTTAATGATTTTAACCTCCTTCTGAGGTACCTCTTGCAGATGCTTCCTGGTGGAGGCTATGGGCAGGAGACAGAGCAAGAGAACTGCTAGGGCAAGCATTGCAGCATGAGCACAGTAGATGTAGGTGCCATCAGAATTGGTTCTCAGATTACGCATATTACTCACACAATCAAAAAAACAGCCCCAGTACTTTTTTTTTTTTCAGATGAGTTGGCTTTACACATGAAATGATAAGGACTGTGTTCTTGTTAATCAAAATTCCAGACAAAGAAAAGCCGGTAACCACAAATAATTGAACTCAGTTTCACAAGAAGTCAGTGATATCTTCAGATCAAAAGATTAGTAAAATTAAAAAAAAAAAAAAGTTGGTGTTTCTGGAAAATTTATTAGCTTTATAATGACTAGAAGCAAAAAACTGTATCACTGCCTGAAGGGTAGAGCCAACTGAAAACCATTAGGAATTAGGAGGAGCTCCAGCATGAAGTGCAATTATCTCACAGCTGTCTTAACAGGAGGTTGCTTCTATCTCATCTGAAGATGGTAACTTCAACAAAGTCTAATTTTGGAAACAGGAAACTACATGGGCCTGACTTGATGTGGTAATCCCAGTGAGGTAAAGTAGGCTTTCTCTGCTAGTTCTACATTCCTGGAAAAAAAATAAATACATGTCGTTTAGTATAAAGCGATTAAATAGAGAAGTGCATAGTGCTGATGATTAGCAACAGTTAGAAACAAACACACTGTTAGAGGACATCCTTTAGGCATGTGAATAATTTCCTATATACATACACGTAGCATTAATGACTACACCAAAAGGCACGTGTGTGTATTCAGTCTTTTTACCTCCAGAAAAAGGGAAGCTGCTGCAAGCTACGTAATGTTGACTCTGTAAATGTTAAGAGCTAGAAAAAAAAAAAAAAAAAAAACACACCACCTCTTGCAATTCAGGTATTTAATAGGAAAAGTTTATCCTTAACTTAAAACACAGCATAATTTTAAGATATTAAGCTTACTACTAGAGTTAAACTCCTTATTGCCGCGGGTTAAATCTAAAGATTACTCGAATAGGAACAGTCAAGGAGGAAAAAATATTACCATCGGTTTACGAACTGGTGAGGGTAATTCACAAACTCGGTGTCCTTCCACTTTTCCAGCCGGCAAAGCCCTACAAGGGCTGAAGAGGCACCAACCCCGTGAGGGAGGCTTCTGCCGGCACAAACCGAACCGAGGCCAGCTGCAGGAGTACGCACCCCGCCATCACCAGCCACAGCCCAGGACTCGCCCCGTCGAGGGGACGGGGCCACTTCTGGGGCGCGGCGCCCAGAAGGCTCCGAGGGGCGGACTCGGTCCGGCCCCTAAACCTGGCGGCGGGGCTTCCCCGCTACGCCTCGGTCCCGCCCTGCCTGGGCGGAGGCCGGGACCGGGACCGGGGCTGGGGCCGGGGCCGGGGCGCGGAGCCTCTCAGCGGGCGGGAGGGACGCGGCGCTTGGCAGCGGCAGCCATGCGGGGCGGCGGGCTTCTCCTAGCGGCGCTCCTCGCTCTCCTGGCACCCGGCAGAGGTGAGGAGCGGGCGGCGGGGTCCCCCTCTCCGCCCCGCCGGCGGATCGTGGCTTCCCTTCCCTTCCCTTCCCTTCCCTTCCCTTCCCTTCCCTCCGTGCCCGCCTCGCCCCGCAGCACCCTTCTTTTCGTGCCTCGCCCTCGGGGCGCGGCGCTTTCCCCGTAGCCCGTAGCGGCCGGGAGCGGGGCTGTGGCAGTGGCTGCGGCTCGGCTTCCATTTTAGGAAAGCAGGCAGGCTTACAGTAACTTCGGGGCAACGGCTCCGTGCTGGCCAGAAAGCCTGCCAACCCGTTCATTATTATTGTTATGGCAGAACTGCGGCGTAAAACGCGGTAGCGTGTTTTGTGAGAGCTTCTCGCGGCTGCAGCGTGTATCTGGGGAGTGTGTCTGTGCAATAGGGTGGTTGTATTTGATCAAAAAACAGTCAGCAAGTTCCCAGTACTTCCCCCCCACACCACTTGGGAGCTGATGGCCAGGCTCCTAAAACTGGAAAATGCCGTGCAAACTGTCATTTCCCACTTAGGACTTCTTTCTAAGGAACTTCTTTCTTTACTTTCTTAATAAGGCTTAACACTGTGCCTAGGTGTTTTCTTTCAAGTTCTCTGTAAAAGTACTGTTTCAAAGCTTAACTCTCAGTATCTCTTCACTGTGGGAGAGAAGGAAAAATACCTGTTCCTAACTTTAGCTGGAAGTTGTAGATATGGCAGGATGCCGGATAAACAATTCGGCTTCAAGCCTATATGAATGGAGTTGTACTGCTGTGGTCTTAGCTGTGAGGCTAGCAAATCCAGACTCGTGGAAAAATAGTACCATTTTATAATCACTGACTCTAAAACTTCGAGATGATTCGTGCTGCTGACACTGAGTAGTCTTACTACTTATTTGGAAAATGCACTCCTCTGCAAGCAGTCCCCACAGTCTTGGATGGCAGGATTGCCATGTGAAAGTACTTGGAGTTGCTCAAAAACAGCACTTCTAAACTTACTGCCTAGCAGTTTGGAAGTAAATACAGGCTGTCCGGTTCCTGCTTCAATGGAGGGCAGGTGTGCAAAAGCGGCTTCAGGGGGGTTGCTTAGAATTCAGAAGAAACCGATGCCACATTTTTTAACAGATTGCTTCCAAAACTGAGGTTAATTTATCAGACCACTGGCCAATGCTGGTAATATGAACCAAATAAATAGATTATAATTAGTTTGGACACTTCTTAAAGAAAACACACAAGAATTCAAGAACCATTGAGAATGTCAGTCTGGGGAGGGTGGAGCCGCTTAGGAATTTCAGATCTGTGGTGGTGCAATCTTAGATTAAAGTAAAGGGAGAGCCTGAAACATATCCTTTTGAAAATTTGAATATCTCTGTTGGTAGGCCGTCTGTAGTCTGAACTGACAGAACTACTATAGAAAGCTAAGGATCTTACGCTGTGAGTAAGTAGCTCAGCTGCCGTGCAACTGTTTGGACATGACTAGTTCCCCTGGACTGCTGGCTTTCATAATTCAAGCCTGCAAGTCTATGGCCTTGAGAGTGAGCACTTGTATTGAGTCATATGTTTTAGGCACATGAAAGCTGTTAGAGTTCAAACAATATTCAACGTATGAGTATTTGAGTGCTATTAAACAATGGCGAACTTTGAACTTGCTTAAGGGCTTGAGATTTTAACCGTGCAATTGGTATTGAAGTTTTTTTTTTTTTTTTCATTTGCCAAATACGAGCTCTGCAAGTCAGGCAGAGCTGGAATTTAGATATCGTTGGGGCCAAATCCAGAGGAAGGATGAACATGAGGTTTTTATATCATCACATTATATGTCCAGTCTAATGGCTTGCTACCGCTAAGAAGCGGGATCTGTCCATTTCTCTCCTTCTGTGGTTGGTCTGGTGCCCATCAGAGCCTGTACCGTGATGATTCAGCTCGATGAGTCGACAGATGACTAATGCGCTGCCTTGAGTCTGCTGCAGAGGGTTTGAGGGGTGGCACAGCCAGCGCAAGGGAGGGGCAGGACTGAACATCAGGGTGGAAATTAAACCGGGGGGGGGGCAGAGGGGGACGGAGACTTCCTGCTTGGGTTGGTTGTGAGATTGGCTCAGCCATCTTAAATCTGCAAAACCACCAGGTTAGCCCAGCATCTAACTTCAGGCATCTGGTTTTCAGAAACCAGTGACAAGAAGCATTAGGTAACAGGATATCTGCACAATTTATGTGAAGAGCACAGAACCTCAGAAGGCGAATTAAAAAACAAACAAACAAAAAAAAAAACTTGCATGATGAGCAGCAGAAAACTGCTAGAGCTTGCACACAGACAGAAGGATCAGTTTCCCTTCTGTACTGCTGAAAGATCAAGACATACTAGGTCTTGGACTTGGGAATATATGCCGGAAGTATTCTTCACAAGAATTGAGTAGAGCTTGCTGATTGAAACGCAGTAGCCACCAGAAGAAGTTGTGGTAGTGAACACGAGGAGGTGAGGAAAATACGTGCTCAGAGCTGAGGTATCTGTGTTGTAAGATCAGTAGCCTAAGGTGAATTACAGATGGAGATCCCTTCTTCCTAAGACTGCAGTAGCTATAGGGCTATGAGTAGAGGGAAAGAAATGGGTGTGCTCCTGATCTCTTGCTGAGGCAAGTAAGTCAGTGTTGAGAAGAATGACTGGTTGGTTGGGTGAATGGAGGCTAAACGAGTAATCTTGTGGATAGAGCGCTCATCTGGAGCAGGGAGGTGGTGCGGGGAATGCTGGAGACCGATCTCTGCTTTGTGGTCTCTACAGTTTGCCTTTTAAATCTCATTAAAGGAATAAATAATTTTTCTTCCAATTAAACATTTTTAGTAGCAGTGCTAGTGTGCATAAATGGCAGCATTAATTTGAAAAGTGCAGCACGTACTCTTCCATGTTTGTTTCCTCTAATTTGAGATGGGTAAGAGCTTTTTATGTATTGTTTTTTATATAAAATGGCCTCTGCATTGCTACATCAAAATGATATCACTGCAACAGTCCTTAAGCTTTCTATAGTTACAGTGCTTCAGCTTGGCGAGAGTTAAGTATGACTCAGCCTACTGCTGTCCAGCCAAGACCAATTTCAATATTTTCCTGATGTTACTCTGGTATGCATGATGGGGTTGCTTGCACTTGAGAAAGGATTCAGTTAGCTCTTGCTATTGTGAACCTCACTCTGCACTAAACTTGTATTTCATCAAGTGACAGCTGTGTTAGTGAAATATTGTAATAATAGTAATCTTTATCAGTTAAGATCATCTTGACAGGGGCAAGCCTCTTTCAGTCAAACTTTTTCCCTGCTCTGGCACAGGAACCTACTCTTTGCAGTCTAGTAAAAGTGTTTTGAGAGAATGTTATCAGCAAAATGTCATCAATCTCAACGCAGGGAATTTTTACTTAACTTACTGTCAGTTAACACAAACTGGATCATGGATTCAGGTTTTGAGACAAAGAATGAAACAAGCACTTAGGCTGTCCCCCCTTCCTTAGGCTCAACATAAGCCCAGCACCCCTCTTCCTCACCCTCCTAGTCTCAAATTCCCTGGTTTTTGCTGGTTGCACTCAGTCTGTGCCCATTCACCAGCATCTCCTTGTATCTCCTGCCCTAGTGGGTGCTGCTGTTTAAGAGTATTTGAGCACACCGTGTTCCACAGGCCAGTGGAAGGTGTGACAGGTTGTTTCAGTGCTGACTGGACACGGCCGTGAGCAGCATGGGGCAGGTCGTGGCCACCTCCCACACAGGGCACCCTGCAGCCTTGTGCTGCCCAAACCCTGCCCAGGCCACGCCCAGTACTTACTTGTCTGCGATGGTAGCTCCCTAACATTTTTTTTTTCTTGAGGCATTTTTATACTGTTTTCTTACTTTTAGGTGGAGCTTGAATGACTAGTCATACGTACCTTCCTTATGATTGGTAGAACGTTTTCAAGTTTTTTCTCTAAAGGTATAGGCTCAGAAATTCTGAGTGCATGCTCACGGAGGGGTGGCTCCACCTTGGAGTAGGGTAGCCATTGTGATGGAGGTGTGTTTTGACATTATAGTGAGCAGAGTTCACCCAGAGGACATAATTTTGCTATCAGTTTGGCTCAGGGCTGGCCATGTAATCTCTCAGTTCCATAGTAGCATCAGGTTCCCCATCCCTGCAGTGATAGCACAGAGCCTGGCCGCGGTGTCTTCGCTCCACCCTCCATGCTATTTCTCTTAAAGTCAGCACACCAAGCTCCCCTGGTATTGCCAGTACCTAAGGCTGCAGGTTATGTAGCCAAGGGGATTATCATGCGGCAGATTCCTTGCATATCTGCTGCATCTCACCCTGGAAGTTTCCTAGAATTTTCCAATGCTGAACCTTCTCTTAAGATGTGACAATAGTCATAATAAGTCACCTCCACCAACTATTCCACACCTTCAGAGAAGGCAACAAGAATTGGTCCTGTAACAATGTGCACGTACACTCCCTAAAACCTTCCCCTTCCCAGCCCTTGGTCTCTGAGAACCAAATGGTAGGCCTTAACATCACAGTCTGAGCATGGACCCGTCACAAACTCCAAGCCTTGTCCATACAGTCTGGGTTGGGCTAACATCACAGATGTCTGAATGCTAACTACAGACTTCAGGTCTTGTGCCTGCGAAATGCACAGAATAGTTTATGAAGTAAAATAATCCTGTTTATCATATCCAACAGTATATTTCATTATCCCATTTTCAAAGGCCACCTAGTAGGTCCTCAAGCAATAAGAACCCCTTTCTTCTGGATCTTATCTGCTGCAGGGGAAGAAACATGAATGTCTCTCTCAGTCCTAATGTCCCCAGGGCTGGCTGGTACTGTATCACCCAGAGGAATTTGAGGTATGTAATTTTCTGCAGGGCTGCTATGGCAGGTTCCTGCCTTTATCTTAATTAGCCCTGCAGCTTCCTAGAGGTTCCCTTTCTCTGGAGCACAGTTTTAAGCAAGCCATTGTGCTGGTGTACCTTGCCAGATGCCTGGGGATTATAGGGAATATGATGCACTCGCTCTGCTCCATGACCTTCCTCTCATTCTTGGACTGCTGTGTTTGTGAAATGCCTGCTGATACCTGATGCTAGCCTAGGTCGTGTTCCATGATGCCAGCAAGTGTGTTTATTTCTTCTAGCATGCCGCCTACATTTTCTTTCCAAGCAGAAAAACCTCTAGCAACCCATTGCTAGCTCTGCCACAGTGAGAACACAGTACTAGACGATGTTCCTGGAAGAAAGGGGGCCGATCTGCTTGCCAGGCTTCTCCAGACTTTCCTTCCTCCCAGCACACATACTGGTTCGCCATTCATACTTTCCAAGCGTGTTGTGTTCCACAGATCTCACGCTGCCTCGCTGCCTGCATTATGACTTCCTGAGACAAGCCCAAGCTTTGGTCTCTGCCCCAGCAGTAAGTCCAGTCCCTCTTGGGATGTGCAGCAGTTTTGTGGACCCATCTTTATGCTCCCACCCTGAATCGATGCAGGCAAGTTGGTCTATGGTCTGACTGTTCAGCCTGGTTACTGTGTTTCTCAGATTACTTTTGAGTTGCAGATATGTGTGTATTAGCACCTTGTGTTGAAGTAGATGTTGCTCTTCGTAGTTGTGTTACTTTCCATCCTGCTGCTGCTGAGCTTGGTGGTTGTCCTGGTGAGCCCCGCCCAGAGCACACGTCCAGCCCCCGAGCACCCCACCACAAAATGGGTGCCACAGCCACTGCCACCCCTGCCTGGTGCTCCAGGCTCCTGGACAGGCCTAGGGGCTGGCACTGGCTCATTTCGTAACTTTCACCTTCCAGTCTGGCAGGAGTTTCATGGGTTCTGCACTTCCCACTTGTTAACACATCATTTGCACACCCCTGCCCATATGCAGTGGGCACACCACTTCACCACAAACGCCACCACGCATTCCCAATGCCAAAATCAAGGCTCCCTCTGGAGCCACAGGGTTACTACAGTGTCTCTCACCCTGGGCTGTGCCAGGTCCTGGTGCTGCCCGTGTTCTCCGTCGGTTCCTGTGAAGGGCCAAACAGTCTCAACTCTGGGAACCTTTACTTAATTTAACTTCCTGCTAATTACCACAGGCATCTTATCACGGATTTGGGTACTGAGAAAAATCCCTCAGTGTTGTCCCTGCTCATGGACTGTGAAGCTACGGCACTGAGTCACTTTTTCTGCAGACTTGGGGCCAATACTGCAAAAGCTAGTAGGTGGAAGTTTCCTTGGCATGGTAAGAGCTAGTTCTGTTTGCTTTTCCATTTAAAAACCAACAAACAAACCCTCTTGCTTTCTCAATATTGCACACTAGCTTCTCTGGCTCGCAGACTAGTCTGGGAAGGATTTCCCTGCTTGCTACAGGAAAGCACATTTTTCACCTGTTGAAAATAAAATTGTTGCAGGTATGCTATACACAGACTTCTTTTAAACTGATTTATTCTCTGGCATTTGATGTGACTGGGAAGCCCAGAAGAGTAGGATCTAGAAGATTTTCTTTGAAAAGTACCAAAAAGGTCATAAAACAAATTTTTGTGATAGTCCACGAACTTAGTCCTTGGTGGCATAAGGCATGCTTGTAATACCTTTTCCAGATATGGAACGATTCATTTAAAATCTATAATTAATGCATCCAATTCAGGAATTATTGTAACATATTTTGGGGAAAAGATCATTTTAAGTGTGTTTAAAATGAGAACTAATTTAAATTTAAGTCAGGTTTCAGCACAAAACATCATTGACTATGTAACAAATCCTGTTTGTGTTGTTTTTTTTTTTTTTCATACAGATTTCAGTCATCTGGGAAGGGTACACATGCTATAAACATCTAAGAAATAACGTCTTTAACTGTACTGATAAAAGGAAAGCTATTGACTGATGCTGCTGTTAATTAGCTGCAGATGTTAATTCAGCTCTGCTTTCCCCATAGCTTAAGTCCTGTAAGACTCCTTTGTATTTCTTACCAAATTTTTACAAGAAATAGTATTAATATCTTAGTGTGCGTAAAGTTTCTGCAAGACTGATTTCACTCTGAGCTGAAGAGTTTTCATCCAGGTAAAATCAAACTTTGGGGTAGCAGTTGTTCTTTCATCAGTTAGTGTTATGTATTGAGGTCCAAGTTAACCTTTCTATGAAGTAACTTTTTTTTTTTTTTTAATTAAACATCTATAGATGTCACTGGTGAAAGTTTTATTGGTAAAAATTTACTCAGATTTTAATTACAAAACTGTCTTTGTTTGTGTATATATATATATGTATATATTGCCTAACCACAGAAAATATTGCTTGCATCTTTTGCTTGTGAAGAAATTCAATATTTTGAAGGAAAGAAACAAGTGAAAAATTGGTTAAACTGATATTTTCATGAGAGCAAATTCTGCAAGTCTGGTAATATGCTGGTAGTATCGCTGGCTTACAGATACATGCCACAAAAATCTTATACTCTAAATCTTTTGTATCTGGAAAAAAATAAGTAAGAGTACTGAAACTTGAGTTTTTCCACCATTTGTTTTCTCCCTCTAATGTGGCATAAAATCTGTATCCTGTATGACGAGGGAAGGGGCTAGTGGTGATAGTAGTAGCAGTGTGAGGTGGTGAACTGAAAATCAGTGAGGCAAATGTGCAGGGTAATGTAATTTTTACTAGACCTTGTGGGGTTTCTGGACAGAACAGCTCTGGAGGCACACAAGTCTGTCTTAAGTGTAGAAACAAGAAGTGTCAGGGTAGAGTTTGGAGGAAGGGTTTGGGGAAGCCTATGTAGGAGGATTTTGGATAAGGTTATCCTTTTCGATATTGTTCTTTCAGTCTTCTGTTTCGTCCCTTGCTTCCAGGTGTACGTGTCGGTTTGTATTCTCCCTCTTTCTTGACAGAAATCTCTTCCTGCTGCTGTGTTTCTCAATACATCTCAGAGGCTAAGCATCTTGGGATTGAATCCTGAATTCAGTAGTTATTTCAGCAACTATTCCCTGCCCTTTGCCTCCCCAAAATGCTGCAGAGATGCCTGTTGTATAGCCATAACTAACGTATTTCAGTCAGAGCTCTCCCTACTCGTCTTACCCGACGGCTTTAATCTCTGATTTACAACACCCCTTCCCCTCCGCCTCCTTTTCACAAAAACTTCCAGCTTTCCTTTTTCCTGTTTTGGCCTTTTGTAAAGGCCAGGTCTTTGCTGGGCAAATTAAGCAGAGATGTGGACCTTTTTCCTCAAAAAACTTTAGGCAAGAGCTGTGTTGTGAAACTTGTGGCTGTAGTGAGCTGACAACTTCATTGCACCAGGCCTCTCTGACTCTGTCTCTTCTTCCCCTTCCCTGCCCACTGCTCCTTCTTCTCCTTTCCCTCAGGTGTTGCCGCTGCATCTTTGTCACTGCCTCCCCTGGCAGCCCCATGCTGGCACTGCTCCCATCAGCAAACAGTTCTTACCTGTCCTGAGGACAGCTCTTCCATACACTCCTATCGCTCTCCTGTGGTGTCTACAAAAGACCAAATGTACAGTGCAGATTAAAGTCTAGCATATGTAACAGCTCCCTGCGAGGGCTAACATTAGAATATAAAATCCACTTAGTGCTGGAAGGTGGCGTAGAAACAAGAGTGGAGATGGTGAAATGATTTCCTAGGGTGGACATGGAGGATTTGTGATGAATGTTTTTGTCTAAATATAGCAAAGCAGAAGTGCTTTCACCAGATGTGCTTGAGCTAGAGATGCTAAAGGTTTTATTCTGAACACATTTCACATGTTTTACTGAGGACATGAGCACATCAGACCTACTGTGTCTCAAGAAAGTAGCCTTGGTACAAAAAGGAAGGTTATCTCATTGCTGAAATAACAACAATGAGGGATAGGAAGTAAAAAAATCTTTTTTGACAGGAAACCAGAAGAAAACCTCATTGAAAAAGATCATACGCCACATTACAGGCTTGCTGGTTGCCACTGAGCTGAATTCCATATTTGTTTCCTTATCTACCTGTTTTAGGTAACAAAACCTAGTCACACTGACCTCTGTGTGCATGGTTATCCTTCTGCAGTGTTTTTAGGTAGCAGCTTTGTGGCATAAGACTGTTACTCAAAGAATCAAAATAAGCTTTCCCCTCCAGTGTTCCTCTTCACCCAGGGAAGCAGGCTGGTGTCATATCACGCATCTTGTGGCTGAAGGTAGTCCTGCGTGTTTCCAAACCAAAGCTGGTATGGCACAAAGCAATGCAAATCACAAAACCCTGTCTTACTTAATTGTCATTTATCACAGTTCTATTTCAACACCTTAATAGTAAATATTTACAGGAAGAAAAGTGTCCCCGGTGCTTTTGAAATGCTTTAAGCTTTGACATTTGACCAGACCTGTAGGTTTTGTTTTAAAATGAGTTGCCTGGTGCCAGAAATGATTCAGTCTCAGAGTAGTGGATTAAAATACGAGTTGAGTCATTGCAAACCACAGCACTGGGGCTGTTTCCCTCTCTCTCCATCTTACCCACAGGAAACCCAAATTGTAAAATGCAATGTCTTTCTCTTCTGCCTTTCAGCAAAAACCGTAGTAGCTATTTTTAAAGTATGCATAGTTCTTGAAAAATCTTTTTAGTCATAATTGAGCAAGCCACAATGAAAAATAGTCTATAAAAGCAGAGTCTATTTTTCTGTTCTGTTAATGTTTCTGACTAGATTACACATTTTGTTTGGATTTAGCTACTGGTATACAAACTGTACTGAACTGGTGGGAGTTCTGGTGAGAAAAAGAGAAATAAGCTATGAAAGAAGTTGTCAGCTTGCAAGTGTCAGCAGACCTAAAACACTCCTGCTTACTATGGAGCCATCATTTCAGTGAACTACTGTAAAAATACAAGTGTTCTTGTCTGACTTCTGAGTACACTGCCAGTGTACATTTCAAATTTCATTTTAAAGAATTTTCTAAATGGAAGGCCAAGTTCTGGTTTGGAGATTTGTTCACTGTTAAGTTATAGTATAGATTCTTTTTTCCTTGATCGGAGTGAACATTATTTACCACTCTTTAACCGTTGAGTTTTTGGAATTTTTAGTTAACTGTCTGCCAGATCACAAATCTTGGCTCCTTAATTCTTCCTTCCTGTGCTAAAATTGAACATCATCTTCCATTCAGTGAAGATTTCCCTAACCTGTCTGCAGCTGAGCCTCGCTTCTGTAGTTCTTTTTCCTCTCTGGGACTGTGCTTTCTCCCTTCCTTCCCTGACCCCAGTCCAGGAAGCCACTGGAGGTGCAAAGTGTAAGCAAATAAGGGTGTAGATAAACAAAACACTGGCTGGCTTTGTTCCTAGGTGATTCCTGACTGCTTGGTGGAGGGAAGCCTCCAGTCTATCACCTGACATGCTTTATAGCTGTAAAAAGTGTGCTGCTGAGTACTGAGATGAACAGAGGAAGCACACGACTACTGAAGTCATGGCTCAAGAGATTGCGTGGTTGTCCTGAAGGTACTTTTCCCTTCCTCCGTACGAGACTGCGAAGGGTACTGGAGTACACAGATGCACGTAAAGTTTTGCAAGGAGATATTGGAGTGTTGTTATCTGAATAGTTGCATAGATAAACCTCTGATGAGAAAATAACATTAAGTTACTTGATGTCAATTTTAGCTGCTTTCACAAGAACCAATGATTTTATTAAATTACAGAATACTAAAGAGTTCGCAGCTTGCTTGGCTAAAATAGTTTTCTTAAATTGGAGACTAATCTTTCTGTTTACCTTCATCGTAGTTTTTCAGGTCTGTTTAACTTATTTTTTGGCGATAACTGTGGGCAGAGTTATCTCACCGAGGCGTAATGTTCATCAACATGGAGCATCAGCCTGGTGTGGGTGCCCTTCCCAGCCTTACCATCTCCCACAGTGTCTGTTTTATTTCTATCAGTGTGTGTGTATTGCTCCATGGTTTTCAAAATACAGTTTTGGCGGCCTGTGATAACAGGGGGCACCCTGTTTTGAAGGATGTGCTTCAGAGCAAGAGGCTTCAGAGACTTCGGTCAACTATGGAAAGGTTCCTGCCAAAAGCTGTTGAAGCTATTGCTAGATTTCAGTGCGGAAATCCTCAAGAATTAAGATGACTTTGGAAGAGGAAGAGGCGCTCACATACTGAATACGACCTTTGCAAAGTAAACCTGAGCCTTGTGGTAGGAACGCAACTGGTTATGGAAAGGTAGGCTATGTGATTAGTAGCTGCAAGGCTTGTCGGCTTTGTGAAAGACCTCTCTGTTGAGCAACTTAAGCCTTGAAGCTGTAGGCTGTGAGCAACGTGTACTTCAAGGATTTTGGTTTCTTTGCCTTAGGAAAGAAAACAAAACAAAACACTGGTGACATTGCTTAGCCAGGACAGAATTTCAAAAGTGGCCAAAGGGGAAGTGGTTGCCCAGTACCCACGATGCTTGGTCTTGGTGAGATTTGAGGGCAGGCTTTCCTGAGGCTGCTTCTGAGTTTAGCTTAGGTTTCTGCTTACTGACTTTGTTCAGCGGAGCAGTGCTTTTCAATTCTGATCAGTACAAAGAATTGCAGGGGGACCGAGTGATTTATTTGGCTGGCAGCTGTCTGAGTTCTGCAGAGCAGGAATTTAGTCCAGCAACTAGAAGTGACCCAAGTCACAGAACCGCGGGACGGCTGAGCCTGGAGGGCACCTCTGGAGATGGTGATTAAGATGCTGAATATTTGCTTTTATCTGCACTGGATGGATTCACGGGAGTTCTTAGACCTTTTGTAACTATTCTGTAGTTTTTTTTTTACCTCATCTCTTTTCTGGATAAGCAGCTCATCATTTGGCAGAACTGTGGCCATTGTGTTAATTCTCCAGCTTTGTGGTTTACCCAGTTCTTCTGCACGTTTTCTGCTGATTTAGAGCTATTTGTTCCGTCCTCTTATTCCCACATCAAATCCTCCGTGGAAAACTGTGCTTTAAAGCTGATGTTTAGAGCCCCGTTGTACTTTCATACTTTTGGATGGCTGTCCAAAATTAAACATGATAGTTATTAGTCTTATGCATATTTTTGAAGAGGAAATAAGGATTTTTATTGGTTGCTCTGGAGCCTTAGCTGACTCTATTCCAGGCAGAAACATTAGTGAGTGCTCCAGATGTGCAGAAAGACGACACTCCCTAAATGGAGAAAATTGTTGCTTTTTGGCTGGTTTACAGTTGTTATTTGTGTGGACTGTATTTATGTTAGGTAGGAGAGGGCTTTGTTCTTCTGAACAGAACTTTATGCAAAGCTTTTTTTTGTTTGTTTTCTGTGGCTCTAAATGTCTGTCTGGTAAAAAAAAAAAAAAAAAAAAAAAACGTGAAAAGCAGTGTTGATGGGTGGATACTTACAGGAGGAGCTGGATTTGATGCTGACCATGTGGGATTTAATTTCAGGAGACCGCTGCCTGGCAGTGGGAGTAAACATCCCCTCTGTGTTGCTGTTGCAGAGGGACGTTGCCTGCAAACCTCTGCCCTGGCTGAGAGGAGTGGTGTGGTTGTGAACACGTTCCTCCACGCGCAGCGAGTGGTCTTCATTTTCCAGGTTCTCCATTTCAAGCCGCAGAGGCATTTCTTGCAGTTACATTCGGAGAACAGTGTCACTTTTCTGACAGCTTTTTTTGTGATTCAATTGCATCTCTTCTTTTGCCCACTTAGGACGTGTTGGAAAACAGCTGCCAGAATGGGGGTTGAGCAGTAAGTCTTTTATTGTTAGGTGACTAATGCTGGTGGGGCAAAAACTGAGTTGGACTCAAGCTTAAAAAGCAATTATCAGGGGTTTAAACCTCTGGCTTTCCTCTCATGTGTGAAGTGTTTCATGAGCAAGGTTCAGTCTGGTGGCCTTCCTGTGTTTTCTCTGACTTCTGATATGGTTAGGTGTTGAATATTTCTACTTCTGTTTTAAGTTCCCCGAGGAGAACAAGTACAGGACATGAGAGTGTAAAATCCAGTTTCCACATTGGAAGCTGGAAAAGCTGCGTTTAGCCTGGTTTCCTGAATTTATGCGCTTGTGGCTACCAGCACCCCCGTCCTCCAAGATCCATGTGCAGAGGTTCAAGGCCTCGTGAATACGAACGTTTTTGCAGGTGTCATGAAGAGCAGCAGCTAGGCAGCAGGACAGAGCTGACTTGAGGCCACGGAAGGAGCAGCAGGTAGCATCCAGCGGTGGGGCAGGGACGAGCTAGCTGCTGCCGCCTGGTCGGTGCCAGCCACAGCGTGCAGGGGCGCTAGGGAGACGAGGGAAACCTCCGCCTTCCAGGGCGAGGAGGAGAACACCAGCGCTTTTATGAGAACAAAATTCAAGCAGTCTGCTGCTTATGTAAGAAAGTTTGTGGTGATTCATCCCAAGTCCCTTGTCTGGGTGTGTTGCCACACATTTTACTCAGGGAGGAACTTCCCTAGCTCAAGGCTCCTGTCAGCTTCTGCAGTGCTACATAAATTTGACTAAAACTGCAGCAGTAAATATCTGAGAGCACTAGTGGGTCTTTGCAGGACTCCTATTTGCGTAGCTGTTTGGCTCTCTTGAATACCTTCTAGCTCATCAGCTTTTCAAAAGCTTGTGGTTGCTCTGAAGTACCTTATCTCATGTAAAGGCAAAGTATTTCACCTTCTCTTTTATCTGCTTTTTCCCTTCATCTGACACAAAACCCGCCAGTTGACAACCTGTCTAAGGAGCTGACTTTTCTCATGATATTCTGGTATTTGAACTGTGGACATGGAAGGAAAATGGCGTGGACACTCCTGAGATGTTCTTGAATCGTATCGTGCCCCTAGGAGCTAGAAATACCTGCTGTATTGTGCTAATCAGCTTTATTTGCAATTACCCTTGTTTAGACTAAACAAAATGCACATAAGCTCAGTTACTGTGGGTGCGTCTTAAACCTCTAAAGAGTGCAGCATATTCTTGCTGATTTCTTCCTCTTGGTTCAGGCTGCAACCTTTAATCTAGTTCTGTATCTTTATCTGCATTGTCTCATTGTTTCTTCCCTGCAGCCAGCCGAATCCCCGGTTCTGGGCCTCCTTCAGTTCAGGTTACTTGAACTGTTCCTCTGGTTAGCCCCACCAATACTAAACGCTGAGTGAGTACAGTCATAAAAGCAAGTGATTTAAAGACATATGAAGGATTGTTATGAACAATGGAGAAACGAACTTCTTCTCTGCTCCAGGTGAAACTTCTGCTGCACCAAAATGTAACACGGAGTGTGTGTGTTTGTTTGTCCCTCTGCTACTCCTTTGAAAAAGAAATTCTGCTCTTGAAATGCACTCACCAATGTAACATTCATTAATTTGGAGATATATCTTTAACCTTGAGACAGACAGTGTTACCAGATGGTGGTGGTGGTCCGTTCTCTGATTGCTGCTGTGGTAGAGTGTTTTTAGGAGAGCAGATCTTGAAGAGATGTGTTTGCATGCCTTCTTAGAGTTAGACTAGCTGATACCTGAACAGGTTCTGTCTTGGGCCTTCCTCCTTGAAGGAAGGACTGTAGCTGGAAAACTGCAGGTATTTGAGAAAAAAACATCCAGAATTCAGGTTTTAGGAACAACTATATAAATACTTCTTAAAATTTTCTTTCTTCAGAGTGTTTTGACTGTGTTTTTGTTTTTTGTGTTAATATGAAGGTTTCTTCCTGTAGTCTAAGTTAAGGGGTGACTCCTGAGCTAACTGAGATTTGGGTCAAGTAGTTTGGGTCTGGTCATTTTACTGAGGCTTTAAGGTTGTGTTGCAAGATAATGTAGGTTTCAGATAAATGACTTGCAAATATTTTGCATTCTATGAAATGATTTTCCATGAACTAAGTATCAAAAAGATCTTATAGTCTCGATCTGGAGTGAAGAAAACCAAGTAAAATAACTTTTTTTTTTTTTTTTAAACTCATGATCTTTACCTAATGACTTTATCTAGGGGGTTCTAAATTCATGTAGTTGATCCACTGCCATAAAGCCATGAATTGCCTCTGTCTGTTTCCCTGAAAGGATGGGGCACAGCCCAGGCAGTCCTACCTCCCCACCTGATTGTGAGCAGGGTGATAATCCATTTGGATGTCGTAGTATGGGAATCGCTGCTTAGACTTCAGTTTTCAGTTTTTGCTGTAGCAGTTCAGTTGCCTGAATTGAAGACCACCTTGAAGGGTGTTCCTGGAAGTTGTCGTTCCATGTTTCCATATTTAAAAAAATAAATTAAAAAAAAGTATCTTAGATTCATTTCTTCTGTGAAAACAGCATTAAAAGTGCAGTTATTTGAGAAGGAAAAGAAATTTCAATTTTGACCTCAGTTGAGATGAATGATGCCACCAGATATATGGGCATCCCTCAGTCCTGGTACTAGACTCGTGATTTGTCATTGTCTTAGAAGGAGCATTTTGCTTGTGATTTATTTTTATTTTTATTTTTATTCCCCTCTTCAGACTTTGCAGTAGCCAGTTATGATTCCCTTTCTGTAGCTGTCTTCTTAGTTACAGGAAAAGCCATGCACATCAGTGAGTGCTTTATGTGTATATATTCTGAATTAAGTTAGCTGTGGCTGGAATTAAGTTTTGCTCTGGCTGGCTTGATACTCAATAGGTAAAAATACTCTTCCAGCTTCTTTGCATCTCGAGCAGAAAATTTGGATGTCTTGCTTCACCATCTGCCATAGACCTTCATGCCTTTTCCTTTTGCTGTGCCTCAGTGAGAGTATGAATGATGAACTGTCTGAAATACCTCAAGCATTTGTTTTAGTGTCCGTTTATCATACGAGCCTCTGCTGCCAAGATCACATTACTATATACATGCTGGGAAACCACTTTGTATCACGAACGTCCTGAGTAAGTGTGTTGCAGTTGGCTGGGTAAGCAGCAGTAGCTCTAGCAATTGACCTAATATAGCAAAAGAAAATGTTATTTTCCTAACGGCTGAAAATGAAACTTAATCTAGCTGGAGCAGAAAGCCCACAGTGGTGACAGCTGTCTTTTAGGAAGCTGAAAAGACTGCTCAAGGTTACCTATGCTAATAACTTAATCATCTTCACTACTGTTGACCTTTGTTAGGGGAAAAGGTAAGTCTTCTAAAACCATGAAAATCTATTTTTAATGCCAAAGTATTAAATCCTTACCTAATCATTTCACTTTCATACCAGCCTTTGTTCTCCAATGCTCTTCTTCACAGTTGGATATTGTAAATTCCTGTGAATTGGAGCTGTAGCCCTGCTCATGTTGTGGTTTGGGGAAAGAAGGCTGGGAATAAATATGCAGTGAATGGCACTAAAAAAGCATGCAATAGCAGTGGCAAGAAAAAAAATGGATAAGTGCATTATATTAACTGTAGGAGTAGGTTTTGGTGCTCTGGACCCTTTCTATAGCAACAATTTCTAGCACTGTTCCTTTTTTTGTGTGTGGGTGGTGGCCTGGAGAAATAGAGAAGGATATCTGTCTTCAGCTCTGATTCAAAAACATCCTCCTCGTCTGACGCAGGAAACAGAAAACATACCTCAAGATAGATCAAAGGCATGTTTACAACCATAGTAAGTGTTGATTTTGAGTAAGAAAAAATTGTTAATACTGTGATTTTGTTTTCGTATGTTTATAGGCAACGATGGTGACTTCAGGTTAGAAGATGCATTTGGCAAGTATTACACTCTTGCAAATTTTTTGAGGTGGAGGGGAGGGCAGGAAAACAGTGGCTGTCCTTTTGATGGTTTCTGAATATCATTGCATGACTGAGCATGACAACTTCCCAACGTACAGTTTGTTTAAACCTCAGTAGAACAATTCAGCTACAGTTGGGTCAAAATGGTGACCACGTAGAATTGAAATTTATTTTTGTGAACACTCAGATTCATCTTGAGAGGAAAACCTCTTACTGTATAGGTTTGATCTTGTGCTTTCCACTGTATAGACATGGGCTTAAATTTGTCCTATATGTATCTTCCTAACAGTGTAGGAAATTGTTTTTCAACATTTTTTTCCCACCCCTCTAACTGTCCTTGACAGGACCTTCAGAGAAACCTCTTCCGACTCAGAAGGCACCATCAGACAATGGTGAGATGTAATTGCCCTCTAATACCTTTTACTGTGAAGTCAAGTGTAACTGTATGTACTAATTTGAGACTGAATTTTTCAGTTTAGTGGCCAACAAAGTTGTGATATTTCTGTAAAGGAAAGTAATTCCCATATAGCAAAAAGATTTCTACATTTTAGAGTCTTCTGCTAGTGCTTTTACAAAGATAAGTAGTTCGATATTATAAGCTTAAAGGCCTTTTGAAAATTCCTTTCACTGGCTTTCATCTGCATGTTTCAAGCTTGCTCACCTTGAGCTAGCCCTTGGGATATCCCATGTAGTTTGGCAGATAATAGACTCAACTCTGTGATGCTCTTCTGTGGGCCACTGTTGAATGAGCTTGCCATTATATTCTTGTTGAAAACATTGTGATGTGCATTTTGTTTAAAAATAGTCTAAAACTAGTTCAGTTTTCACATTCAGCTTAAAATGTCCCTTATTTGTTTGTAGATGGGTTTAGCTTGGAAGATGCTCTTCAGCCTGGTAAGTATCATGTTCTCCTGGGTACTGCTCAGTGTTATTTAATGTAATGTCTATCCATCTTGTATTACCTAAATGTAATAATGGCATTGAGTTGGCTAAAGTAATAGACTGCAGATGAAAATAATTGCAGTCCAGTTGTGTTTATTTCATTTTACCGGTCTGGATCACAAAGCTGTATATATTTCACACATTTCTTTAACAAGTCCTACTTGTTTCATTGCTGTGTCTTCACTAGATGGCACTAAGTCCATAAATAATTACTTATGGAAGTAGCATTTAAATCTGAATTAATTCATTTTAACTCTGTTTGTCTATAGGTGAACCCAAGCCAGGCCCGCCTGCAAAGCCCAGAGACTCTGGTAAGACTTCTAGCACAAATGCCTGAATTGTGACATATTTTTACTATCCCAGTTAAACTTCTAATAATTACCCTTCTTTTAATTGCTTTCAGTGTATGTCAGGTGTTGGTTTGGATGAACACTGAGAAGTGAGGAAAAATTGGCTTGCAAATAAGCTTTGCAGCTGTCTTGACATTTTATAAGAAAACCTGTTGAGTCACTTTTCTTTCATGCAGCTGGTTAAAAAAAAAAAAAGGAAAGAAAGAAAAAAAAAAAAGGTCTAGTTAAACAGATAATGCCCGGTAGCTCTTTGGGTACCATCACTAGATCTGTTGCAGTGTGGTACCTAACACAAGATTACAGTCCTAGGACAGTAGCACTTTCTGCTGCTCTGTTTGATTTAGCCCTTCAAAGTTTTCTCTCTGCTAAAGCAGCCTGTTTCCAAACCCTGACATTTGAAAACAGATGGCTAGTTGAGAAACAACTAGATGAGCGAATCAGACGGTAAGGTAAGTGAAGAGAGAGGATCTTTTATTGAATTGGAAGCTGAAGTTGGCGTCTTAGAATTGTGCTCAAGAGGTGCCAGCCTTTTTGCATTGAATATGCAGAGAGCCTAAGGATACCTTGTCTGACTTGTGCTAGAGCTAGGAGGAGGCAAGGCCATGCAACATCGAGTAGAAGTACTATACAGAAGAAACCGGCCTCTAGGTGGATTCAGCTGTTGGTTAAAACACAGTTTTAGAAAACTACTGCTGGTGTGTTAATTTAATGTACGTAACAAAGACTGTGACCAAACAGCACGGAAGTATTTATTAAGATCTTTTATTCTCCTGTTCTGTTGCAAGCAAAGTGAAGTGTCATTGTGGGGACCATATTTATAGTTATATAATGTGCATCTTTTCATGTTTTTGTTTGTTTGCTATTTTGTTGTTGTTTTAAGTGAGATACCAATCTAGTAGTTCTAAAAGTGACAATAGCCAAGTAATGTGTACTTAGTAGAAAAAATTTTAAAAGCTCAGCATTTGAAATCAGACTTGCAAACCAAAATGCTACATAAGACTTATTGAATTGTACTGTATATGTTCAGGTGTAATAAGTGTCTGACATACAGGCTAATGTAGCAGAAACACTGTTAATTGCATTAACTTAAAGTACAGTCTTTAACGTAAAATAACCAAACAAATAACAGCATTAGCTTATGAAAGGAAAAAAAAAAGTTACATGGGGATGACTGACATCATTTATGAGTCAGATAGTCCCACTGCTTTTGGTTTCTTCACGCTAGTAAGTTCGGTCACTTTATTCCAACTTTATGTATGTGACCCCAGCCAGCTCTGCCTGCAAATCCTAGAAACACTGTCAAAACTGTCCTAAGAGGAATTTCTGAACAGTAGAAAATCATTTGTTAATCTTTCCTCGTCCCTTTCAAAGTTACTATATTATAGTCTGGTTTTGATCTTTCAATGTTTTTTTTTTTTTTTTTTCTAAATATCTCGTTTGTGTGTAGATAACCCGAAGCCAGGTTCACCTGCAAAGCCTAGAGACTCTGGTAAGACTTCTGGCACAAATGCCTGAATCATGAAATGTTTTTACTCTCCCAGTTAAACTTCTACTAATTACTCTTTTTTAATTGTTTTCAATTTATGTCAGGTGTTGGTTTGGATGAAAACTTAGAAGTGAGGAAAAATTGGCTTGCAAATAAGCTTTGCAGCTGTCTCGACATTCCGTAACAAATGTGTTGAGTCACTTTTCTTTTACTTAAAAGTGGGAAGGAGGAAGGAAGGTGGGGACAGAGTGTACGTGTTTGGGGCATTGTTGTTGTTAGGTGCCTGTAGTGGAGCATCTATGTTATTAGATTGACTCCTTTCATCTTTACAAACTGAATCCGTGCTAGTCTTGCTAAAACAAGTAGGAATAACTACATGTGATCTGTATTCTTAAAGTATCTAAAATAAAGGTAAAGCAAAGTGTTGCTTTTTTAGTTATTTTTAAAGGCCCTAAGTTAAGAAATAGGTTTCTTAATTCATTTCTTAATACATATTTCTTAATTCCTACATTCAGTTAAGAAATAAATTTCTTGACTAAGAATACAGAAATACAATTCTTTCATGTTTGAAAGGTATGTTTAAAACACATGCCCTTTCCTGCCTATTGTGCTTTAGAGGTTTTCTCTGTCTTTGCCTAGCTCCAAACAAAACACCTTCATGGGCCTCAACTACGCTGATACTGTTACCCAGGAATGTGGCGATATTCCTCACCTGGAACGCAAACCCTGGTTCTTGCTCCTTCCCCTGCCTGATTTACAGCAGATACTTGAATGCAGGTTTTACACACCTCAGTACAGTGCTTTTGCCAGCTAATAAAACATCCTCTGGTCTGATGGTTTTAGCTTTGTGGTTTGAAACATCTTTGCTTTCCATAAGCTAAAGATTCATTTGACCGCAGAGGGAAGGAGGAGATCTCCAGGCTCCATGAGTTGAGGTCCAGTGAAAGTGGAAATGGACTAGTTCAGTGTCCTGCAATAAATCAGAGAAGGGAATTAAATTTGAATCTTCCCATTCTCAGGCAAATACTGCAGCCACCAGACTGTAACATGGTGAACTCTTTCCTCTAGCTACTGTATTGTACAGGTTCAAAGGATGGGTTGTGACTTAGAAACCTAACCCTAGAAATGCATTCACACCTACAGCCTTAAACAGAAATGTTCCTTTCCTGTTCACACCCTTTCCCTGCTTTATCAGGATGGTGAGGCTTGGGCCATTCTACTTAAGTAGCCTACAGAGATTCTTCCTTGTTTAGCAAGTAATATTTGTGTGGTAATACCTGCTCTTGGACACTGGCCTCTCTCTTTCGTTCAGGAAGTCTGGAGGCAGCAGTGGTGTTTCAAAACTAAACTGTGTAGTGCTGAGCTGAAACGTCTCTAGATTGGGAGGGCTTTTGCAAGGTGAACATGTAACCGTGACGTTGAGCCCAGAACTTCTATGGACTCAGTGGAATGAACTAGAGAAAACTTACATGTCATCGTGTGCCTTGAGGTGTCTTTCCACCGAACCTAGAACACATAAGATAATATTGTTTTTACTTTTTATAGGCAGCTTTGATGATTCAGATCTATACAATGGTGATTTACCAAGAGCAGGAGGTGGTGGCGGTGGTGGCAGTGGTAAGATAGTAGTTTGTGTTTTTTATTGACCCCATGGTTACATGAGCTTTTGATGAAAGCTTATTTACAAGCTGGTGAACATGCTCTAATTTCTAACACCTTTGGTTCTGGTATCAGAACTATAGCAGCTTACCTTCCAGTTCAAAGGCAGTGTGTTCTGTCCCTGCCAAAAAATACCGAGATAATTAAGAGGCAAAACTGATCTAGGAACCTTCAGTGGTTTTTACTGTAACGTTAAGAAAGCTAAGTTTTAAAACTGAGATGAAGAGGTGTCATTTGTTTCAAAATTCACCACGAATATAGTTCTTAAAGGCATCTGGGTGATTTTTTCAGATCTTATGTAAAATACTCTTAAGGATTTTTTTAGTTGCTATGGTTAAGAAGCCCAGGGGTGGGCTAGAAGATGGTCCACCTTGTTTTTCTCAAAGATTTCACCTGCCCAACAGGATGGTGAATCCTTAGACTTTCAAGTGATGCAGGGTATATTTACACAGAGTGACACATAACCGTTTAATACCTTGTCAACCTTGATCTAAATAAGCTGCCATGTCTAAATGTTATGGCGCATCTCAGTACAGGGACGGTCATTGGGACCAACCTGCACTATTGGTCATCATGCCCTGTGTGCATGACTGCAATTTCACTACTTCTAAGACAGAGTTAACACCACTGGTGGTGGGCAAGTTGATTAAACTTCACAGATGGGCTGCCCTCATTTTGTAGTAGTGCTGAGTGCCCAAGGTTGAAGTTGCTATTACCATGACCCTGTGCTTTGAAAACAGAAAGTTTGAATGCCAGAGAGCTTAATATTGTATGGATAAAATAATTTTTTCATCATCAAATGGCTTGTCATTTTGTATGATGAATTGACAAAAAACGTGATGTAACTGTTCTTTAGACATATAAAAACTAAACCTTTTATTCATTCTTGTAGGACAAAAGGACTCAGGTCCAAATAAGGTTGAAGACAGTGAGGGTAAGTGCATGAATTTCTGTGTATGGTGTCTGCATATCTTAAGCGTGTTTTCTGGCCTTTTCTTTGTTGCTAATATTCTGCTAGAGTACTCACTGCTGGCTGTGGGTTTCAGCTTCAAAACTACATGGAATCTAGAATTCACATTCAAGCTCTGCTTTTATAAATCTATGAAATCTCTGTTGGAAATGATTCGAAGTTTTAAAGTCTCAGAGATGCTGGTGCAGTGACTGCATGCATATAACTTACATTTGGCGATGAAAAGGGTAATTTTTTTAATTTTTATTTTTTAAATAGTGGAACTTGCAACAACCATGCTGAAGGTGCTTAATAATAGGCACTACTAAAAAATTAACAGCTATAAAATTAAAGGAATTACTTTTCATTATTCACAAAGAGAAAAAGTTGATTACTACACTTTCCTGCAATTTCGTGTTTATTGGTTTTTAAAGTGTTCATGGAATTTACTTTGAGCCAATACAAGTTTGACATCACTTTCAATTCTAAAAGAATGTCTGCAAAACTTTTTTTCAGCTTCTCAGGGAGCAATAGCTGGAATTGTAAGCGCTGTCGTTGCTACTGTAATTGGAGCAGTGTCTAGTTTCATTGCTTATCAAAAGAAGAAACTCTGTTTCAAACAAAGCGGTAAGTTTTCTAAATTACTTTGTTTTTTTATAGACCCTTTTATAGAGGTTTTTTTTTTCTGTTTTGTATTTTATATGGGAGCTAGAAATTGATTTTTTGCATCACGTAGTTTTAATAGCGTGGTGAATTTGTGTTCACAGGGAGTAACCTCTCTTTCTAGTCATCTAAGACAGGGAGTCTGAAGAATGCCTTGCCCAAAACGTAGAATTTCAGAAGCAGACCGCCTTAAGACTGTGTGTTCCTTAAAATAAAACCACCTCTTGCTAAAGAATGAGCAGGAGAGATTGCAAGAAAACATTTCTTTAAGGAAAATTGTGTGGAGATTGGGGATTACAGATTATTTTCATGCTGGAAAGTACCTTGTCATTTCTAACTTGTAAATCTTGCCTTTGTGTCTTCACAAGATGCTTACCTATACATTAGGTTTTTGACAACCTCCTGGATATTCATCACCTTTTTTTCTGCAGTGGTCTGTTCATCGCAGTCTACTTCCTTTTCACCTAAAAAGATAGAACTTAGACAGTACTGTAGGTAATAGGTGGGGCAGAAGCTTTGTTTTTGTCTTTTCTAGTCTTTTGGAATGGTTGGTGAAAGGAGAGGACAGAACGGCAACCCAAACAAGCACTGATGTTTTCAAATTTGGGAGGTTTGGAAACTGAGCAACATAGAATCATAGAAACATCTATGATACATGTTAAAATTAATAGGATCTTAACTAGTATCAGTAGCCCGTTTTCTTCAGTGCTATTTCCTCCCTCAAATTGTCTCTATTCAACAGTAACTTTGAAGAGAAGAGAATTTCAGTGCTAAGCATCTGTTTGTTTCCCAGCAGATGAAGAGAATGTGAATATGGATAGCCATAGGGGAGCGCAATCTGAGCCACCTGGTAAGAGAAGAATCTAGATGGAAGACCAAATTTTTGGTGGGGATCCTATTAAATACACTTTGTTGACATTTAACATTATGAAGAAAATTACTTGTGCTGTTTTTTATGTTATTTTTTTCCCTGTTGTTGTTTTCAAAACAAATGTTTGCAACTACCAGTACAACTAACTTAGCACTAGGTCAAGATTTCAATTCTGATTATATGGCCATTCTTCTCTAGTTCTTTTATTTTTTGAAAAGATGATTGCTTTTTTTTTTTTTCCCCCTTGAGGAGTCTCTGAAATACAGGAGCTTAGAGAAAGTTAAGAAGAATTGACTTTTCCCTCTAAAAGTATTATTAAAGACAATTATGAGAACACATGACTGCTCCTTTAGTGTTTTACGTAACTGCAATTAGCTGACAAGTATTTCATTAGCATATGTTGCATCTGATTGGGATCTGTTACCTTGTTTTATATTAAACTCATAGAGAACTCCGCAAGAATGCACATTAGGAAAGCTTAATAGTGTTTGGGCAGAGAGAAAACTACACTGAAGGCAAGGAGGACTGAACTTAGACGCATGTTGTTTTAACTAAAACATTCTGCTTCGAACAGAAAATTATTGTATAAAAGAATTATCAAATAACAAATCTGTGTGTAACAAGCTGTGACAGCTGAGGAAAGATCTCTCTGAAGCCAACAAAAAGCCTAACAACCTCACCCATCCTGATATGGTTGGCTATTGTCCTGAGCTGATGGAACAGATGATTAAATCTATGAAAACCATAGATTTGAAGGAAGCAGTGTAGATGAAAACTCAGCTTTCTAGCCCTTGTGACTGGTCAGCAAAGGAACAGGCAATACAACCTCATGCTGAAGTTTGATGAGTATCTTTCAAATACTGGGCGCTGAAAACTCAAAGTAGTATAAATTTGCAATATATTATCCTGTGGGCTTAATTTAGGCCCAGCAGAACCAGTTATCTTCTTATACCTTTTTTTTTTTTTTTCAGGTAGTCATTTATATGGGTTTACTGACTCATGATCCCCTTTATGAACATTTTTTTCTTAAAGCTGTTAAATATATTAAACTGTCAAGGAAAAAGCATTAGCTGGTGGCTGGCCATTGAAGTCAGGACAGGAGATAAGCAGATATCCTCAGTTCAGCCATGTGCTAGTAAGACAAGTAATACTGTTCAAAGACCAAAGGCAGTTAACATAGGGCTTAGAATCAAGATAATGCTGAAACTTTGAGCGAGTTTCATCAGAACACCAAATCAGATGATGCATACTTTAACAGATGAAGTCAAGCCTGGGATGTTACCATAAATGATTACTGCTGCCTACATTTTTATGTCAACCTGTTACATCCTAGATTTCATATTTGTATTATATTTTGTAGGCAAACATGAGCATGTTTTGAGCCAAGGAACTAACCAATCGTGGGTCAGCATGGTGTGGCTGCTGATCTAAGTTTAGGGAGTCAGCAGCCATTATCTTTGCTTTTGGTAATGTAGTGTTGATGTAGCTACCTGGATTCTGATTTGAAGTAGTCTTGCATTAAGCCAGGCCAAATGGCAAAGGAGAACAAGTTTGTGTTTTTAAAATTTTATGTGGACTTATCTTGGACTTCCTGAAAATGTAGATAGCCTTCGCTAAGTCTGTTTCCATTAGATACGCAGACAGTACTACATCTCATTTTTACATCTGTAAAACTGCAAATGTGAAACTTCATGTTGGATTATACAAACTGTAAGTGTAGGTAGTAGCTACACAGATCTAGTAGGATGTGGTTACTTGAGTGAGAAATATGGGATGCAGTATCCCTTGTTATGCAGGGTACTGGCTTTACAGAGTCAAGCCTCTGCTTCCCTGAATTTATCTCACAGTTTCAAATGCCTACTGAAAATGTCTGTTGACCAAATATACTGTTACATAATATTATGCATCTTACATTGTATACTAATTTAATGTACTAATCTTGAGTTGTTTCTGTCTTTGCAGTTCAGCGCACACTTCTGGAGAACTAAGAGAAATCATGATGAAGACCAGACCATTGAAACTGGATAGGGAGCCTGAAAAAAAAAAAAAAAGAAGCAAAAAAAAGCATAATGTAAACAGCAGAGTCTGAAGCTGCGTGAGAAAACAGTCCATGTTTGAAACATTTTAGGGAACGTGACTTAGACCTGAGTACTTCTGTATGGTTACCCCGTGAAGCAATGTTGCACATCAATATATGGCCTTAATGACAGGAGTGGAGAGTTATGTTGTTCTTTCCTTTACTCCTGTGACAAATGGGTATGCCTCAAGTGCATTCAGTATGTTTTACTTTTCTTTACCTTTCCAAAACAGTAAGCAATTAATGATTTGTTATGTCATTGCTTTAGGCAGTGTAAATGTTTTTTTTTTGGTTTTGTTTTTATTTTAAATCCTGTATAAAGTCAATGTACTAACCAACAAACTTGGTATATGTCGTAGGCACCTGAAAGCAAATGAAATGGCTCGTTGTATGCGGATAATGGATCTCAGAATGGGTGCTGCTGATACAATCTGTGTAGCTGCCTTGGTCAGCCACTAAGGAAGTGATAATTATTTTTGAGCATCCAAAAGACAAAAATTCAGAGTTTTGTTTTTGCATTTTTTTTCATTTCATCTGTCTGGTACAGATTCAGGACAAACAAACTAGTCCACCCAGACCCTTCATCCTTTCTGGCTCTTCTTCTTGCTTAGCAACTACTGAGGTAGTCAGATGTGGAAAAGCCTGATTTACAAACTAGAGCCATAATTGGATTTTGTACAACCTGTGAGATTGAGGTTTGGCAACTGTCTGAACAGTTGTGAATGAAGTACTGGGGAGTGGGGATTAACATCGTTAGGCTTGCATAAGCAAAATTTTAATAGAAAATACCATGATACTTTGAATTCAGAAGGCTCATAATACACACTTAGAAGGCAAAAACAGTACTGCGATTCAGAAATAAAGAATAACAAGACTGACCAGAGCAACCCAGCCTCACTCCACAAGCATCCACTGAACATACATGTGAAGAATGCTTCTGGATTCGTGAAGGATTGCCATCGGGATGAAGGGCCATGATTACGTCCTCAGTTGAAAGCACTTGTGAAGTTTGCTGTGGCTCTTGGAAGCCACAGGGAGTTTTCAACGATCTGTGGAAACATGGAAAACTGTGCACTTCATAATAGCTAAAGGACTGAGTCTGAAATAATAACTAGTTCTGTCTGGATGGAATAGTCCAACCAGTTCTGTTGGCTTTCATTCTAAGTGGTTCCAATTTTCATGCAATTTTACTGTATGTCTTACTAGTATGCTTCCACCACCTGGCAGAGTTCTAGAGAAAGAAGATATTCCATGGAATATCTTAGAAGTCATCGTGAATTTGGATATTAAACATGCACATCTGTGCATTCAAATATGAATGTATGCCAATTATAGTTCATTTAAGAATTTCTTGTACTTTTTAGCCTGCAACAAAGCTTTACACAGACTTTTGTCATGGAATTTATTTGTATACCTCTTCTTGCCCCACTTCTGCTTTTAACATGAAAGTGCTAAAACCTTTAAGTGTTTTCAAGGGTGGAAAAGTGATTTATACATAAACACTTGATCTATGTAAATAAAAGAAATTAAATGTACAGCTTATCTGCATGAATAAATATATCAATGCCAAGCATAGAGGAAACAAAAATAAGCCAGTCTCTGTTAAGGAAAGAATGAGGGGGAGGATCAGAGTAGCTTTGGTTAACCAGATTCTTGAATCCTTTTCCAGCATTTGCAAACCTAAAAAATACTTACTAAAACCCTCCTGTCCTGTGATTTTTCTAAAAATAAATTTTAAATAAAAAAAAAAGTATTTTCCTTCTTAGTTTCTCTAGAAATGCAAGTTTTGATGCTCTACCAGAGAAGCAGTCTTCAAAGGGAGGTTTTCTTCCTCCTCCATCGGCAATTCAGATTTATTTCTTACAATGTATTTATTTTTTTATCAGTTTATAAGGAAGTTGCCCAGTAGCAACAAAGCCGTGAGCTGTTCTCACAGGGTGCTTACCAGTGTGATGTTCAGAGATGACATTGGTGTGAAGGACAGGCCTGGCTTTTGAGCAAGAACACCTAGATTTGGTAACATAGAATCTGATGAAAAAAGGTACAGAAATAGAAGGCTTAGTATGGGCAGCCTTAATGGTGTTTGTGTGGGTTCAGTGTTCCTCATGCAACTATCATCTCCACCTTTGGGAGTTGATATTGTAGTGGGGCAGTTCTGTCATTTTCTCACTTTCTGATAGTGAGAGGACCAGAACTAAATCTGACAGCTGTGTTGTGGTTGCCAAGTGACTATCTAGGAACAAGTTTACTCATCTTTTCAGTCTAAATAGGCACATAATGCTGCATGAAATTTGGGCACAGCTATACTCCACAAAGCAGGCAAGCCTCAAGGTGATGTTTAGGGGGAATGGCTATCTTAACACTGATTTCAGCAGGTCTCATCTTCTCTGGCTTTGTCCATTAATGGCTTCACGGGCAGGAGTTGTGAGACAAGGAAGACTGGGTGCTGCCACCTAGGGAGAAAAAGCTGAGGAGAAGGCTTGAAATTCGAGGCTGTTCTCTTGCTGTGAGCAGAAAGCTGCTGATTTTGCGGTTTATGTTAGTTATACATACATAAAGCGTAGCAGTTCAGTTATCAGGCTATTAATTTCTATATTGCTATATGCCTCACTGCCCACTAAAGTTTTTGGTTTTATTTCTTAGCTTAACTGTTCTTCCATTGCATAACTAAATATCCCAGACCATTAGTTCTCACGCTCATTGGGTCAAGAAACTTGACTTAACAACTATTCCTCACCATAAGGTGTTTTTATGGTCACCTCCCGTGCATTAGCTGCTGCCCATCATGGCCATCTGGACAACGTGACCTTCAGATCCCAGTTTGCAAATTTATATTCTAGTTTCCATACAGGTCTCAATCAGCCTGAGCAGTGGGATGAAAAAATACTGTCCTTCCCAGGCCCAAACTGCAAGTTTCAATCCTGCTGAAGAATCTTCATCATTAAAGTAAGGATGGCAACACCGAACTCTCTCCTGTTCCTGTTGCACATCCTCTGAGTTCTATTTTTTCTCCAGTCTGCCTCCTTTGAGGAGGGGAGCTGCATCATTCCTAGAGCTGTTCAAGTTACCTGCAGTAATAGGAGAAAAAAAACGTAAAGCAGGATCATCTGGTTCTAGAGCATCGCATCACTTTAGCTTCTATGAAGGAGCTGAAGATGCAGTTTAGTTCATCCTAACTATCAGTAAAAGGGCTGCTTGAAAAATGTTCTGATGGTTTTCATGTGTCTATTTGAGTTACTTATCTAAACTTATCCAAAAGAATTCATCAAGCTGTGGAAATGAAAACAGGCAATTCTTAATCATAAGATTTGCAGCTTTCTACTGTAGCTCCTATTCATACCCATTTCAAAGTCTGTGCCGAATTTTGAATGTTAAGGAAAACTCTCAGGCACTCAGCTTTCAGCATACATTGGGCAGATTTACATTCCCAATTGTGTATTTCAATAGTTTTCTCACTCATTATTTTAAGTCAATAAACTGTATGTTCCCCCTACCCGCCCCCCTCTTTTTTTTTTCCTGCAGATTTCGCTTGGCAAGATTCTGACATATACCATAACCTTTCCATGAACTGGAAAGATTATCTTCTTTTTGTTCTTTTCTGCTATGCAAATATAAAGAATATAAACTTGAAAGAAAGCAAAGAGATGATTACAAACAGAAAAGGAATTGAATGGAATAAAAATACATTTTTTTCAAAGCCCTGCATTTGGAGTACTTTAAGAACCACAAGGATGAAAAACTAAAATACACATTTCTGTACCTTCAATGATAAACCACTGAAGATTTAGTTAGGATGTAGAAATTACATTCTTCTACTGCCAAGAAATTATGTCACTTATTCACTTGTTTATTTATCTTGTGTCTAGATGAATGTCTAAAATTACTAGATGTTTCAAGACTTTAATTAAAATACTTCTATTTTTATGATGAAAAATTAATACTGTAGGATATTAGTGGCTTTCCCCAGTAGTTCCTGTTTATAAATTGGTTCCTTCATCTCCGATAGACTCATACAGCAGGACACCCATGTCAAAGAGAGCAATGTCTAACCTCTGCCCACAAGAAGGATGGGGTTGCAACTGTGGTGAGGTGTGACTGTCCTCTTGCTCTTCTTTAGTTTGTCTCATCTAAAAGAGGCCTGATGGACAAAAAGTATATGGCGTAGAGAATAGGCAGACACAAGCTACATTTCTCAAGCCATTTGCTATTTCTTAAATATATGAGGGCTCTTTTTTTTTTGGTGAAAATAAATAGAAAAATTAGGCAACTCAATCAGCCTTGTCAGGTGAATATTAGGCAGAACTTTGTTTTCCCTTTAAATAGGAAAGGGTGGGTAGTTTCTCAAAGTGATAAAACTGCAATGTATGGTCTCGTAAAAAGCCCCGTATTTTCGCTTAATATGCAACGTTGGTTACTTGATATCTTGGACAAGCCATTGCACGTGTATTTGGCAGAGGGAGCTAAGTTTAAAAAGGTCTTGCAGCGTGCCAAGAACAGAACTGGGATAAGTATTTGACTGACTCCAATGTCAGGTCCGCTCCTTCAACTCACAGTTCCTTGTGCCTTCATTGTATTGTTTTTATTTAGCTACAGAGATTAGTAGGTGGCTTCAGAAGAGCTAGAAGTGAGCTCATCATCTTCAAATTTAATAATCTTCAGTATCCCACAGAAGGTATCCCAAAGAACTAGTATCAGCAGACAGGTGAGATAAGGTGTTTTGGAAGACTTCACTTACAAGAGCGACTATTTTGAAAAAGCTTCTGAATGTCTGTGAGGTTCTTGGACTTGTCTGGAACTAGTGCATAGCCTTGCTAACATTTCTGTTCCCTTCAGGCAAATTCATCACTGATACAAAGATTAGCACGTGTGCCTGCTTTTGTTATCCTGGAAAAAAATAAGCAGTAGGCCTGTGGGATTGCTAGTGTCATGATCTGATCCTTGTTTTAAGTGGCTGATAAAGTCCTTTCTTTAACCTAAATGTCTTTAATTCTTCTGAGATTGAGCAATTGGCCCTGACCAGGAGAACAATACATAAATTGATACATAAATTAAAAATGGTTAAGCCACGTGATACTGGCTAGTCCTGTATAAACCGTTCTGCTTGTTTGAATTTATGGGGGAAAAAGGCACAAACCTGATTAGCTTGAACATCAAGCTTCATGAAGATCCAATATCACTGGGTTTTATCAGTCCAATTTACGTTGTATCATCTGTTTTTTGTAGGTAACATAAAAGCATGAAGTCAGAGCAAACTCTGTATCGCGTGTTCTAGGTAACTCCGCAGAAATGCACTTGGGGCCAGACTCTGCTCCCCATCAGATGGGATCATCCAACAATACCAAGTGCATACAGATCTGCCATTAATGGTAGCGACATCCTGCGTGTATTTGCTGCCCTAGTCAAAGCAGTGCTGACAGAAATGTCTGCAGCCTACATCCCAGCAAAAGGGTGCACGCACCAGTGTCCTGATTGGTGCCGGGTGCCAGAGGGATGGTGGCAATCCAGCCCAGCAGGCAAATGAACTGGCATACATTTGCTACAGAAAGACTATGACAAAACTGTGTCTTAATATATGTGATTAACTGTGATTTTAATATATGTTAATGGATGTATACACAATTTCTTTTTCCAAAGCTTTTTGTTCTCATGGTCAGACTGTGGCGTAGCACAGTTCGAGGTCACTCTCCATGCAGGATATGCATGGATATTTTGCATTTAAAATATATATTTAGATCAATGGAAAAAAACAAAAACAAACAAACAAACAAAAACCATGACAGATAATATGTACCTTGTGAATAAAAGCATCTACCTTGGAGCTGAGCATGCTTCAGACCAGCAGGCTGAGATCACATGTTAAGTTTATAATCTAATTTTTTTAGTAGTTGTTGTTTTGCCTCTGCAGAGAGTTCCCAAGTCCCACAGAGCAGATTCCTGGCCTCCCCGTCCCTACCTCGGCAGCACTGGTTAGTGATTTGGGCTCTGACAGGACTTCAACAGCAGGTACCGCCCAGCCAAAATCTGAGCAGGGAAGCAGCACTCTGGAGACAGAGTGTATCTGAGAGGCTGTTCAAGCACCCTCCAGAGCAGGCCTGCCTCCTCTCCCAGGTAATTTTAGCGCCTATGGCACCACACCCCACTTGGAAGGTGAGGATGTCAAACAGGTTGGCTTTCCCTCAGGGGAGCGGGTGGAGTAAGCGCGCGCTGGCTCCCTTCTCACTGGCTCCCCTGCTCTCCGCCTTCGCCGCCTGGGCGATAAATACGTTTCTTAGAGGGCAGGTGGCACCTACGGTGCTGCTCGTGGCTTTGCCATAGCGGGGCCGTCTGCTTTTGTTACCTGTCCTGCACCAGACTCGGTTTTTGGGGACGTCTCTCTGTTCCACAGTGCTTGAGTGGGATGGTGAGTGACCTTGTTGGACAGAGCCCCTGATTAAAAGCGTCCCCTCAAAGCTTTGCACTGCCAACGTCTATCGTCATTGCCTGGAAAAAGTCAGTGCAATCAGAGCACTGCACAGAAGACCATGGGGAAATTCAGAAGAATCCTTCTCTTGTGCCTTGGCTTTCTTCTAGTCCACGTAAGAGGTAAGTGACCTTTGCCTTGACTTATTTCTAGGGTGTGGTTATTAAAAATGAAAAACAAAACAACAGAAAGCTAAACCCCAGCCCCTCAACAACTACACTTGTTTATTTAGAAATAATCACTAGGATTGTTGCTTCTGTTTCATGAGAAGCGTTCAAGAATATTTAGGTAAGTACTTCTGCAGTTTCTACGGCGATCATTTTTGATGATCTATGATCATGCTGATTGGAGTTTATTATCATTCCTTATTTTCTATAGTGTTGTTCTCCTAAAATTACCAATAAGCTTGAACTTGAGTATATACTTTTTCTAATGGAAGCTGTAAAACGCTTCCAAAAAGGTCCATAGCCAAACGCTTACTTCATGTTTTTAGAACTTTCCTTGGTTGTTGATATTTTGCAATATATTAGGTATATTGTAAAAACAAATGCTGCTGCAGTTTAAGATGTTCAGGCTTTAATACTGGTATTGTTTTATTAAGCTTAGCCAACATATTCTTGAATATATAAAATCCAGACACAGGCATGCATATTTCTTTATATGCAGGAATAATGCAGAACTGAATACATTTTGTACATATATTTTTGAAGAATGAATAGCAGTTGGGGAAAATGTAATCCATTTGTATTAAGTGTTTGTTTTGAATTCTAAAGTAATTTTCTTTTAGCAAAACATTCTGTAAAAATTCATTTTGATATCAAAACAAATAAGATTGTCCTTGTGTGCATCTGCCATGTAGCGTACTAGTAACATTTCCTTTGTCATATACAAGTACTAATGCAAATACTTTTAGAACAGTGTTTGACTGCAGGAAGAAGCCAATCATTAACCACTAGTTATAAAGTAGGTGCTGCTGCTCTTTCTCTTACCAGCCTGGTTTTAAACGGAGTCCCTGGGAGATCTTGCAATGATGAGCAGTGGGAAGAACCTTGCCTTTAATTAGAAATGGTTTCTGTAAATGTCCCTGAAAACACGGTGAATACTTTGATCATAAAATTCAGTGGTTGCTTCCATACACTTATTTTTTTTTTTTTTAATGAGGAATTACTTGGAGGTCTTCTGCAAGTAATGTGTCACAGAAACATCAGAGCAGCAGGACAGTGATGGCCTGGCCCACAGTGTGTGTGAACAGTGATGATTCACACTGTCTCTCATTACTGGCATGCAGTCTTTCTTGTTATGGAGAGGTCTCATGCTGAATATTTCTGCTTAAATAATCTGAGCATGTGCAAGTCAATTTCCATATACTGCATCACATTAATTACAGGGACAGTCAGGCTAACCGTTCTTACTTTACACATGTGCTAATTTAGAGACAGTTCAGGCCCTGCTTTGGGGAAGAAGTCATTGCTACAAGCTGCTGAGGGCTTTGGGCACAGTATCAAGCCTGTGGAAACTATTTCATCCACTTTTGAAAAGCAAAATGAATTATTTTAAGTCTATTGCTACAGCCACTGAATTTTATCATCAAAGTTTTTACCGTGTTCCATGGACATTTACAGGAACCACCTCTCAGTCCTAGTCAGGACATCATATGAGGAAAAGCTTGGGCATGCGAGTGAAAAGCTGGTCTAAGTCCTTATGGTAGGAAAGTCTATGGCATGATTCACCCAAATGGGTGCATATACGTGCAGCCTTCACTCTGATCTAAGCTGTAAACCATTTGTGGGAGCTGCTAGAAACTGCTGTGCCACTATGGCCAGGCCAGATCGTATCACTCCCCTTACGATCCAGAGTTTCCTTTTTGTCGGACTGTATTCAGGTAGTTGGCTGGACTGGCTTGATGCAGAAACATGGCATAACCAGGGACCACAGTGCTCAAGAAAAGTGAGACCTGATATAGTTCAGAAACTTGCATGCTTACTGTGATCTTCTATGCTTTTACTCAAGCGCTTTTGTCTTTTGTTATTTTCAAGCTTAGGCAAGTTACATGAGTTCTCCCACAAAAGTTGAGCTGCAACAGCTAATTGCCTGAGTTGCTTTTAGCCCAACCCAAATGAAAGAAACTTCACTGAAGCTCACACGGATGTCACAGGTCAATTACTATGGTTCAGCCGACCTGTGGTAATTCAGCTTCAGCTGTGTTTACACATCCCACTTAGGGCAAGGAAAGACACAGCTTAAGACCTAGTCCCCCAGTGTCCCCCAGTAAGTGAGACTGTGGACCTCTTTGAGATATACTGAATGTCCCATTTGGGCAATACACTTCAGTTTTCACCATGTGTGTACATGTCAGGGAGAGGCAGCCTGATCTGAGGTCTACCTCCTGTATGAAGCTGAGACTCTTGCTCAGACCTGACTGCTCAGAAATGCTCCTCGGGTTCCCAGTATAGGTACAATCCATATATCCATGTTCTTCAAGACCAACTGATAGGTCACGTCGTTAGTTAGTAATAAAGACAGCGCAAAGGTTGATGATGTTTAAGACAAGTTAAGTTTGCTCCATCGGATATTGTGCGCTATGTAGGTAAAGGGAACAGCGTTTATTGTTAGCCAATAAACAATGTACCACTGTCCAGCTAAGGTTTACTAAGATTTTTGACTCAAAACTAATTGTGATAATTATACAAGCACTATGCAGGGAGAAAATTACAGACCTGTTTGGATTTCAGGCACTATATGACTTAGTTTTATGAATAATGTAGTTTTCACTGGAGTTAAAAGAAAGAAGGGGAGAGATGCAAAGCCCAGTCCTATTTATCTTCTTCTATTCCATCAAGCTCCTGTCCTGACCATCACTGTGTGAGGTCCCTGTGTACGTGCAGAGGTGCTCATGGTATCACAGGGATATACCAGACAATGAATTCCCTAGTTGCTGAGTACCAAAACTATTTCACTCCCAATAGCAGAGCTGCTATCCTCTGTAGGCATGTCAGCACTGCCATCCCAGGGTGTGACTACAGTTTGATAGATAGCATACCTGAAGTGTTTGAAACACTAATATCAGCAGAGCTGTCGCAATGCAAAAGCTCAGGAAAAGCTAACAACCACGGTGTTTAATCAGCTTCTCTGGTTCACTTTTCAAACACTGCTGCCACTTTGCAAGCCTGATAGAAGTGCCCAAACTGCCTGTTTTCAGCCTGTATTTTTCCCTCATTTGCAACAGCAACTGCCGATCCTTTTCAATCCCACTGAGGGCAATAAATTAATAAATGTCATAATTCTTTCAGGATCAAAAATCAGTAAAAGTATGCCTCCAGCTTGTTTTGATCTTCACTTTTAACTTTAGAATCTTCCTTCTTTTCCATGTAGGGGCTAAAATCCATGTTTGTTAATGGAAAATACTATCTAAAATCTGCTCTGTAGTACAGTATCTCATGAAGCCAGATAGGTCATCCCAACTGAAATGCAGATAGGCCATCCCAATTGAAAGAAATAACTTGAATGAGCTGTGAAAATATAATGATCAACTTCCGCTGTGTATGCTTTGTTTGACATCAATGGATTTTGGAATTCCTGAGGAATCTATAAAAAAATCTGGAGCAACAATGCTCCAGATTAAATGAAAACAACAGCCAGAGTATGCACTAAGATTAGCAGACAAAATAAAGCAAAGTCCCTTCTTGTGTCCAAGGTCTTTCAGCAGTGGAGGAACCAGGCATACACTCCTCACACAGCCCTGAGTTAGCAGCCACAACCCACCCCCTCCTCCTCGGATCACAATCTATGTTGCAGCAAAACTGCAACTGCTCCTTGCAGGTTGACATCTGCAAGAAGCAGAAATTGAGATACGAGTCAGATATTTACATTCACAAAGATTGTACAGACCAGCTTGTTCCCTGAGCGTGGTGTTATCAAAGAGAAGGCTGGCCGTTCTCTTCTAAATCCAGCCCAGGTTTGCGGAGTGTTCTGCATGCCGGGAGTCTTGGCCTCTGTTCCCTCTGAGGGCTCTGCTGCCAGATCCTCTCCCAGTTTCCCTGCTTTGAAGTTCAGATGCCAACTAATGCCCCATCTCTGTTTGCCCAGGGTCATTCACAGAGGCTTCTCTGTGCATTCCAGTGGCTCCTTCATCTCTGTGAAGGGATTTTAATTGTTTCTCTCGTTTAGTCCAAATGAGAGGAGGGGTGGCTCTTGAGACTCAGCAGACACTTTGTGGCTGGACAGACCTGCTTGCTGACCTCCAGCAACTCTTTTCAGCCCTGTTGTTTTAAAGAAAACACATTGTTAATGGCATGAAATAGAGAGGTTGTAGGCCTAACTTCTTTGCTGTCTTGCATCTTGAAAGCACAAGCAGAGAATGTGTATGAGACACCCTGGCCACCCACTTTGACTTGGCGGTGTTACTAACCCCCTGGGACCCATATGCAGATGGCGTACTGTGACTTCAGGAACACAGGGTTAGCTACACAATAGAATTTCTAAAAAAAAAAATAATAAAAAATTTGTTTGTTGTCAGTTATGGAATAACACTACCAAGATTTGTGCCGCCCTTCCAGCCTGATGACGAGCTAAAGGTAGTACATGAACTCTAGTACTGCCCTGGTGATGGAGGTGGGATGAGAAGGCACTCTGCGAGCAACAGAAGAAACAAGGCCTGGCGTCTCCCTGACTTCCTGCATTATCTTCAGCACCCCCTGTTGTCTCTAAACTACCTCCGAGGGAACGTGAGGATTAGCCAGTGGGTGCTCAGCCAGTGCCTTGTCACCCTGAGAGCCAAACACAGCAGTTGCTTGTGCCACACCACAGCATCTCGTTAGGAACCCTCATACAGGCCTCTCTCTGGGACCACCTCCCTGAGCAGCTCTCACGAAATGTGACTGTGGTTAACACTCGAAACAAACGGCTGAAACGGGATGGCAGCTTCATGAACCACGCATGTACAGCAAGATGCTTTGGCTGAACAGCCCACGCCGTGACATAGGCTCCACTTCCCCGTGACACAAGGCTGAAAATCTCAGTTTCCATGTTCTGCTTCCATAAGATGCAGAGGCATATAGTGCTGCTTCATTAGAGATACCAAATCCTTTGCTCTGCCAGTAATTTTACAGGACAAACCAGCTTCTTCTGCACTCACTCTGAAGCAAAATACAGAAAATTATATATATATTAGATTTTATGTATGTGGGGTGCATCACATCATAAAGAACAGTAGCTACCTTTGAACAGCTGCTATTTGTCCGTGGCAAAGTAAACACTATAAAAATAGAAGTTATTCTTTAGTGTTTGATGAGACCATGCTGCCTAGACCTAAAGGAGTACTGCCAGACTTGCTTTATTAATATATCTTATTTGCTGGTAATTATTTAAATGTGTTTTTGTATGAATAAGTGAGAGAGACTTTTAATTTCCCTTGAATTCAAAATATAAACAGAAGTGGCCTAGCAAAACACATGAAACCAATAATCAGGTCCATATGTTGTGGTCTATAGACTGGAACTTGGATCTAAATTACAGATTTTAAAGCACGCTCATTTTCCGCCACGCCATCAAGGGGCTGAAATGGCAATCATTGTTTATGGAATGAAAGGGCCATGGTGGAAAAGAAAAGCTACAGTAACCTCATCAGGAAATATGGATCATGAGAGTACTACATCAAAGAAACAGTACTCACTCACTGAGATTTTGTCCGAAGTGTCCACTCTGGGGCATAAACCTTTACATTCTTCTACAACTTTTCTTATATGAGTAATTTCCTTTAAACAAACCTAATTACTTCCTGAGTAAAGTTGGACCAGTAAACGGGGATGTTCTGAACCACAGACTTGGGAGAATACATACTATTTTCTCATTACAGGGAAAATAAGTATCATGATTGTATAATAATCAGAAATGATCCATACAAGGAATAACTTACCATTTCTGCTAAACAGAACATAAGTCCCATGAGTGACTTAGGTAACATATTGTTCCTCTTCAGATATTTTTTTCTCACTTGTGAGTCATTCATTTCTTCCTCAGTCTCTGCCAGCTTCATAATCTTTTAAGCTCATTGTATTTGCAGAACTATTCTTATTTAATTATGTTGAAGAAACCTTTTTTTTCCTTGTTTTCACATAATGTTAAATCAACTTATTTTCTCTTTCTAGCTAGCTCATGTGACTTTTTTTTTTTTTTTGCTTTCTAGTTTATTTGTAACACAGTTAATCTTATCCCACTCATGACTGCTGTCGATGCACTGAAAGCCCATTAAGTTAATCATCTCAATGAGAAAAAGAATTTATCTAACATATACATGCACATTAAAGATGTATGTCCGTACAGATGTATATGCACATATTAACACATTTTCTCATGTATCTAAGATTCATTTTTATTACTAGGCTATATGTATTAAATGCCTGATAAGTTCATTTCATTTGACCTATAACCTGACTGTCATTTAACAATATTTAAGCTGTCTTGGTTAAATGTGTGTCATTTTAATGGCCATGAGCTTTGTTCATATGGATGCAATGCAGGACTGAGCCTACTTACTGAGTTTCAGAATTGCAGATTGATGCCATGGTAGGCTTTTGACAGAAAAATTTTGACTACAGTCATAGTGACCGACAGGTAACATCGACCTGCAAGAACCTGGCCTTGCTCTGTGTATAGTCTCCTCAATCTGTGGGAACTCTGACTCTTGAAATCAATCAGTTACACAGCTAAAGGGCAATGGATCTCTTTAATATTTAGGTTATAAATTCAATCATCGGCAAAAGACGCTGCTGTCTGGAATTTAGTTACTTGGATCACATTTTCAGAAAACTCATATGGGCAAAAGTTAATGAATATTAAGTGTGTGTCTGCCTGAGGACATGATTTTGCAAGGGAGTGACTGCCTTGGTGGGCTAAGGTGACCTGAGCTCCATGTTGCTTTAGCAAGATGTGCCTTATATTCAAAGGAACTTAGTAAGAGCTGCCTTGCTATCTCTGTGGCAAAGAGCAATCATAACACCCTCTAGAGCACAGCAAGTGGACTGACAGTGATTTTATATCACCAGCTTTCCACACATTGTACTAAGAAGATTAACAGAAAGTATGGGCACTGGTGAAAGCAAGTGTCCTGCCTGAAAGAATTATGCCTGTAAAAATAAATGTAGTAACTCCGCAGTTTGAGTGATAGTGTTTTGATGCTTGGCTTTATGGAGTCCACTCTCGCCTGCGTGGCTGTCACAGGGAAGTCTAGTGGTAGCAATTTAAGCCAGGTCTACACTTGAAACTTCTGCTGGCACAGCTCCATGTGTTTGGTGGAGATGAGGGAATTACATTCCAAATAAGCCTGAAACTGCCAGCAAAACTCCTGCTGTTAGTATAGTTCATTGTGTTTGAGCAGCTCATATAAACATCATTAAAACATCTCCTTTCTCAATACAAATTGTATATCCATCTGGAAGTTTTGCTTTCTTAGCTTAGCATTTCCTCATTTGCAGATAAAGACTGTTCTGTGGTGTCAAGCAGGAGTGTATAAGCATTTTCTAAAATAATACGTCAAGAATAATTGTGGACCACCCAACAAAAAACAATATTACAATAATTTTATTTCTCAGTACAAACAGGGATACTCCCAGAAGAAAGGCTAGAAATGACGCCAAGAAATAGCATATTAGCCCAAAGCAGTAATAACAGAGATAATTCTGAGATAGCACATCCTGCATAACTAATTTTTTCATAACTTCATCCATGTTAAAAATAATATATATATATAAATTTATATGTATATATAAATCCAAAGGAATAAAAATGATTTCTCTCTACTGAAATTTCTTTCATTTTCATCAGTAAATTTCCAGCTGTTTCCATCATGGAAGCTGGTCCAAAAAGGCCATTTTTTATAGGTGAAAATCAAATTTCTTTCGGCCTGTTTGTTCTGTGAAGAAGCTTGTCTAATTAATTTCCTATGACATTTATCTTCAGAGTTCCCTGAAGTGACTGCAGTTCCTATTGAGCTAAATATTGTCTGAGTCTCTACTGTTTTTGTTTTTAGACCCACCATTTTGTGGATGAAATCTGGACTGTTCAGCTATTTAACCATCTGTTATCCTCCAAAATTAGATTCTTAAAATGTCTAGGTGCAGCCTCAGAAATGGTAATGAGCACTTAAAATGCTGCTCCACAAAATTTTTCTCCTTGCGGCCATTTCATGTTATTATCAGAGGAAGTCAGGATGGAAGTCCAAGCAATCTTTTCAGTTTATTGGAATATCATTACTATGCTACACAGATGTCCACGTACTGCCCATCTGTCAAGGCTTATATTTACATAGCCAGACAGACTTCAGTGTAGATTCCTTTCTTACTCCCAGTCATTCTGTGTTAGTGTTTGTTTCTTTTTATTATTTGATTTATCATCAGAAATAATTAAAAAATCAACCTGAATAATTTCTGCAGGAGATTCTCAGGCTTCTTTTCTTCTCGTCTTAAAAGTCTGTCAGTCTTCTATTTCTTCCTTGCCGTCTCAAAACAACACCTCTGGTCTTTTCCCACCTTTTTGGAGTGCACATACAACAAAACAGGGAAAACTAGTTATTCTCTAGGAGAAGGGCAGATGCCAGTAATTGTTTCAGTCTGCTGTTTTGCTTTGGTTCTCATGCAGTTGAAAGCATCTGCATCATCTTGTCTTAATCCCACCACCTCTTTTGATTTGAGACCTCCATTCTTTAGTTTTCTTTCTTTCTCCTAACTTCAAAGAAATATTATACCCAGAAGCTTCCCATAGTCTTCGTTCAGAAGATGATTTTGTCAAGTTCTCCTTACAGCATTAGGACCTCAGTAGCTGCTTTCTGTATCCTTAGTTCCTGCGTGTCAGGACCTGTAACAAAGGAGCTGGTGTGGCCAACAGCTCTTTGGGCTTCCAAAACTATTTCTGATGACTCACTCTGATGAGAAGTGGTTTGAGCCCTGTTGGCATTCCCCTGCAGCAGGGCTCAGATCAGACAGCCTCCTTCAGCTCTCAGGACGCTGATTATGAATGAAGATTTGTCCAGAGGGTAAAATCAAAGGACACTCAAACTGAACTCTTATTGCTGGCACTAAAAAAAATGCTTTGTAAAAAACAAAAAAAAACAAAACAAAACAACAACAACAACAACAAAAAAAAACAACAAAAGAACACACACACACCATAATTTGAACATGTGGGTCTTAAGAGCAGGATGCACTAGGGATGGCAGGACTGCGGTGATGTGGCTGGGCTGAGGTCAAGCACGGACGTCAGCCTGTGTGCAGGGCCTGCCCCTCGGCCTGCAGGTCCCATGGCAGGGGCAGGGCAGTGGCATGGCTGTGACAGCCCACGGGCAGGCCCAGGGCCCGCAAGGGGTGGTTGTGCCTCAGGACCCTGTCAGGGAATGTTGTCTGAGGAAGCCACGTGATATATTTATGCATTTAATTGATTCATATAAAAATAAGAACCTGTCAGAGCATTAGGGTGTTATCCATTTAAGGACCTGGCCAGCTAGGTTGGCTGAGAGGCCAGGGCAGGGGAAAGGGACACTCCACAACCAGCTCAAGCGGAAAGAGAAAATGGTACCTTAATAACATTAGCGGGATAGCCTTATGCTGTTATCTGCTTTTCCTTTTCAAACACGGGTTTGTCATGCTCTTTTATAGAGATGGTTTTGCTTCAGAGGCCACTTGCTATTTAGCATTCCAGCCTCGTTTTATCTCTTTCGTCAGACAGTAGCTATAATTAAGTTCACAAACTTACGTTAAAATCCTCACAGGAATCAAAATGGTTTCACCTTATACTCAGAGTGCTGCTTTCTATTTGAGGATCACATGGTGTTTTATCACTGATAATTAATCTTTCCAGGAGCTCTTTGACACAGACAAGAGCTGTTACTGAAGAGCAGTAATTAATGTGGGGAACGCCATGCAGCCTGCCAGCACCCGCAGAGCAGCGACCGACGCCGAGCGCTGCTGCTCCGGGGCGGCTGTGACAGCCTCCATCTGCTCCTCAGTTTCCCTGCTTGAACAACGACACTTTTCTTGCTGTGAGGCATTCAAGACCTACCAAGAAAAACACTTTAGTCGAGGGCTAGGTACTGAGCCTTTCAGGCAGGCTAATAAACAGACGCAGATCAAGAGACTTGCTTGACAGACACGGTAAAGCACACCTGCTTAGGAAAGTCATGGCGCATGGTGGCTTTCCATGGACTTGTGCACGCTGAGCTTTGATTTGGCATGCAAACACAGGAATGAGGGAGTTTCAGTCCACATGAGGACTAACAGATACTTTCTCTGCAAAGAGGTCAGTCATGAAGGCTATGGATTAAAAGGATGGTGGCAGACTGTAGAGAGTGGAATGAAAATCTCAGGTGAATACCTGTGTTTGCTCAGTTCAAAGTTGTATGCTGTGCTTTATATATGTTAAATATTTTCCAGTTTTATTTATCTGCTAACTTTGAAGGGCAGAATACTCCTCATTTTCCTGCTGTGAAATTTCATGACATCATTGTCACCTAAGACAGAACATGAAGGGTTCTTTTCTCCCTTTTCCTATTTTTCTAAGGTACAGTGGAAACTAAATTAGGTAAACACATCTTTATATGTTAGTGCTGGCACATGTGACAGGAAAAAAAAAAAAAAGTTGGTTCAGGTGACACGCAATCTCAAGGCAGGCATGCCAGGAAAGCTGATCTCTAAAACTGAGCTTCAGAGCTTCACAGCTCTGGCTGAGCGTGGTCATTCAGGGCTGCCTGGGGCAGGGACAGCAGCTGTCAGCTTGCTCTACGCCAGCTCCTGTTTGGATGGATTTTCCTTTTGTCTCTGAGCAGTGTTCTGGCTTTGCCTGGAGCCCTCAGAGGTCATGGACACCTGCCTGCTGATGTTCTCTGCTTCCTTCTAGGTCAACGTGACTTTGATTTAGCTGATGCTCTCGATCACCCGGGTAGGTAAATCTGCTATCCTTATTTTCCTATGGCATTTAGATCCAATAATAAATCTTAAATCTGTTCTCTTTTTGTTGAGAACTGGAACACAAAGTAGCTAGTACTTAAGTTAAAAGTTTACAGGTGAGGATAGTGCTAGGTTTTTAACTTACATACAATTGGAAAATACTGGGTTTTTTTTCTTTTCTTTTTTTTTCTGTTTGCTTTTGTTTGTTTGTTTGTTTTAAACAAATCAATATTTTTGTCATAAAATTAAATTTTTTCTTTAAAACAAAATAATGATGACTTCAGAAACATTCCTTCCTTTTTAGTTTCTGCCATGATGCATAAAGATTTACTGAATGTAGCGTAGCTCTCTAGATTTTCAGATACTTTTTTTGTGGTAAGTTGAACAATTTTAAGATTTTTTTGTTTTTTGGCATGTCAATGGGTCCCACAGATGACATAATTACGAGGAAGCCTACAGTGATCAGAAGACCAACACGGCCTCTGCTGAGTGAGTAATACAGACAATGAACGGGTCATAACCGATTTACGATATGTAGAAACTGTCTCCCATGATATTTTTGATTATATTTGCTAATGTGCCATAGCTGGGATCATTTAGTAAGTATTTTTTTTTGACAATTACCAATTACATGTCTTTACTACTTCGAGTAAGACTTTAAAGCATGATTGGCCATAGATAGCATTTCATTTCCAGAAGATCCTCAATATTTTTCCAGCGTTGATTGACATCCCTGGGGAGTAAAAAAATTGGTAACTGTAGCTAAAAATGGGTAACTGTTCTTCTACTTTTTTGCATTATCTCTTCTTTTAGCGTAAGTATTCATAATGCTCAATAACAGTCTTGAATATTATCTAGTATTGATTGCTACAATGACCTGTGTCAGAAAGAAAGAAAACTGGGAAGAGCAGAGAGGACTGAAAGGTTTTAGCTGTAATTTTGAGGATGACAAATTATGACTTTCAATGAATACTGGTTGCTGTTGAAAAACCCCAACCCCAAACAACAATAAAACCACATGCATATTTATGACAGAACATTTTATGACAACATAGACATTTTACACCTAAATTACACTGAAGGAAATTTCTGACTATCAAGCAAAATGCTTGAATCAGCAAATGCTGGATAACATTAGCCCACACAACAACCTTCAGTCTTTCTTGGATAAATATTCAGTAAGTTGTAGGTACTTGAAAGTAGTTACATGTTCCACATGATGTTGGTTCACTCTTGGAACAAAGGGGGGCAGTGTTTTGTGAATGTGGTAGCTGCTGAATCCTGCAATGGTTGCATTCTTCCTTCCCACTTGCTTTTGCAAAGAAAATCTTTGTTTGACCTAGGCTAGTAGTATCTGTTGCAATGTACTGTGAAGCCACTCTCCTCTACTTCACTAGCTGTCCTGGCTTCCTTTAAAGTCACTGGTGAGAAATCATCAAGTCTAGGAACAGTTCACGTAATTCTAAATGTGGATTAGTTCTCAGCCTAACACAGACATTTTAAGTAGGTTACTTGAAGACCTGGAAGACTCTTTCCTCAGAGTTACCTTAAAGGTAACATAGGGAAGCCAAGTCAGAAGTCAATATCTATGGTGATACTGCCCCAGTCAGGTGAGAGAAATTGAATTTTTAGGGACTCCTAAATCTGTTAGAGAGGCATCAGTGGGATGATTGCCCTACCTGAATCAGCTTTGCTAATTATTGGGAATGAAGAACTCCATATTTTCCAGACCATTTTGGAATCTCTCCCAGCACTAAAGAGAATTTCAGGGAGTTTAAAAGCAATTAAAACTAATAAGAAAAAAGTGCTGAAGTAAATTACTTGGTTTGGAACCATGTGCACAGAGATGATAGAAGAGTATGTCCTAACATCTGCCTGATGTTTCATCTTAACTTCAGGGTTTCCTTTGTGTCTCATTCAGCCAGTATCATTGAGAAGTGAGTGTGGCTGAGATGACAATTTTGGTAGAGCGTGGTACAGGCCATATCCTCTGCACATCACTTCACAGACAAGAACCTCTGTCTGAGTAGAAGCACTCCTGTGGGTAGTTCCCAGCTAGTGTAACAAAATTCAGTAGAAGGGAAAGGTGAAGTGTGTTTTTAAAATCTCTACATACGTTGATTTTAGCCATTCACACTCATCCTGCTATTAATTTGATTGTCATACACTCAAACCCGCATACTCGGGAGCACCAAGATGTGTGTACTCCAGTAGTCTGGTGAGCATCATGTGCAATGTGGGACAAGGTACACCAGCTACTGAGCCCTTATCCTGTCTCTGTGGTTCTTCTCAATAAGAAATGCCAAGCTAGTTTATGGGCAGATCTTTCATACCCTGCAGGAGTCACCAGCTATTATGGAAAGGTCCTTTGCTTCATAATCATGCTTACTTCAGACTCCCTGAACCTTAGGCTGGGTTGCTGTCCACTGTCTGCTTTTGCTTGTTTGAGGTATACAGACTATGTCTCTATTCTGCTTTTTGGGTGGGCTAACAGGAAAAGTAATGGTATGGCTGATAAGCTGCAACCTTTGGCTTTAGAGTGCCCTTCTGCTTTTCTCCTGCTGACAAGTTATCTCTGCTGTTGCCTTATGGGAGCTCAGGCTTGCTGGTTTTCACAGAAACAACACATTCCTCAATTTTACTGCAGGGAATGGTGACCTTTATAGTCTGCTCTTTTAACCCTTTGTTCTGCTGTTTCTTCTTGTGCTTACAGACACACGTTTCCATTCGTCCTTCATTCATGCCAGCCTCAGCATTTCTCTAACAAATCTCCGCATGAAGGCTCCTAAGTGGAACACTGCATTTTACCTGAATTCTTAATCTTGATAATAAATGGAATCCAATTTGCAATTTATTGCTTCTTACAGTATTAACCTTTTACACATAAAGGTATTTTTGAAATGCAACTCTGCTGGCCAGACCCAGACAGAATTAACACCTGGCTGAAAAGAACAAACCTATTTGTGTAGCAAGAATTTGATTATTTTCCTTCCAAATTTCCTGGTGACATCAAAGCATTTCAGAGAAGTTACACAAATGTTATATATATATATTTATATATAATGAGACTAGACACTGTGCAAAAGCAGCTTCCTTCTCCCTCTGGATGGAAAGAACACATGAAGGCAGACCTGTGCATCATGATGCATTATAAAGAAAAAAGTATATATTTATAATATATATATATGTGTGGCAATAAGCATCATTATGAAAATCTAGGTAGATTTTGCTTTTTCTTCTGATTTTTTTCTATCACTCCACATTAACTAGGAGCAAGAGAGGGACAGTAATGTATTTCTGCCTATAAGTCAGTGACCTTTGAGAGCTCACTGTCATTCCAAACATACCCTAAAATACCACCCACATACTCATATCCACACCTGAACATTGGAAATGGAATTCCTCTTGTTTGTATATCTTATGCAGCTCATTGACAAATTGTTTATTTACTGGAAAATTCCATTCCAGGTACTGTGAGACACATGCACAGTGCTGGGGAATGGTAACAGCCTGCTGATTTACTGCATAACGTGCCTATGCAGACATTTAAGAACATTTTAAAACTTTTATAGTTCAGCCAAAGAAAAACAGATTGTTGCTCAACCTTAGATAGGTGCATATGATCACTTGAAGCACATTTTTTTTCTTTCACCATGACCCTTACATAAATTAGTTAATTCAATTCTCTCTCCCTAAGTAGGTTTATTACTTCCCAGGATTTGTTCTTGAAATAGGTATTCAGATTTTGCAATGCAACAAATTACACCCAAGCCAAGCATGCACATACAAGTTTCAACTACAGACATAGATGTTAATGTTTTTTTTTAATATAAAATAAAATAATCAGATACATTTTAACATTTTAATATAACTGATTTTATTTAAGTATCTTGCACATATACTAAAGACGTACTGATCTTGATTCCATTATAAGATTTTTTATGAAGGAATAAATCCTTTATATTTTGAGTGGAAAGTATGATATAATTTGTCTATTATTTTTTGGGCAAATATTTAGTTCTGTAAATTTTTTCAAGAAAAGTGGAATATCTTATTTGAATTTGTGGGTATGACCTGAAAAACAGTTCCGTGTCAAAAATTGTTTTACATTTTCTGTTAAAAGCCAACATTTCACTTCCCTCAAGAACAGTGTATTACTGACTTCTCTACATCTTCTTCCCTTTCATTTTCAGACAATGATCTGCATTTAGGAGATGCTTTTGGTGGAGGTGAGTACTTTCTTTTCTCAGATATGTTTTTTTTTTTTTCTCTTTTTCTGAAGTCTGCCTAATTTGTACAAAAAGAGTGGGGACAGTAGGATGGGCTGTGTCCAATTACCAGCTATAGCAGCTTGCAGGCTGTTCAATCTGTATGGACAAAAGTCAGCTGTGCTTCACATCACCATGCCAGCCCAGCACGGCTGTGGCTAAGGAGTGGCCATACTGCCCAGTCAGCCACAAGGGACCAGGGTGGCAGCCTCTGGCGGAAGGTTGAAGACAGCAGATAATGCCAGTAGTTCCTTCAACTTCCAGAAGGGAATCTGCTGAAGTTTAGAAATCCGAGGTAACAGTGGGGAGAGAGCTGTGAGTTTGTTTTAGCTCTGCTGACCACAAATCAGAAGTGCAGGAAGGAGTGGTTTAGAGATAAGCACTGATGGATGTATTACAGTTTAGGCTTGAGGCAGTCAAGCTGTTGTAACCTGCTGTAACTTCCAGGTATTTCTATAAAATCCAAACCTGATACAGGAAGTATTGACAATACTGTATTGAGCTGTGTAAATATATCACATCCAAGACATTGGAAATTTCTGCACCACATTTTACTTGGTGTGTTTGGAGGTGTATTAGGGACGTGAAGTACTCTAGAAAGGTTCTTGCACACTGAATAACCTACAGTGCAAGTAGCTTTAAATCAAGGCATAAAATTCCACTTGAATCAAGGCTACACAAAAGAAAATAATATTTCCTAGCCCATATCACAGAGCCTCTGAATTACGACTCCTATTGCAGCTGTCTGTTTTAGCCATATTTCAGTCTTAGAGGATCGTACCTTTTACATTGTTCTTTCCCACTTCCAGATTCTCCTCTGACATTTTGTACCTGTGCTGAATGACACGTTAGTCTGCATTTCATAGAGCAGAATCTAATTTTGTTGATAAGTCCCCTTTTTATGCTGTTACTTCTTCCTGCTCATAGTAATTGTTCCATTCCTGCAAGTTTTTACTGACTATTTTTATGAGAGGATTGTTTTAGTATGTTGATTAAATTATTAATGAATGACTTAAGCATCTTCAGTAATAGCCACCTTCCCATTCCCTTGATTTATATTTCCTTAGTCCATTTTCAGTTCATGTTTTTAATTGATATTCATACATGGTATAATGAGATTAATACGTACCTCTATCAATAGCTGTGGAGACATTATTTTTTTAGCAGCTATGACATAGAATATGTCTAATATCTAATAGCTACTAATATCTTGTGCTTAAGGAAGACTGAATAACTGCAGCATCATAATAGAACGAATAATGAGATTGGTAGTTTTCCTCTTTGGTGTTGAGTCTTAGGTCGGTATACGTGGTTCTGGAATAGGATAAGTCTCTTCTTCTATTAAATAGAATTAATTAGGCAAAGTCTGATTCATAAAAGCTTTAAGAATGTGCCTAGAATCTATTGGCTGCAGTAGGCTAAATTCATGCTGAAAGCTGAGCATATCTCTAAATAATTTTCTGAATCAGAACATAAAAGTTACTCACAAACAGAAGCATTATGTTTAGCATCTAGACAAGAAGAAAATATGATAAAAGTGCATCTGCTATGCATTGTAGGTGAAAGAAAGATTTAAGGAGAGGGAGGGAAAATGTTATTTATTTCCGTGACTTAGCTTTGGTTTACCAGATGTAAATTTGCTGCCTATGTGAGCAGTTAAATATGCTACTGACCTGGTTGGAAAAGGGACAGCAAGAGCGGGCCCACGCTGTGTATGCAAAGGAACAGCCCTGGGCATCCTACTTGAGTCAGACCTCGCTGCTCCAGCTCTTTGTGTGCAATTCAGAAACTGCTACTGCTAATCAAATCCCTCTCTGTCCAGCGCACCTCTTCCCATTACTTTGGCAGGAATTAAGACTAAATGCCAGCACAAAGTCCTAAGGAACAAAGCTGAAATCTGAGTACATTTTGCACTGTTTAAGAGTAGAAAATTCATCATGTATTTGTTGAATTCATCATATTTTAGATGAACTAATGTAATGTAATGTTCTTAGTAATACCTGCTGAGGGCACAGAGATAACCTGTTGCCTCCTGCCCAGCCCAGAACAAAAGCTGCTCTCTTGGCTATGCGTAACTGCACCGCTGACACCTACAGTAGCATACTGTTCTTTCCAGCTGTCAGCACTGATTAACGTTAGGACATGCCAGAAATACATGAAATATTTTCATTGGACATTTTTTGAGTTCTTCTCTCGTTTCAGTTTTGGAAAATTTCCTTTCTGTTTTCTAATTAGATTTAGTAGCTAGTTATTGTTGATAGAGGGCTTGCGACTTTTTAACTAGTGACAAGGTCCTTTTCTAAATTCACCAGAGGACAAATGAGCAATAGGTACAAAATCCCAGGTTATTACACTCTTCATTTACAGCTCTCAGTTCTGCTTGTCCAACCATCTAACTATTTACTATCAATAGGTGACATCCCAAGACAACCTTTATACCCACCTCTTCCACCACGACCAGGAAGCCACAGTAATTCTGGTAAGAATATTTTCTCCTAAGAAAATCTACCACTGAGCCGTTTGGAGCAGATATGTTGAATAGTTTACTTTCTTATTCTTTCTTTATACATAATTTTTATCATCCCTTACATCTATTTTCCTTTTTTATCACTGCTCCTGACCCAGTGTTTGGAAAGACTTTCTGAGTTTTTGTGATGGCACCATAAAGCTTTTCTGCCTGCCCCAAATGTAGGATGTTGAATCCTAAGTGGCAGGAGACTAATGCTTCTCTTGTTTGTCCTTTCATTATGAATACGTACACACTGAACCATGCTAAGGTTCAACTGACATCTATCGACATGGAGTGCATAACCCTATGTACAAATCCATGTTGAGATATGGATGTGAGATGGCTCTGGGGCATACCACAGGTGGGACTGGGGAGATGGATTTAAGCCTATATTGCTTTGAATATAGTCCCAGACACTCTCTAAATACAGTGGAACAATACATCAATCCTAGCTACTACCATGTACCCCATATTTACTTCTGGTATGATTGTGGTGGTGAGCTGTGGACGTGCCCTTCCCAAGGCTTGCCTAGAAGGGACCCACTGACTTCCCGCTGCAGGAGCTGCTGGGATTTGAGTCCAAACTTCGGGTTCCTAAATACAGCACTTATTTACAAACATGCATGTCTTCATGCTCAGAATGGGTAGCCAAAAACAGTTTTCATTATCCAGCTTCTGGGTGAATATGAACAGGTGACTATTTGTGCAAGGCACCTGGCCCACTGCCATGTAGCAGGTGGGATTTCAAAGGTCCCTCACCTTTCCCTAGAACAGTAGAAAAGAGCTGAAGGGGTTACCACTGTTCAGATATTTTTCCAACGGAAATCCTAATTTTTATCTTGCAGGAGGTTTTAATGACTTAGATCTCGTTGATGGGAAGCCCTTACCACCGCACATAGCAGGTAGTATTTATTTGCCAATTCTCCTTGCAGTTTTTTCCTAATATTTACAACTAAGAGCTGGATGGTTTTGCTTTAGCAGGAATCTGTTTGTCACCAACAGTGTAGCACAAGACTCTGCTATTTTTATTTAGATTAGCCACCTTTCTCCACAAACCACAGCTTTGAGCATGAAGCTCTAGATCTTTTGAAACAAATCCCTAAATGCCTTACAGGGCTAAGCCAGCACCTTGCAAGATTAATCCCTTCAAATTCGGCTTGGATAGTCCCAAAGCAAGGGGCTTCTGCTGAGAACTGAAAGTAAATGCATCACGTCTATATCTTGACATAAATCATTTGATTGTCTGGCAGTAGAGAATAATGAGAGTACAGTACTGGCCTTCTATTTCCTTTAAATCAGCCTGATGTAGACAGCTAAGGATTACCCTTTCTTTTTTTTATATTCTTCAGATAATATTCTTCTTCAGAAATGAAGTGGCTGGAGGAGGGGAGGTTAATCCTCCTACCAACACCAGTGCGAGTCAGGATTAGAATCAGAGCTCCTCTCTCACAGAGTCCCACTCTAGCTTCCCAATTTCACGCTGTATGAAATCACACTTTGCTGAGTATATACTTTGTTCTCAAAACATGATGAAAGACATTTCTTGATGAAACTTCACCCTCTATTCCAGGAGAAGAAGAGCATCATTTCAATCACGGTGGAAACACAGGTATAGTAAATAATGTATTCTACAATTTGTTCTAGTTCACCATGAAAAGTAAGAAAATGTTAGCCTTATATAAGTAGTATATATACTAAATGATCTGTATGACACTGTTTTCACACTAGCTGTCATGTAACATAATTTCCAGTCTTCTGTTGAATTCTACTTAATAGATTTCCAATGTTTCACCAAACAATTCTCAAAGTTTTGCAAAAACACATCTTAGCAGGGAATATGCTTAAGTGATACTATTTCAGTGCCTCTGATTTTTTTTTCTCTTGTTTTCTACAGATTCAGGATTAATAGCTGGTGTTACCTCTCCTATAATTTCTGCTTTTGTGATATTAGTTGTTGGATCAATAGCTGCCTACACAGCTTACAAGAACAACAAACTTTGTTTCAAACCACGTGGTAAGACAAAATTGTTTTCCCACTTTCTGGGTTCATTTAACACTGAAGTAGATGGGAATTTTACAAATAAATAAAAAAAAATAAATCAGAGCAGAGATAGGTCAATGATGAGGGCATTTGAAAGTCTACACAATCTCAGTGGTCTATAAGAGATATTGATAATTAATATGACTCATCAAGGACAAGTATAGGAAGCCATAGTATGCTGAAAGGACTAAAAGGAATTGTGAAACGTGAAGTCTTTGCAGCCACAGAGGTGACTGAGTGTTGTGGCCCTGAGCCCACAGACCAGCCTTATTCACCCAGATCAGCCTCACCTGGGACATCACCATACCCCCTCTGGCCAGGGCCCCCATTTCAGCTCAGACCTGGGTTTTCTGTCCTGTCCTGGTCTGCATCTGCACCGTGCCTGCCCCAGCCCTGGTCCTGGATTGCTGTTGGGTTTCTCAGCTTGGCCTTGGGCTTGGCTGGTTGCCTTGTCTCCCCCTGAGGATCAGTGGATTGCACATAGGACCTGTTTGTCATCACCACCCCACTCTGCTTGCTGCTGCTAGGTGCAGTGTGGTGGCACCCCGCTGGTCAGGCTATGGCCCAGGCTGCCCTGTGAACATCCTTTTTGGGAACAGCCCCACTTAGCTGCAATACAGGTCAATTTAAACTTCTAATTTTAGTTCTCAGTTTCATAATGGGACTAAAAACTAAGACATATTTATCACATATTAAAAAGTCTGCCAGATTTTTAGAACATGAATGAAATGCAGGACGTGTACAGACAAGTTCCATAGGCATTTCTGGCAGATCCAGTATCTCCCTGGTGCTTCAGAAAGCCTCATCCAGAAGAGGTTTGCTAGACTGAGGGCTGCTAGAGATGCCACAGGGAGCTGTGGAGGGGCCGGATGCTCCCCGGACAGTGTTACACAGAGGACGTTCACCTGGATCCACAGGGAACATCCTCAGCCACAGCAAGGCCTGTGGATGCCCTGAGGGTGGCTGGTCAGGGCCATTGAGGCCTGTTCATGCCCTGAGGGTCCTGTCATCTTTTTTCCTCTGTTTCTGTAGCTGGGGTGTAACTGAGGCATGATGTCAGGTGACGCAATCAGTGACCCACCTGCCCTCTGAAAAGGGGAGTGAGATGGAGGAAAGAGAAAGGCTGCCCATACTTCTCTAGGGGTACAAGGTTCCCCCCTGATGTCTCAAAAGGATGGGGGCAAAAAGAGCATGGAAAGCAGCTGATGTAGAACTGGCATAGCATATCCGTAGGAGAAATGATGACTGTTCAATCTTCATTTTTTTTTAGGTGGGGCTACAGTGTAAGCTGCAGAAATGAAAACTGTCCGCTGATGACAGACTCCTTCGGTTGGCGATGTTCAGCCCACAGATCTGACTTTTTTTTTCTGCTTTATAATTCTGACAAAAATATCTTCCTCTGATGAGCATTTTGTTGAGACACTGCAACACTGTTCTCTTTGACCTGATGTTACTCTTACACCTTGAGCTTTACATCATCAAAGATGTACTTAAAATGTCCAGGAATAGTATTGCACTATCTGATGTGTATTCATAAATGCTGGATAAGTATTTTGATTCAGAAGTTATTTTAAATAACACAGATATCAAGTATACGAGCTTAAAATTTAATTTAAAGGTTCTGGCTTTGAACATTTGAGTCATGAACATTTTTTTTTTCTAAATTGGCCAAAATACTTAATCTTTCTGATAGAACAGAAATAAGGAAATTGCCATTTCCATTCATACATTTTGGATTTCTTCAGCATATTTCTGTATTGTCTGTAATGTTTAAGGAAAACTTGAAGTAGTATAAAGGATTAAGAATTTTAATGCCTTTATTTTGTATCTTATGTTTGAATTCTTGCAAAGTAGAAAGAGCTATAGATGGAAAATTCATTCTTAATTTTGAAATACATCATGAAAAGAAAAGAAAAATACATTGATGAACCACTGTTTAAAATAACAAAAATGATAGGAAAACAAGTTGATTTTATTTATTTATTTATTATTGAAATGGTACTTAGCTCTTCTCAGGAACTAGAATCTGCCATAAATTATGTTTATCGTTTATCTGCCTGCTCTAGGAGCCTATGAAGGCAATCTACCTTTTTGTTTTTTACTTTTTTTTTTTTTTAAGAACCATATTATTAATAATTTCTGTAAACGAACACTATATTCAGACGTTTTGGAATCATTTAGAACCAGTCTGTGTCACTTTGTCCTATAAAATCTAAGTCACGCCAACTTTTAAATTTCATACATATCCTTTAGCAGAGATGTGGTTGATACTTACAATTTCAGTAGCAATGCTGTTTCATCTTTTCCCCTTCGTTCCTGATCAACCTTATTGTGTTAACAAATATTCTTATGTAGACAAAGACTATCAACAAAAACTAACACTTTTCCAGTTTCTCTGTCTTCGTGTAGCTAACTGAATCAAAATACTAGCAAATGAATGAAAAGTAGATGAAAAGCTGGCAAAACTAGTAGTTTACTGACATAATTCTACAGTACAGATATTTTAGCTAACTTAAAAGCATAGAGGAAATCCATGTGTTTTGTCTTCATCTTATACATGAAGGATGCTTTTTCTTACTAAAATTGCATGTAGATTGCATAAACATGATTTTGTGTTTGTTAAATTGTTGAGAGAAAGATGTCATCTGAAAAAGTACGCTTTTTGTAAAATAAAATACTATTTTATCTACATTATACTTGAAATTGTTATGTTGCTGAAGAGGTTACCAAAATCTTTATTTTGATCCTAAAAGTAAGAAATTATAATGTACATCAGTTTAAATACAGAAACACCTTGACAACACATGAAGGAATGAGTAATTCTGTGGCTATCATTTTCAACTTATGAATGGTAACATATTTTAATATGGTTTTCAAGTACACATGCTATTTCTTTAAAAATACAAATTTTCCACGTTAATATTTATTAAAAAAATGATATATGTTTTTCCAGGTAGACATAAAGTTTTGATTAATGAAATGTTAAAACATTTTGTACTTTCGATGTCAGCTGCTTGTTAACAATAAAAATATGTATTTTCCTTCTTTCTCTTGAAAATTTTCAATAAACACAGACAGTGTTTTACCCAAGATGATGTGCGGTTTGTGTGTTTTGCTTGTTACTTTATGGAATATATGCTGGCTGATACCTTTTATATCCAAGTTGATCTGTGACCTACTAAAGACTTTAGGGGGAAAAAAAGAAACAGCTTAAGAATCTTTTTTTTTTTTTTTTTTCCAGGATCAGTATCCATAGAAGGATTTATAGGCATTATTAAGAGCATACCAATTTTTGCTTTTGAAATATTATTACAAGTGATTTAAATTTGTTCATTGTATTTGTAAACCAATTTCTTACTCAGTAGGAGTTGTTTTTGTTATTATTAGTGAAAAAGCAGATTTTATTATGGACAATTTGAGCAACCACCATGAACTTGAATTAGACAAAACCCTGACCAAATGTTCACCTTCTGAAGCTCTTTGGTCTAATGACAGCAACATGCCACCAATATACTGGTGTGCAGGCACAATTTTCAGTGCTAATTTTCCTCTTAACTAGTGTAATTATTCCATCAGTTTGGTATTTATGAAGGAAAGCTCTAACATATTTAAATCTCAAGGGAAAGGAAGGAATATAAACTAGTTGTTAGACCATCAGATTTCTAGCTTGTATTATTGGCTCTGCCATTTTAAGTCTAGCATATGCTATAAAAAGTGTTGCTGGTACCCAAGCAAAACAGAAAAACATCTGGGTGTAAACATGGCTTAAATTACCAAGAAATTGCTTCTGTTTATTATAAAGTCCCCTAATTGAAATAAATCTGCCAATAAAGGTATCTACAGTAGCAATCTTGCTATTTGTAAGAATGGAGCTGGGGGTCAGCCTCTTCTCACAGGTAGCTACTTGATAGGACTAGAGAGAATGTCTTCAAGTTGCCCCAGGGGAGGTTCAGGTTAGAAATTAGGAGACATTTCTTCTCAGAAAGAGCAGTCAGGCAGGCATTGAAACAGGTTGCCCAGGAAGGTGGTGGAGTCACTATCCCTGGGGGTGTTTAAGGAAAGGTTGGACGTGGTGCTTAGGGACATGGTTTAGTGGGTGACATTGGTGGCAGGGGGATGGTTGGACCAGATGATCTTGGAGGTCTTTTCCAACCCTAATGATTCTATGATTCTAATGTTTAGGTAAGCTGTCTACGTAAGCAGATGATCAACACATTTCCTGAAATTTTTGTTTCAGTTGGATAAACAAAGCTTCATTTCCTATGCATTTATGTCCTTTCCTCCTAGAACACCTCTGCCACTACTACTAGAGCAATGATACCATTCTTTTAGAATACTTCCCATATGTGAGGGAACAAATGCTGCAACTTGGACAGCCTCATAACTCATCAGTTATCACATGCAAATTGCTGAAAATAAAGGTTTACTAGCTGAGTGGTACATGTAATTTCCTTGATGACAGTCTCAAATCACCATTCTTGGCTAAGTAATCACTGATGTCCATTCAAAGCTTTGACGTAAAAATGTCTCTGCTGAACCAAATCAGCCCAAAATCACCTCACGTACTGGGTGGTAGAATTACATAGACAGGGTTCAGTTTGGAGTTACTTGCAGAAAAATATGCTGTTTTGAATGTATGTTCATATACAGATATGCATATCTCACTGTGAATAGCACCATCTCTCAGAAGACATGTAGCTGTAGACTGGGTGTCCAGTTAGCAGCATGTACGTATCTGCAGAGGCTACGATGGCTGCAGAGAAGCCGAGGGGAGCCAAGACCCTCACTGCACAGCCAACTCACGGCGATGCGGCGAATGCCATCTGGCTACCGTCGGCCACACCGAAGTCGCTGCGCTCGTTCTCTAAATGCTCGTTTCCACAGCCCGCGACCTTAACCCTCAGGGACGGCTCTGTTTTCCCTCACAAGGCTGCACAGGAGGGCAGAAGAGGGCCGGGCCGGGCACAACGGGGCGGGAGCGCCGCGCCGAGCCGCCGGGGGGCGCCGGGCAGGTGCGAGGTCCGGGGCCGGGGCCGGGACCGGGAGGGGCGCTTCGGGGCGCCCGGCGGGGCCTGGGGCGAGAGGGGAGCGGGATCGGGCCGTGCCGGGCCGTGGCAAGCCCCGCCGCTCACGCTGTTCGTCTGCGCAGGGAGCGCGATTCGGCCGCCGCCGCTGCCCCCGGAGGCTAATTAGCCAGGAGGCTAATCCCGGCCGGCCCCGCAGCCGCAGGATGTCCGGTGAGTACGGCCTCGGCCGGCCCGCCCGCCATTAGCGGCCCGGGGTGGGGATGGGGGGTCGCCATTTGGTGGGGGGCGAGCCGGGCGGGCTCCGTGCGGCGGCAGGTGGAGCGACCACTCCGGCGGAGTCGCGACATGGCTGCGACACGGGGCTGCGGATGGGTGCGGGAGGGGCTCGGCGTGGCGCGGCTCTGCTGGGACTCGCGTTTCGGAGGAGAGGGGTGGCGAAGCCTGTTAGGTGCGAGGTGCAGCGTCCTCTGCCTTGTCCTGCCCAGCGCTGAGTTCCCAGAGGTTAAACGGATCGCTCAAACAATTACTAATATTTCATTTTTCAAAGCCAAACATGACTGTTTTACAACTAGTATTATGCTTAATTGCATATTGTAACATCATTGCATTTGATTTTTCACAGAGATAGTTTACAGTCTATTGAATAACACAATTGCAGGCTCTCGAAGCGGTACCAAGCTGTTCATAACTGAAAGATACTTAATAAAATCTTTGCTAAATGAGAAACAAGTTTCCTCTCTGTAGCCTTCCAAGATAAGTCATAATCCTGCCTAGTAAAATTCAGTGTTGCTTTAATAATAGAGAATTTGGTTTGGGTCAGGCAGGGCTTTGTTAGACCACAAGAAATACTGCACTCCATCAAATGGCAACGTGTATTCCGTGTAGAGGCGCTGGCTGAGCCAGCACAACGCTCATCAGTAACACGAGTATCTCCACTACTGGACCCAGACCAAGGAAGCACGGGAATTAATATCGCCAGCCATCGCTTGATTGCTATGGCAGGAACCGCCTCTTTGCTGAAAATTTGCATAATAATTTCTGTGGGTGGGCTGGCATAGCCTTTCACACTGTTACTCATTCTGCATACTTGTGGCAGAATACGTCTCCCTGCTGCTGAGGCTCCAGGTGTCAGCTGGAGCAGAGCTTTCTGTGCCAGATGCTTCTGAAGATGGTTGTGCTAGGTCAGCGAAGCCAGGAGGCTGTGACTTTATCTCTGCAGTAAGCCTGACCCACCTTTGGGCAAACACACCTCTAGGGGAAGATGCACAGGGACCTGGGTATGGGACAGGGGTAACAACACCACTGTCACAGAAGATGAGGTGGGCAGGAGTGGCCATGGCCTCGTTGTTGCAGGTTTCAGAGTGGGCACAGACCCAGGCTGTAGTGTGCTGGCCCCACAGGGATCACATCTTTAGTGGGGGGGTGAGAAAGGAACAGCAGATGGCAACAGGGAGGGATGTAAGAAAACAAAGGGCCAATGTTGGTTAGCACGCAAGGCAGTACGTACAGGGGACATAACCACCCTGTTGGAGATTTTTAGCAATTTTATGCACTCTTATTTTTATGCGTGACAGCAATGTGTTATTTAGAGTGTGCCTGCAGGAGAGTTGTAGCCTACATGTCTCTGTCTCCTATGGCAGCTTTGGAGTGGGCAACTTGACAAATTTGTTACTCCAGGAGCCACTGCTAGAGCACATTTATCCTTTCTCTGTCTGTCAGAAGACAAAAATATGTTTACAAAGCTATGTCTGTTGGGTTATGAAAGAAACTACTTAAACTTGTCTTGAAGCTGGCAGGTATGTGTTTCATTCAGTGCTTATTTTATGAGTAACTTCTGACTCTCACTGGAGTTTGTTCGTTCTCTGTCTCCCCTTTTTCTGTGATCATCAAAGTGAGAACCGCTCAGTCTGCTTGCTGTTGCAGATTCCAAGGCTTTTCTGCAGCCCTAGAACTGGTTTTCAGGCCTGTTTAAGAATATTGCCTCTGGCAGTTTTGTCTGAGGCACTGCTATGAGTAAGTAGCATAAGAAGCTGGTGATCTTGACTAAAAAAGCTGGAACAAGTTGCGCATAAAATCACTCTGCCTATTGTAGTGATTCACATTACTTTTTCTGTCTTTTCTGTGCTGCTATCTGCAGCTTGGGAGTGGTCTCTAAAATAACTCACCGCAGTTATTTCGTTGAAAGTCTCTGGTTTCTTCTGAGAAACTTTTGCCAGTGCTGGCAATGGTGATTTCTAAACTTGCAACTTCATGTGCTGTGTGGTAGTCTAGATAAGAGAAATCAGCAGTCGTAAATTCATACAACGTAGTTTTAATGTGATTCTAATCATACGCTTGCTTTTCTTATAATTCACTGAGAGTCAGTGATATCAGCCATAGGGTTCCACAGCTTGAAAACAATTTGCTTGAAAACTCAATACTCTTCACACTAGGTGTTTTCTGTGAAAATCCTATTATCATTCAGCTCAAAGAACTGAAAATTATGCATAAAGCTGCCCTTGACACTTTAAAAAAAAAGAAAAAAAATCTAGTTGCAATGAATTTTAAGTACCCATACCCTTGGCTTTCAAACTTAGAGATCAAATATTGCTGCTTTTGCAGCTTGGAATCAGTGGGTGAAGCCCTGTGTAGGTTAAATTTAAAGCAACATTATTCTTTAATTTAAATGGGGATTTTTGGCAGAGTTTAGTTTCGTAGATCTTTATGCAAATCTTATCTGTAGTTTTGAGTTTTAAAAATAGAGTAATTATGGGGACAGAGTTTCAAGGAATGCTCTAAACAGGGAAATTCAAGTAATGCTTTTTTTTCCCTTGAAAACATGGATTAGATGAAAGAACAAGTAATGATAAAGTCTTTTGATTTTAACCCCCACCCGTGGATCTTTAACAGAGTAACTGATAACTGCATCATTTTAAAATAGCTAGCATATGTTTCTGTTTGCATCAGTAACATTTTAATGTTGTATGGTTTCAGCCAGTAGTTTGATTATCAATTTAATTACCTCTGTAATGGTTCGCTATATTAAGAAGGCCAGAAAATGTATCCCACAGCTGATTCTCAGAAGAGACAATTGGTTTCTTTACTTTGCTAAGCATTAGCCAAAGTTTCTTAGAAGCTGTATTCGTTCAGCTGTTTGCCTCCTTCTCGTTCTGACCACAGCTTTCGTCTGAGAGGTACTGGCATGAAAGTATGTGTAAGATGTGGTAATTTGCCACACCAACTTGCTGAACTCTTTGATGAGCAGCTTGTTTAGTTTTGGGTGCATTATATATGTAAATATTTGGTTTCTGTAGCTAAAAGAATTTGCAGAAGCAGTAAGGAGATTATGTGCTCGGTTTTATGGTTGTTATTTAAAATAGCGGTTTTAAGATTTAAACACCTACTCTCTTCACAGTTTGCTTTTTGTACTAACCCGCCCCCCACGTTCTTCTCACTAGTTGTTTTATTACTTTTTTTGGCTGGAGATGCTTGTTGCCTAACACAAAAGTGCCTTTCTTTGCTGAGTCTTTGTGTCTTCTGAGAATAATTTTATTGCTGAAGTGGCCTTCAGCTTTTTTTTTTTTTGTGTGTGTGTATGTGTTGTTTATTATTATTTTTTTGGATGTGTGCTTGTATTTGTGTAACCTTTTGGAAAGCTGCAGTAGGAGCAGCTTACAACTGTCCTTCCAAACCTCTTCATGTAAGCACCAGTTATTCGTTGTTTTCTGCAACACCCATAACTTGCTTGAGCTGTTGTAATAACAGGAGGTTCAGGTGTTTCCACAGAGAAAGAGCCTTTTTTCTTTATTTGCTTCTGGGAATCGTGATTAACAAGGCTATTGGAATTTGCTTAGCTGAGGGATCTGCAAGCTGTTTTACGTTTGGGTGGGTGATTGAGTGTCTTGTCTAAGTTTGCCACTGCCGAATTTGTCGAGCATCGCGGGGGCCTGCAGTGGTGTAGGAAGAGCACGGCGTCTGTCCCCACTGAGAGTTCAGGTCTGGCTGGTGATATGGGGACAGGTCAGCACACAGCGGGTCTGCATTTCCCTCTGGGTTTGGATGACATGGGAATGAAAGTGCTCGGTGTCTGAGGGCACCGGCCATACTTCGTTACACACCTCGATGCTAGGGCAGAGGTTTCAACCTGTGCGTTTCGGCAGCCTCTGAGGTCGCTTGTTGGGTGCTCTGCGCTGGTTCTGCCAGATTCCTTCTGAGTGTCTCTCATAGAGCCTGGAAACTGTGTGACACCGTGTTTTGTTTCGTTTTTTGATAGTTTATCACAATTGTTCGTCCCTAAAAATGGTGGCGATTTTATACGAGTAGTTCAGGACAAATTCTTACTGATGTACTGTAGCTCAGTGGAATTCACCTCATCCTGTGTGACCCAGTTACTTTGTTCTGGTTAATTTTGCAGCCTAGGAAACTGAGGTATTCCCTCATCTCTGAGAGATGCCCATGACATCACTGAATTTTAGGTTCTGGCTTGCCCCAGAACCCTGATAATGGCTCTGTTGGAGGGCAGAGCTGAAGAAGCAGCACCTGGTGTCGCAGGCCCAGTACCTTTACAAAATGTGCTCTAGGTGATATTGTGCAGGAGTGTAGCTTGCTTTCCTTTTATTGTAACTTTTTTTTTCTCATATGCTTTTTGACTCTGAGGAACACAACTAATTTTCTCGGAGTTGCTTAAGGTAAGGATAGGTAGGGATCCTTAACTTTGGCAGGGTTGCAAACCTCAGCAGCAGTTCCTTTGCATATGTCAGTAGGTACCAGTTGTTCAGCCAGCACCAGTTACTCCAGTGCAAAGGGAATAAAGTGAAGAACAATGCCTGGTAGGTTGATTCAGTGAGGTAATGGAAAGAAAGATATTTCTGGCTTGTATTTAATTTTTTTTTTCCTTAGCTTTGGCACTATATAAACAGGAAAACTTTCTTTATCAGTTGTATTGTTAGATACAATGTTATGTTAGATAAATGTACAATCTAAATATTTATAGATCTGCTTGTTTGATTTGCCATTAGGTTTAGGCAACGTGACCTGGAGAATTATTTGTTTAAGGCTAGTCTGAAAGCTTCCTACTTAGTATTATGTAAATCAGGCAAAAAAAAAGAAAAAAAGAAAAAAAAAAAAGGCATATATTCTGCAGTTATGTTTATTGGATTTTCTATTCAGTTTTGTCTTCTGGGGGAATTTGGGCAAGACAAGAGCTTATCACAGGAGCTGCAGGTTGTTATAAGCTGTAGCCTGTCGGTTAGCTGGAGGAGGGAGATTGTAGAGCCAAAAGAGCTTATATTAAAGCTGTAAAATGACTCTTCTGAATATTTGCTCGCAGTAACGGATCAAGCCTTTGTGACCCTCGCTACTGATGATGTTTATTGTCAAGGAGCTCTGGTTCTTGGACAGTCACTGAGGAACCATACGACATCTAGAAAATTGGCAGTGCTAATTACACCAGGGGTTTCCAGTGGGATGAGGTAAGAATTCATGTTGTTTTGGAGATTGATAATATGGAAAAAATAAGAAGTAACATGAAGGATTTTAATAGGCTTCCTGAGGGTTTCATGGCATTGTCTGTAGAATTTCCCACTTGGCTAGTGATTTCTGAGGGGGAGTCCCAAATAACACCCATGATACGATTGTAAGCCTGGTAAGAATTCACTTGCAGAAGTAGAGCTTGTGGCTGGAAGTTGATTCTCAAGCTCATAATTGGGAACATCAGCCGAGAGTTTGGGAACTAGGCTTTTAGTGTCTTGCTTTTGAGCCAAAATAAAGGTGGTATTGGTTTGTTTTTTGCTTCCTCCAAGTGTTTTTTTTTTATTTTAGGAAGAGCAAGATACCTACCACCTCTGACATCAGAACTCTCCAAAGACATCAGTGACTCAATTTCAGATGACTGATCTAAACTATTAGTGCACTGCTAACATGATGGGAAATACATTTCTTTCTGCCCTTCTTTTTAAATCACTTTCCAGTTTGGGATGTGATTCTACAGGCATGACAGAACTGTGTGTACAGAAATCTATTAGATCTGTTGAACTCTAGCCTTGATTTTTGGAGGACTGTGTTAGCTGTTAAAAGGAACATGACATGCCACAACTACTCAAGCTCTTAATTCTGCTGTGGTTTAGGAAGCATGCAAACTCCCAATTTCTATATGTCATTTGAAAGTATTAGCAATGCAGGTGTCTCAAGAAACATATTTTCTCTTTTTTGCTCCTTTAGATATAGGTAAATCTGCTTTTCCAGGATTTTTCTCACAGATAGGGTCTGTGATAACAATGAAACCTTCCTGAACGACTGTTAAATACATTTGACAACTGGGTGGATGCTAAGTCTCAATTTTTTCATTTCTTCCCGCTCCCTCTACCTTCACTGGGACGAGACCCCCTCCCCTCCCCCCCCCCTTTTTTTTTTTAAAACCAAGGATAACATTTTAAAATGTTTGTTACTGAACTGTGTTTCTAGAAATCTGTATCTACTCTTTATTCTTTCACAGTTAATTTTAGTCCCTTGAAGATCAGGCGAGCAAAATCTAATGACTCTGGAATCTCGATAATCAGCACAGGCTTTTCTCTTTCTGTGTTTATATGACATCCAGGACTTTGTAGTTAATAGTGTAATGTAAATAAATAAACTGTTTAAAAGACTATTTTTTGTGCCTTGAAGGAAAATTAGCTACTTTGATATCACCTATTAAATTCATGTGAAAGAGATGCACAGAGGAAAGATGTTTTTCTAAAAGTCTCATTTGAGATGACTTATAGTAGTGAGCAAGCATATAATTTCTGTTTTAGAAGGTGCAATTTTGGAGCTGCTTTTGCTCAGGTATGATAGGTGCAAACAACTGCACTGACAGTGCCTGCCACATCCTGTACAATGCACACGTAACATAGTATGGTGCTGTTCCTTAGAGACAGTTGTGCAGGAGTGAAAGCTACTTTAATTTCTGACAGTGTTTCTATAGGAGACTGAGTAACTAAGGTAAGGTTTATTTTCTCCTCCATGCAGCATCTTTCACTTTTGGGATGTGCTGCTCCCTTAGTGGAAGAAGCGATGGTTTATAGCCTCATATCTGTCACTTCAGCAGACTGTTTACAAGGACTTTGCACTTTTGATGTCTTTTTCTAACCAATCAATCTAACCTTTGTTACTGTCATAGTAAATGTGCTGTGTGTCACTATTTTTGTGCCAGAAGTGAAGTCTGATGAACCTCCATAAATTTCCTTCTTTCCCTCCACTGCTTGCGCTGGTAGGTCTGTCCTGCGCAGCGTGTTCGATGAAGTCATCGAGGTGGATGCACTCGACAGTGCTGACTCGGTCCGGTTGGCTCTGTTGCAGAGGCCAGAACTGGGTGTAACCTTCACTAAGCTTCACTGCTGGACTCTTACTCATTATAGCAAATGTGTCTTCATGGATGCAGACACTTTGGTGAGTAAAGCAGGAGCCGTGGCAACATCTTTGTGTGTCTTAAACAGCTGCTCTGGGTGTGGGATGCTTCCTTGTCTCGCAACCTGGTGGCCTACCAAGTGACCAGATTTGCTGGGGGACACACGGTCACAGAAGCTCCAGCTGGATGTTTGGCAATGCTCACAGTTCTGCTGGCTGCAGAGAAGTAGATCCTGTTTCTGAGAGTAGCCTCAGGACTGTCCTCAAAAGATATAAACACACTCTATGCAAATTGGCTTCTGACAGATGTTTAGAAGAGATCTCTCTCATACACTTTTGTTTGGACTTATTCTGGTCAGGAAGGCAGGCTAGTTATAAAATAGAGAGGAAAAAAAAGCCAGAAACATTCGTATTTTTTTCATAAGGAGATTATAAAAAAAAAAGACTAATTTTGGCAACAGTCATGTCAACCTTTCTCTGCACTTAAGTGCTTCATTTTGAGAGAGTGGGATGCATTTTGATTTAATAAGATTATAGTTGCATTAGAAACCAAATTAAATTATTATTCTCAGGGAGTGAGGGGAAAAGCGTATGATTTCCTGTTTAATATTAAAGGAAGAAGGCAAGTATTTGGCTGTGTTTTTTAATTGAATTTTAAAAAGTAGTAATCGTTCTATTTTTCACAGTGGCTCCCTTGATGACTGTTATGGGCGGGGTGCAGGCATTCAGTGACTGCACAGCCGTCTTTCCACCAACTTTAACACTGATCTGGGCCTTAACCTGATTGATTTTTCCCACTTCACTGTGAAGCTTTGAAACCAAACCAAAGCAAGACTCTGAGCTTAACATACGTTAGAAAACCAGTAAAAAGAGGTGTTTTTTTCTGCTACCCCTTTAGTCGTCCTGTTGCTAAGTCAAATTATTTGGATTCTCAGCTTTGTTACAGTTACTGAGAACAGTGGATTCAATTTCACTGAGAAAGTGAGCTAAGAAATAAGGAGACTACGTGTTTTCATGGTCTGTTGTAATATTTAAAGGGACCTTTTGGAGGGTCTCAGGCTTATGAAGTAATTTCATAGGGTTTGCACTTTTGTCAGAGAAGTCATGGGGAACCACGGTTAATGTTACCTTATTACATTAAAAAATAAGTGCTGGCCACAAACATGTTTGGCATTGTATCTCCTTTTATGCTATGCAAGCTACATACTTGGTCGAACTAAACTGAATTTGTTAGTACTGATTTAACTACTTATGTTCCAGAAAAACATCTTCTGTAACAGCTTCTTTTCTACTACTGTCTCCAAGGTGCTTTGCAATGTTGATGAATTGTTCGATCGAGAAGAGTTTTCAGCAGCTCCGGATTCTGGCTGGCCTGACTGCTTTAATAGTGGTGTATTTGTGTTCCGACCATCTTTAAAAACTTACAACCTGCTGCTCCAGTTTGCTGCTGAACATGGCAGCTTTGACGGTAAGGCATAACAGAGGGGCAAGGTGTAAGAGTTGAAGTGCAAGAAATGAGATTCATTCTCAATAAGGCATTTTTTTCTGTAGCTTCCGTGCTATCTGGCAGAATGGAGAAAGGCAGTTGTTCTCTAGGCTTTAAGTAATTACGCTTCCACAAAAATTTATGGTGCAGATCTTTGCCTCTTACACAGTATTTAGGACACATTGACTTACTGCAGGCTGTGATTCCCAGAAAATTGTAATGAAGGGACATTGTGTCTGAGTCTCGCTCAGTAAGTTTTAATTTTGCCGTCTGGTTTAGGAGAGAGAAATATAGCTGATCTTCTGCTCTGAGGGAGACCAAAACCCCTTCCTACTCCTCTCTTCCTATGTTCCGATAGGACTCCACTTACACTGAAATTGCATCAGTGTGGACCAGGTATTACTCACTTGCACCTGCTCGTGTGGCCGTTTTGTCAAGTCTAAGCTGCAGTCCCATGAACATACCAGTCTCACATCCATCCTTGGACATGAAATTTTGGTGTAAATTTGCATGTACTTATACATTAGGCTAATACTGTTTTATGTGTGCTTTAGGGGGTGATCAAGGCTTGTTGAATAGCTTCTTCAGCAACTGGGCAACAGCAGATATTGGTAAACACTTACCTTTCATCTATAACTTAAGCAGCAGTGCTGTATACACCTATGTTCCTGCTTTCAATCAGTAAGTAGTGACTTTTGGCTGATTGTAAATCGCTGTAGCTTGCTAACAACAAATCATTTATTACAAGAAAGTGAGAGAATAACACTGGCATATTCTGTTGATTTAAATTACAGCAGTAAGAAATAACATATGTAAAAATTGTGTAATAGAAGCTTAAGAGCAATACGAAAGCTTCTTATGTCTATCTGTGGGACAGATAGAGAGTCCTAGAGTTGGCTGCTCTGTCTCAAAAGTTGCTTCAGAAAAGTTTTTCCCAAATTTGGAAATATGTAAATTACTTCAACATTAGGTTCTGACTGCTTTACTTTTAAATTTGTTCCTTTTTTTTTTCAGTCAGTTCTATGGGAAATAGTTGGGATTTTTCTTTCTTTCTCTTTTTAAAAAAAATAAAAATTCTTAGGTTCTTCTTGAAACTGAATTTGTGCTGGTAATTATATTACCCCAGACAGTTCGGTCAGAGAAACTTTTCTGGCAAAAGGCAAGTTGTTTTTAAGATTTAGGGTGTTGTGAACTACTGTGACAGTTGCACAAAACATTCTTTTTGGGGGGTGAACTTAGGATGATGTTTTTATTAGGCATTTTCAAAATGTAAAACAATGTTAAAGTGCTAAACAATTCTGTTGATTTGGTGTTTGAGGTGGTATTTATTTGTTTGTGAACAGGGCGTGGAGGAGGACTGGAAATGGGACTGCATGTGCCTTTCAGTTTCCTTCATGAGTTTTTCTACTGGAATTAGCAGATGGATGCAAATGGCAGTGTAGCCTTTTGTTTACTGTATGCTATGTGAAATACCTTAATCTCAAAAGATAAAAATGTTTATATATATATATATATATATATATATATATACACTCATATTGAATGTGTTGCTGTTACAAAATGTCAAAATTACCTCACCAGTGAGAGTAAGCAAGTTTCTTTAGCAATGTATATATGCTAAAATTATCTTTGATGTATAGATCTGTATGTTTAATTTCTACAGTTTTGGCAGAGATGCCAAAGTTGTTCACTTCTTGGGAGCGACAAAGCCCTGGAACTACAAATACAACCTTCAAACAAAGAGAGTTATGCACGATGGCACCACCCCTGAGTCTTTTCATCAACTGTCATTTCTTGCCCTCTGGTGGAATATATACAGTGCCAGTATACTGCCTTTGTTAGAAAAACTTCAAAAGATGGAACGATCAGAATCTGAGGAATGCAAGGTAACTATCAAGGAGTTAGTGGGAATGTACTGAGTCACAGAAAAATTATGAAAACGGCCTTCTCCGGAGGAAAGAATTACATGGGAAAACATCTGCTGATTGGCAATAGCAGTGACTGCTTCTACAGGCATCTAAACTAACAGTTTAGGAAAGACTTGGGGTACCATGGCTTTACCAAGATTTCTCCCACTCGCCTTCTTAACTGAGGAGGAGTTTGTATGGCAATGTATGTAAATATGTTCTACAAATTAAATGCAAAATATGGGACAAATTAGGCAGAGAAGGTGATCATCTGGCTATGAAACAGACTTCTGACTTCTTGAAGCTAAACTGATTTAGACCATCAAACTAGGCCTTGAGCTGTAGTAAAATCTACCTTTTCAGCTCTGCATTTTAATTTGTTTTATGAGAGTCTTAGCAAATCAGATTTGCAGAGGCAGAGTAAATTACATTTGGGATGTTATATAAGTTAGTTGTACATCATCAAGCATTTACTGAACTCTTTACACTTTTTTTCATCAGAGGAAGTACAGCAATGTATACTTTTCATGAATAGAATGAAAATCTGTTGATAAACAGATGCTTTCTTGGAGACCTACATTATAAACTAACGAGCAGAAGGAAGATACGATTTTTAATTTCATATCCAGACATGACAATTTAGGTCACTTTATGCATATAAAATATTTTCTTCTATGTTTTTTAAATATTAAACTATTACCATCATTAAATGAATTGCATAGTGTCATACGATCAGTTGGACAATTATCATCAAAGCTCCAGAGAGGAATTTGGTTTATAAATCTCATGACAAATTGGAAAGCAGAGGAAGGAGTGGGTAGGTTTTGATCTCATACTTCAATGCATGTTAGTTTTTTTAAGAAATTGGGCAGTGAAGAAATAGTTCAGCTACAGTAACATTAAGATGGAAGGACTTGTTAGGTTTCCCTGCTGATGATGGCAGCATACTCTTTAGTTCATAAATCTAAATTGCAATATGCTGTGATACTGGGACCGCAAATTGTTAGACTTTATTAATTTCAATGCTGAAAACGTTAGAAGTGAAGCTGTTGGAAATAAGGTACTGATTTCCTGCAAAATTTTATTTCAGTGACAGGATGTTCTTGTTTTTATTAGCATACTTTCAACGGAGTTGAAATTACACTGAAAAAGGCTGAGCCTTCTGTGGCAAATTCACTGCAAATGCCTGTACCTCCAGAGCAGACATATGAAATGCATCCCACGGCTGGTCCACCTGAGGAACTCAGTTTCGAAGCTGTAAGTGTGCTGTATATTCTTATATGCACTAACAAAATAAAATGATATACTAAAATAAGATTTTGATTTAGGTTTCTGATCTGGGAGATAATAGCTTCTTCACTTTAGCTGTCACCATTGAATTTTCTTGCTTTCATGAGAAATAGTCTCAAGAATATTTGTTTTCTTTAATGTTTAGTCATGTGTGCATGATGTACCTGGAGGCTGAAAGAGTTTGCATTGAATTTTATGAAGAGATTACGTACTGAAAGCTGCTAGGTCCTTAATAAAAAGTAATAAAAAGAAGCTATGTTACCAAATTAATCTACTGAGTATTAATGTTCCTGTAAACAAATATACTTAAAGCTAAGATCCTTTTATCCCTTTTGTGTAGATTTTTTTTTGTTGTTTTATCCCTGAAGTGCTGACTATGAAAACTGTTCCCCAGATTTCAATGATTTGGGCAACACGGAATATCTTGCAAAGAATTCACTGGTGATCGCTGCAGAGGTCCTGGTACTTCTGTCACTCTTCATGTATTTGGGTATTTCTGTTGCGCTGACTCTCCTTATTTTGTGCAGGAATTTAATTGGAGGTAATAGAGCAATGTTTCTGCAGGTGTAAGTCACCGTGTGTGTATGATAAGCCATGCTATAGCAAGGTACAATTGGGGGAAAATAAAATTAATGTTGTAATGTCTGCTCTCGGGGACTATTTTCTGTTAAGGTGAAGACAGTTTTTGTTATGTTCAGCACTTCAGACTATAGTTACTCCATAAAATAAAGCTGTAGTCTTCCCTTCCTTCTTTTCCACCCTGAGCGTGGAAGTGCTGAAGGAAAACTGCAGAGTCTTACAACTTAAGAATAATTGATTAGCAAGAATGTTTTATCTTGTATTTGATGCGTCTGACCATTGGAAATGCTGAAGTTAAATAGGGAATGCATTTTCAAGATGCTCTTTTGGGGTGGAAAAATAACAATGTTCATTTAAGTTCAAATGTGAATTATACTATTTTATTTTTTTTAATTACAGTAAGATTGGTTTATCGGAAGATTGTATTAATTTGAAGTGAACAACCTGATTCTCGTCTTAGTTAGGAACACCATCATTCCATTTTATGTTGCTTAGCTTCAGTAGTCTTGTGAGACTGTTCTGCTTTTGGCAAAAGAGACCCCAGAGTGGGGGCTGCCTACTCATTGATGTTTTGATACGTGGCAAAGGCAAATATTTTGGGGGCAGCCTGTTTTATTTCTCTTTTGGAATACATTGTTCTGTTCTCATTCTATGCATATAAAAAGCTTGAGTTACAGAGCAAGCTAGAATCCTAAAATGAGATTTGTTTCCCATTTAAGTTTGGCCTTGTGAATGTAGACATCTACTGTAAGCTAGTTTTTCAGGCTCTTTCTGCACTCTCTGAAGAGTGCCAGCCACTCTTGAAACTATCTTAGGATGAGATGAGCTGCCCTCTGGAGGTACTTATCCTGGATTGATTATAGTAGGAGCTTAGACTTGGTGCCATTTTGATAGCTAAAGCTGGGTGAGATGAATTTTGTCCTTGTTGATAATATTTCATGATGTTTCACTGCTTTCCTTTATCCCAAGACTGAAATTCACTTATCTTGTATGCATTCTCATGATAAGAAAACTGGGAAAAAACTTGTTCTCCTAATAAAACCTCAGTGGTTGTATTTTAGCAACCTGTATGTGGAGTTGAACAATGCGGTTCTAACGTCCATCCCTCTGAGCCTGACAGACCTTCAGAACAACTTACTTTTCATCCTGCGTTTCAGGAAACCTCAGAACTGGTACACGTAGCTTTCTGAATTGCACTTTGGTTGATAATTGCGTGCATGTCTTTGCTGCCAGCATCGTTTTGGGAAATATCTACTAACTATGATGCAATGTGTAAAAATATTTCAGCTATGTAATTAATTTCTTAACCTCTTCCAATACTGGCGTATGATCCCATTTTACCAGTTATACTTCTAGTTTTTAAGTGTATATTTTTCAGTGCCAGCCTGGAACTGGTCAATAACATAATCATCAATGTTTCTTGTCATGTTTTGTTTGTTGTTTTCACCTGCTGAAGTGATGTTTCTAAGCAAGTGGAAGATGATGTACTGTGAGTCAGGCACAGAGCCTGAGCTACAAGGCTTTGCTTTGTGATCTTGCACTGCGTTTATCTGTAGGCAGTGTGACAGCAGTACCGAATTTGGCAATAGCGGAGTGACGGGGTGTCGAGGAGTTGGATCTTGTGAGGTGCACAGCACAGACATTTTCCTACAGAGGAAAATGGGTAGATTGTGAAACATTATAGTGAAATTCTTTAAGACTGAGAAGCAAATTGGTAGGGGAATTTGTAGCTTCTGTGCAGCAAGGGTGTTTGGGCCCTAGCTAAAATTATTCATTTATGAAAACATGTTGATTCCTGGTCTGCTGTTAACTTATCCAACACTGTTGGTAATTCTTGCTAATGGTTTAAAACAAAACAAAACAAAAAAACAAACAAAGGAATCTCCTTGCATTACTGCAGATATGTATATACATAGCCTAAGAATTAAATTGCATGAATTAAATATGCATATTTGCATATATATGGAGCAAGCATGCTCTTCAGAGTGTTTATGGATCTTTAAAGTCATGTACAGATCGGGTCTCAGGCAAGGATGCATAGGAAGAGTGAAGTTAACTTCAGTATATAGTGTCATGTTGGCTGTGCAAAATACCTTACCGGGTCTGTGGGTGCAAGTCTTGTGTAAGTCCTGTGCCCAAAACTGGCAGATATAATGGCAATTCCAGGGCACTTAGTCCGTTTAAGCCTAATATCTCACTAATTGCAGTTATTCAGGCCTATTCTAAAGCATGTTTATAACTGAATTGGTGAAGGCTTCACTGGAAGGCTGTTCTGGTTGATTTTAACTTTGTAACATGAAGTGAGTTGTTTGCCTTTGATTCTCTTGGAATAGTACTGAAAGCAGATTTTCAGTACCTGTCTTGATTAGCTTTTGTTATATTTCTTCTTTATTGCTGGTTATAATTGTTGGGATGTTCTACTTTTACTAACATTGGTCAGTCACAGACATGTTTTTTCTTTTATTTGGTTGAAATTATCATTAATAATATATCCTACATTTCTGCACCTATGATAACTTGATCTTGAACCACGATTCAGAATTTTGTAGTGTCATTCCAAATTAATTAGTCTCAGATAATATCAGTCTCTTGAATTAATTTAACATGTGGTTCATGTCTGATAAATAATACTGATCTCACTGAAGATACAATAAAATGCATGGCCAAAATATATAGAAACTTATGCCCACATGAAAGCCCCATGATGAAATCTCATTGTATTGTTGCTGAGTGTGCCAAGCTTTGAGTTAAGAGAAGCAAAATAAATGCTTGGTGTGTTCACAGATGCTAAGACAACGAGATCACGTTATCAAAGCAAGCATGAGTGTTCAAATACTGTGTTTTTTGTTTGTTTGCTTGCATGTTTTACTTGCAACTGTGTAAAGCAGAAATTTGACTTCCAAGTATTAACTTCATAGCACTGAAATAAGAACAATCAAATGACTGTTTTCCCACTGCTCTGCTTCTTCCTGCAGAATGAGGTTACACATTCTGTTTCAGAGCTCTCTATTCACCTCAAACCAGAAGAACCAAATCCTGAAGATGAACGGAGAAAATGGGAGGAAGGGCGTATGGACTATATGGGAAAAGATGCTTTTGAACATATTAAAAAGAAACTGGACACATTTTTAGTTTAAGAAGAAGTGAACTGTAATGACCGTCATGATCTCTTTCTTCTATAAATGCAACCTTGAGCATTTGGATATCTTCGTAGTTTATTTGACACCAAAGTTGAGGGAAGATTAACAGATAGAGACTCTTGTTTGTTTTGTTTTTTAACAGTTATGTGTGCCTTATCTTTATTGTTCCCCAATAGTGCCTTCTGAGGTGTAATGAATGATACCTTCTAAGTCTGAAACTCTCGTGTTTATCACTGTTCCCCCATTTAGTACTGTGCAGGAACAGTCATGAGTAAAATATGTTGGAAGTTAAGATTACTTCAGAGTACTTTTATCTCTTAGAAGAGGCTTCAAAAACTTTTAAAATGAAAACCTTTCTCTTGAAAGCAAATTAACAAGTCCCAGGGCAACCATGGTGTAAATTTCAATATGAGAGAAAAATGGGATGAAATCGTGGCCTCATACGAGTCTATAACTAAACTTTTTCATTTAAGTATAATTAGGCTTAGAGTACATTCAGACTTTGTCAGAGATCTCTAGTGGATATTCTCCCTGTTTTATATGGAAGCTGCTCAGGTACCAGTGTGATGAAGAGTAGTCTTAAGATAGACTGATAATGTATGTTAACCTTTTATGTTCTTGCTATAGGATACCGCTTTTGTTTGTTTTAATATACATTAGCTTTACTTCTGTGTTCAGAGTTGCATAGTTAGAGGAAGAAATGCTGACTGACACTATGGTATAAACCTTCTGGTGCTTCATATTAATTTGTTTACAGTACTCCAGACTGCAGTTGACAAAGGCATTCTTCTCATTTAGCATAGCTGCTCCAGTTTGAATGCAACTGAAAACACAATTAGTACTTGTTTTAGTAAATAGGCCTTTTAAAGATCTTTCAAACAATAGCTGTGTGTTGGAACTAATAAATCTGAGTGGAGTTCCAGAAAAATGTATTGATGAGACTCCTTTTATATTAAGTAACGGGGATTGCTTTGTGAATTTGGGTATTTAAATGTGACTAATCTTGGCAAGTTTGTTTTACCAAACAAGAAAAAAAGAAACACTTTGAAAGAAAGAAGCTTGTCAGGCATGCCAATATGATAACATATTCAGCAGCATTATAAATAACTGTGTCAAATCTTAAAATGAGAATTCTGCTCTGCTGATGTGGGATCTGAGACATGTTTTAGTCTTAATCTGTCACCAATTTTGGTACAGATAAACCTAATGAAATAATTTGGGGGTTTTGTTTAAAAATCAGTGTAGCAAAGTTACACAGCAGAGGGATTGCCATAGATGCTAGTGAAGGAAAAGGAGGGGTAGGAGGAAAGGAAATAGTGTTTTCTTTTTCTTCTGTCAAAAAGGATGGGAAAAGGGGGGGATAACTTACACAAATTAGGAAAGGAATGAAAGAGTCAAAAGGTCCATTAAAGGAAGAAAAGTGATCTTTGCATGTTTTAGAATTACTACCTAATGTTTGCAATAATGTAGTTACTTCTACTTTTGTGGGCTATTTCCAGTTTTATCTATTCTTTTTCTCATTTATTTATTTCTCTTTCTATTCTTTTTCTCATTTATTCGAAGTATTCCAAATGTGGGAAGTGTGGGTCTCTCTGTCTTTGGGGGTCTGTTGAAGTTAAGCTTCTAGTCCAAGTTAGGTGTTGAAGGTCTCTGAAGTTGAAGAGAGATGTCCAGAAGATAAATCATCTCAGTTTCTCCACTGGTCATAAAGGGACCCATGATAACTTGCCTTCCCATGGCAGGTAACCTTCACACGTTCACGCAGGCAGGCCGTTTCTGCATCTTGTTTTGTATGGCCCAGCACAGCACTATCTGGAGATTATGCAGTGTACTGAATGTATTCATTTGGCGTTTGATATACTGATCTCTGTCTTAGTCACAAGTAACTTGTGCACTTCTGAAAAAGGACTCCATTTTATAACTATTTTACAGTTATTGCTAATAAACTTAAAACAGTTTTTGAAAACTGTATATAACAGTAGTCAGCAATGCAAACTTGTGCTTTATGCAGCTGTACTCCTACAGTAACAACTAGATCTTATTGGGAGAATTACTTAGGTTATGGGAAAAATTATTGATGGGAAATCAGTAATTGAAAAGTTTCAAAATAGGCATATCAATGTAGTAGAAAGAGCTGTTATGGAATGCATTTGAAAGTGTTAAGATGTAAATTGGTATTGTGTGTGGATTATACATTGTTTTGCAAAGAAATGTAGCAAACTAATGTCATGGAAATAAAGCAGAAATGGAGAGTACCTGTGAAGTCATGTGCTCATCAGATGATGCATGGTTACAGATTGTTTATGTTGTGCCAGGGGGTGCTGTTTGTGACTGACTGCTTACTTTAATATGTTTTTTTTTCCATCTTATTAAATTGCTTTTGAGACATTAGCGCTACCAGCTGAGCAGAATTAAAAGGTGTGAGTTACAGTTATTTCTGTAGGCATACATAATTATAAGCTTTAGAATGTCTCTTGAATTAGAACAATAGTAGTTGGATTACTGTGTTTCTCAGAAAAAATATAGCTGCTGTTAAAAACTGTGCGCAAGTTTTTGTGCATTAAGTCTTTACACAAAAAACGTTGAAATAGTTACAAGTACTGTGGTATCTTAGTGGATTCTAGCACAGTACTGCTGTCACCGGAGTGTGAGACAGCACAGCCTTTTCAGTTTATCCAGAATTCAAACGTGCTGTACTTTGGGCAGCATCCTTTGATTTTTATGGACATCATTGTGAAATTGTGGGGTCACAAACAGGTTTGGAGAGAGTTATGTGCAGCATATTGCCGTGAACCACAGGGTTTGCTAAGTCAAAGGATAGCTTGGAAATAAAACTTAGACCAAGCCTCACCCAGAAGTTCTTCCATATTAAGGTATGATGTAGCCCCAGGTACTTTTAGGGTAAAGAAAGTCAAGAAAAATAGACTTTCTGGTAGTTCATCCCTGAACAAGGGAATGAATCCCATTCATCTCTGAACAAGACACGTTTTCACTTCAGAAATTTGGAAGGTGCTGTAGAACCAGCACCCTGTCTCGATGAAATGCTAAGGGGAAAGATGGCATATTAGATTAATTAAAACCACCAGAGATCTCTTAATGTCTGGTGTGTGTGGAGCGTGTGTGACTGAGGGTTTTGCCAGCATCGTTTAAGCCCTGGTGACCTGAGAAGCAGCTGTAAGGATTTTTGAAAGGCCAAACTATGGCCTATTGCTGTGTGGCAGACTTGGCATTTCAAGTGGACAGCTTGTGTTTGAGTCAAAATACACTGTCTCCTCTGCTATCATGGGCTTAGTTATTTACAGCAGGACTTAGGAGGGCAGTTTCATTTGCAGTACAACAATTTTATTGGGTGCTCTTCATTTAAAAACAGGAGATACTGTGGGTGTGCCACAAGGAAAATTCTTGAAAATCTTAGACAAGTGGGTTAATGCACTTCCCAAGCCTAAAGGAAAAGGAGATTGTTGTTCTTGAAATGTCCCTACTTACTGTACTGCCTGGTGTCTTGTGAGGACCTTTCCATTTGGTTGTGCTGGGAAAAAAGAGTTTTGTCTCCGTAGTTCAGTCTGCTCACATCAGTTATGTTTTGTAAGGCTGATATTTGGGAAGAGAAAAAAAAAAAAAAAAACTCGTTATTTTTCTGCCTTTATATTTTCTTGTCCCTGAACGTGAGACTGGGTTATTAGCAGGTGGCTTTATATGTTTACATGCTTTTGAAAATGTCTGCCTGTTCAACAGAAGCGAGTCTGCAGCATGCCTATTTATTCTGTGATGGATTCTGTTGCTTTACTAAGTTAAACTGTTTTGATTCATCTGACTTTGAAAATAACATGAGATGGACCTAGTTCTCTTAATTCATACCTCTAATGATTTTACCATTCTGTGAGAGTGTTTAGGTTAGTGTATGGAAAAAAAAGTTGTATCTGTTTCCTTTTTTCCACGATTTTCACTATTGTGAGGTTTGATTATTTTTAAATCAGCCCTATCAATGAGATAAAATGCCTAGCAGTCAACTCTAAATAGCCTGCAAAAATAGCCTGCATGTCAGTTAATACTTCTCATTGGAATACCTTGCATTTTCAGTGTATGGGCTGCAAAATGCTTCAGCTGAAAGTCTGTTCATCCTGACTTGTCTGGCTCATGAACAAGTAGTTTATTTAGTGCTGAGTTACAAGGGGCAACGCTCAAGCAATATGTTACCTCCTGGTATAAATTTTGTACTTGTAATAATTGCATATCATAATTATAGTCAAGGTACTTAAAAATAATAAGTTATATATAACTTATTATAAAACACTATAAAAACCATTAGAATATTTGCAATGACGTACTATGAATGCAGGAAAAAGCACAGTTGCAAGCCTTTTCCTTAACTTTGCTTTGGCTGTTGCCAGGATCCTTTAAACTCTCAGGAAGTGGAGGGGAAAAAAATAAGATTCCTAGAGAGCCAGGGTTTGATTTGTGATTATTTTAATAATTTTCCCACCTCAGGATGACAGGACATTAACTGCCTTGGAGAAGTGTTTGTTTCCATTTACAAGACTGTAGAGGGATGTGAACCGCAATAGATGTAGGTGGTTTTCCTTTAGATGTGTAATACCAGAAACAGGTGATTTTGTTTTATTTTAAAGAACTGTAATTTTCAAAGCCTGCCCATATTATTAAGTATTTGGAACAAAAATGATTGGTTGTGATTGGTGGGTACCTGTTTTTTCATTTTGAAACCTCCTTAAATTCTTCGTGTTTGAAGAACTTAAGGGTTTTAGACACGTGGCAGAACAGAAGCCAAAGTCATTCACAATCTGCAATATCCCCATTTTCCTCAGAAATGTCACTTTTTTTTTTCCTTTCAAACATCTTAGTAATGGGGCACGTTAATACAAAGAGAAAATAGAGTTTTGCAGAGTTGTTCAGAAGTAATTTTGCAATTAAAACATTCTAGGGAAATATTCTGAGATTCATTTCAACACCGTGTGTGTATTTTAGCCTACAATCTGTTGGGGAGCGCAAGTTTTTTGATTTCACTTCTTCAGTTCCATCACTCTTGTAAATGAGTTGTGTCCCATACTCTCCCCCAAATTCAAGCAGGAGAAAGTTTGAGTTCAAAATCCTGTTTTCAGTTCGTCTGTTACACAATTATTTGTATTCTCAGGTGATGGGCTCTAGTGATTTATGCACTGGCGTTCCCCTGGGTTGCAGCAGAGAGCACATCAACGCATCTGTGGTATTTAAACATGGTGAAGTGAGTTATTTTAGAAGCTTATTGTCTCACTGTTGAGAGACTCAACAATTACTTTGTTGAGTCAGCCTAGTGCAGAGATTCCAAATGTTATTTAATAATGATCAAACTATTTAGGTGGAAGTCAGCTTCATACATCACGAATGTCAGACATTTGTACAGCTCAGCCACAGCTCTTTCCATAAAAACAAACTTCTTTTGTTACAGAGCTGCTTCCTTCTGTGTGGCATCTGTATTTAACCTTATGTAGGCGCATTCTCCTGTGGTTAACAGTGGCTTGGTGGTTTGCCAGTTGTCTCAGATTTGCCTAACAGGCCAGTTTATGTGGTACTTCTTCCCTTCTACAAAGGGAGAAGCCATGAGAAAACAATGGAGAGAGCACATCATATATTCCCCCTTTTTTTTTTTTTCAGAATATCATTATATTTTTTTCCAAAAAAAAAAACCACCTTTGTAACTGAGTTTATTTTTTAGTATCATACAAATACAAATATGTCGCATTTGACAAAAACAGCCTTTTATCCATTAATGCATTTTATGTGGAAGCATGCACCCAGGACAACTCTTAAGCATGATGTTGGGTTCACCTGCTGTAGGGGGAGTATATGTTTCCCAGGAGATAGTGTATACAGCGTGTATAAAGTCAGAGACCTGGAACCACTCCATGGCCAGGATCTGCAGGAAACAGGTAAAATAATTTATCTAATAACCTCTAATAATAATAAAAGCTAAATAATTTCTAGTTCTGGTGATAATTTACCATGCCTCTGCTGTGAGGCGAAGGGCAGGCTTTAGTGCTGGATGTGCTATCAGCCCATTCAAATGCCCTCTGCTCTTGCTAGCTCTTAGCCTGCCTTTGACCACGGGCCAGAAGTATTCACACTGCGCTCAGAGGTGAGGTTCGGGGGTTTTGCTGATGTACTGGGCTTCCCACACTGCCTGCAGGAGCTTGGACCTGTGCTTTTGTGCTGCCTGCCTCTTGGTAGACCTGTTAGTCGTGGCCTAGCCTGTGACGGGGCAGGTTCTTGTGTCTGACCAGTTGGGGATGGGAGGAGGGTGCTGGGGTGATCTGAGGGTAAGCTTATGCTTGTGTTTTACTGGCAGCATAGGTGTTACTGGGCAGGCTGGGTTGACTCTGGAAAACAACTTTTGCCTTTGTTCCCCCCTGAGCAGCAAGATCACTCCTTTCCATCTCTGAATCGGCCAAACTGGCTTTAAAGCACGGGGTCTTTTATGCTATTTTCTTTCCTTGTGAATCCAGCTGCTCTGGTTTCAATCCCTGTCAGCCACAGAAAAATGTCTTTTGACAAGTTCTTAGCAAGGCTGATCTCGATTTAAATGCTATCAACCAGTAAGAACAAATGTATTTTTAGATACTCCTGTCAAGCCTGACATTGATCTGTCTTACCAGTTCATTGTCAGATTAGCCCTTTGATTTATGCAGAATAATATCCGCATAATTTGCTTGGCGTCCTTTTAGAGGAAAAGTACTAAGGGGGAAATAACAAAGAAATGCCCTTTTTGCTTTATGGAGACTTCGTTTGGTGCTGCATCATGGTCACAACGTGTGCTCTTTAGACCAAGACATCACGACTTACCACACTGGTGATGTGCACATGGGGGATAAAAGTCAGGAGCTTGCCTGAAAACACCTTGAAAAGCATGTAATTCCAGGCACACGTGCTGTCTTGTCCTGAGGCTGGTGAAAGGACTGGGACCTGCTGTCAGAGCTCGAGCTGCACACTGCTCTGGGATTACCAACCCAGCAGTGCTGTGCTGCCCTGGCCTCCTTATCTCCTCCCTGTCCTACATGGAGGAAAAATGACACACAGGTGACCTTCGTATTGTGCAAGGCTGCTAGGTTTAGGGGAACAAGTTACCTGAAGCTTCTGCTGTGCTGGTCTTGCCCTCCCTTGTCGCTTTTGAAATCATGCAGGCATTTAGCTGTGTGGTAGGAGTGAATACACAGTGCTCAGGAAGGCTCAGAAGTTTGAATATCAGTCTCTACCACACAACTTACTTTTTTTTAAGCAGAAAATGCAGGAGCCTCTGCATAAAAATTGGAGTTGACACAAAAACCCTGCAAAAACATGGTTAGGATTATATATTAAGAGATGATTTAGTTAACCAGAGAGCAGCGAGAGAGGATTAGACATTTTAATTCCCTACCTTTCCCTAATGACTGTACAGAGTGCTGACACTTGTTTGGCTTGTCGAATATGACCTATACACTGAGGTGATTAGTGTGTGCGCTGTGGATTTTTTAACACCTCATGCTGAAACCAAAATACCGTCTTCCAAAACAAAGCACATTTTTCATGGAGCATATTAGCGTGGAGCGTATGAAATCAGGAGCATTACCATTGAAGTGGGACATGCAGCTTATGAATCGGTCTCGCAGGTTGTGAAATTTGGGACTATCTTGTCCAGGCAGCTGGATGATGATTTTCAATGCTCTTACATGGGACATGATTTAACAACATGGAAAAGGTACGTCAGTAGGATTTGCCATGGTTTAGTATTCCAGAATAGCTAGATACTTACCTGCTGAATTTGGGATTGTAATTTTAACTACCTACTTTTTAAAAACATACTTGCCAGTTTGTTTCTTTGTTTGTTTTCTTCTCCCTGGGAATTCTTACATGACAGATAAATGAATGGACAGATAAAGCAAACTGTTGCTGTAAATTAAAAGCTTTTATTTCTTAGAGGCCAGTGTGTTTTCATGGTTCCAAGTTAAATGTATAAATGTGTTTTTAAGCACACAACAGCTTTTTTATTAAAAAGGTAAGGCTTGAAAAGAGAGATCCGCTTGGGCTCAGTCCTTTTGCCTTAACAAGCATGTTACATGTATAAACAGTAGCAATTAAAGTTTAATCTCATGTCATCCATAATTTATTTGAATTCAAAATCAGTAACGAAAGAATTTTTGGTTCATTTACCTGGATATTTGATCTAGAATTGTGCATTTGAGGCATAGATTATACAGGTGACTCATAGGCAAAATATATTTTGAGCATCTAAAAAAACCTTTTTTTTTTTTAAAGCATAGGCTTAGTGAATATTTGTGAGAGAAGAGATTGAACAAAAAGCATCAAGAATGTCCCTTTCAGTTATTACAGTGTAATTTGTCCCCATCCCTGTATGACTGTAGTCATGTGAATGTGAAAATTAGTACCTTCTTTAAGCTAACTGTACTTTGATTTTGGTATTAAAGTATGTCATCTGCTTTGTTGTTTTCTTTATCGCACCAACAGAAGGGAAATGTGCCGCAGCACGGCTGCAGCCACGGCTTCCATACGTTATTGTAAGGAGAGAGCTGCTGTGGGACTGGAGTCAGTGTCCTGCGATGCTCTTCTACAGCCTTCCCTATTCTGTTCACTATGGTATCAAACAAGGGCTCAGTGTCAGCCGAGAGAGGATTTGCCTCAGAAGGGTCTCGTGAGAGATCAAACAGCAGTGGAGGGTCATGATGGGTTACATCATCCCCAAAACACGGGCAAATTCGTCTTCCAAAACAGGCTCCGGAGTCTTCTGGCTGGAATACTGGAGTCACATAATGAGCTTTCCATGTGGTGCCCCCTGTAACAAAAGCACATTTGAACAGCTTAGTGGCAGTAGGAGTCAGGGAGGTCCCTGGAAAGGTGGTTCAAGGTTTAAGTTACCTGCAAGCTTCCCTCATGGTTCTCACGTCTGGGAAAAAGGCTCTTTTGGGGAGCTGGCAGGGACTCAGAACTGTTTTCATGACTCAAAGGCACACCTGGGCTATGAGTATTTGCAAGGCCATATACACTAGGTGGATGCGTAGGTCTAGTATTTTGAGTGCGGAGAGCCTGCCCCTTTCTTGTGCCCCTTTAAAACTCTACACCCCTCTTTGTGGGAAAAATGGAGAATGTATCCCCCATTTCTCAATGTAGATGCTGGTAGATGGTTCTTCTGCTAGCTCTGTATGTCTGAGCCAAGAGCAGCACCTGGGCGGGAGCTGATGCAACACATTTCTGTGCCCATTTTCAAGCATTTCTTCAAAGAGGGCATTAATGGCAGGCCATGAAAACAATAAAATGTGGAGAATAGTTTTTAAGTGAACACCACAAATGCAATCAGTTTGCAGCTTCAGAGCTTGTATTTTACCAGGCTGTTGTACTGACCACTGGATAAGTGCAGATCCGTAACTTGTAGTGAAAAAAAATGACAAAGTAAATGCAGTTCAAATGGGGATTTTCCTTCCTTCCTCCCTCCTTTCCCTCTGTTCCTCTCCCTGTGTTTAGAAAGCACTACACTGAACACATTCCAAGAGGAGGCAAAGAACAGCCCAGCAAGAAGACTACTATTAGACACTATACCTGAAAAAGGAGAGGAGAAGAAAGGGGATCTTCAACACTTGGAGCCATTTCTTTGATGCATTGAGCACAAACAGCTGACATCTGAAATGACAAATGCCTATGTGGCATTTTTCTTTTTGGTTCAATGGGATCTGCTGAACTGTACTTCCTCCTGTTGTCCCCTGTGTTGTGCTTTGTGTCGGGGATGCTGTAGCTTTACTCTTTGTCTGTTTTGTGTCACTGTAGCTAGGACATGTTGTTAATTGAAAAAAAAAAAAAATAAAAATAAAATACCACCATCACTGTCAAAACTTCTTAAAATGTGAGGGGGAGCAAATAACAGCTCAGATAATCTTTTAGCTTAAAATCTTCCATTGCTGTCTTGCCATGTTTCTATTTATTTCTACTCTACAATTTCCACATCCTGCTGAACTATCGTTCTACATTTCTGTGCAGGGATGATGTCTCAATGGTTCTGAAATGTTTTTACATAATACACTTAGAATTGTTAGATTTTAGATATCTCCATTTCTGAAATTGTCAAAGAAAGGATGCAGAGCTGGATTTCAGAAAAGAAAATGGCTCACTGCTGCCAATGGCTTACCGAGGACAGGTGTTCCTTACCTCTGTTTGGGTGTGTGCTGTCCTGCTGGCAGGGGTGTGTTCCAACACCACCTACTTTTCCCTGTCTTGTGACTAAAAGTATGTTTTTATCTTATGACAAGAATGCGAACATTCTCTGTCATATCAGGGTTCCCTAAGCATGGGGTTTGGGTCCTATGTCTGTTGGTTGCATAACATAGATGCTTGTTAGAAGGAGTTAAATAAGTACTCTCTGGGCCATATGCATTTTTTTCTGATTATCTGTATGACTGTGATACAGCTAAAATGACCGACCATTTCATAGACAAATAGGAGATAGACAGATATGAACTTCTACAACAGAGAAGTTTGTGATCAGTGTTCAGAAAAAACAAATCAAGTCACTCTTTAACAACTGAGCTGAATTCCTCACAACATATATCCTACAACAATTGAGAGTAGAGTGCCTGAGCAGAATTGTTCTGATTTTGCAAAAATTTTAATATCTATTTTTCACAGCTGCAAAGAATTACTGGGGTTGCAGAGTGGGAGAGAGCCAGGTCCTTGTTAGTTCATTCAGAAGGACAGAGTCAGGCTGATTGTAATTAACCTGTGTTGGTGAGCTGAGTAAACAGTGAGGTTACAGAGGGATCAGGGAAAAAGAAAAAAAAAAAAAAAGGAAAAAAGAATTAAAAAATTAAAAAAGGTGGTAGAAATCAGCATTGATGGAACCAGCAGGGGTTTGGGCCCTCTCCAAGAGGCAAGGAGAGATACACAATTTACTACTGAAGTATCTCTGACAGAATTTGAAGAATGTGTGTGAATTTTAGGGCAACATGTTAATGTAATATATCTAAGGGAAAGAAAACCTGCTTCTTCCATCCAAACATCTCTCAAACCCATCTGGTAACAATCAATCAATTTAATGAGCAGAAAGAAATGGGCTATCACTAATAAGTCTTATTGTGTTGTGGTAGAGGAAAACACTTCAACATACAGCTAAAGGATTCTTCTGGCTTCAGTGAAGGGCTTAATTTACGGATCCTGACATCAAGACACAATGGCTTCATATTCAGCCTGTCCAGCAAATAAAAGGGAACAGACATTAAATACATAATATGAATGTGATAAACTTTTCATTGGGCCCAACTGTAAAAAAACTTAGATTTAAAAAAGTCTGTCAGCCTAGTAAGAAGGAATGGCTGTCAGAGCAAAGAAGCAGAATTTCTGTCCTAGCTGAAAGTTGAGCCAAAGAGTAGTATTTGATGAGCTAGTCTTTCATATGCAGAACATCCCATTGTTTTCAATCCCCTAGCCATCAGCAGTGTGTTTCAGTGGTAAAAACTGTAGAAAGGCATGCATGAGAGCTGAAGCTGTGCTTTAGTTTCAGAGGAAGACAAAACAACCCTGTATAACATCTGTATATCATATCTGTGTCTATATTGCAAGTAGTATAACCTATTAAAAACTGTTCAGTAGAGCAAAAGAGGTGTTAATAGCTTGACGTTCACACTGTACTTCTTTGGGGGTGCTTTACTGGAAATTAACTCTCTGGTCCTGTCTGCTCAAAATCTGACAGTGATGAGAGCATATTTGTTATGATACTAGAAGCTATTTTACAGATAGTTTGCTCTAAACTAAAGTTATGGTCTTCAAGTTCATTCCACAGTGCAAACCAAAGCACAAGAACATGATATGCTCAGGGTGGGTTGCTTCAAAAGCACGCTTCTCATCTGAAGTAAAATTGTGGTGTGGACAAACCTTGTACAGCCTCGGGGGACAACAGGTGAGCAGGAGGGGTGGAGAACAGTACTTTAGACTGAAAAAGAGTTCTTCAAACTTGTCCCTTAGTGGTGTATGAATTTAACTTTTCACTAGCGAAGTGCAGTGTGACTCCTCTAGCAGTGGTTTTCAAGGAGTCTGTGCAGTCAGACAAAGCTGCTTTCTCTGTGTGGAAAAAAAAATATGTATTAAGGGGATCTCTAAGAATTGTGATGGACTTTTGTGATGGCGGGAGGGGGCGGAGGCACGCTCCCTCTGCACGCTCATCCAAATTTGAAAACAAAAAGTGGGGCTGGTAACTGCGCCAGAGATCCAGGGAATTGTTATTGTCATTATTTATTAATCTCCTTGTCTAAAGTGCTTATTTGACGTCTGACTCCCGCCGAGGCGCCCCCCAAGCGCGGTAGCTGCGCCTTGAGGGGGAGCGCGGCGGCGGTTGCGGCGGTTGCGGCGGTTGTTGCGGTTTGGGGGCGGTTGTGGTGGTGCCGCGCTGCCCCCTGGCGGCACCTTCCCCTCCCGCTCCCCTCGGCGGCTCCTGACCGGCCCACAGCCGAGCCCGTCTCTCATGGCCTCCCTGGCCACTGGCCCCCTACGCTGTGTGGAAGCCAGGCCGGGGTCGAGGGACGTGTGGAAGCGCGGGTGCTGCAGGGCAACCCCGCAGGAGCACTCCTCCCCTTAGCACCTCAGTGCCTGGCTGGCCTGCTGGTTACAGCATTGACTGCGGACCTAAGTTGAGTTCTCAGACTCAGACGTGTAGGGTTGTGAATGTCTCATTACTCAGCTACAAGGCAGAAGATGGGCAGCTGCAGAACTTCTTCTCTCCCCCTTCCCACACAGCATCACATTATGTCTTTGTTGCTTTCCTCCATGTTTCCTGTCAGCCAAGCTCAGTGACTTCCTGCCTCGGAGCCGTGTTCCTGTGGCATGATGTCAAGGGCACTGACCTCAAGTTTAAACTGGCAGTGTGACTAAAAAAATTGGTGTTGCAACCCTGGTATGTGTTTATTCATGCCAACAAGAAAGACTGCAAAGTTCTCAGTAATTATCCTGATGCCCTTGTGTGTTCTAGCAGAACAGTCTCGTCTGTGATAGGAACAGAGAAATCTATTCTGAAATATTTGCATGTATGAAAAAGTTTTGCAGTTTTCATGTGTTTACTCAGCAGGCAGACTCTTGTCTTGATACTATTAATTTTTGAAACTGTCATAGTATCAGAAAGTATCATAAAGAAAATGTAAATAAGTTCAAGAAAGATCACTCAGTTAACATTTTGACATAAGAAAGATTTCACGGGCATTTGACATAAGAAAGATTTTCAGGGCTGCCTAACATTATCTCACCACAATGTCAGCACTCAAAGTACTTCTTAATCAGCCAGCTTCTTGTCAGCATACCAACAGCTGAATTTGAACAGCTGATGTTGGTGGAGTACCCTAGCATTTTGTAATTGTTACCTAACTGTAGTCTCATAAGAACTGAGTAATTCTCTCACTTCATAGACAGGGAAACAAAAATCAAAGAGGCTCATTCAAGTTCCTAAAGGAAGGTGAGTAGGTATAGCCTACTCCTTTGGCTTCTGAATTTTTCCTGCTGTGCAGAATGACAAAACAAACAAAAATGTATAGTGGTGATGTATAGCACCACCACTAATTTGTTAGCTTTACAAATACTTTCACATCTGCTCACAGAAGGTATAATTCATCTCAATTAACTTTAAGTTAATATAAGGGAGATTTTTATATCTGATATGGGCAGTCTCAGCTCCCTCTTTAGTCAGTGGAGAGAAGCAGGCACTTTTAGGTGTGACTGATCTAATGTGCTAATGATGTGCCCAGATGTGCTAATCAGGAGGTGAATCACTGCTTCTGTTTGGTCACACAGATGCCACCCTCCATTCTGAGCAGGAGTAAGGACTCAGCTACCAGTTGCTAGCCCATTCTATTTTATGCTTTAATGGAGGGTGACATCAGCAAAAATTGGGTGCTTGTTGAAAGCTAGGGAGAACATTACAGCTGCAGTCAGCCTGCCTCATGCCACAGCTGAAAAAGAACAAAACAAATAACGTAGGGCTACTGAAAACAAACAAACTACTCCTTAAGATAACGACCTTACGTGTGCAGTTCCTTTTTCTTCAAAGCAAAGCTGATCCTGAGTGCTTTCACAGCAAAAGCTATAGAGACACAGCAACAACATGGAATCTTAAAGCTATGCTACTCAGGAAGCAAAACCCTTCCCTCAGGCAAGGCAGGATAGCTAGCTAACAGCTCAGCCATTCTGCACCTTGCAAAAGTTTAAAGAAAGAAACTCCACATGTGTAGAGATGTTTTTACATGCTACTGTATTGGAAATTAGAGGTCATTACATTATCTCTGATCAGCGGAAGGGTGGAAATGTTTATACTCACTGTCCTTTCGGTGCCACCGCACTGCATGCAAAACCACACCACAGTAGTGAAACATGAACTCGTGCTCGGAGTGCTGAGCTGTCCCCTGCAGTAGAGGCAGCAAGGTGCGTCCGTCGATTACCCTGATGGAGAGGCCGGAGGTCACCAGGCTGTTCAGGAATTTCACCCTGCAGCTGGAGTGTAAGTGGTATGCACTCTGCATGCATGCAGAATTAGGATTTCAAGTATTATTTCTAGAATAGGCCACTGTTTAGCTAACGAGCCCTGACATTTTTAATTGTGTAGAAGGGTGGAGGCCAGCGATTAGTAGTTAATAGCAGTTTATGAAATTGCATCTAGTTCACACATCCTGGGGAGATAAGTTATCATTAATGTAATTTTCCTGGGGGTAAATAAGTGATAACCATAGAGAAGGCAAGGGTCACCGCTTTTAATCTGACTCCCTGAAACTGAAATCACCAAGAGCTCTGTGAGCTTAGGGCTGTGTAAAAATAGTGCCATTTAGTTAATTGACTGACAGTTGGCTTGTTCATGCAACACAAGAACTTTTCTGCTTTTTGCTCAGAATGTCGTAGCCACCCAGCCTTTCGCTTGTTCTTTAGAGGGGTCTAACATAGATGCTACTAGTTGTTTACTTCTGAGGAACTTCCTTCTCCATTACTGGCACCCAAATACAGGCTGTTTGCTTCATATTCCCTACTCACAAAGAACCAGGCATCCTAGTCTGGGAAAGGGCCTGTCTTAGGTATTTTTAACAGGACCAAACAGCTTTACGAATATATAAAAGTTCCATATAAAAAAGTTTCATATAAAAGTTCCTTTTTTTTTTTTTTTTTTAAAGTTATCCCAGTGACCCCAGTCGGCCAGGTTCCCTTTCAGTGATTAGAAAACTGAGTTAGCTAACTGATCCTTGATAACACATGTTGTTTTCCTTTGCCTTTCCCATATAATCAGGTAAGATGGGGAAAACTAAGCAGAAGATTGCTAGAGAACTATCTGGTTTAGCAACTAATAGAATTTAACCCGCGGGCGTTAGGATGTGTGACATATAGTCAGCTTTGATCTAAATCAAGAAAGGAGAGCAAGCAGGTTTATGAAGCCACTTTTGTACCTGTCTTGAGGCACTACCCCTCCAGCCAGGTGAACCACTGTTGGGAAAATGTCCATAAGGCTTGTTGGTTCACTGATAACTATGTCTGCAGGCAACACTCCAGGCCATCTAACTATTCCTGGAACACGGATCCCTCCTTCCCAACCTCCCATTCCTTTTCCACCTGTTAGAGGAGAAAAAATATACCAGAAAAATATAAGAATGAGAGATACTAGACATTTATTATGCATGGATAATTAAAGGGTTTAAAACTTTCAAAATATTCAAATACTTTTAATGAAAACATGGAGAACAGCAGAATGGCTACAATGCAAGCTCCATTCTTCAGGAATAAGCTGATTACTTATTACTCACTTTATTTTACACTTCCTTGTGTGGTATATATAGAAACCCAATACAAAGCAGCGTTTTGGGCATAAGAGGAACAATTTCACCCTCTGATGCCTGAGAAGACATTCTAACCCGTATTTTTAATTGAATGTCATGTTTGAGAATAATCTCCACACTCCCTAAAAACACGCACATCCGTTATTAGTAAAAAGCAATATCTGTCTCTGTCAGTGAAAGAGAGGTTGCAGCCTCACATGGTGCCCACGAAAGGGGGATTAACGCAGGGCAAGCTTGGTTGTCAGACAGTCCTAAACCAGAGGTAGCTGAACATTACAAAATGATTTCTCCAATCCTGGAGAGCAGTGAGAGGAACTATGATAATGTTTGATTGCCCTCCAAGAATTTACAATCCTGGGGATGGTCTGAGGTGGTCCCAAGTGCAGAACCCATGTGGTAAATGTGGGAGCACTCTAAATGTTCCGCAGTAAGGAAGACTTCCCACCTACATTTCTATTGATGTGAAAAAAATCCAGTCTTTTTTTTTTTCTGCATTCCTCTAATCTTCTTAATCTTCTCCTTTTATTTTCTCTTCCATACATTGGTTATCTTATAAGTCAAAATATTTTTTTTGAATGCTACTTCAAAGTGAGAATGATTAATTAATTGCAAATGTCTATTCTTAATGTCAAGGGTGGGGATATTAATTAAGCCAAAAAATCCATTTAACTCCATTAAAGCCAGAAATCCATTAGCCAAGTTGAAGGCCCATTCAGAAAATAAAAAAATGTAAGTGTGAAGCTCAGGTACCTACATGACATTTGCTCTGTTGTTCATCCTATCTAGGGCAGAAATGCCAAGAAATTGCAGAAAAACCTTGTAGAAAAATTGTCAAGCAAAACTAGAAGCTAGTGTATTCGTTCAGTTAATAAACTACCATTAGTTCAGTTAATAAACTACTATAAATGGTAGTTTAAACTAAACTCTGGCTTTTACTATGGACGAGGTGTGCTCGTAGAGCTGAGAGCCAAAGTTCCCAGAGCTTGGTTTAAGAGGCTGACAAAGTGGTATGGTGGATTACAAAAAGGGCAAGTCCATCTACTTGTGCAATAACCTTGTGCTTTGTAGGATGATGGTTTCTCACACCTTGTTGTTTACTAACATCTGTTATTACCCATATGCATGGCTCTTCTTCTTGTTTTTAATATCCTCTTAGCAGTAATAACACCTTACAGCAGTGAGTTCTACAGATATTTATGAATTAAACTAATTGTTTGTTGCTTGTTAGTTTCAATGGGATGTCCCCTCTTCTGTTGTATGCAGAGATAAATGTGAATAACCCCTTTCTGTTGTTAATTTCTAAACTAATATTATATCTATCTCTTGTTGTCTCATCTCTAAGCAGGCATGTTTTCAACATTGTCCTCTCATTGAAATCACTATCTAATCACATTCACCTTTCATCTCTTGTTATTCATGTACTTATGTTAGGCTAGCAGAAGTGAATACCCTAGGTTAGACTCAAATTAGCCCATTGGCTTTATTTTTGCATCTGTTACTGGTATGGAAACTTCATATCCAGAACTGAAGGCTAATTTTCCATTTAGGACTGTTACCGGATGTGATCTAAGCTCTATCAAAAATTTATTGTGTGGCTCATCAAAGAACTTACTGGTAGAGAATGTGCATTTTGAAGCTGAGCAAGATCAAAGCACCTGAATCTTCATTTGTAGGGAAATAAGCAATGGGAACAGTTTTCAGGCTTCATTATACAGTAAGTGCCAAGCTGCCCAAGGTATCAGAGTGGCTTTTCAGGTCTTGGAAATCGAGAGTTATCTCATAGGTTCAGGCAGCTAGAGGAATTCCAGAGGATTTCAGTTCAGATTAAGGAATCTCATCAGATCTGTTGTGATAAAAGCATTAAGTGTTTGGTCTTTAGCACCTGCTGCACTGATGTACACTTTGATGCAAAGTAGCACTCCCTGACTTCATGGTGAAGCACAGGGAAAGGAGAACAGAGCTCATCTAAGGGAAATGGAGGAAAAACATAAATACTAAACAGCAGTGGGCTTTAGAAACTGTGTTCTTTGCTTTTCAATGAAGAAAAAAGTTTATTTTCAACAAAATGACAAAAGAGATGGAAAAAGCAAGTAGAAGGGAGTATTTACGCATTCAGGAGAAGGACCTGGGGGTGTTGGTTGATGAGAAGCTTGATGTGAGCTGACAACGTGTGCTTGCAGCTCAGAAAGCCAAATGTATCCTGGGCTGCATCAAAAGAAGAGTGGCCAGCAGGGTGAGGGAGGTGATTCTCCCCCTCTACTCTGCTCTCATCAGATCCCACCTGGAGTCCTGCATTTGCCTCTGGGGCCTCCAGCAGAAGAATGTCATGGACATATTAGAACAAGTCCAGAGGAGGGCCCCGAAGATGATCAAAGGGCTGGAGCACCTCTCATACAAAGACAGGCTGAGGGAGTTGGGGTTGTTCAGCCTGGAGAAGGGAAGGCTCTGGGGAGACCCCTGGGAACAACTTTCCAATACTTAAAGGGGACCTACAAGAATGCTGGGGAGGGACTCTTTTATCAGGGAGTGTAGTGATAGGACAAGGAGTAATGGTTTTAAACTAAAAGAGGGTAGATTTTGATTAGCTATTATGAAGAAATTCCTTATTCAGAGGATGGCGAAGCACTGGCACAGGTTTCCCAGAGAAGCTGTGGATGCCCCATCCCTGGAGGTGTTCAAGGCCAGGTTTTAGCAACCTGATCTAGTGGAAGGTGTCCCTGCCCATGGCAGAGGGGTTGGAAGAAGATGACATTTAAGGTCTGTTCCAACACAAACCATTCTGTGATTGATTCTGTGATTCTATGATTTAGTACTAAAGCAAGAATAAGTGGAGAATAACCACATAAAAGGTGGGTTGGGTGAGAATGACAATGAAAAATTTAAGACCTAAAGGAGTAAGGCAACAAAAAAACAAGGAACTCCAGAAAGGCAGATTTTAATAAAGCTACAGGACTGATAAAGGAGGACTCCTCAGAGAAACTGTTTGTGGGGAAAAATATCAAGAAGAATTGGTGAGTCTTTAAAGAACCAGTATTAAAGGGCACAAGTTTAGGTTTTCATATTCCAGTGCAAAATTAGGAAGTATAATTATTTAGGCAATTCATGTGCTTTTTGGTGGATTTCAAGTCCAAGAAGGAGTAATACAAGAGGCAGAATCTCGGTCAGGCTATTAAGGATGGTTTATTTTATGGGCTCTTAATGATAAAATCAGAAAGGACAAAACGTAAAATGAAAGGTAACTAGTGATGAGAAAGAGAAAGGAGAAGTATCATGACGAAAAAAATGCAGAAAGTACTAGTTGGTATTCATTGGGGAACAAACAAACAAAACAGGAAAGAAAACTGAAATATTAAATGATTTTCACGATGCTTCTGTATGAGTCTTTAATACAAAAACATGGCTTGTTACCAAGTAACAAACATAGTTTACCCTATCATCCATTAGGCAACATCAGAGCCTTGACTAAGGGCAGATGTTTTCAAACAGTCTAAACCTGATGAATGTTTGGAGCATTCATAGCATTAGTTGATGAAGATTTGCTTTGTTTGAGTTGTGAAGATTTCGTGAAGTATCAGACTGGAAAAAGGCTAGCTGTGATGTCTATCTTGGAAAACAAAACAGAACAAAACAAAACAAATAGTAGTAGACTGCCTGAATAAATATTGCAATCAATAATCTTATAACTTTTAAGCATGTAGAAGGAAATTAGCATATCAGTAACAGTTCTGCCAAGATGAAATCATGTCAAATAAAATAATTTAGATTGGTGAATAAGGAAAGAACTTCTGCATAATCTTCAGCAAGGAAAGGTAGATACCAGGAAACAAACAAACAAACAAACAAATCTAGTAGCAATGACAATGCAAACGAGTACTTGGGGAATCACTGAAGGTCTTCAAGAATAGATAAGACAATGTAGCTGTCAGGAACAGCTTTGGTGAAAGAGATCTTGTCTAGGGACTGAAGGATGACTAGCTGATGCCCTAAAGTTGCTCCAGCCCTACAAACTAAGATTTTCATTCCAGCATGTTGCTTTGTAAATACCTTTGTAAAAATAGTTGGACATATTTTATTTTTAATAGGTAGTTTTATGCATGCACATGCTGCCAAGATTTTACCTTTATAGATCCCATTCCATCCACCCAAGTGGACATTTCCTCTGTGAGCCTCTACAGATCCCCCATGATCAGATGCAAAATAAATGAATGTGGTATTCTTCAAGCCTTCCTTGTCAATAACATCAAGAAGCCTACCTATAAACAAAGCAAAACATCAAAATTATGTTCTGAGATGCAGTCAGATTTTTAAAATTTTGTGAAGACACGCATTCCATTGACCTCAGTGAGTTCTGTAATGAGCTACCACAAGCAATGCAGAGTAATCCTAAATCATGGGAGTGATAAGAGCCCAACAGAAAGCTGCTGAATGCGTCCAAATTCCGTTTGTGGAAAATAAATTCTGTTACTGGAAAATAAAAGATAAAACCAAACGGAAAATAAGTTAAATGAATGCTCCTTTTGTTCAGGCCTCTCAAAATATTCTGTCAGTTCTATGCTGTAAATTCTTAGTCAAGGACTCTCTCTGCTGTATAGCCTCAAGCATCTTGAAAAGCTTAAACAATAGCGCTTCCTCGTCCCAGAGAAATGCTTTTGTCTCACCATGAACTAAACAGAGACTCTGAAATGAGGCTTCACACGATCAGCCAAAATCTTCTCTGGAAGTCAGTGGCAAAAACTCTGCAGAGTGCAATTCAGATCTAACTTCATAAGGAATGTTTTCAGTACTGACAGGATAAAACATTTATACAGAGTATAATTTATCTTTGATTGCTTTTCCAAATCACCCACTGCATCAAAATATGATCACCACAAACAGCTTCCATAGCTACAGAAGCAACAGCAGCTGACATTCAAGGAAAAAACAAGGGCCAGTGATGGGGTCATGAGCTCAGTCTGCTCTGCTTTACAGATTTCTTGTGTCCCCTTGGTCAAGATCGTTACTGACCTTACTTAAAAACTAACACCTACCTCCAAAAAGGAATTTAGATTGAATCTAGGCCTCTTGGTTCTGAATTACAGCCCAAATCTCTTAGCTTAGAAGGAGACTTTTGTCCTCCCTAGCTGTATCCTGTTTGTCCTATGCAACTCATGTTCCTTACACCAGTGTACTTCTGCTATTCTGCTCTGCTTGAGTAGCTTGTGTCTGAATGTAGTTGGTGCCAAAAATTAGAAAAGGAGTGTGCCAGAGTCCTCTGGTGTGATCAAATCTTGCAGAGGTGCTCAGCCTGCCAATCACAAGCAATCAGGCTCCTTTCAAGGCAGATTTTTTTAAACATGGCTATTGGAGGTAGAAAAGGCTCAGGGAATCTGGTCTGGAGTGCGGCAACTAGAGGTGAACGGTGAATACTTTGTCAGTAGGGCCTTCACTTTTCAGGAAATGTAAATAAGAGCTATCGTTCTCCATCCCATTGAAGCGAGAAGGAACTACTAATTAAGGCTTAGGTATAAATCTGAGCTGTGAGTGCAAATTATGTTTTTAAATTTAATTAACTTATTAAATGAAACATCATAACTTTTTAACTTGGCCTTTTGGCTGGGAAGGAGTTCAGACTTCTGCTGTAAGGATTATTTCTTGATAAAGGGAACAAGTACACAAGTACACAAAAGATAAAGGGAACAAGTACACAAAACGATCAGTGTATAATGCTTCATCAGCATCACCAGTTATATCTTTTGAGACTAGACAGCTGGAGTAATATCATACATATTGATTAATAATCTGATTATCTGACTTCATTTAACTCTACAACACAGAAGTGTGTCAATTAAAAAGTAGGAAGAAAAACTTGTCACAAGAAAAGCCTGCACTTTCAGCCTAAGAAGAAGAAAGGTGTGGTAATGAAACGGCAACCTTTGGAGCTAACTATATATCCAAGGCAAGTTTTTTGTCATATATAAATAGGGAGTTCTGTGACCACCCCTTTGATGGGGTGTTTCTTTTCCACTGTCAAATACATGAAGGATTTCCTTCAAGTCACCACTTACCCACTATCCAGTCCATCTCCTCTACATTATCTCCATATAGGCCATGTCTGCTTCTTCCCAGAAACTTCTCTGTGGTAATCAGAGGGGTGTGAACATGTAAAAGGGAAAAAAAGAGAAGAAACGGTCTATGCTTGTTTCTGAAATAAAAGAAAACAACAGTAGTCATTTCTCTGCAAACTATCACTCAGAACAAAATATAACAGTAATATGCAAGTGATATATATAACAGTAATATGGTAGTGACTATCTCACTAAAAATATGTTTAGGGTCTAGAATAAAAATTTTGGATTTTGACATCTTTGCATTTTTGAGGCCTTGGGAGACAGAGGGGATTAAAACACCCCTCAAAGATTTTGGTTCTGTATGAAGACCAAAATAGTGATGGGACGTTTCTCTTGTTCCAAATTAAGTATGTGTAGAACATTAGATAAATAAGCACAAAAGTTCATAGCCTAAAGAGTGACACACACGCAGAGGCAAGGACAAGAGGACTCACTTCCTTAAACGTAAATATTGGTGTCCCTGAGACATCCTTGTGAAACTGGCAGGTATGACACTCGACCCACAAGGAACCATATTCCTTTAACATGGGCAGCTAGAGGCCAGGCAGGATATCCTACGAACCTGAGGATATCCTCTATGAGGACATCTATGTTCATAGTTTTACAGAAGAGTTTTCTCTCACCCCAATTTCCCATAAAAAAAAAGAACGAACAAAAAACCTCCAAGCCCTCAGAGAAATAATATAATCTTATTCAGGGATATGCTCAGACTTGTCACATAAATATTTCTAAGAAATTAGCCGTTAGTTTAACTCTAGCTGATAGTACTGTAAATGAAGGACACCTTGGGAAAACAAAACAAAACTCAGTATCAGTCTCCTACTTGTAAAATATTAACTTCATTTGGACCTTTAAATGACAGTCCATTAATCAGGCTAAGATCATTTTTCTATTCCTATGAATAGGAATTCATAGTCCTTGGCCAGGACCCCTTTCAGGACAAAACATAAAGGCAACAAAATCATCTCTTCCTGAGTTGCTGACAAGCTATGTAAAAGATGAAGGACAGCAGCTGGATGCTGACATGTAGGGGGAAAACAGCAAATTGTTACTTGCCAGCAGTAGGGGCATGTGGTGCAGCATGCCAGCTGCCTAACCAAGTGTTGTATGACACAGCAATTGTGTGATTTAGAAAATCCTTAAGAGGTGATACAATTTTTGTTGGTTACCTTTCAATGAATGAAACTGCCTCCTTCAGCATATTAGAAGTAGTTTTTTCTAGGTTCATTGGTTGTTCTGTGATATCATGGTTTCTCATCAGGATACAGTTCCAGTACTTGGTGAATCCATAGCTGGAGAACCAGGAAAGGAAATACAGGAGACCACAGATGGCCACACATATGATTATTTTCCATTTTACCTGGAATAAGCTGGTCAGTTTTCCAATCAAAAGTGTAAGCACTGCAAGGAAGATTATCTGTGAGTGAAGCCAATATGTATCTTGCAAAGACTTGGCCAGTTCAGGGTCATCTGTGCCTTGACACTCATTCAAAAGGGTGAAAGGCATGCCATAAAAATAATCAAAACCATGATGTAAAGGGTGATGGCAGTGATCACGGGAGGATTCGCAGTTCACACCCATATGCCACTTCCCTGCAAATTTAAAATAAAGGTATTAAATAAAATCCAACATTATTACTCTCATATGTGTCTGCCTGTATTTCTAACAGGTTGGCTGCACTCCTCAGTTAAGGTGCAGCCAAGGGAGGAGCAGGTTGGAATAGGACAGGCTGTCTGGGAGCAATCATACTCTGGCACTCTATCTGAGCAGAATATCTGTTTTTCCTCACTTATCTTAAAAAAATTCCATACAGGGCAATAGTCCAGCTCAGCCATCTCCCTGAATAAGTACCAATATGGTTGCGCTATTTGGTGCTTATTATTTTTAAATGATAAAGTAGCCATTCATTAATGCGTGGCCTGGTGGGGAGAATCCCTTTTGCCAAAATAAACAGCAAAGTGCAAAAATATGAGCTAATTTACACACAATTTCTATTTGACCTTCACATTCAAGAACAGATTTCAGGAAGAAGTTGTACACATTGGCTCTCTGTGTCTATATTCATCCTAAAATGAGTAGCAAAAATAGGCCGTTCCAATTATCCAGTACAATTGGACATATCAGAATATGTCATGCACTGATAATGAAGCTTAATGAAGTCATATTACAGAGCAGTGTAATTATCCTGACATTGAAAGACAGACAGTCTATGACCATGGACTTTGGGCCTATTAGCCAGAGAAATAACTTTGGAGAGCTCCGAACCAGCTCTGTCAGCCTGCATATGAATGTGTTTTACAGCATAAGCTATAACAGACTGCAAGGAGCTAGGGAAAGATCCCCTCTTTGCACAGGCTCCTGTGAAGCTTGTACATCACTAATACTCATTAGGAACTACATGACACCTCAGTGTGCTGGAGCCAAACAGAGGCATGAAAATCATAGTCATTACAATTAAGCACATGACACATTTGACTACCTCAAAAAGAGCCTAAGAACGTGAGGTGCTTGAAGGACAAATCCTTTAATCACTATTCAGGTGAAACTGGCAAACAGTTAACGGGATTTAATTTCTTGAACATGGATTCTGATCCAAAAACCACTGGAGGCAGTGGGACTCTTTCATTTTTGTCTATTTGTTTGTTTTTTGGTTTTTTTTGGGTCTCACTTTACAGAGTTGCTTTTTGAAGAAAATTAAGGTATTTTTAGAGTCTGTATGATAAGCAGGATGCATAAGTAATAGAAAATCTATCCATCAGATATAATTAAGACACTGTAGTGTCTGGGTGCCAATTGGCAGACATTTTCCTGATCAAATAGATAGACTATAGATCACTGAATATCTCTGTTGGTTCTTCTAAAGCAATCTGTGCTGGGCAAACAAGATTTTATTTTTATTTTTATTTTTATTTTTATTTTTATTTTTATTTTTATTTTTATTTTTTTGCTCTGTATATCTGAGTATTCCATACATCCTTATTTTGGATTTATCATTACTGTGTTGACACTGGGGGTTGTGAGTGGGATTCTAAAAACCCTGCTGATTTTTAAAGTTATGCCTACAAAAACTCTAGTTTAACTGATCTTGGACATTTGGAAAAGAAAAATATTTACTGACACAGCCTCATTTGAATAACATCAATGAAAAGGTGGCAAGTTTCTACATCTCATACCTACAAGTGCTGTAGAATAACCTTGTTGGTGCAGTATTCTGGCAAAAGTAGTTTCATTAGGCGGGAGCCCCCCAGAACACCCATTCCAAAAAAGAACACGGTATTGCGTATTGGATGCCATGCCTGGAGAAAAACAACAGTCTTTAAACTAAAACAAGCCATACTTAAGATTTTCAGTCTTTTCAGATTTTTCTTTCTAACGAATAAGATTCAGCTGCCTAAGTCTAGTACCTTTTTATTGTACATTCAGTATGCTGTAGGGCATTCTGATTGACCTCCAGAAGGATATCCCCTCCAAGTCCCATGTTGTAAATGCTAGTCCAATGCAGATACCTCAGCTATGCTGGAGTGTCTAAAATGGCACCAAGATGTCTATGTTTGGATGTTAGGCAACATCTTAAAACCAAAGTTATATCACAATGTTAAAATATCACATTAAAAAGAAAGAAAGAAACAAACAAACAAAAAGAGACAAAAAAGGGGAAAGTTTATATAAAACAAAAGATTAACAGAGTCATGGGTACACAATTCTGAAATGTACAGCTCATGATTTCATTTATCCACAAAGCCATCTTCTTTAGCAAGTTAGGATCAGATCAGATCTACACTCATGATTACTGGGAGATAACATGGCTCAAGTTTTGTCTTGTTTTTAAAATATTTGTTTTAAAACATTATTGTTGAGAACTATTCCACCATCTAACAGATTTCATTATGAAAATGTTTGTCAGGATACTCAAAATATTATGGTTTGTTTAACATAATTTTAATACCACTGAACATACAGTGTTTACACACTTTTTTTGTTTTTCTTCATGTTTCTACCTTTGAGTGCTTTGTGCTGTTTTGATTTTTATCTTTTTCTGTGTGGTCATTTAACTGCATTAAATGTGCTTTATGTGGGCCTTTTCCCATACAACTCAATCAGTGAATCTAGTCATCTTGATTTCTGCCCATCTCACTGATGCCCCAAATCCTTAGATTAACTAGCCTTTATTAAAGGGTTATAACGGGTTTATTTAAGGGGATTTTTAATAGCAATAATGGCTAGACAAACTGCAGTCAACCATTAGAGAGAGGCCCAACCTGATCTGATGGGGTATCTGCCAGTCAGGAAGGCTGCTCTGCTTGGAGTACAGACAGCAGCTGCAGCAATGTGCTGACTAAGTCTCACTCCTCCCTTTGCCAGGCCATCGATGTTGGGGGTCCTAAAGAGAAAAATCACATCTCTGATAAAAAATGTATTATACAGAACTTCTCAGTGTCTTTCTAGTTTTCTCAAGGACATCATCACCAAATTTACAAATTCCTCTTTTTATCTACAACTCAACTAGGAAAACTGTGTTATATATTTTTGAGATATCTTAACTACTTTGAAAAGAAATTTTCTATAGATATGTTTTATATATATATATATAAAGGTATTTCTGGTCTATCCTGTATCAGAAGCTCATGAAGCACAGTGAAAAAGATTCTACTAATAGAAACAGGACACAGAATTTGTGAGACTAAAATAGGTTAGAATAGGCAAGGGATATATATATATACACAATCATTCTACCAATCAGCCAGGCTACATCAAGACTGAAAACTGCACTAGGGAGAAATAGATCACATCATAGACTGAGCTGTCACTCTGTAACAAGCCTATTGGAATTGTTAGCTGGTATTATATCCTAATCGTGGTCCTTAGCATTTCAATCCATGAGTTGTGGAAACTTACAAATTATACACATGCCTGAAAAATATAGGGCATGTGCACATTTACAAAATTCTGACGATACATGCTGAAAATTGGAAGTCCAAGAAAGTCACTCAAGCATGCTCGTATAATTATTACTCCAATAGAAATTACTGTAGAACATTTATTTTATACATGTCTTTGAAAAGAAGTGTATCTAGACAAACTAATCCGTTAATAAGGAGTTTTCTAGTAATGCCATCAGTGGTGTTTTTTTTGTTTGTTTGTTTGTTTTTCCTACTAAAATTTACCAGTAAGGGGGGAGATAATTTAATTTGTAGCATGTACTCTTACCTTATTGTATCATTGCCGTAACAACCCACATCTCCAATACCAAGATCATCAGCCAGTATCAGTAAAAAATTGGGTTTTGAAGGATTTGATACACAAGTTCTTGGAAACAAACATAAAATGAGCCAAATGCTCAGGCAGCTCCTGAAGTTAGAAGTAAAAAGGTTAATATTAGGAAACTGTTTGCAAGCTTTAGAATGTAGTTTAAATTATTATCCTTTAAGTATTATGAAGACTTTTTAGATGCAAAGAGCTACCAAATACTGGCAGCAGATGGAGCTCTTGAGTATTTACAAAACTTGATTTCTCTGAAACCAGTATTATTTTTTTTCCCATTTGCACAGGAATCTTGTATGTACTTTTCCTTCTTGACATTTCCACCCATCTCATCAGACATATATTACATGTAATACACCATATACTACATATGCCACTAAACCTCCGTATCCTGTAAGAATAGGCTGAAAGGCCTTGAAAGACCTATAGCTCTAAATCTATATTTTCTGCTCTTAGATTATCAAAGTTTTTTTTTTTTTTTTTTTAAATAAGAGATTACATTTTCTTATGTGCAACACTTAAAAACATAGGAAAGACCCTTAGCGATACCTTTTCTTACCACTGTGTTCCCTGGTAAACTTCATGGCTTCCCCTTGTATGGAATGGGTACACAGTTTGTTATGTAATTCTGGTTAAAACAAAGGAAAAAAAATCATTAAAAAAAAAAACAACCAACAATCAGAGCCCAGCAGCTCTTGTGATCTTGTCTGTGAAGTTAGTCATTAACTACCTTGCATTACCACAATCACATCACCACCGCCTGTGGGCTGACTGTAAGAGAGGGGGACTGAACTACTAGGGCTTGATCATCATTCTGAATTCCTGAACACGTGTGTGCAGAGCCCTCCTGAACTGACACTGCAAGGTAGGAGAGAGTGCTTCTGAGGACACGTAGGGTCAGATAGCACAGCACGCAGATTTACAAAATGCAGCCTGCTCTTATCTGCCACTGACTTCAGGGGGACTGGTGTTTGGCAAGATGGCTATATGCCCACAGCTTGAAACAAGCGTTAAAGATGCCAGCTACTAAATACAAGCACAGAATTTCACTGAAAGGAAGGCTTCCATTAGGTGGCGAACAGGAGGAAGTGATAAGTAAAACTAATACCTCACTCTCTATGTAATATCAAACTATCTTTAAGGTCCAGGAAAAGAAGCTAATCCTTATTGTCAGCTTAGAAACTACAAAGCATGCATCAAAGAAAAGCCCGTCTGGAAACCAATAATTAGAGTTTAATTCTTAGGGAAGGGACCGTAACACTTAGGTTTGGATGCCATCTAGTATATTCAGGGAGGTGCTTCTATCTGAATGTTACTAAAAACTGTCCAGAAACATAAATATTCTGATAAAGAACTTCTAAGCATAATGCCATTTACAAGTTTACAAGCAGGTTTTTCTGCCTGCCACCTCTGTGAACTCAACCTGGACTTTAAAAGTCTAGAAATGGCTTTTAGGTTTCTAAATATTTATTTTTGCCTGGTAAGGCACATTTTATGAGTGGAAGCAGTTTCCTATGCCTGCTGAGTACAACTAGTTGCTTTGGTCAAAGAATGGCTTGGGGAATGCACTCTTTTTGCTTGTGAATAGACGCAGACCAAGAGATCTGCAGATGTTGCACTGGAACCATTCAAACAGACATGCAGATGCCAGGGATAAATTGGTTGCACTGGGACTGGCATACCTCATCTTCATGCTGTATACTGATGTAAATTCAAGATGTTTGTTTCTTCACTGCAAAATGAGATCACAGTATGAAATGTCCAGTCCATGAGTAATCCTTATTTTGCCACACTTCTTTCTCTTCATCTCCAGTGGGTGTCGATGAGCTTTCCAAGCTGGTACAACAGCTCTCTTGCCTTCCACTGTGTCCCCATGTTCACGTGGCACAGCCAGCTGGTGACAGCAGTTACATTGATGTTTAGACAGAGATTTGGTAGAACTTCTAAAGAAAGCTGAGAAATACAAACTGAGGAGCTGCAGTGGTAATATTAAAAGACGCTTGGATCTTAATACTATTGGCTGTGGCAAGATTAAAAATAGTGCTTCCCAATTTAATACAAGCCATTTTGCGAACACTACCCTTACTGAAGGATTAGAAGAAATACTAAACTTGTTAAAAAAATCAATTTAAATATACATATTCACCTTTTTCTGTTAGGGGCTGATTCCTTCTAAAAGCAGAGCTCTCACTGACATTGCTGGGAGTGTGATGAACACTATACTGGGGCCTAGGGCTTGTGAAGATTTCTTAGCCGTTAAACAAAAACAAAAAACAATGTAATGCATAAATCTAAAAAAATACTGTCCTCTAGAATCAGCACAGTAACTTACACAAATCCAAGAAAATGGCAAATAGCACTTTCCTCTGTAAACCAGTAAGCCACAATAACTGGACATCAAGTCTAATAAAAAAGGCCAGCCCCTTTCAACAATGTGGAAAACAAATTATTCTTTTTGCTCTCAAATTCTTCTTGCTCCTTGGTTTGCTGAGCAGTCCTGATCCTCTAAGATGTGCGTGGGAGGAAGCGGGACTGGATTTACTGCTTTTGCTCTTAATCTCCCTTCCCCCAGTCTTGGACACAGGAACTGCTGGGATGCCTGCCAGGAGCAGCGAGCGAGCGGGACCGCCGCTGAGGTTTCACATGAATTCCAGGCAGAGTACAAAGTCTTTATTCTCGAAACACTGGCACAACACGGCCACCGCCTTTTCTAGACTCCCTACCCAGTTAATTCTGTGCAGATTTGTGTAAAGCCTAGCGCTGCTCTATTTTAATGCCTCCAAAGAGATGCCACAAATAATTGCAAAACTGAACTCAGAGCCTGTGGTTTTGTTTCCTCCCACCCTGCCTTCTTGCCTTCCAGGCAGGATAACAGGATTAGCTTGTCCTCCCCCTTTTCTTCTTTCATGTCGTCTTTTATTCTTCATTGCATTTTGAGGAAAGCTAAACCTCCTGTGATATTGAACCCACCTGAAGATATTAATTGCACTGTCTTCTCCCACAACTGAGTGTTTAGTATTCCTCCTTCCACACATACACTTTGGGAAGTTAGCTCTGCTGTAATGCATTTTACCCTTCTAAGGTCTTGAGCAATCAGAGAAACTCTTGTCTGTTCATTTGTTGACATTTCAGTCCTCCCAGTCTCTTGAACACTGCGAGTGCTGAACTTAACTCTGCACTCGAGAGAAGTCAGCAGGAGTCAGTGAGGCAGAAAGATGAAGCAGCTTCACCTGGCAGGTTTGTATAACACGTTGGCAGGGATAACCACGGCTGGAGGCAGGTTTTTGTTTGTTGACCTCTTTGCACACATGACTACCTTTGGTTACCTTTTAAGACACAAGGTGTCAAATTTGGCTACTTTTACTAAGACCTGTTTGACTATAATAGTTATTTGGTACAATTACTTAGCAGCTTGTGATCTTTCTGGTGCAAAGATTGTTCTTGAAAATTGTCTCTCTTGAAAATTATGTCACACTTTGGGAAGGGTGTGTCTTTAAAAGTTGCCAATAACGTAAGTATTAAATTACATCTGTCTTTGGTCCAAATTATGACTAAATTTTTCTTTCAGTTTTCTAGACTGTTTCCATTGTTCTGACCATGTGATCACTACTGAAGATGTGCCCATGCTGCTGCTGGCATGTCTTTAAAACAACAAGGAAAGAATAATAACAATAAAAAACACTTTGAATTTTTCCCTAGTAATACAACTATGTCTGGAAGTGGAGGCTGCTCATACAGCCCTTACGTCCTATTACTCGCCACTATGTTAGTGACCCAAAGCAAAGGTAACACCTGTGATAACTTATTGTCTCCAACAGAATTAATTTTTAAACCAAGATCATTTATTAGGAGAAGAAAAAAAAAAAAAGAAAAAAAAAAAGGTTTGTAATAATGAAGCAGAAAGGGGATTATGTTTCTTTGCATTCCAAGCCCTGCAGTATTTCCTCCTTTCCAGCTGTTTTTAAACTACACCAAAGTACAGGAATTTGTTGTTTCCTCACTACTCAGTACTACTGGTGAATTCTCTGCCAGCAAAAACATTTGAGTTTTTGTGTGCTTTATATTGCCTCTCTGTTTCTCACGTCTCAGTACTACAAGGAGACACTCACATTGATATATTCCCTATATATTCCCTTATAACTCTGACAAGTTTTCAGTGAACTTACTGTACTGAAGAAGCTAAATATTGAAATGACACAAACAGAAATATTTTTTTTTTAATGTAATGCTTGTGAAAAAACACTGAGATGATAAGAAAACTGTTAAGCAATTAAACTGGCTGAGCAAGTAAAATGCTTGCAGGGGCTGTCATAGGAGAATAAAAAAATCCCTACAAACATTCACTTTCCATTTACTCACTTCAAAGCCCAATTTCTCTACAGAGTTTTAGCAGCATGCTTATGATAGACTCTGACTTCATCTACGTACTGCAAAGAACGGTCAAAAATACAGTTTAAAGCACTAAAATCTCTACAATTTCACTGCAAACTTCAGTGCAAACAAACTCACATGCCTCCTTAGAAAGTCTGGCTAGGATCACAACACTAGTGGGTTTTTTTGTTTGCTTGTTTTGGTTTTTGTTTTAACTAGTATTGGCATGATCCATTTTTACAAGTTACAGTTTGTAAACATAAGTATACTGCTGCCAAATATTCTTGAGCACTAATTCCAATATAACTCTCAAATGAACCGTGTTTTGCTAACTGACTTTGAAACAGTGCAAGCTATTTATCCAAAACATTTTACTTGGCATCTTTTATTCAATAAAACTGCTGTTTGCCAAGTTAGTATGCACCAAGACCTCCTTCTGTAGAGCAAAATGCTTCTCTGTCTTTTGTCAGTATTGCAGAGTTATACTGGACTTCAGTGTTTGGTACTTTCTACTATCTGTGATATGTGTTATCGTCACTCATCTAAAGCTGCAGATCTATTCAAAAAGTTATTTACAGCTTCAAAAAGTGCTATTCAAAGTTCTAGTTCTATTCAAGTTCTATTCTATTCTTCTATTCAATAAGTTATTTACAGTTTGAGGAGTATCCTTCACAAACTCACAATTGTTCAATGTCTCAACAACATTCTTGGAAAGATAACAGAAAAATACAGGAAGCTACAATGACTCAAACTGCTATGTTGGATAAGTATGATTTATAGACCACAGGGCACAACTGCAAACATGTAGTGTTTGTAAGTCCAATATTTCTTACTGTATGCCTGCTCAACACTATACACTAGGCTCTCTGCAGAGTTCTCCAATTGTCTTCGTTGAGCAGGCATAAATTTGACAGAATTTAGTCATATACCTCTACAGTTGTCTCTTACATGTAAATTTGAAAACAAAAAACGAACAACAAAAAAAAAAAGTATCCATCTGTTCAATTCCTTTACCACAAAAGACAGGATTTCCTTAGACTTCTGGCTAGAGGTGAAGAATAAAGGAGAAAATCTCTACTCAACATTACTTCTCTTTATTTTCATCCACTTTGGTTGCCGGACAGTGGAAAGACCTGATTATTTTCTGAAAGTTTGTTCAGTAGAGGACTTAGTGCCTCAGGACATGTTAACAATCACTCATCTCACAAATTTTGTGTGCTGTCACCTTCCTTATCACACCAACAGAAAGGGAATGTCCCACAGCAGGGCTGCAGCCACGGCTTCCAGACGACATTGTACAGGGAGAGCTGCTGCGGTACTGGAGTCAGTGTCCTGCGGTGCTCTTCTATGGCTCTCCCACGCCGCTCTATCACAGCGTCAAAGAGGGGCTCGGTGTCAGCTGACAGAGGTTTGGCTTCAGAAGGGTCTCGTGAGAGGTCAAACAGCAATGGAGGCTCATGATGGGTCATGCCTTCCCCAAAACATGGGCAAACTCCTTTTCCATAGCAAGCCCCAGCCCCAAGTGGATGAAAGACTGGGGTCACATAATGAGCCTTCCAGATGGCTCCATCTGGCAGGAAAGAAAACTTATGGCACGACTATAAGACAATGGAGGAAAATGGAAAGTGTCTTCAAGTTAAAGTGTCTTCAGGGAGTATGACTATTTACTACAGATACCTCTTCTCATTTGTGGCTCTCCCATCACCACAAATCAGATCCTCTGCACTGAGTACTGACTTTGAAGATGGAAAACACTAGAAATATGAAGACAACAACATCCATCTTCCAGTGTAGTAGTAGACAGCCTTTATTCCCACCCCACTTCCTATAATACATTTCCTTTATTACAAATCTCTCTTTGCTGTAAGATACCTCCAGCTAGCTAGAAGTACTGGTATATCGTGCATAACAATTTCAAGAATCTCAGATATCAGTACAGATAAACACCTATCATATAATAAATCTGTCAATTTGCAAAGCAGCCAACAGGAGGAGAAACCTCATATTCTGCAGTTAACATGGAACAAACTTTTACACTTACTGTCCTTTTGGTGCCACCGCACTGCGTGCAGGTAGGACCCACAATAGTGAAACAGGAACTCATGCTCTGACCTTTGAGTTCTTCTTTGCAGTAAAGGCATCAAGTTTTGTCCATCGATCACCCTAATGTAATGGGGAGAAATGTACTTAGGTGGGGACAAACCTGACAGTGTGAACTGTATACTTATTACTGATTTTGCATTAGCTGCACTAGTGCTAGAGACAGCATACAGAATAATTTGTTCATAGATTTAGAGCAGCCAGAAGATTGTCAAGCGAGTATTTTAAATACCTAGATTTTAATTAATTTAGTTAGTTAGTTTTAAAATAGCTGGGTCAACTCATTCCATTTAGAAATATTTAAACACCATTTAGAGTTTGGTCTACTGGAAAAATATCCTTTATTCAGAAAATCAATACTGATCTCATAATTGTTTACATATAGCACATTTCAAAGGAGCTTTTAGAAATCTGTTGGACAAGAATGGATTTAATCATTTTAGGAGGAATCTAAAGTGGAATTTGTGTCCATAACAGAGGTCTGTCAGTACCAGAAGAACCTCAGCCACCAATTCTTTCATGAGAGATGCCGAACCTGTTTTTGAAAGAAGCACCTGGTCTTTTGCAGGAGCAACTCCTCTGGCCACATGCATACCTGTGGGAGTATTTGGGGGGATTTGTTCTCTCGTCTAAAATTTTAGACTAGGCTTGAGACTAAGGGAATACTTGTGGGATCTCCAAGGATGACAAAAAAAAAAAAAAAAAAAACAACACAACACTAATTATTTAGTAGTCAGCTCTCCTATGAATTTCTCTTGTTGAAAACATCTCCACACCTGTCCTGTGGCAATATTCCTCCAGCCAGATGAACAACTGTGGGATAAATATCCATCAGACTTGTAGGTTCATCGACAACTGTGCCTGCAGGTAACACTCCTGGCCATCTGAATACCCCTGGCACACGAATCCCTCCTTCCCAGCCTCCCATGCCTTTTCCACCTGCAGTAAAATTAATCAACATATGGCAGTTCAGAGGGAAACTCATGAGGAAGAACTCACAGAGGAAGTACTCACAAGACTGAAGAAATATTTGATATTCTGTTTAAACCTACACAAGACTTAAGAGTTAGTATCCTACTTTAATAAATAGCTGTAAAAAAAATCTTATTTTTGTAGCCACGGATTCCCTTCAAAATCTGTGTCCTTAACACTTACATTTCCATATGCCTTATACATATTTTACATTTTTGAAATTGAGATTTGGACCTGACTCTCCCAATGCTTAATGCAACATCTCTGAACATCTGAGAAGCAAAAAATTGGAACCTATGAAATCAAGCCATATACACATTACTTAAAATGGCAGGAAAACACCTTTCTCCAATTTGCTACCAGCATCAACTAACCTAATAAAACATCCTGATGCTCGATACATATTAAGACAATATTTAACTAACTCTGAAAGCAGAAATCTGTTTTAATTAAGATATTCAATATGGTAAAAACACTGCCTTTGCTAGATCCCATCAGGCTTATGCATCAGTCTTATTATCCATAAAAAGAAATAATTTGTCAAGCAAAGACAGGAAATATGGAGTGAGATAGAAGATCTGTGTACTAGTTGAAAGCCCTTCTCCTTTGTAAGAGCCAAAAACTCCATTGCTCAGCAGCAAAGCATCCATCACATGGAAGCCAAAATTTCATATCTTTGACCTTGTCTGTGTCCTGTGGAGAGGCTCAAGAAGGTTTTGAATTGGAAGAAACCTGTTTTGTGAAAATAAACACATCAGAAGTTTGGACAAGAAGTAGGTGATTCACTGCTGGTAACAGAGCCTACACCCTGAGCTTTCCTTCCCCCAACGCATGCTCTCACCTGTTAATGACAGGACACAGGATGAGGTGATCTGATTACACAGGGCTGCTGGGGTAGGTGGGAGAATATGCAAAGAATGCATATCCTTTTGGCTTGAAAATGCTACCGCACTGCTGAGCAGGTTGAAGCCCATTCACAGGACAAAGAGTAGGAGGTAGAGAGTGAGGTCTTTGTAGACCACCAAAGTCATTCAGATCTTACACTAATCACTGATTTTGCATAGAGTATAAAAGCATACATGGTTGCTGCAAGTCATAGCACAATGTGCCCTTACCCTATTTCATAACAATTAGGTGAGTAGCAATGATTTCTGGAAGATAATGAGAAAAGAAACAAGCAAATCAGGAACAGTCCTATTGGAGGTGGCAAGGGGGAGAGGAGAGAGATGAAGGGAACTCTCACATTTTTTTCAGTGACTTTCATTTGAGAACACTGAATAGTTTACAGGTATCAAACTATACAATCCCTTTATCAAGGAGATGTGTAATAACACTTGCACTTTACTGAAAGAAAAGGTAACTTTAAGATTAAATTACCTCTGAATGTCACCTGTATTTCAAGCTAGAAAACAATATAACTCACTCCAGCCTTGACAGCTGCAGACAGGCAAATTCATTGTTTCTGTTTCTAACCTAGATGTAAGGCCATAATGAATTTTTTACCTTTATAAATACCATTCCAGCCACCTAGCTGGGCAGAGCCATCCTGAGCTTCCAAGTGTCCTCCATGATCAGAGGCAAAGTATGTGAACGTATGATTTTCCAAACCTTCCTTGTCAAGTGAATCCAGAATTTTGCCTTAAATTTAAAAAGAGCGACAGCGAGTTTCCTATTAAGCAATTAGAAAGATCACCCCACATTTATAATGTTTCAATAATATTCTTTTGCAATGCGCTATGAGAAGTCTTTAACAGCTTAAATTGCTGTGGATATTTTGGTTTTATTAATTCTCCTGCTTTAAAATACACAGGCATATGTATCTGAAACAAATCCTTCATCAAGAATACTTACCCACCATCCAGTCCATTTCTTCTACATTGTCTCCATATAAACCATGATGGCTTTTCCCAAGAAATTTTGCTGTGGTGAAGAGAGGGGTGTGAACATGTAGAAAGGAAATAAAGAGAAGGAATGGTCCATACCTGTTTCTTAAAAAACAACAAAAAATGAACATAATTTTTGATGTACATTTGTAATATTTTGAGTTTTCATATTCATCCATGCACAGACACAATGGGTCTATACTGTACCCACACATAATGAACCTCATTGATCATAGTTAATTATTGTTTTCTTGCATAAAATGTAGGCAAGAAGGATCATTTCCAGCCAGATTATTTTCAAATTCCAATGTGTAAACAGGCATAGCATTTACACAGTGCTTAAATGAATCAGTTGCCTGGCCCTGGTGCCTCTTTAATTAAATGCAAATGGATACAGTCTTATATTTACTTTAAGATTTGTGTGGCTTTTCTAAGATGGCCTTTTATACTTGTCAGTACATTTGTTTTCACATATTTTAAGAAAAGAATAGTTATTCTCCTCGTTTTCCAGAAAGACATTTGGCACACTGAATTGTTTATCAACAGCTGTGCAGGCCAAAGAGGAACTTGAAGCTAGTAAATGAATGATCTTACCCAGTTTCCTTTTCAACTGTCTGAATGACATGAAAATGGAATTCAAGTGTTTTGAGATTTTCACAAGATTTTGTGCATCATGCACTTTTTATCTGTGTGTTTTATAAGGATTATGAGAAAAAGCAAAAATGAGGCTTGTAGAGTGAAACGTAAAAATTAGCTGGGTAATCTTGGAGTGAATTAACTATGTACAGATTACAGTGTATGGTGAGATGGTCATGTATGATTTGGTGAAAAGTCATCTCATTTGCTGTTACTTCCAAAGTGGGCAGTTGCAATTAAAATTTAAGTCGTTTGGGTTTTTTAATAGGGAACTTGGATGTGAGTTTCAAACTTATCAAGATACAGCTATAGTTATTGTGGAAAAAAAATACTATTCCATGAGCCCAGAGTATTCTCCCACTTTTAAAGAAAACAACAATCATTTACCTTTTGATAAATGACACTGCCTCTTTCAGCATAAGGGAAGCAGTCCTCTCTAATCTCATTGGCTGCTCAGTGACATCATGGTTTCTCATCAGGATACAATTCCAGTGCTGCACAAAGCCATAACTAGAGTACCATGAAATGAAGAAAAGGCAGCCCACCAAAGTAAAACAGGCAATTATCTTCCAGTGGATGGAAATCAAACCAGTCAGTTTTCCAGTGGTAAGAGTGATCACAGCAACGATAATTATCTGACTGTAAAGCCAAAGCTTAGCTTGAAGGGCTACATCCAGCTCCGGAGGTTTGTTTTCTTGACAATTGTTTAGAAGTGTGAAAGGCATGCCATAAAAGTAGTCAAACCCATGATTTAGAGGATGGTGACAATGATCATTGAAGGATTCACAGTTTACACCTTGATGCCACTTTCCTGAAAGTTTTAAAGCATGACAGAAATTAGAACACTCAAACAACTTTGGACAACTCAAAAGGAGCCCAAGGTAGCATTGTAAGCATCTGCCTGGGGATTAGGTGAGTCACTCCCTCTTTCAGTGGAGTATTGAGGTGCATAAGGATGCACGGAGAAATCAGTGCTTGATCAGGTGAATGTTGTATCATGATGTGCAATCCCCAAATGGTCATGCAATAAACAGGGAAATCTGAAGAGTGGTCAGCTACTGAAGTGATGAGGGTCACATAGGGTTGGGATTTTAATCACCTTTTAATGAGGATCAGGGGATTATGGCACTCTAAATCACCATCTGCTTTATTACATTTGCTTCCCAACTTTCATATGCTTTACTTGCAACTTCATTTTAATATCATGTTACAAATTTACTAGAAGATCCAGTAAACTTTTTGCCTACATTACCAAACATTTTGATCACCGGACTCAGGAAGATGATTTCCCAGGCATTATCTCTACTCAACATGAAAAGGAGAAAAAGCTACATGCCAACCTTTCACACTGTCCTTGCCCGGTCTCCCTAACAGAGCAAGCAGACAAAAGCTGTTTTCTGCTTAGAAAACTGCTGGATCAAACCACCCTGATGTTTGCTGGGTTACAGGATTGCCAAGTAATTTATAGACTCAGCCAGAAAGATTCACTTCATTAGTTTGTGATTCAATACAGCCATATTTATTTCCAGAACTTGGAGATGACTGCATTTGGCACAGCTGAACTCCTTCATTTTAAGGGACACAGTGCTTACCCTACCTATTAATTCATGCCAAGGCATCCATTGCAGAAGTTTCTATCACTTGAGCAGTAGTAAAAGCAGAATAGAAGTGAAAAGAGACACTTAGCCAGTCCATTTTTGAGTATTTGGCACAAGAATGATGAAACTTGAAACTGTTGAAGTTTGATCAAAGTCACAGAGAGGAAAGTGCTCCAGGGCAGTGTTTCTCTGACATCTTTGCAACTTGGCTTCATCTGAGGGAATTGCTACAGTACCATGACTCTTTGGGACCTCACAATCTCACCTGTGAGACCATCTGCTCTGTGGGTACAAGCTTTATTTATTTCTTTCCCTATCCTCTTTGGTTTATTTGCCTCTTGACCCATAAAGGCAGGTGAAATACTTAAAGACTGTTTTATTTGGAACAATCTCTATGTTAACAAAACTCTCTCAGTGGACCAACCATTGAAAAGTCTTAGGCCAAGTAAAATAAATTCTCACCCATTATAATTATGAGACAGTTTTTAATCCTTCCTGTTTCCCATACCATGTACAGGCATTTGTATTTTCTTAAAACTCTTTACACCACAGTATTTTTAGTTTTGCAAATACAAGTTGTTTTCTCTCCTCAATCTTTTGGAGAGTATTTGTGGACCATTTAGGGCAATTACAATCCCTAAATTCCCTTCATGTAACCAGGTCATTCTTCAGACTCATGCTAAAACTTTTTCACGTACCTATCAGCCCAGTGGTATAGCCTTGTTACTGTAGAAGACTGGCAAAAGTTGTTTCATTTGCAGGGAGCCCTCCTGATCCAGCATTCCACTGCAGTGCTCGGTACCGATTGCTGGAAGCCATCCCTGATGGAAATAGTTAGGTCAGTCCTGCCAGCCTCCTGCACTCTGCTTGCTGGGCTGCTCCTCTCAGCCCCCAAATCAGGTGCTTAACCTGAAGACAGCAGTGCCTCACTCTGCCAAGCATATCCTGAAGGCAGTCACATCACGTTATCAATAATGTGCCTAAGTGCTTCAGATAGTCAAGAGTTATCCATCAAAACAAATACTGCTTGGCACCAGATTTACCATCAAGCTAAGAATTAATCAATAGTGACATTATATAGTAGGTCTTATTTTCTGCCTTTCTGAGTAACTGTGTTAATTTAGTCTCTCTGCTCTTAGTCTAAAATGAGAGATAACAGTTGCATTTCCCTGTCTTGGGGATGTTGTGCAATGTTAAGTGACATACAGTTTACCCAACATACAGATTTTGCATGTAGGTCTCCTAAACTAAGCATATAATTTTGCTGTATGTTTCCTAGTGAAAGAAAAATATCTATAAAGTCCTCCAAAAGGTGCCTTAGGTAGGTGAGGAGTGGATCCAACACTCCATTTTCACTGGAGTTTTGTGACTTTCTGCACTATTTTGGCTATGAACTTTCTCACTTCTCTTGGGAGCCCTGTTTCAACCCCTCACCTCTAACCATCACCATCAAGACGACTTCCAACAGTTTGCCCCAGGTTTTATTGTAGTAAAGAAATGACAGACATTACTGTTAGCATTTCTCCATACATATCTATTTTTATCATATAGTGTTCCTGAATCCTACAAAGTAAGGCTAAAGGTGTCTCAGCTGGTGAGGCAGTGGTTCCCATTCAGAAGTCACATATATAAAGTTATAGCCACTGGCAATGTACTTTCCAACTCAGGGTGAGGAAGTAGCTGAATTCTCCTCTGTTCCTTCTTACTGGTTATTGTAGTACCTCAGCACTGTACATAGAAATTTGAAATTCAAAATGGGCCCAACCTGATCTGATGGGGTATCTGCCAGTGAGAAACGCTGCTCTGCTGGGAGTGCAGAGCGGAGCTGCGGCAATGTGCTGAGTAAGCTTCACTCCTTCTCTTGCCAGGCGGTCAATGTTTGGGGTCCTAAAACAGAGTTTCAATTTCAATAGAAGCAAAGTAACCTGAACCTTATTTTAATACATTTCCAAGAAGAATTGGAGCTTTTCAGCATTTCCTCAAAAAGTTATTTTCTGTATACTGCAGGACTAGTATGGTAACAAAACTTGATACAGTGGGTGAATTAGGTTGTAGCCACTGGAGAATTCATTCTTGGGACATAGCCATAGAGTACATTTGGCAACACTGAAAAGAAATCTGGGCTTTGCTGGTAATGTTTAGTTTGAAAATAAAACTGGAAAGATTTATCTAAGGAGGGTTATATTTTTCTATTCAAATACTTCCTGCAAGTTGCTTTTGTCAGCCCATTTGGACCCTGAATTTCAGAGTTAATTAAGCCAGAGAGTCTCCCAGAGTATCTAGAGTTACTGGAACCAAGTTTTCCTGTTCCATACTTTTAAACACTGTACTTATTTCATAATACAGTGGTGCATCTTTGCATGTAACTTTACTTTTAACTAATATTTTAATATTTTATATTCTAACATTTCACATGTAACTTTATGTGCTTACATTTTTATGGGAGCCTAGCTCTCCCACATAAATGGACTACAACACCACCAAAGAGGTCTCCTGACTATTTCACCACCAGCAGAAGAGGACAATGGTCTTCCAGAAGCCTATTCCTCTGCACAGCCCCACCACCATCATCTGAGGGAGATGAGCACAGAGCCTGCCAGCAAAATGGCTGTACACCATTCAGATGGCATGAGCTGAGGCTTGTAAGACATGCTCCCAATGCCCATTCACTTCTGCTTTGCCTTTAAGTTTTGAAGGAACTTAACCATGCAATGACTCATTTGTGTCAGCCCACAGGAGTGGGTTACACTAGACTGGGGTGTATTGGAGGAGACAGCAAGCAAGTGGACAAGGGATTCTGGAAAAACAGTGGGTGGACAGAGGAAGGCTTAACTATGTACAAAATGGAAAGAAATTCATGAACAAGAATGACAGAAAACCTTATTACCAAAACAGGTGATGGGAGAGTTAGCACATTGGGGAGCGGGGGAGAAATTCTCAGAAAGAACTTTAAAAAGATCAAAATGAAAATATGATTTTTTTTCGTTCACTGTACATTGTTTTCTTAGGCCTCAATCCATGTGCATGTATACAACAAGGACTTAAATGCACAAATTCCTGAATTACCAGTGCCTTGACTTAAGAATGTTTCTTATTTTATCATTAGGTTTAATTACCCAAGATATTCTATGCTATATATTGTATTGATTTTTTTTTTTTTACCTTATGGTATGGTTCCCATAACATCCTACATCTCCGATGCCAAGATCGTCAGCCAAAAATAAAACTATGTTGGGTTTAGAGTCCATAGCTGTAGTCAAGCCAAATGTGTTCCAGAGTAAGCATGAAGACAGTGCCAATAGTAGGCATCTCCTGAAACGCAGCAAAGTAACTTTTAACATATGGGACTTGTAAGACTGGGACAGTGCTTGGAGTCCCTCTGGCAGCAGATCTGCAATATGATAAACAAAACAGTGGGAAACTCCATTTTCCAGCCTTACTTTCAGTGGGAAGCAGAAGGGTAGAGTTTTACGGGTTTCACTTCTTCCATCACTACCACCTAGGCCACTTGAGTCAGAGAGGCTGCAGTAGCTTTTCTACTGGCATTCCAAGATGCCAGCATCCCCATACCAGACAATTATATTTAATATCTGGCAAAAAGAGAATTTACATTTTTACACATGCATACCAGACTTATATAAATATGCCCAGAATATTTGAAGCTACATAATCTTCCAACTATGTACTGCTAGATCAACAATCTTAAGACCTAGTCCTGGACTGATTTTTAACTTGCACACTGTCATTGCAATACATGCTAATTTTGATGGACACAGGGCAGCTTAGTCTCTAGCACAGACTGAGAAATCTCCTGCAAATCATTCCAGGATTTGCAATTTTGGTGTGACGATCTTATATAGAAAAACATATATTTCAGTAAACAAGCAACCATCACCTCTAACAGGTAAACACAACACACAGGATTTTCTGTAAACAGACAAGACTGAGCACTCCTAGTCGTAAATAAGTAACCAGCTGGTTACTACAGTAATTTAATCATCCAGGAGCAAAGTTCTAGCTGTGTTTTGTACACTCTAGTACTTCGTTAAAACAGTGATTTACAGAATTGTGATGAGACGTTGCTTTAGAAACAGCATTGATATTTTCAATTTCCATACTTGGATTAATTATTTTAAGCAAAGGAAAATTTCCTATTTGTCAATGTACCATTCCGTAAGAGTTTCAGAGCATTGTACTGGTATAATAAATCCTTCCAGAGTGCTAATACATTCAGTTAGAGGTGCAGGGGGAGGGTCCCTAAAGAACCCTGTAAATAAGCAGCCTCTGACACCCCATTGCTGTCACTCGGGCATTCTTCCTTCCATGCTGAGTAGTCCTTCCCATCTCCGTCTGTTACATAAAAGAGAAAAAGAAAGCAAATGATGAAATCCACTTTTAATTACGTTTGCAGCGGCATCCTAGCATTTTGTTTTCTCATGGCGTTAAGTGCTGGGTATTTGCTGACCCCAGTGGTAACCCTGCTTGTGGATTTAGATAGGGTCAAGGAAGAATTCCATCTCAGGTAACCTACTCCTTATAGTTGCAAGTCCATATCCTAATGTGTCAGCTAACATTAACTTACATTATAAAATAACCATGCTTGGAAATTAAAGTGACCATCTTTTAATACTTGGAAGAAGATTGCAAGAATGTTTTGTTACTAAACTCTCATAAAACTCAAAAGCAATAAAGTTGAAATAAAGAACAATACAAAACATACACACATATAAACCTTTTCAGAATTACCTACAGAACTACCCAGTAGATTCTGGAAATTATGATATTAAAGGCATAGCCAGAGAACTCCACTTTGGGAGAGAGATCTTGTTTAAAACGTAAAGACATATTATTACAAAGTGATTTTACAATGTCAGTTTAATGAACGAGGTAAGTGCAAAGCATTAGGAAAACACAGGCTGCTATTTATGTATTTTTATTTACAAGACTTAATATGAATTTACACCATAGATGATCAACTATATGTTTTTACTGACAATGACCTTTCAAGCACAGGTTAGAAGCCATTGGCACAGGCAACCAGATGTTGAAAAAGCTACCGAGCTGTTAAATTTTGGCTCCTGTACTCACCTTAGAACAGTCAAGGAGGAAATAAAAAAAGGGGGGGGGTAGAAAGAGAGAACATCAATGACACGATTTTTAATGGAGTTGAATTTCCTACACAGAGGTTAGGAAGGGAACAAAGACAAAGCAAAGCATCAGGAGAAATGATTAATTTGAACTCTGGGTTGCTTGGGAAAAAAAGGTGGGCCAATCAAAAAATACAATTTTAATTCTGCCAAGTACAAACAAATACATGCAGGAGGGAGCCAGAAATCTGTTCACCTGAATAGAACAGCAGCAATGGCTGTGTAAGGTAGGGCTGCAATCATCTCCTGGTAGGCAGTGATCCTGAAAATAAGTGCACAAATTGAGTATAGTCACTACTGTGATGTTAGAGAAAAGCAAACACCACCAAAACCAAAAAAAAACCCCTCAGTCAATCTGAGACAAAAAGACAATTATGTCTTTTTACAAGAGAGGTACTAGTGAGGTGATTTTACCTCAAAGACATGGCACTGATGGGAATCACACTGTTGTTTTGTTTTGTTTTTTGATCAAAAGGTCAAAACTAAGTTTAAAAACTGGAGAGGGGGCAGAAAACAACATATAAAGAATTCAAGAGTGGGGAAAGATGTTTTATATTGAAAAAGAGCTCAGTTAAGATCAAAACAGTAGAAGATTAATTAGTGCATAAATTCATGGGGCCAAAATACAAGTCTTAGCTCATCAGTTTTGCTGAGACTGAGCCAGTTTTTGGAAGGAGAAGCATACAAATGCATGCCTGTTTTCTGCAAGCAAGGTAATTTATTGTTCAATCACACTTCCAAGCACAGTGCAATATGATCAAGACTGAGTGCCTAAAGTGGAAGAAATAAAGTATTGTAAACAAACAAGTTATGGGGCTCCACAGAAGGACAGTCAGCTGAAATATAATAGTAAACATTATCAGAGCAACAAACATATCTGTGTGCCCACGAACCAGCATCTAGTTGTTGGCATTACAGATAAACTTTATAACATATTCCAAAATAGCCATAAGACTGCTCTACATTTTACAGGCATCTAAAAGAGCTCAATTAAAGCCAATTTTAACACTCTCACCTAAAGGGTTCAAATAACCTGAAGAAAATGGCTCTGCACTTGAGAAAGTTTCTTCAAATTTTTCCTTTTTTTTTTTTCAATTTCAATATTGCTGTTAGCTCTCGCCCCAATATACCTCCCCAATACATAAATTCTTCTAGCCAGTGTAATACCAAAATAATCTTGAAATAATAAATCTATAGATTGCTTAGTCTTTGCATGGACAAACAAAACTCTGAAGGTACTAAGTTACTCTCAACGGAAGTCTCCCAGGCAAAGAATGACTAGAAGTAACGGCAGATTCCCCAAACTCGAATAGAGCTGACAAACTGTAAGACTACTTGCTATTGGCTTGAACATAATCAGTGGTATTACTAGTTAATTTCAGCTGAAAAGTTCTCAAATGGCATTGTTAACTAAAAACTTTATTTCTCCATTTACAGAAGTACGCACCATCAGTTACTCAGCCTAGTATCTCCACATAAAATTTCATGAGACTCTGTAGTAAATCACACTAAACATTTCTGCAAAATGAGCCATGAGCAACAGGAACAGGCCAGCCCAACTCTGCGTGGACATATCTCGCTCAGTTAAACATTTTTAATTGTCTGTAAGCCTTATCTAGAAATTACTCTCTTCTGAAAGTGATATTACACATGACTGCCCCACCACTTCTTTCTCCAAATTTATCAACCACTAGCGAAGTCTTAATTGATACAATACAATTCGTTCAACCTGCCAGCAGTGCTGCAAAGCCTGCAGCTAAACAGTCACTTTAAGAGATTTAACAAAAGAAGCTTTTGCTTGGTTTATTAAGTGGCTGAATCAGGTGGACCTAACTCAAATGGATTTGTAACAACTCCAGATAGGTTTATAAAGCTTTTTCTAGGCACTTTGTCATGCAGAGCCGTTTTCTTCAGCTTTGCTTTACAGCAAGCAAACTGCAAGCTTGAAATTGCAAGAAAATCAGCCCCTTCCTCACCCACTGCAGCTTGACTCCTGGCAGTTTCCCCCCATCCTATGAATATTTCACATGTTGAATACATTCCCAGATTAGAGTCTATTCTTCTTTGAGTCTTGTGGAGAAGAGAAAAGACACGCCTCCGTTTCAAAAACATCTGCCCATGACCAAAATACTAATTTAGCAAAGCCAGTCATGTCTCTCATATCTCATCTCCCTCATCCCCAGAAGACTGGCCACACCACCATGCATTCAGGGAATCCATCAGAGTTGAAAGAATCAACTCCTTCTTAAAGATGCTGGGAAAGGTACAGATGTAAAATGTCAGTTATGTGAAAAGTCAGTCATCAGACACAGCAAAACAACTGATTTTATTTCTAAATTTTGTTTTTCTACTTTGGATACTGAAATGAATAATTTTCTAATTGAAGCAAAAAAAACAAACAATCAAAAAAACACCAAAAATTAAAAACCCAACCAAACAACAACAAAACACCCTTTGCCACCTATTTAAATACATCAGAAATGAATAATAAGTATTAGGACAAACTTTTCCAAATAATGTGTAGAGGTATGCTGCTGCTTAGCTGTTAGCTGAGAATAAATGCTTGTTTTCTCTCTTCTGTAAATACATACTGTACAACAGGTTAATCACATTCAACAATATATTAGAATGCAATTAAAAGTGCTAACTACAGCGTGCCCTATGGCTCCTGAAGAAACACATGCCATGTGCAACATGCTGTTCCACCTTTCCCCCTCTTCTTTGCACAGCTTCCAGGCAGCCAGATGCTCAGGGAGGGGTGTGGGCAATGAGCTGGGAGCTGGTATGAGCACAGTCAGTACTTGCAGCTGGTGAGTTTTTTTTTGTATCATAGTTTAGATTTAATACTGCTACCATCAGTACTTGCTATCTGTCACCATGGTTATAGCACTGTATTACCACTTGGTGTTTTGCATTGCCACTAACCCAAACTCTCCAAGCAACCAACCTGTGTTTTTTTAATCAAGGACGAGCCCTGATGCTAGAGGAGCCGCGGACATTGCATGGAAGCAACCTGGAGGCAAACTGTGTTTGCTGTTCACCACTGCAAGGCCCCAGCAATTCTCCAAAATTGATAAGGAAAGCAGAATACCTGCCATTCACCACCAAATCCTCCCAGAACTGGAGTTGGATATGAAGTGTTACAAAGAGAAGGAATACAGAGACCATTAATTACGGAGCATCCCCCTGGTCCCCCCAACCCTACTCACACGTTGTTTTGGCTATGGGAGTGCCGGAGAGGCCCTGCCAGGCCCAGGGAGCGCCAGCCCCAGCTTGCTGGGAAGGGTGCCAGCAGCCTGCAAGGGGAGGAGGGAAAAGTCCGTCCTGGGGGAAACACGAAGTCTCTTTTATTTTTTTTCCCCCTCATTAGTAGCTCAGTTTATACTAACTTCATGCTCACTCTGTTGCATGAGCTTTGCTCTCGCTCTCCTCTTCCTCTCAAGCTTTCTGGCCTTTGTAAAGAGAGGTTTTTCAAAAGCACTGCTAGTACTTGTTTCAGAGTAATCGGTGGGTGCTAACTTCCTTTAAAATTACTGTGCAAAGCTTTTCATCCCACTTACCATAAGGTGAGGACTTCTCTGCTCACCCCCTATGACAAATGCTGACCAAATAGTAACTGTTTTAAAGTAAAAATTCTCACAGCCAAGGTCAGTAGAAAGAGCTTTAGTGGTAACTGAGTGGAAGATCATTAAATCACAAGCAGTGGGGCTACCGGCTGCCCTGTGTTGTGAGGAGAATCACCCTACAGATGGAAGCAGGGTAGCCATGGCTAATGCAGAGGGCAAGCAAGCCAGCCCAGACACAATCAGTCACTGCAGTGTCATGTTGGTGTGTGCATTGCAATTCTAGCCTCTGTAATTCCTGGTTGTATCCTTGTAGCTCCTCTGTCTATGGGTTCTCTCCTTTGCCAGTGTTAATACTTGTGTGGTTGCACAGCTTGGCTTGTTATACAACTTCAGAGGTCACTGGGAACACAAGACCCCTCTTTTTACAGAATGTGCGTGTTTATGGAGGTTTAAAAACAGGGTACAAAAGTCTCATTCTATAATGCACTGAATTTGGGCTGGAGCACCACTCCTACAAAGACAGGCTGAGGTTGTTGTTCAGCCTGGAAAACTGAAGGCCCCAGGGAGACCTTGTAGCGGCCTTCCAGTACCTACAGGGGGCCTACAAGAAAGCTGAGGAGGGACACTTTGTCAGGCAGTGGAGTGATAGGACAAGGAATAATGGTTTTAAACTAAAAGAGGGTAGATTTAGATTAGATATTAGGAAGAAATTCTTTACTCTGAGGGTGGTGAGGTACTGGCACAGGTTGCCTAGAGAAGCTGTGGATGCCCCATCCCTGGAAGTGTTCAAGATCAGGCTGGATGGGGCTTCGGGCAACCTGGTCTAGTGGGAGATGTCCCTGCCCATGGCAGGGGGGTTGGAAAAAGATGGTCTTTAAGGTCCCTTCCAACCGAAACCATTCTATGATTCTATGAATAATGTACTTTTATTCAACCAGAGATAGGAAAGAGGGTAGAGGTTCTTGGTGTAGACGTCTTATTGGGAATCCTAAAATGCTCAGAGGCCAAAATAAATATTAATATAAAATATTCCTGCAATGTGGAGAAAAGAAAAACAAACAAAACAATACAGACCTTGATAAGTAGACCTTGATGAAACCAACATCTGGAAGAGATTCATAGTGTCCCTACTGGGTACAGTACATAAGTCTTGAGGGGCGCATTTGGGACTTAAATGTTTATATGCATATTGCAATAGCAATTGCATTATTTTCTTCAAGAACCAAGAACTTCAGCCCAAAGAAGTAATTGATGGGAATAGCTATAGCTCATGGAGTGGGACAAAGAAAGGAGAGTGTGAAAGCAAGGAAGGAGTAGGAGCCTTCAGCACAAATAAGATTTGGTTTTGGCCCCTTTACTCTATTTCAGGTCTGACCACACCATTTCTGTCTCTGAATGACAGTTCCCACCTGCAGAAATCCCACTGTCAGCAGCCAGAAATTTTCTGCCACCTAGTTTCTCCAACTGTCTGCCATAATCAGAAGGAGGGAAAGGTAATATGGCATTTTTTAAAAACCCTCCCTGTCAACAGCATCTTCAGTTTGGCCTACAGAGAAAGACCGAAACTGGTGGCCTACTGATCATTCATTTCTCAGACATTCAAACAGAGAAGCAAGGTGCCCCAGAAACAAAAGTATATTTGCAGGGAAATACACTTTAACTTTCGATAGATGATGCTGCCTCCCTCAAGATAAGAAATGAAGTCCTTTCCATTAGCACTGGTTGTGCTGTAATTTCATGGGCTCTCATCATAACCCTGTTCCTGTGCTTTACAAATCAATAATAAGCAATAAGTGGCAGAGAACAAACCCAAAAACGTAGATTATGGTTTGCCAGATGATACCAAGCCAGTAAGTTGTCCTAAGGCAAAAGTGAATGTAATGAGTCCAATCATCTGATTATAAAACCAGAGCTTCACTCTGAACACTCTCATCAATCGTGGAGGTTGTCACCTGACAGTTCTTTACTAAGCTAAAAGGCATTCCATAAAAATAACCAAACTCATCATTTGAAGGGTGATGACAGTGGTCACTATGGATTTTACAGTAAGCACCTTGATGGTGGCTTACTGAAAGTACATATATTTTTAAATGTTAAGAAACAATATTTAAAAATTAGCTTCCTCACTTAGAGTCTGCTAGCCTTTAGCTTTTCTTTTCCCTGATAAAGTTGTATCAAAATTGGAGGCTGTCTGCATGGCCCTCTAATGTAGGTCACACACAAGAAGGAGATGCAAACCACAATCTCATACAGAATAGCTCTGGTCTTTTTTGAATTCTGCCAGCTTTGAGAAATAGAAAAAATAACCTGTAGTAATCAAAGGATTACATACCACTCATGTCTTACCCTCACTGTTTAGAAAGAGATTATGAAATTTCATGGAAAGAAGAAACTGAGGTAACTAGTATGTAAATAGTTTATTAATCTTAGCAATGATTAATAAGAAATAAATAGACTGCCTAATGGGTATGCTGACTGTTTAAAAAGTATTTTCCAAACTTGAAGAAAGTCAACCCTGTAGCTATCTCATGTGTTTGAATTTTGGAAGTATCCCAGTCTTCTGCTGAGGTTAGTAAAACTCTTCATATGAAAAAAAAGTCCTGTGAAGAATAGACGAGAGAAGAACATTGAAGTACTGATGAGGAAACAATAATTGAAGACAAATCCTGAAAAGCATGACAGAAGTCTTTCCTCTTTATATCATATAACTAGTAATTTACTTATGGATTAAACATTTATTATTATTATTATTATTATTATTATTGTAAAAATGCTTAGTCAGTTGCAAACTGATGTGACACTGAATAGAAATTATGTGGCAATGTTGTGTGCACTTCAGTATTGTGGTACAGACAGATGCCATGTGATTTTTTTTTTTCATATAATTCTGATTTTGACATTTCCAGGTACTGCCATTCATTTCTTGCCCTTGAGATGCTGTTTGACAGAAGTTGTCAGTCAAGCTTGAGATAATCATAGAATCATGAAGGTTGGAAAGACCTCTAAGATCATCTAGTCCAGCCATCCCCCCTACCACCCATATCACCCACTAAACCATGTCCCTAAGTGCAGACATCGCAGATACCAACTTGTATATTCAGGAACAAAAAGATTACTCCATGGGGCCAGACAGATTCTCAAAATGTTGCATTGTGATCTCCATAGAATAGCACATCCTGAAATATTGAAAACTGTGTATGATCTTGCAGGTGATTTCATGCTGAAGTCAAGTAGTCACCAGCATACTGGCTACACCTGAGGCCTTGCTCATGTGGATAGTGACTACAATATTGGCTCAAGCTGTGTGCTGGAGAAACTGACAGATAGACGTCTTGCTCAGCAGCTGAGGGCCAATGGAGTATGTGCCAAAAATCAATATGTCAATTAGTTCAGTGTCTTACCCCTTAAATAGTGAGCAAGCCAAGAGCCCTTTGAGCTCTTCTGCATAGCAGCTGGTTGCATAAGAGGATCTCACCTTGAGCAGGGACACCTTTCAAAGTCATCACTTACTCCTCACAAAAATCCCTGCGGCAACAGATCTGGTAAGTGATTGATAGTGAAGTTTACAAAGTTTGGCAAGCTAAGATTATCTCTTAGATTGTTTGTGCATTTATAATCCTTAGACAAACCATTTACCAAGCCTGGGACTAGAATTAGATTCAGCCACACCTAGTCTCCTTACCTCTTTGGTTCAAGGAATTTAGAAAGCACAGGGGTCCACTCTGAACCTCATGACTCAACAGGATTCCCCCAATGAGTCTGACTTACCCTGTCCTCTATGCAATAAATAATCAAGTGTACCTTGGCATCTCAAATCTTAAGTTGCTGTCTTATTTACAATTAAGCTTTGTTAGATTACTATGTCATATCAATAAATATATTGCTGCTTCTCTCTTAAGACAGAAGTGTATAATTTCGTCTGAGACAAGAATCTGCTAGACTGGACAACAAGCCTTCCATTTGGTTAATGTGCTGTCCTGTTCTTTAAAGAAATACATTCAATACAGTATTTCTCCTGTCTGGAAGAATCCTCATCCTCCCAGCACTTTCTGTTCTTATTTCATTGCTAAATGACCCCCAAATGTAACAGGAGATTAGGAGTCACAAAGATACTGAATTTCTACATGTTCAGTGAAATTCGGAGGCTAAGTAGATAAGAGATCCAAGTTACTTCTGCCAAGAAAGGAAATAATAGACTGTAAGTTTCAAGATCTGTTGAAGAATTTCAGAGTTACCAGTTCTGTTCATCTTAGGTTGAATGTTTCTCTTTGCAGAGGTGTGAAAGTAAGGCCATGAGTTTGAGTCTAATGGTAGTAGAAACCCACACGGGAACAGGACTGTGAAGTGTCCATCAAAGATCAGCCTTCTTCTATTCAACAACAGTGAGATTTAGCAAAAGAGGTATTTCAAAAAGCACACAAAAGGTAAGCTTGCAGAAAACACTGGCCAGCTGCCTAGCTCTCACCAGCTGATCACAGTGGGAGGTTCCCAGCATCAGAGTGAAGTCTCCAAGAATTTACAGATTGAAATCATTGCAGCACCAGGCATTAGGGAGCTTCTGATAGAGGCATATATATGTTAGTTCGTTTTTGGAGCTTTCTGAGGATTTCAATTTGACAGAAAAGCTTTTCTTAAAAGAAGGAATTTCAGAAAATAATATAGTTGTGAAACAGGTCACTATTTTACAGGATGAACAAAATGGGATACACACCTAACAAAAATTGTTCTGCAAGCCACCCATTCTGCCTGGAATTCTGCCAGAGGGGAATGAGTGCAAGTCTGCATGGATTTATTCTCTTACCTGGAGGGATAAGTGATCACACATTTCTGAACAGGAATTGTCTATTATAGGAAATAATATCCAAATTTATTCACTTTTTTTTTTTTCAACATGTGGGCTTCACTTGTGTCAGCAAGACAGCAATTAATCCTCTATCCCTTCATGACTCACCATTGAGTGTCCTATGGAGAGAGAGCAGGGGCCCATCATAAGGGAGACTGAGAGTTTCCTACAGCTAGAACATGAGCAAAAGATTCAGTAACTTATTTGTGATTTCTCAAAAACTAGTCAGATGCAGGGCCTGGCCCTGGTTTCACAGAGTTCAGAGGGAAATAAATGAGGAAAGGAGAGGCAACACAGAGCAGGCTGAGGATATATGGGCTATCTCTTGGTTCTTAGATATCTATGTGCACGTTTGTTGCAATGGGGAATTTTTTTTCTGTCTCGATAGCTGTGAGGCTCCCAGAGCAGCGCATCTGTCAATACCTGAACATTCAGCACTCTGCAGAGCTTTGACTGAGCTGATTTTATTTGGCTGAAGAAAGCTTCTCAGGAGCTCTTTATTCAAACTATCATAAATATGCCAAAGCTGCGAGTTAAGCAGTCTAGAAGGCTACTGCAACTGTCACAACACAGGGCAAAATCTTGTTTATAGGCATTCTCTATCCTTGGAGGCTGCTTTTACCAATCCAAATGTAAGTGTTTTGCCTAGAGTACAAATTTATTTATTTATTTCATGTGACTGTTTCTTTCTGGTAGCAATTTTGCTGATGCACTTTGGACAGCTTCAAAGGATGTTTGCTCCCAGGACCAGTATCCTAGGGTTGCTAACAGCAAACTGAGTGTTACTGACAACAAACGTAACCCTGAGCAGTATAGAATTTGGGAGCTGTAGTACTCACTGGTGTAGTTTCTATCTAATAATCTTGTACTAGTTCATACAAGACATATGATACCCTGTCTTCCCTTAGTGTATAATCATGGATGATTTGACTCAAGAAGGCCAAATGTTGTGTACATGAGGACCAAACCTACAAATTTCTGAGGCTAGCAGAAATAATATGATTTATTTTACATATGTGAGGAGTCTGATAAACTTACTTCACAAAGGAGCAAAAGAACGTTTATCTCTCTGTCAAATTTGCTGCTATGATTATTTACTTATTACCTGGCTTACTTTCTACTACTTAGTTGTACTACAAATTCACAGAAGCCTTTCGCTGACTTCCTCTGTTTTAAATGACGTATAAATAATTCCCTTGTACTCCTAAGGACGCAATGATGATAAATACTAAGAGTTCAAACATCACACTTGGGATTAAGCATTCATTGCTGGTCTTCCTAAAACAACAAGAAATTCTTATTCTATTTCTAATAAGATAGTAATAAACCAGTTTGTACTACTTGGCCAAGTAAAGAAATTGATAACTGGTGACTGAAAATAATATATGGAGATAATCTCACAGAATGTGTAATTTTTAAGCTAAAGGCATAGCCAAAGGAAAAAAAATATCACATATGTTTATCATCTCATATGCTCAGGCCAGCATATTAGTCCAAATGTCACCTATATTCATAGTCATTTTTCTATTTGAATAACAAAATACACTGCCTGCAGCACTGTTCTTCCTCATGACTGCTCCTGTCTCAGTAGGAGACTGTCCCTCAGGGAGTACGCACTCATTTGTAGTAAGCATGGAGCTGCCTACATTTAGCAGCTCCCAAAGGATGTGTTGAGCTCAAAGAGGCAGCTGAAGTCCTGTAGGAGGGACTTCATGGCTACCAGAGTGTCATTTTCATGGTAATAAATGCTAAAATTCCACCCAGTTCTGTTTAGAGGTCATGAAATAACCTCTGGGGAGCTCACCATTACTACTTTGAACATACACATATTTTCAGGATATCTACTGTCCTTAGCTTGAGTTTCCAAGATCAAAATATGCCTCCAGAGGATTTGGTCCCTTCCTCACCCTGTCTGAGAATGATGTCTATCTGTCACCATTCCTTCTGGTGGATCACTAGCAGACACTACCCGTCTGCTTTCATTAGACAAAATTAATTAATATATTTCCTTCTTTTTTGGAAGACACAATTAGGTTTGGACCAATAGCCTATATGTATAGAAGACTGGGATTTGGAAAGACATTTCATACCCTAGGACAGCTGAGATGACACTAGATACCTACTTAGATTAATGAATCTTATCCTTTACGTAGGCGTCTTTACAATGTAGATGTTTGTGTGAACTACGTGTTTAAACTATCACTTTAGATGATATAGTCCACAGCAATGCAGTTTACCAAATACAGATTCTTTCCTTAGGTGACTAGACAGTATACTATCTTGTATTTATGTGCTGGAAGGGATAGTGTGTTGAACTAGAAAGTCCCTAGTGTCGAGAATTTCTAATTTGAAGCCTCTAAAAAATTTAGACTCAAATAGGGTCATAGAATCATTGAATGGTTTGGGTTGGAAGGCACCTTAAAGATCATCTAATTCCACCACCCCTGCCATGGGCAAGGACACCTCCCACTAGATCAGGTTGCTTAAAGCCTCATCCAGCCTGGTCTTGAACACTTCCAGGGATGGGGCATCCAGATCTTCCAGTGCCTCACCACCCTCAGAGTAAAGAATTTCTTCCTAATATCTAATCTAAATCTACCCTCTTTTAGTTTAAAGCCATTACCCTTGTTCTGTCACTCCACTGCCTGACAAAGAGTCCCTCCCCAGCTTTCCTGCAGGCCTCCTTTAGGTACTGGAATGCTGCTGTAAGGTATCCCCGGAGCCTTCTCCAGGCTGAACAACCCCAACTCCCTCAGCCTGTCTTTGTACGAGAGGTGCTCCAGCTCTTTGATCATCTTTGGGGCCCTCCTCTGGACTCATTTTGATATGTCCATGTCCTTTTTTCTGCTGGGGGCCCCAGAGCTGAATACAGTACTCCAGGTGGGGTCTCACAAGAGCAGAGGAGCGGGGGAGAAACACCTCCCTCAACCTGCTGGCTGTGCTTCTTTTGATGCAGCCCAGGATACGGTTGGCTTTCTGGGATGCAAGCTCACATTGCTGGCTCATGTTGTTCTTCTTGTCCACCAACACCCCCAGGTCCTTCTCTTCGGGGTGGCTCTCAATCCATTCTCTGCTCAGCCTGTATTTGTGCTTGGGATTGCCCCGGCCCAGATGCAGGACTTTGCACTTGGCCTTGTTGAACCTCATGAGGTTCGTACAGGCCTACCTCTCAAGCCTGTGCAGGTCCCTCTGTCTGGCATCCCTTCCCTCCAGCATGTCAACTGCAGCACACAGCTTCTTGTCATCTGCAAACTTCGAGTGAGAGTGCACTCAATCCCAATGTCCATGTCACCAACAAAGATGTTAAACAGTGTCAGTCCCAATGAATAACACCGCTTTTTACTGATCTCCACTTGGACGTTGAGCCATTGACCAGCTCTATGAGTGCCACCATCAAGCCAATCCCTTATGCACTGAGTGGTCTGCCCATCATATCCTGTTGCTGTCTTTATTTTTTTCTCAGTTTGTGTGGTAAATAGTAATGTTGCTGAATTTACAATACTGACAATGAATGAGAAATATCTTAAAAGCCTGAAATTTTCAAAACATTTCACAGCTATTCATTTAAAAAAGTCATCATTTGAAGAATTTATTCCCAGAATTACACATGTAAATGGGTTGCTATCAACTCACAAATGGCCTGAGAACAAAGCACTCAAAAGGAACAATGCAATATTAGAGGAGATTAATGAGCTTCTGCATATGGATTCTTTAAACCCCCTGCTTTGCAAGAGTCATTTCAAATACATAAAAGAAAAAGAAAAGAGGAAAAAAAGAACTTCTCTGTGTTCTGTGGATCTGCATGAAAATCATTTCGTCTGTGAGTGACTGAGGAATTAACATGACTGGCAAAACTGTGGTGATAAAGTTATTGTAGGAAACTCATTGACTGCCTGCGGGGGTGGTGTCTTTGGAGGATGGTCAGTGACTGGGAAAGCCCTGTTACACCTGCTGCTTCACCCTGTCCTCGTGATATTGATTACAATTAGCTTATGCATTTAGTTGCACCTGTGCTGTCTTGCTGTGAAGGCCCTCTTCTTGGAGTGATTGGTAGTACAAGTTAACCACTACTAAATCCTAACAGAGTCAACACCAGGTGTAAGAGCATTACTGTTTGAGAGTCTACAGTCCCCATATGCTTTGTGCAAATTTACATAGGGCATCTGTGGTATGTTTCCCACACTCTCCATGATCTGCAGCATCCCTAATGATCAAGGGCCATGAAGTGGTAAAAACCTAGGAAGTTTAGAGTTGTATCTTGAGTGATTGGGTGGTCCAGAATCTCCTCAGATAGTCTGTGCTTTGGTGAAAGAACAAGCCAACAGATCTCAATGGGTCCTAATAATGCTAACCATTCTGAAAGCAGATTTTCATTACCTGTTGTGTGCTGAATGAGTTTTATGTTGCTTGTGCCATATTAACTGGGTATAATCAATCATGGGCAACAGGACTATGCAAACAAGACCTGAATGCAATGAGTCTTGGGAAGAGCTACAGGTCAAAAAGTGGCAGAAGTGCAACATCTGAAACTTCTGGGAAGATACAGCATGATGACTGGTCACGGGCCTATTTTATTGACTGTGTGGGCCACCATTTGCTTATAAAACTCCTGCTAAGGGAGATTGGGGACTGGGGTGACATTGTTATGTAGCTGTTCAACAGCACGTGGAGGAAGAAGACTGGAGGGGGAAGAGTTACATGTTGGTGCCTAGGAGATGATCCTGAGACTGGAACAAGCAAAAGTTTTGTCCCCCCCGATAAGTGTGCTTTCATTGCCAAACCCCAATGACCAGCACAATTTCTAGTTCAGATATTTTCCTGTGCCATCTAGCTCCAAACAAATATTGTGCAGTGCTATGAAGTATTCCTGTGCAAGAAAAATTGTTTCAGTTATATGAACAGGTCTTATACCCGCATATTTTTAAGGGTGTTAAAAAACTGAGAGGATGTAAAATCTCAGATACTAGGCTGGCTTAACAATGGAAGTGAGGTCTTGGAGAAAGACTGAGAAGATTGATAAATGCTGGCCTTATTGCAGTAAACTCTTGTAAAGAAAATATTGGCTATCAAATATGAAAATACCTTTAAACCTAGCCAAGAAAGAAACAATGAAATCAAATAAATTCAAATGAGAAATAAAACACACACTCTTAAAAATTGAGAAAATTAAGCAACAATACAGTATATGTGAAGTAGTGGATTCACTTCATCTCCTGAAGTTTTCACAATAGGACTGAGGCTTTTTCTCATGAATAACAGTGAAGGAGCATCTAGGTGCTCTTCTGGGAGAAAGAGTCTGTGAAATGCATGAGGTCACAGCATGCAATACAACTTTGCTTTTAATCTGTAGGATTTTATTTACCTGCAGATTTCCCAGTGGATGTACTGTGGGGAACAAGGGGGAAAATAAATGTTGGGCTTCTTCTGGTTTTATCAAAGGAGAGAAATGGGTCCTAGCCATTTCTAGGGCAGCAAGATAACTTATGTGACCTGTGCACAAATGACTAAACCGGTTATCTGTGTTGTACTTCTGTGACCATGAATGCCACTATGCCCTTGCCAGTGCTGCTTAGGAATCTCGGTGCAATGGGGGCTTTGGAAAGCGAGACTTTTGCTTTTTGTGTTCTCCATCAAAAGAGGCTGACTCCAATCAGAGGAGTCCTGTCCTTCTCAAAAATCACTGGCAGCCCCAGCTCATCACATTTTTAAGCTTTATGCCTCAATCAGGCAATTAATCCTCAACCAGGCAATTAATCCTGATCCAGAAGCCCCAGGCTATCCAGCTGCCATCATTGCTGCTGCTGGAGAGACTAACTACACACAAGGAAGGAAGCCACTTATAAAGGAGTTTCTGTGAGGAACTGTAGGCAGAATTATTCTAGAATTATTTGGGAGGCAGGAGGAAAAGTAGTCTGCAAAAATATTTTATAAGGGCCTGCTATGCATTGCCAGTAAGTATTAAAAAAAAAAAAAAAGGACACCTCAGACCCTTAATGACTTAGAAATTCAGAACAAAAAAGAAAACTAAGCTTCTAAATGCACATTCATAAACAACAAAAGATAAGTCATAGAATTACTGGTACAGCTCTAACATTGGCCTGTTTCAGTGCATTTGAACTATTTATTCAGTTGTCAGCAGATGCAAGTTAAAACATGCAGTTCAGATCATACTGTCTTTATCCCTCCCTGAGAATATCCAGCTTAAAGACACCTTTACCAAATACTGTGCCATTCACTGGAGAAATTCTCAAATAAAGACTTCATTAAAAACAAAACAAAACCAAGAAAAAAAAAATTATAATCAAACAACTCACCAATACACACCCCCAGAGAAAAGACCTGAAAACTTTAGGAACTTTGGTTGTTTCCCTTATAGGTCATCAAGTTCACTATCACCTTCCTTATCACACCAACAGAAAGGGAATGTCCCACAGCAGGGCTGCAGCCACGGCTTCCAGACGACATTGTACAGGGAGAGCTGCTGCGGTACTGGAGTCAGTGTCCTGCGGTGCTCTTCTATGGCTCTCCCAGTCTGCTCTATCACAGCGTCAAAGAGGGGCTCGGTGTCAGCTGACAGAGGTTTGGCTTCAGAAGGGTCTCGTGAGAGGTCAAACAGCAATGGAGGCTCATGATGGGTCACGCCTTCCCCAAAACACGGGCAAAATCCTCTGTCGTAACAAGCTCCAGCCCCAAGTGGATGGAAGTTTGGGGTCACATAATGAGCCTTCCAGATGGCTCCACCTGGCCGGAAAGAAAGAAGGCTTGCAGTGATACTGGTGGTTATCACCAGGTGTGCATAACAGGAGTGAATGGTTTCCTAGAGTTTATTTTTGGGCACTGGGTTGCACTTGGCTCTATACTCACTAGTTGACATAACATTATAATTTAATTTAAATTAAATGCCACAAAATGAAATCAATAATTTCAAATGATTTCTAATTTTTCTAAATTTCTCTAAAGTTTCCAGCAGATATCACTTATCCCTGATTTTGATTTTTTTTATGAAGACATGCAAAAAAGATTTGGGGTTTCCATGGCTTGCTTCCTTGCTGAGGTAGCAGAAGGACAGACAAAAGACTGAGGAAAAGACTTCTCCATGAGACAAAAAGGGCATGGACTTTCCAGGCCTAGCATTCAAATAGAGAGGTAGGTGAGACCCATCCTGAGCTCCAGTATCCTGCCTAGCGTGACAGAGCTTGTGTCATGTGCCTGGAAGCTATGAGCAAGCACTTTTTGCCATATAAGTAACGACAATGATATTAAGTTCTTTATCACCTTATACTGGGAGCTACTTGGAAAGCTGCAGTCCCAGATAAAAAACATGTTAGATAAATCTGCTTTCTGTAGACCGACCTCAATTTTTGGAAAGGATTCTTGTACTCACTGTCCTTCTGGTACCACCGCACAGCATGTAAGTGAATGCCACAGTAATGAAACAGGAACTCGTGCTCTGAGTGCTCAACTCTTCCTTGCAGTAAAGGCATCAGATCCCGGCCATCAATTACCCTAACAGAAAAAAGGGAGACCATCAGACTGGGATAAGTTGTACGGTACTGTGTTTCCTTTGTACACTCCTGGTTGGAATTGACATCTTTGAACAAGGAAAAGTTTGTAGAAGACTACAAGTAGATGCTGAATCTCGAATGTAGAGATGAGGTGACTGAGCTGTGGTAACATTTATGTGTCTAGAAAAGGAGCAGGAGTGAAAAAGAAAATGTTAGAACCTTAGAACTTGTTTCCAAAGTAGATTTTCTATTGTCTTGGGAGAAAAGGGTCAATAATGACAGTTGTGTTTGTACCTGTCCTGTGGTACTACCCCTCCAGCCAGATGAGTTACTGTGGGGTAAATGTCCATAAGACTTGTAGGTTCATTGATAACTGTGCCTGCAGGTAACACTCCTGGCCATCTAAGTATCCCAGGGACACGGATTCCTCCTTCCCAGCCTCCCATAGCTTTTCCACCTTTAATAAAAAAAAATAAAATATATATCATTGAAATAAACAGTTTTTACCTTTTAGATTAATGACATGGTATTAGCATAAAACTGTCTAATGTTATCTTCATGAGTCTTCCATACTCTCTTGATGTTACCACTAACTTCCTTCTCATCAGCATCACTGATAATGTGTTCACTATATCACCCCATAAGTAGCCTTATTTAACCTTACTCCTTTTTGTTGTTTTACAAACACATTACCCCATTAGAACTCAGTGTGAATACAATTTGTAGGTCTAAAGTGATTACATAGCCAAGTTCTCCTCTCTCTTTTGCAACCATATAACATACCTGTTGCAGTTAAAGCAAAGTCTCAGATGTAAGATGCAGCTAATAATATTTGTAGAGAAGTTACACTTTCGTAATGAAAATTAACTTGTGATCGGTCACTTCATGAGGAAATGACAGTTTGAGAATTATTCATTAAAAGAACATCTACACGTGCTAGGCTTGTGTATATTTTTGAATGCATAGCTAGTAAGAGACAAAAATGCTTCTCAATGATAAAAACAGTTAATCCTGAAGCATACAGTCTTATCTCATCTTTAGAGGTGTTCTGAGTAATTTGCTAGTTGTTGCTGGGTTTTCACCACCCCTGACAGCTCTTACCTCTGTATATTCCATTCCAACCACCCAGCTGCCTTTTGTCTTCTTGTCTTTCCAGCCAACCACCATGATCAGAGGCAAAGTAAACCAGTGTAGTACTTTTCAAGCCTTCCTTGTCAATAGCATCTAGAACCTGTCCTGTAAACACAGGAATATATGTGCATTAAAAAAATCAAAAACGTAGCTCACACAATATAGATTTTACCATCTGACTTGCAAACATTAAAAAATGTAGGTCTACTCAGTGTTTAAAGGAAGAGTTATGCAGCACTGAGATGTATAGATGTCATTTCACTGTCTATAAAAGCACACAAAAAAATGACATGCTCTAGCCCCCTTATTATTATTATAAGAAAAGAGTGCAAGAACTACACCAGAAGCCTCTAGCCTCTATTGTAAAGGACAGAAGTGGTGTGCTATAAAAATATGGAAAGAAATCTTGATCCAAGATTCCCAGAAAGTAAGATTCTGCACAAGTGATGGCCACAGAGAAAAATGAGAAAAAATGTCTTATATGTTTATCCTATAATTTTCTAGACCTTTGCTAGTATTTACATCAAGTTACTGGTTGCATTTAACATATATTAACTATGTAAATCTTTTTTCTTGATCTGATTCTGACTTTTTAAGTATATATGCAGTGTGAAAATGTTTGAAAGATAGGTATGAAAAACAGTTCTTTCTGTATATATACACCTGATTCTTATTCCTTTTACAAATGTAACTACTTTTCCTACTGCATGGCTGGATAACAAAAAAATATTCTCCTTCTCCTTGAAAAAAACAGGTTGAAAAATTACTTGTATTTAATTTCTGGAAACATCAATTAACATTTATGAACATTTCTGGATTAGTGAGTGGACTGAAAAATATTCAGTACTCTGCAGAATTCATCAGTCACAGAAAAATAGCCTGCTGGTTTACACCTGGAACTACTTTGCTTATCAGTTTTATCATCATCTTGTGTGTCCTGCTTAGAAACAGATAAGACATGAACAGAAGAGGGTGAAATTACATGATCTGGAATAATTATAGAAAGTTAAATAGTTCTTAGTTTATGTAGTATTTAGGAAGAGAAGCAGCTGGTTATCTTTAGAGCAGCCAAGGGGACATGGTTAAAACTGGTAAACACTAGACAAAGAAACAGATTCACTTGGTCCAAAACTGGAGAAAATAAAAAGCCAACAGAGTAAACCAATAGTGCTCATACAAGGCTGATGTTAGGACTTTTTTTCCTTCTTGCTTTTAATTTTCTTCCCTGTTTTTTGAACAAATAACAACTGCATTTTTATTACATATTCACACCTAGGCATTAGCTAGAGAGACACTGTTATTTGCTATGGCCACTTACCCACCATCCAGTCCATCTCCTCTACGTTGTCTCCATACAAACCATGGCTGCTCTTCCCAAGAAACTTCTCTGTGGTGAGGAGAGGGGTGTGGGAGTGTAAAAAGGAAAGAAAGAGGAGGAATGGCTTGTGCTTATTTCTAAAAAACAGAAATCAATGCTTTGTTACTAGGAGGAGGGTTCTCAATACATACAGAGGTCAAGAATAATGGAAAATGGTATTATGCTTTGCATACATATTTCAGCAACCACTTCAGAAACATCTTACTTTGTAAGGTATTGAAATCCAGTGATTAGGGTCTGTCTGATAAAATAATGTTTCGTTCTCTTTTTTCTCTGAATCATACATAGACAATTTTCACATTGAAACTCCACTTTCAGCTATTGTAAACCATCACCATGCTACTAAAATAAAAACAGCAAGTTCATTGCCTGTCAGTGGCTCCCCACATGTCAGTCCATACAATAAGGTTAATTCACAGATCTTCTTCTCTTTCCCCTGCCCACACACACATTTCTGCCACAAGCTGTTGTTATCCTTTAAAGATTCACTGTTGAACTCACAAAATGGAAGAGGAGCGGAGGGGAGAGGAGGGGAGAGGGGGGAGGAGAGGAGAGGAGAGGAGAGTTTGGTTGGAAGGGACCTACAATGATGAACAAGTCCAACTGCCCAACCACTTTAGGGCTAACCAAAAGTTAAGTCATGTTATTAAGGGCATTATCCAATGCCTCTTGAACACTGACAGGCATAGAAATATGCATTTCCTCAAAATAGCCTATAAACATTCAATCCAACATGTGGAAATTTGGAAAGGTTATCCACTTCAATGAAGCTATGAATAACAGATGTCTTTAAGTGGCAGTTAATTTATGGTTTAATACTGTACTGTCATTAGTAGCATTATTAGTATTTAATAGGCATAATAATATTTATATTCTTCTTTACAGTTACAGATATTACAGTTTGCCCAGAGAAGCTGTGGATGCCCCATCACTGGAAGTGTTCAAGGACGGGTTGGATGGGGCTTTGAGCAACCTGGTCTAGTGGGAGGTGTCCCTGCCCATGGCAGGGGGTTGGAACTAGATGGGATTTAAGTCCCTTCCAACCCAAACCATTCTGTGATCCTATGATTCTACAAAGACTTCACATGGGAAAAAGCTGTTGAAAGATATGCAAGAACCAGAATAAATGTGATCAAAGGAAATGTACTTTACCTTTCAATAAATGCAATGGACTCTCTCAAGATAAGGGATGTAGTCCTTTCTGTCACCATTGGCTGCTCAGTAATTTCATGGTTTCTCATCATAATGCAGTTCCAGTATCTCACAAATCCGTAGCTTGAGAACCAGGACACAAAGAACAGGAGACTAAACCCAGCAAGGCAGGTCAGTGTTTTCCAGTGGACTGGAATCAAGCCGGTGATTCTCCCTAGGGCAGCAGTGAATGTAAAAAGGCAAATCATCTGAGTGTAAAGCCAGAGTTTTCTTCTGAAGACTCTGTCCATCTCTGGTGCTTCTGTTGTTTGGCAGTCACTTATTAGCGTAAAAGGCATCCCATAAAAATAATCAAACCCATGGTTCAAAGGGTGATGACAATGGTCATTGCGGGATTCACAGTTAACACCTTGATGCCACTTCCCTAAAAATATGCATTATTAAAATATAGAGTTAATATTTAAAAATGAACTTTTTCTCATTAAAAACATTTCTCAAAAAATGTTTTCTTTTCCTGCTTCTTCATCCTACAGATACATACCAAGTAGGTACTGATAAAATGGGGTATATCTTATAACTGATGAAAGTTAACCACTACAATTTATAAATTTCCACCAGAGTTATTTCCACCACCCAGTTAGGGTGCTCTGTATACATATTCATGCCTTGTAGCTTTGATCAAATGCAACAAAGTCTGGACTATAAAGGGAACAAGAAATAGGGAAGACCTCGGGTTTTCAGAACTTTGCAAAATGTATGGCTTTCCTGGAGACCTGTCAGGTATGAAATAGGAGGAAGGAGTCGTTTTGTAAGCACGGGTAAAAATAACACTATTTTGTTGTCTCTTTACCTTTAAGATGCTATGGAATCTTTTTTTTCTGGAAAGTTTTGGATGGCTTAATGGCAGTCCTATGGCAACACTCAGTGATGTGTTGGTCACAGCCACGGACAGTGTAATTAAACAGCTTGCATCTCAACAGTGAGTTTGCCAGGCAAACCATCAGATTCAGAAGAACTTGAGCTCAGGAGATCAAGATTTATTATGAAATTGTACATATGTAAGTAACTTTGCTGATAATAGTATCTCCATATATTGGGTGAGAATAGAAAGCTTTGTTTTATAAACATTTTGTTACCATTTATTTGTATTTAATCAAGTTTTAAATCGTCAAAGCCTTTTTTTTTTTTTTAATAATGAAGTCTTCATATATCAAAAGGAACACCTCATGGCTGTTTGCAATTGCAATAACATTTGTTCTTTATTATGAACATATGTCCATTATTATGATGAATGGCACATCAAAATCATGCGTTTCCTCCCTCTTAAGTCTATTCATCCAGACTGGTTAGGCACTTACACGGAAAAAGAACAAGTTGTTTCATTTGGCTCAAGCACTGAGGCTTACAGATATGTGAATCAAGTGACCAGAATCTACTTTTTTTTTTTTTTTTTTTTTTTCTTTCTCTCAGGGGCAGTTTAATTAATTTTTACAACCTCTGATGTAATGTAGGCCTTGGATACCAGATTTATAGATCAAAGTGAACTCTTAGAATTTTACCTGAAAACTAATTTGCAACTAGTTCTTATTGTGGAGTAAAGAACTGCGCACTGACAAAAACATATTATCCTAAGCAATTGGCTCACTATGTTACTAATACATATACTAACAGTGACCCCTGAGTAGATTTCAAAAGAATTGCAATGCATTACAATAGGAGCAGAAAAATCTACTTTGGAGGGGGAAATGCTACTTTTTGGATGTAAATACAAAATTATATTATTGGTGGATAAATTATTTTCAGCTAAAATTCAGTTTACCTCATAATATATTTAGAGCCAGCTATAAAATGAGACAGGTTTGTAATAAACATACAAATGTATTGGTCATAAATAGAGGTGCAGTTAATGTATTCTTGGACTTCAGATGCACTTCAACACCTAAATCTCTAGCTGAGGTCAATAAAGGCTTCTGACATGCTGCAAACGACTCAATACCATAGATAATAAATTGTCTGATTATGATAAATTAATCTTTGAGACCCTGTTATACAATGCTGTATTTCTGACTACAAAGACTTTGTAAAGCATTTCCCAACATAAAGTCTGCTTATCACATCAAGCCACAGTTTATTAGTAGGACTTAACTTTGCAGTCGCACTGGCTGTGCTCAGAACAAACCAAACACAAACCACTTTGGTGAATCAATTTAGTGGCTATTCAGCTGTGGTGATGTGGGCATGTGCTGCGTAAGATTTCTTGCTTCATGACTCAGCTCGGGAACATTTGTATTTCCTCAGTCTGTGAAACTATGTGACATATCTAAGATAAATAAATATCTGAAACTGGATCATGACAAAAATTTTACAACTGTAATAAAAAAAAGTCCTGTAAAATATAAAGTAAAATGGAATTCTTATTAATGCTGAAGGAGGTAATATTTCATGGGCTGTACTGAAATATTGGTGAACTACAGTGGCATGCTGTACTTAAAGAAGAAATAATTATTTTGTTTGTTTTTGGAAGACCAAATCCTGTGACATTTTGAACTGATCCTATTGCTTTAAGTAGCAGTTGTTCTCTTTTCTACAAGTTGTCTGCTCTGCTCTTTCCAAAACATGCACATGCATCTTTTCATGAAACTCATTTATATGTTTCTTATTTAATAGCACTGGAATAATTATCATATAAGTGGTAGAATAGTATTTAAGGAATATTTTTAACAACATATTTTCCAGTATATCTTTTAAAAACCACAGGTCAATGTGTTTGAAAGCAGGCCAACAGTAAAGATTATTTTTTATCACATATTTGTTCTTTTAAGAGAGATTCTTTTTGGTCAGGACTTCTTCTTACATAATATTCTTGTATCAGGAAATAAAAATATCACAATTGTGATATAAGCAGTTGCTAACCAAACCAAATGGTCTGAATGGAACATCTTCAGGAACATCTCCATACCTATGAGTCCTGTGCTGTAGCCTTGTTGCTGTAGAATTTTGGCAAAAGTGGTTTCATTTGGAGGGAGCCCTCCTGAGCAACCATTCCAAAAAATAACGCGATAATTGTTTATTGCATCCATTCCTACAAAATATAATAAAATCTCAGTAAGTACAACTGGTAGTCTTATCGAATATACTTCCTTGTTTCCTGGTTTCATTGATATTACAGTGTCAAATGTTTATCCTAATGCTGTTTGTTTAGGGAAATGAATCTTGGACAGTGTACAAGGATGAGATTTAAAAGATTTAAATCTCTCCATTGCATATTACCTATCCTTCTTTGCACTTCATACTGCACCATTTTATCTGGAATAGCACAGTCATAAAGATGCATTTCTATGTTGCAGTGGCATCCAGGCTGCATGCAGTATACTGGGCTGCTGTGTTGGTGAGGGCAGGGAGCAGGGCAGGGAGATTTCAGCCCTCTCTCAGCCTCAAACTCCAGCTTGCATAAGGCTGCCTGCAAACTCACAATGTCCCTGCCTGGTGGCAGGGCTTGTATACAACTGCTGAAAACCACAGAGAAGCTATATAGCACCCTAGTCTTCTCCTCAGGTTTACACCCTGTTATTCAGCATTATATGCTGGCATAACCTCATCATATATAATGTAATGTGAAGTATGAAATGTCTTGGAAGTGTTGAACAGCCCTGCTGTTACAGGGGGACACAGAGTCTATACAAGTTCATGAGCATTTTTCAGCTATCTCAGTGGGAGCTGTCAGGATGAAAGTAGGATGACATGTCAGCTTCAAAATGCCTCAGGAGTGAAGGCACTGAAGATTTTTGCAATAGAACAAGCATTAGAGTCACTGTTAGAAATGTACAGAGCTATTTGCTTTTCATACCTCTTCAACTCAGGAATGCATTTTGACAGGATAGTATTTTTTCTTCAAAAACAGTACTGGGAAAAATAATATAGCTGTCAAACTGTTATTTTGTAGGACAGATGAATTTTGATTTATAGGTTTACAAAGCTGACCTGTAAATGACTCACTCTGCATGCAGACTGGAGGAAATGGACACAAATCTGCATAGATCTATTCTGTCCCCTGAAATGCTCTGTTATTTCTTATGTCTGATGAGGAGTCCCCCAAAACCGAAGTTAAATGTAACCAGTGTTTTAAAGATGTGTTACTTTTCATATTCTGTGTAATGACTTATTTGAACGAAACAATTTGTACCAACTCCATTCTGGCTGCAAGCTGTGCAATACAGCATCAAAATGCAACCAGAGTTACTAGCTGGTGGGGAGCGAGCTGCTCTGCAGAGCTGGTTCTTCTCTGCCTTACTTCCCTCCGGGCTGGTTCATTGTATGCCATAAATATAGATGCAGTCTCCAAGGTACTAGACCTAGCTGGTGAGTCTTTTGTGTCCTTAGTGAGCGACGGTAAGTCTACGGCACTTCATCTCTGCACGCCTTCATTCCTTTGTGCCCACTGTATGACACTCTTCCCTTCAGCAATAAAGCAATGTTTAAAGGCCACTTGGCTGTGCAAGGCAAACCTGATCGGAGGGGATATCGGCCAGTGAGGAAAGCTGCTCTGCTTGGGGTGCACAGTGGAGCTGCAGCGATGTGTTGGGTCAGTTTCACTCCTTCCTTTGCTAGGCGATCGATGTTCGGTGTCCTAAAAATGCAACCAACACTGTTAGGTATTATTCAGAGGGCCTTCAAGGGAATGAGAATGAGGAATAGTACACTTATCTTCATTTTTGGAAGTTTATTCTATTTGAATTATTTTGATTTCTTTTATTTATTTTCAAGAAGGGGGATGATTTTTTTTTGTCTTTTCATTTAACAATAGCTACCTGGATAAATTTCAACCCAATCATTCCCTCTTATTTCCTAAGTCCCATGAAGTGTCTTGGCAAAATGCATCCCACTGCTCTTGAAGAAGAGAACTCATGCCTTGGGGATGATGTTATCTTGAAGGCTGAGCCATGCAGAGCCTCATAACCCACCTATCTGAAACTTGCCAGTTGGTGCCAGCAGGGTGAGATTCTGAGATCTTTGCTGGATGAGGTGAGTGCTCCCACCAAGTCTGTTTTTTTTTGCAGAGAAATGACAAGCTGGTAGGAAGCCAGCAGGCATTAATGTGGCATAATTTTTAAAGAGTAGACAAGTTCTATGTCCTCGGGTCTGTATACAGAAGTATTTCCCAGTAACATAGCTCATCACAGTGATTAAAACTGTATTTTTATGTGAGACTTGGAAAGAATGGCAAAAGAGTTGAATGAGGTAATGAGGCCTGATACATTGAAAGAGGAAACAGCATTTCTATCTTCAGGTATGTGCAAGAGCATTGCATTTCTCAGTTTTGGAAGGAATACACAAGAACTATTCACATATTTCCGGAGTGGAACAGCTCTGGATAGCAGAGTTGGCCCTGGAAATGCCCTCTAGTGTGTGAGATAATCCTGGTAGTGCTTTATATTTACATAGTGACCCCCTCAGGAAATCTCCCCAGTTCTCCAGTAAACAAATCTGAAGAGAGCTCTAATGGTTGATGATGGGCAGAGGATCGCAGGCTTACAGGAAATAACACCAGGTCTGTTCATTATTACAGTCTGTTTCCTTACCTGATAGTATCATTCCCATAGCAACCTATATCCCCTATGCCAAGATCATCAGCCATCAACAGGACAAAGTTTGGCTGTGTGATGATGGAAAGCTGTGCCAGTGGTGGCTGCAGAAGCAGACCGAAAATCACGGATGTGACCAGGGATGTCCTGAAACACAGAAGAAGGAAAGAAGCCAAAGGTCTGTCCATTCATCCCTCCCACTGCTCATGGCTGAAGACCTTCCCACATGAGCTCGTCTGTAGACCAGATCATTCTCTGCCCAGAACATAGAGGGCATCTTAAATTTTGATCACTGACCCAAACAGATGTCATAAAAAGAAAAGTGTCAGGAGCATAAATTTAAGATATCCTTTCCCATTTGTTTACAAAATTCTCATGAGCAGTGTGTCCCTTGGGAATTTACACATTAAAGATGATGAAGAAATTATTTTGCTTTAATAATTTGGGAAGTTTCTAGAAATTGGTTTGGGAAACTGAGAATTTGGTCAGCTTCCGCTGACATCCTTCTTGCTCAGACTGAGACCTTTGTGTTAAAAACAATGGTAAGAACAACAACCAACCAAAAAGACAAAAAAAAACATTGTGAGTATATTTTATGGATAAACAACCTCATTCTTTTATAATATGATATTCTGTCATTATTAAACTTAGATCACTTTAGATTTAATAATGATATAAAAAGAATTCATGAACTCTTTTCTTACCAGTAAGATGTTAGTTGCCAAATCATTTTTGCATTTGGAGTGTTCAGATCATGTAAAACCAAGAGAAAGAGCCTTGTCATGTTTGCATCTTCCTAGTAGTTAAAGCAATAAAAATAGATAAAACTTAATCAAAGCCCTGCAACATTCATTCTGTTTTATTTACTTTAGTATGACTTTGATCAGCTCCTAAATGAAGAAGAGTAAGGGCATTAAAGTAATTTTTATTGATAGGACTTCTTCACTTCTTAGAGGAATTTTGCTCTTTTGTGAAGTTTTTCTTAAAATAGCAAAATATTTCTCCTTTGTTACATGACTTAGCTTTATAAAAATACTTACTATTCAGTCAGAAAGGAAGAGAAGATCTTTTTAAAACCTAGTCCTCAATATCATTATTTTTCTGTAATCACAGAGACAGAAGCAGCCTGCTGCTTCTTCATATAATGTGCCAAGTTTCCTTTCAGGCTTATGAGGGATATCTTTAGCCGTAGAAATTCTAGTCATCTTCTTTCAATGATGACATTTTCACAGAAGACACCAAATCTGTGTCCTCCTGTTGTTTGGCTTTATACTGTAAGCTGAGCCTTTTTCCTTCTTTGTATGTGTCAGATTTCAGGGTTTTATGCTATTTTCCCCTTCTCTGTACAGCTTTCTGCAAAGGTTCTTCTGGATCTTTCTCTTTTACTACCAGGAAAAGACAAAATGTTAAAAGGTTTTAAAGTTGGAGCCGAGTGACGAGGCTTTTCAAAAGACTCCTTTCAATTTTATCCCATGTCTGGTCGAATTATCCCAAGTGTCCCAATTTTAAAAATCCTGTTGGTTTAACATTTGTTTTCCAGAAATTATACTATTTATCAACTTAATTAATAGCTATGGTTCACACATTTTATTGATCAACACTCCAAGCCTCGCGGCGAAAGCTTTCGCACATTTCTGTGCTTAGAAAATTGATATTCAGACATGTACAATGCATAAACGCTGGTGCAGCATTGCTATCTACAGACATTCAAACTTTGTTTCCTTTATCTGAATTTGTGCCTTGGTGCATCCTAGGCCTCTACAGGAAAGATACTTGGGTACAGCTTAGCCATGTTTTATGTATACATGCTACATGCCTCCAAAACAGGTGAAATTAATGGGAATTGGAAGGGTTTCCTCGGAAGCTGCCTGTGAAACAGCAGGTAAAATACAGACAACAGCTTGCTGTGCTGCATGACATTACTCCTGCCAGGCCACTTCCTTAGTGAAAGCAGCGGGAGTGCTGCCAGAGGAACCCTAGCAGCTCCTGGGGGAATAAAAGGGATAATCAGAGCATTTTTTCCCTGTTCCTCACCTTTTTGAGAAATTAGAGAGCGCCCCATGTACCCACACAGTGGTGGTGCTGACTAGGCCACGAGCACTTTTGGGAACAAAACCTTGTGGGGCCTGCATGGCTCTGCTGCGGGAACCAAACACAGCTTCAAGCAAAACTCATTCCTCCCTCTCCCATTAGTTAACCCCCTCAAAAATAACTTAGATTTTATCTCTTTTTTCATCCATTTTAATAATCCTGGGATGGGGTGGGGGGAGGTTGGTATAACTTGCAGGTCTTCCTTACCTTACTCTTTTGCTTTACTGACTGAATTTTTAAAATCCATCTCTGCTTTTCTATCAAAATTCTCACAAGATACTGAGATCCCAATTCAAGCCAGTTTGCATAAGATAAATTATTCATATTTTCAGATAGGCTCAGATGCACTTTTCACATTCTTTATGCTCAGATGCTTTTCACAAAAACAGTACCCACTTGTGGCATCAGCTACGCAACACTCACTGAAAGCTCTTCCAGGTTACATTCCATTCAGTCTGCTACTCTTCAGTCTGTGAAAATATCTTCTAAATATTCCTTATCTGTAGACTTCATATAGATAAAAAAAAGCCAGACTCACTCATGATAAGTTCTCTGCTGCCGATTCACTTTGTACTCAGGCATGGATGAGAATAATATTGTTGTAAAGGGAAATGCCTTTGAAACACTTCCTCGAGATATTTTTGTCTACAACAGCAAGAAACTTTTTCAAACACCCGTTAAAATTTTCCTGAGCATTTCCAAAGACAGCACAGAAAAAATACAGTACCTGGTAATATCAAGTTAGGCTCAAAGCAGGCAGCTGGTGCACTGGAGCGTGAGCTTATTTTCAGTCGACTTAAAACCATTCCAAATTTTTCAGCACAGCAACTGCTACTACATCACAGCATCTAACGTCTGTTGCTGAAGGCAGTCCTTAAATCTGCCCTGGCTGCTCATGCACATTTTTTCACAGGAAAGCCTTGCTGTACCAGAGCTGACAAGCCGCTGGATGGTCTGACTTACACTGGAGTCCCTCAAGCTGCACGTCCTGCTGCCATTTGCACAACGATGACATTCATACAGGCATGAAGGTCAGGCTGGGACCACCAGAGATGTACCTAAAATGCTTTCTGCCCAGCCACCATGTTTTCATGGGCAGCAAAGGACCTCCTTCAAGTCTGACAGGCTCCAATGAAAGACGCTATAAGTAACAGTTCCCAATAAACCTCCCCGCATTCCACCAAGGAAAACAGAAACTTGCTGTACTTACAAAGCAGCAATTCTTTGCCTGTGGAAACAGGAATGGAGTGCATATCTTCACTTTGTAGCCGCCCTGAGCGCCTGCAGTGATGACAAGGTCACCTCTGCACATGCAGTAAGAAGCAGTTTCAGAGTGTGGGAAGGAAATGGCAGGAAGAGACCTGAGTTTGCCTTTGCGGAAAATGAGTCATTCAGCTTCATATCTGAGCACTGCCTGTTTTCTAGTCATCACTCAAATGGATGATTTAAGTTAACATGTGGGCTAATGCTTTCTTTCTTGACTTTTCTTCTTTGAGTCCTGCTGTACCGAGTGTTTTGGGAAAATGTGAAATACTAACAAACAACAATCTTGCACTGCTGACAGAGAATTTCCTGTGCTTTCATGCCTTAAAAGAGAAGGGATGTTGTTATGAGTTGGTGGTTCACCAGCAACTGCAGTGCTCAGGTTACTTTGCTAGTGGAACATGTCTGAGGCTAGTTACAGCACTGTACAGGACCCCTATTCCACTCTCTCCCAACCCAAAATTTCTGTGCTGGAGAGGTTACAGCTGGCACACACAGAAGTGATGTGTTTGGTTTCCCTTCTCTCCTCCTACCCTCAGTGCCTGCTTCCTTATCCCCACCCTCCTCTACAGTCACTCAATCTGTACATCTCCAGTTCACATTCCCCTTCACTTTAGCACTTCAGGATTCATTAACACACATACAGTTTCTGGTTGTCTGATGCCCTCTGCTGCTGTATGTTTTCTAAGATGAAAGCACGTTCAGATGCGCTGCATTTTTCTGTCCAGAATGCAATCAGTCCCAATGCTGACTGGGGCAGGCCCTCCTGCAGCTGGGGTCTCCTCCACAGCTCTTCTGTTGCTTCTTATGTTTTTCCATGACTTCTTGCAAATTGTATAGTATTTGTAATGGAAAACCACAAACTATAACAACTGCATTATTTACTAAATTTAGAGCATAGCAGAAAATTGAATGCACATCTACAGTGACATTGCAGGAACATGTCTTCCTTTTGCTTGTAGCAAAAGTTTTGCTTGTAGCCTTCTAACTCATAAGAAGCTAGACCAGATCACTACTGTGTAAGCAGCACTCCTTAAAACCTGGCTACTAGGAATTGCCACCTGGGCACAACTATAGTGTAAGGAAGATAAAGGAAGAAGAGAGGGTTTTGTGGTTTAAGGAGAATCCTCTCACAATGGCAAGTGGTTTTTATTTTGGTGTTTTATCTTGGAGGGGGAGAAAGATGAATGTCCTTTCACTGATGCCACATACAGAGGGCTTTTTCACAAAGTCTAGGCAAAGCTAATTCTGTTCCCTGCCACTGCGCTATCTGTACCTATTTTCTGTGGGGAAATGTTCAGAAAGCCCATATTCATTCTGAATTATGAATGATTGTGGAATTTTGCAAAAGTCTTGCATACTCTTGTCTTTTAGCCTTGTTTTCTTTAAACTAAGGGCTGGAGGAAATATCACTTACTGACCTTTTTAAAGTACATCTAGGAGTTTGAAGTCCCATACTAGTAGCAGTTTTATAGTAGGATATGATGATTAAGAGTCTCCCTCTAGTGACTAATTTATTTTTGAACTCTTGTTAGGTTTTAAAGAATATTTGGCTCATGCTCTATTTTTCTAGAAGCCATTGCTGCTCTATTTTTCTAAAAGACATTTATATCTGTTTGCAATGATGTAAAACGGTGTGATTTCTTTGAAGTCTGATTTGTGTTGGGTTTTCAAGGGGTGAATGCCCACCAGCAATTGCAGAGCCTTACCTGTCATCCTGGAAGCAAGTATTCCAGGTTTGCGTCATCTGAAAGCAACTTGGTGCTTGCACTCCAGGATGGCTCTGCAACATTAAATGGAGTGCAGTAAGTGGGGGTGACTGGGAGACATGCTTCAGAAGCGTGCTCATGGTCTAGGTTAAAGCAGCAATTCAGGTGCTCCCATTACCTACCTACTTCTGGCCTAACTTGGAAAACACTTGGCCACAAGTATCAGAGAGCAATTCAGATCACTTACACACCATCTAACCTCTCAAGGGAACCTAAAAATCTGTGGTTGTTTCCATTCTGAAAAGCAATTTGCTGTGGTGTAGTCTAAGCCAGTGTAAATGGTAGGGCCAGATGCTTGCATGTAGGTATGATCTAACTCTTCAGCAGTGGGGTGGGAACTAACCCCAAAAAATTGAAACATTTTTTTTTCTGTATCTTGCCCCCTTGATTTCTGGTGGATTTTTCTATTAGAAACAGTGAGGAAGGTGTATAAAGAGCCCCTAAAATGGGAACAATGCAATGAGCACAGACAGGAACACAAGAAGCTCTGTCTAAACACCAGGCAGCACTTCTGTGCCATGTGGGTGAGGAGCCCTGGCACAGGTTGCCCAGAGAGGTTGTGGGGTCTCCTCCTTGGGGATCTCCAAAAGCCGCCTGGCGATGGGCCTGGGCAGCCTGCGCTGGGTGGCCCTGCTGGGGCAGGGCTTGGGCCTGGTGGCCTCCAGAGGGCCCTGACAGCCTTGGCCACTCTGTGGTTCTCTGATGCTGTGAACCATGATTCTGGAATTCCCTTTCATGAATCCCACCTTTTACAAGAGAGGCAGAAGTTAGCTCTCTTCAGCTGAAGAAAACCTGCAGTAGGTGATCCTCAGTGGAAAAGAAATTGTCTTCTTCTTGGGCTTTCCTGCACAAGAGAGTACACAATTCAGACTCTTGAGGCCCTTGTGCTGCACTTGGACATGCACTGATTTTGTCCCAGGTTTACATATGCTGTTTTTTCTGTTGCCTGCTTCCCACTCACAGTCCTTGTGTTGTCCCACAGGGGTGGTCACTTCTCTGTCTGTCACTCCACAGGGACACCTGGCTCTTCTAAGCACTGTATCATCAATCCCGCTGTTGACCCCCTCCAGACTATGCAGGCTGAATAAGCATCCGTAGCAGTCTGCTTTGACACTATTCTTTAGGAACTGTCATGTGTAAGTTAAATGATTTAAAACAGGCAGGAGGTCTCTCATCCTCCTTTCCATTGCACTGAAGGTAGAGATAACCTAGCGTGTGAATATATGTATATATATATACGTATACACATGCCAGAGTTTACAGAGCTTATTTCAAATATTTATTCCTTTTTCCCCACATGATAAAGAGAGCAAAATAGAAGATTAAGTTTTTAGGTAGTTGAGATGGCTAGACTAAAATGTACATTGGAAATATTAGGGAAAAACAATAAAACAAGAATGTATTGATCTTACTGCTTGAGAAACAGTGGTGAGATGTGAAAAAAAAGCCATAGATTTCCTCAGACAAGCTACAAAATACACAAAACAGATTTTTATTTTGACAGTCTGCAGAAGCAAGGACCCTATCTAACATGTTATTAAAAGTGCTGCCCTTTAAAACTGCTTAAACCAGTAATAGGCTGGGATAAAGCATGTGCTTGAAACTTGGAGGTATTACCTGATCCTGTGTTTTGCCATCTTATGAAGTTTCCAGCAGTGCAATAGTTCTTGCAGATACCGAGAGCTACACTCTCAGTGGGGTGCTAGTCCAGCTATAGGGGGATGGTTAAAAGACTAAAGTATTTAGTTTCAGTCTGTTTTCTGATGCTGAGAGCAAATATACTCATACAGCGTGAGTCTATCTAGAACACTTATGACAATTTTATAAAATATTTTTACTAGCATGGTAATTTATAAGGTAACACAGTGGAAAACTACAAGCGACTGTTGCCACTAAATGAAAAGAGCTAGATAAGGCACTCACAAGGTGTTACAGATTTTCAATATTTTTCTAAATTTGAGTATGAAGTCAAAAATACATTTATGCTAACATACTTTATCAAAGATTTTCAAAAGGAAGTATAGGAGGTTTTAGTTTCCATTGCTTATTCAGTAGCAATTAATGACTATTAATAATTGGGCATTATATAAAATGCCAGTAAAACAAATGGCCTAACAACTTTGAGTGTTCCATATTCAAGTCAACCTTTCTGTCTATTGAAAAGTGATCCCATGATAAAGGAAATAATGAGGATGAGAGACCTCCTGCCTGTTAGTAGTCATTTAACTTACATGCAACAGTTTGTACAACATGAGACAGGAAATCTGTAATTCAGCATTCACAGAACTATGGGATCTGAAAAGATGAAAAGTCTTGAGACTCCTTAAAAAGCTGGAAGCAGTATCATAGAGCATGCGTTGCATGTAGATTATATATGACTTGCAGGGGACAGAACAACACTCATATTTATCTGTAAAGAGCCCCAGTGGCAAAGCTGAAAAGAGATCCTGGAGTACATTTTGGTAACGACTACTATTCTAGAGTTATAGAAATTATGTGTCTTGTTACTGCAGCTCGTGTGCCAACTTAAATCTACCTTCAGTATTTTCATGGCAACTGCCACCAGTTGCAGTGACTGAGGTTTGAATTTCAAAAACCATGACATGATTTGATTTCAAGCCTTCTAATTGTAATCCTCACACTGAGAAAACAATGAAGAGAAAAAAGGGTAATGCTGGCCTGTACATACAGAGCACTATGGATAGTTCTTGTTAAATCAAAGTCCTTTTAAATAGTATTTTTGTATTATAAACTTGGGGAAGAGCATTTGTCATTTGGAATCAAGGATCCAGTTCAGAAAACAGCACCTTTTGCCTATTTCAGACCAGAAGTCACATGAATTGCCCACTTCAACAGCTGAGCACCTGAATAGCTCCAGCACTGCAGAAAGGGGATGTCAGTTCAGAACAGTTCAAACAGATATTGTTTGCACTGTCAGGCAAGGCAGTTTTGCTCCAGAAATCAATGATGGGAAAATTCCTGAGGAAGCCGCATAGAACCAACTTTGCTGTGATGGTCTACATGGAACAAAAACATGGATTAGGTTCTGTGAAATGTTTTTATATCAGTGGCATTCTTAAGCCAACGCTGTACCACAGACTTTTGCTAGCATAGGTATGTTGGTTAAGGTTGTGAAGTGCATTTTTGCCAGTGCATTGTGGGAAAGAAATTGCTAAAATAAATTAAAATGCTAGAAATGTGCTTTATTTTGGGTACAAATGCATCTTTGGCAGGAATGATTAAGTGACAGTATGCCATCCAAGCACTCCTACAGTGGACATGATCTCACATTTTTCACTCATGAATATGCTGTATTTTATGCTAGCATCTCACTTCAACATCTGGAGACTTTTGGGGGGAGGTGAATAGACAAACATACAGAAATACCCTTGGAATTTTTGCTGGTACCTTATATGCTATGATCTGGAATCCGAATACTGTAGCACCTGTAGCCTTATAAAAATTCTGACAACTCTCTCTCTCTCTCTCTCCTTATTTATTTTTTTTCTTTATTTTTTTTTTCTTTCTAAAAATTCCCATTCACGTACTCTTTCCATTTATGAAGTTATAGATTTAATTCCTTTTCCCCCATGTGCATATTATATTTTAATATGTCTGATTTTTCCAACCCATTCCCTCCTTTTTGGCTTTTTGTGGTTTGTAACTAAGTACTATGGACCCCCTTTTTACGGGTTATTGAATTAAATTCTACTGCAAGGGTAGTTTGAGGAAGGTCTCCACTACAGGATATACCAACAAATACAGTTAAAAAAGTTTTATCTTTTGCTCCTTCTCTCTCTATATATGTATTTACTGAGGCATTAGAAATTGTATTTGAACTTGACAATTGTTATTTACTTTGTTGTTACAGAAATTTAAGTAGTGACCTTTTAGCCACTATTGTTTTAAGATTTTCAGTAGCAGAACTAGAGTTCCCTTACTGCATTTTTAAAATGAACAACTCTTTAATGTTTGGCAAAATAGCAAAATACTTCTGCAGAAAACAAAATTCCCTTGTACTTTAAATGTTATATATTTGTTAACCCTAGCACTTATTTAAAAGCCTCTTTATTTTTAGTTCTATCCTGGAATTTACTGGCTTGGGTTTACCAACGAGGCAGATCAGATTTCCCCACAAACTTCCTTCCTTCCCATATTGCGTTACAGACACTGGCCAGTTTCAAAATATTAAACAAACCAAGAGTTTCCCCTGTAGTTTTATAATTTAACTGATCTCCAACCATAAGTGTTCAGTAATACCAGGTACTTTATTTCTGCTCTGCTGCCAAAGTCAACCTTTCTCTCTAGGGCCTCTCCCAGCTTTTGATCACCAGCAATATGGGCTACATCTATGCTCAGAGTTACCAAGGACCCCAAAAGGCTCCAGTCTCATCTATCACTTGCTGATTCTTTCCCCTGCAAACCTTTCCCCTTCTGCCCAATGCAACCCCACAGCATGCCCTGACCCAAGCCCTCTTGTTCCAGAGTCTTGCTAAGTGCTCACTTCATTGCTGAAGACCTGGAGATTGCAGTGCTCCCTGAGCAGAGCTGACTTCTCTCCATCTCTCCCTGTATGGGAAGACCCTTTGGTGCTTCAGAAAGCCTGGTCTGCCTGCTTGGCTGCTGCCCCAATGTCTGCTAACACATCCAGAACCTGACCCTGTCATCTCCCCTTGACAGGAGTTACTACTGCCTCTACCAGGACCAGGGCTGTGCTGCAGCTCTCTGTTCTCTCTGTGCCTTCATCTGCCCTCTTGTAGTCTGGGTGAGAAGGAAGAGAACTGTGCTTGGGTTTGAAGCTCAAATTCTTTAAGACAGACATAAATGCGGGGATTATTGAAATACTAGAAATGTCCCTCTGACTTTAGAAGGCTCCACTCTGATGTGTGCAGTTCCCCTAACTGTTCCTGAAGACTGTCCAGAAAGCCGCCCTTGTTGCTTAAAGCAGGGATGGGATTTTGAATGACACAACTATTCATGTCTGTGCTTTACAGACTCTGCACTAGCAAAAGTACACCTTAGCAACTCTAAAACAATCATTTACATTTCTTATGCATTTATGAGATGGAATTATTTTCTCATATATTACTATATGGTGTATATATGTGTATGCATAGTATGTATATATATAAATATACACATGAGAAAATTAAAACCAGAATATTAGCAATATTTGTTATGCTATAGAGCTAGCTAGTTTGTTAGTAAGTATGGAAAATGTATCAGAAGAAATGCTAATTACTATAGGCTTCCTCAAAATAATCCTGTAATGTAAAGAAGATTATACGAACAGAGTTTGGCATTACATTGATGTGGAAGTTTCAGGCATTAATTGACGTGACAGCTGTGCTCTATAGTGCATTGACAGCTTCTATACCCTTATCAAAAGGAAATATTATTATTCACTATTTAGGATCTGATATTAACTATTGATTAAACTCTACGGTAATTACTACAACATAATATAAATGTCAAGGCAGAAATTATCTAAAAGGGCAACAACATAAGAAGGTGAAATAACGGAAAAGTGCTTAAAAGAAAGCTGTTAGTGTGCTTCTATACATTTTAAGTATTTTAACACATTTCAGGTATACAGCATGTGCATGACATTTATTTCAGTTATCCAAGCTTGTTGGCTTAATTTAGCCAGAAAGTCAACTAGAAATTTAAAATATGCAAAATCTATAAATCCAGATAGATTATACCCAGTACCTCAGAACTGATAACCTTCAGTTTGATGAATGGACAGAAGCCTTGAACATAATCTTCAGAAAAACAAGCTTTTTAATATGGAAATCAAGTTTGCATTTTTCTGTTTGTAGGATTGAACTACAACACATGCTTGAATTATCTAGTTAGAAGGCACATTCCTTCAATAAATCTTTTTCTGCCACTGCTAACAACATGTTGCTTATTCATTACACTTTCAACCTGAAATTCATAGTTAAAATACTGTAACAAATACGTAACAAGCAGTTATATGAGTCATGCCCCATTTTCTACCAGTATTTCTACTAATATATGATGTTTATACTAATATTCTACTAAGGCACATTTTGGTGCCTTAAATGCTTTGGTATCCCATTTAAATGTAAACCATCATATTATCTTTTGTTAAGACCTTCCAGACTTTCAAATATCTTCTGTCTAAAATCTTGGTCATGTTTTTTAAAAATTTAAAGTTTTTTTTTTTTTTTTTTTTTCTGATGTGGTGTTTTCACCACTAGAGGGCAGAGAAACACAGCATTGGACAGCAAGTAAAAATGTCCTAGTCTCTAGGAATGACTGTATTGTTGCTTTTAGAGTCCCAGGGCTCTTCCATGTTTCTCTTCAACGGGACTGTTCAGACGGAGTAAAGGTAACAGAATACAGCTCAGACAAAAGATGAATAGAGTCCATACAGTCACCTTGTTTTGTCTGCCAACAAACTCTTCCCTGCTAGTATATCTGAATGTTGTGGTTCACTTAAAGCTGAATGTTACGTTTGCAGCAAAGAGGCCAATTACTTCCTAAAGCTGGAAAGCTGAAGTCTAGCTATGCATTAGGCAACCCAAACTATTTATCAAAGTACTAAGTACTTAGGTACTTTAGTAAGCCTACTTTCATAATGCTGGTCAGACTTTTAATGAGTACTTGTCTTCTGCTTTGCAATCTAAAACACTGGGATCATGATATCCATGTTTGTGATGTGTTTTAGAGTCCTTTAAGAATTTATTTGCATGCAAGAATGCAGCATCTGGGAACAGGCAGATGTTTAAAATACAGTTAGGCTGTTCCTAAACATCTGGCAATATAATCAAAACATGGTATGTGGAGCAACCATCACTGCAACTTCTCAAGGTTAAACTGACTGGAGGTTTATGCACTCTAATTAAAGCATCTGTAAGTTACAAACTGGTTAGTTAAATCCTAAGACAACTTTTTGAACTTATACAGCAGAAACAAAATACACTGTAGTATGGCTATGAACATCCTCAGGACATCTTTCTAACTTAACTCAATAAAATTTGTCTGCTACTGAAAACATCAGCAGGTCAACAAATTCTGTTGCAAACGGCTCAGATACTGTCTAATGCAATCTTTAACTTTCTCATTAAAGAGAAAGCATAAAAGGCACAAAGGGCTTTAAGTGGCATCCCTGGAATCGGGGTTTGTTCTATATAAATGTCTTCTGGTTTTATCCTACACAGGCATCCGTCCATTCATCAGACTGAAGGGTATTAGTTCTGATGTGCCAGGTATATTCTAGTTGAGTAATTATTTTTCCAGTAGGATTCCCTGGTAGTGCTCTGCAGGGGTTGTGGGGACTCCAGGTGAGCTCAACCTACCTCAGATATGAGAACCTAATGTAGAAATGAAGAGGAGTTACTACTGATAATTCTGTTGAGAGAAATTTATTAGGTCTCAATAAGATACAATAACTTGAGAGATTTTTTTCAGTTCTGCTTTCTCTCATTATTTTGTTTTTAGTCTGTGGAGTAAAAAAAACTTCTCAGAAAACAGCATTTTTCTTCTCCAAAATGTCATTAATTGAAATATGGTTTTTTAGGTAAAAAACATTAGAAGCCAGTCTTTTAGAAGCACAGTTAAAGGAGAGAAAAATGTCCTCCAAATTATATGTAAAGTAAAAAAATCAGAAGTTAAATACATCTTTTCATGAAGCTGAATTTTTATGTATTCAGAACAGATTTTTACTTCCTTAGAGTGTGCTAAAAGCATTAGATGAAAAAAAAAAACACAAACCCTCTGCTTTATTTAAAAAACATCTGCTGTAAAGAATTCCTCCTCGAAGCAGTCACCTTTCATTGCCTCCTGCCATACACATCAACAACTTCACTTCAGCTCGGGCTGAAGCAAAGAAAACAAAATGGGAACAGAGGCAGCCCCAGTGTGAATGAATGGCCGGATCCCTGTTTATTCCTCACTTCTTGGCACAGGGCATCCGGGAAAAGTGGGAGGAGAAGGCAACAGCCCAAACCTCTGTGTGTGGAGCACCACCTATAGCCCTAGCACATACAGTCCTGGCTTTAGGTGCTCTCGAGCAGAAAGTGTGCCTTGAACCTACTGCAGCCACGGGGAGAGGTCTATAGCCACCCAGTGGGTGCAGCCAGCTGCACTGCTACCAGCCCTACTCCTGAAACAGAGCTGGAAGACAGCCGCCTCTCCATGCTGGCTGTGTTAATGCTGCTAAATGTGAAGAAAGGGAGCATGACACAGAGGCTATGTGGGGAGAGGGGTGAGAATGTTTTCAGCTTCTTTGCAGCCTGAGCCTGCAGGTAATGGGATAGACCCAGAAACAATTGAGGAATTGCTCTTAGCTGTGCTTGTTGAGGATGTGTTTTCACTGCAGACACCAGCTGAGTGATTGACATCCAGCTCAGAGAGTGCATATTAGTCTTTGCTTCAATTACTGTTTCCTTACTGGTGTTATGTTCTTGGCTTCTTACCTCTTGTGAGTGTAGGTCTCTAGAAGGCACTTCCTCTGGTTCCCTGTACTACATTTGGTGAACTGACCCGTGTGAACTGAGGGGTGCTGTTGGGGGGGACGTGTCTGTTTCTGAGTGCAACCAGAAATGGTGGGAGATGCTGGAGGACTAACAGCTCTCAAGCATGACTCATCTGTGACCTTTTTATAAAGCAGATGGATTAGTTATAACCCAAATTGGATGAGATAATTGTGCGGAGACATCCCTTCTGTCTGTCTTGAAGTGAATGCTGCATTTACTTCATACTTTAATAGGTGGTAAAGAAAATCTTTGGCCTAGTGCCATGCTTTTAAAATAAATACTGATAATACCAGGGAAGTTTCAAAAAAATTAGGAGAGTGGTGATGTGGTACCTGTGTTTAAAATGTGCAGGAAGATTTACCTGAGCAAGTTTGGGCCAGCTACACTAGCGTTAGCTGTCAAACAAACATGAGTTTTCTTCTTTGCAATTACTAGTTTGGGAGGTGATGTTAATTACAGGTTTGCAATCTACATACAGCTTTGAAAGACTTTATATAATGTAGACTGAGTTCTGATTTACAAGGTGAATACCCTACAATATTACCCAAGAATATATAAAATGGGTTGAGAATAGAATAACTGCAATATAATACAAAGGCAGTTGTCAGTGAGGAAACGTTATTCTAAGACCTGTGTTTTTAAATATCTGCCTTAAATATAGCACAATTGACTTTGTAAGTGTGACTTTGAGAAAAACAAAAACAAAAACAAAAAACACAAACAACAACAAAAAAAACTGCTGAAAACACTTATTCCTAGGACTGAAGAAGACTAATGATCAAAACAAGATGACCTTACACTGGAAACTGGATTGCTTGATAGGCTGGATCCTTTCAACAAAATGGGTGTTAACATGCAGGGCATTCACCCATGGGATCTCAAAAGGCAAGCTGTTATCAGACAGGGGCATGCCCTGAAAAGGGTCTGGTGATTACAGTGTTTCCTCAACCCGGTATGAAATGCCAGAATGCTACTATAGTAGGAGGACTGTGTGATCTTTGAATGAATACATGCAAAGGAGTAGCAGAGTGCTAGAACTCTGTTCCTCTGCTACCTTCTTTCTCAAAAGGACTTTTAAAACAATGAGTAAGATATAGAAAAGTAATTTTAGTGTCACAGAACACAATCTACAGTGAGAGGCTTAAAAAGACTTGATTAAAGAATGTAGCAAGAGGTGATTTCTCAAAAGAATGAAGGTTTATCTAGGAGGGAAAATAATGAATATTGGAGTCACTGATATAATAATGATAAACAGCTTAACAAATACTAATGGCTAACAGGAGAATCTGGACATCTGCAAACAGGAAAGAAGTCACCATTTCTGATCAAACATTGCAACAAACCATTTGAGAAGGCATAGTCTTCTTTCTTAATATGTTCAGCTCAAGCCTGGATGGCTTTCTGGAAGAAAAGTTTTAGCCAAATAGATTACTGGGCTTAAAACAGAAATAACTGGATGAGGTCTTATGATATCTTGCAGGTCAGATTAGATGATGTAATGGTCCCTGTTGACATACAACTCTATGAGTCTCTGAAAAGGCTGTTACCCAACGTGGTCTAGCAACTGCATAGACAAGACAGTCTAGACTGAAGCGCGCACTAGGAACCAGTGCTTTTAAGCAGTTTTGCAGGATTCCTTTTCATTATAAAACAAAACCCACTGGTTCAGTACAGGAGAAAAGCCAAACTGGCCTTAAAGAAGGAATGACCTTCCTGGACCATTTGTCCTTGGCAGCCTTATAATAACACCAAAATAACAAGTAAGGTGTTGTCTGGTCAGGGAGCAATTGAAAGCTACTGCTGCTCCTCTGCAAGAGTTTTCATTTTGTTGATCCAACTTACCGTACTTTTTTTTCAGTCAAGTCAATTGCGTCTTGTTTCTGAGCATATGAGAAAACAATTATGCCATATTTCTCATGCCAATACAAAATGTTCACTACTAAAACTGCATATATTTTTGTAGTCCATTCATGAAAGCTACCCCTTCCCCGTGATTGATTCTGCAGATTAGTATAAATATCTGCAGTTTTTGTTTCAAACAGAGATGGAGTAATTTGTTGTTTCTTTCTTGCTCTTTAATATTAATATATGGCTTTTAATAATCTAGTGTAGAAAAATTCGCAGTGATTCTTTTCTTCCAGGTGTCTCCTATACTTGTGCATCTGTGCCTTTATGTGTACTATAAATCCTGTTACATTAGTTATCTTTTTAAAATTATTTTGGCCACATCTTTAAGGGCCCATTCAAGAACAAGATACACTGACTTTATAGAGAGCAATTCTGCCTTAGCTTTTACAAGATGCGGTCAGCACAACAGAATACCTAAATTCTGAGGGCCTAGGACTTTCTTAACAAGATCTGTTTATGGAATGCAAATTTTTCAGGGGTTACAAATCTAAATCCTCCATTTATTTTACATGTAGTTACTAGATTTCTATGCATAAATAGAGAAATTGACATAACCTTTCTGCCTTTTAACCATCTGCAGATAAAAAATGCAAGCACAATTACAGCTTTATGTATCGTACTGGTATAAAGACATCATACAAAAGGACTCCATATTTCTTATGATAATCCATTTCTTATACTAATCCACATTCGCCCACATTTTGAGACTTTGCTTAGGAATCTAACTTTCTGTGGATAAAAGAATTCCCTGGCTTTCCTCCAAACTCAGACTTCTCTAACCAGAGTTTGATTCTGTTGTTTCAAACAGCATATTCTTTGGGCAAATGTGAATGCACAAACAGTAACTTAGACTGATTTCATTTAGCCATTATAGCCTGACTGACATGGCTGAGCTATTTCACATGACTGCAAATGTCTGGTGAGTTATTATTAGACATGCCAAACAATCCTTGAATTTAAATGCTTACAGATTTTAATGTCTGATTCTTTTTAGGCACCTGACTGAATAAACAGTTCAGTTTTCTGAGGTCTGGAGCTTTTGCACATCCAGTTGATGTTAAAGTGGCAAAACAGTCTTTATGTAGTTTCTAAGCAAGCCTTCAGTTCCTCTTGCCATGTTATTTCCAGTAGCAACACTTGCACATGCTGGTACTTCCCCTTTTATAAGCACCAATTTCTGTCACAGCGGTGGTGCTATGAAACAACATTTACATGGAAATCTCTGCCAATGATCTAGGTAGCTGGAAAATCATATAAGTGGTATGATTGATTTAAACATTGTCTTGAAATATGACTTGGAGAGAAAATAATAATAATAATAAGCCCCTCCCGCCCGTGGTTTCACTGTTCCAGTCAATGTTTTCCCAGGTGCTTGCTATTACTTTTGTTTTGTTTTGTTTTGTTTTGTTTTTCAAGGAAAATTTCAACTTCCAGAGGTGATCTTAGTAGTAAAGTTAAGGAAATATATTAAATCATAAGCTTTTTTTTTTTTTTTTTTTTTTTTTTTTTTTTTTTTATGCTTATACTGCATTAGCAGTATTCTTGCTGAAACCAAGTATGCAGAAAGATATCCTACAGTTGGGAAACAGCTACTCTGACTTTTACAGTTTCAAAATTTCTTTGCAGCCTGACAAGCAAGTAGATGTGTACTGCAAAGATTCTTGAAGGAAGGCAATGGGTACAAGGTGGAGGGAGGAGATCAGTCACTGGGCTCTCAGCCAAGCTAGTGGAGATGAATAACATTACAAGGCCTCTGTGCCTTACTAGGGTAACTTTACTTGTGTGCACTGTCTTTTCCCTATTCTGTTTTCAAGAAACTTAGACCTGGAATAGCTCCCACTCCATGTTCTATGACATTAGGTCTCTTATTGAGCTCCTGTTTTACAGTATCATGAAAACAATGTATCTTTTTGTGTTCTTCCTATATGCTGGTGCAGTAAGCCCAGTTTAGAAATGCTGTACTTCATTTGTCTGTTCTATATAATTATTTGGAAAAGGAGAAAAAGAAAAAAAGGGCAAAGTTAAATGAGAGTCAGGGGAGAGAGAACAGTAATTGAGCAACATTTCTTTTGCATACCTCAATCCATACAGTAGAATTTGTTTCCCCATTAAGAAAAATACATATATGACCTAGGGGTATACATGGCAGAAAGTCAGAAATAATTTAGTCATGAGATCATATCTGAAAAGAAGTACATTGTCACTGGATAATGTTCTGGTGGTGTTATGAAAACACCAATGCATGTGTACTAAAAGAAGGCTTATTGTGGTAATGCAGAGTAGCAAATATGTTAGTGAGCATATGGATGAGAAATAACAATAATTAGAAAGTGACATGTTACCAACAGCTGATGATGAAGTTATACTTGGACTAAGAGTAAAAATGACTTTGACAGCACATTTCATTTATATGAGTGCTAAATTAATCACTGCCTTTCACTAATGTCTTTACCAGACTTTGTGACAACATGGATGAAACCTAGATTCCTTTGTGTTTTTTCTTCCTTGCATTCACATGGAAAAATGTATTATGTCACCCTAAACTGCCAGCTCAGTTAGTCTGCTGTGCCAAAGGGCTCAGAATGCATTCATCCCACCTTCTTCAGGAAGTTATATACCAAATTTTGCATGCTTCATTACTGATGAAAGCAATTTTCTTGCCACTTGGTAGTTTCTTGTTTGTAATTCTAGAACTAACATGAAGAATACTGAAAGAGAGAAAAGATAAATACAGAAAGGAACTTAAAATTGGGAAATAAGACAGCATGAACTGTGTTCTTGGAAACAATCATATGAGATGGCAAGGCAGTAGAATATATCACGATGTAAGGCCATTTTACAAGAGGAAATACAGCATAAAACCTGCATTATCCTGTGTTCTCCTTGTGGAAATATGAATGCTAAATATATCACGTAAAATGCTTCTGTATGAAAAGTGTCTTTTGCGCCATTAAACTAAAGGGTGAAATTTGGTGAAAAAACAGACTATCATGTCACATAGGCTCTGTCTACATTAGCAAGGACCGAGGACTAATGCACACACTATTTGCTGGATCTGCAGGGTGGGTTAATTTGTGCTACAATCTCACTGTGCTCTGTGGGGCTTTTGTTTTATTTTGGGCTGGTCCCAGAGACTGAACGCCCAGGACCTGCTGCAGTACACTAGGTGTGGTGCTGCAATGCATCTTCAGGTTTTATTTCCCCTGAAAGAAATCATTTGTATATGCCAGTTCAACTAACTCCACAATGCAAACCACTGCACCATGTACATGAATGGACACAGGATTTGCTTCAGAAGAGTAGATGCACCCATTTAAAGCAAAAACATTACTTGATCCGTATATGACTACAATACTGGGGAATGTAGTGCTTGCATGTAGCAAGACCCTATATTCTTTAACGTTTACGAAGCATTTCTACATTGATGCCAAACATTATGATTTCAGAGCTATAACATATTTACAGCTTTTGATGTGTTCACTTAGTGGCTTGAGGCTATGAAGAAAAAAGGCTCGTTATGAATTGCAATGTAATGGTGTCAGTTTCTGTCAGTTACAGAAATGCTTTTTGTAATGCTAATTAAAACAACAAACCACAGTAAAATATGCTTGTCTCTAAAATATATTAGTTCTGAAGAATCTAACCATCAGCTAACTGTGGAGTTTTCCAACATCAGGCCATAACTTATGGCAGGTGCATTTAGGTGGGGTGTGACGCACTCCAGGCTGCTACACATCCGCCTTGGCTGCAGATGGTTTCCTGGGCATGGTGCTGAGCTCTGACAGCGCCGAGCGCCTTCAACATGAGGAGTTCGGCCAGCTGCCAAACTGCACTGAAATGTACGGCCTTTGGGTCAAAACTGGCCCCAGTTCAGCACCACAGGGGCATGGGCAGGGAGCATTTGGGTTCATCTGCATCAGTGCAGGGGGACATGCTTTCAGGCATGGACATAACCAACAAGCTGGTCAGGATTCCTGGAACTACTAATGAAACACTGGTTTGCAAAGACAGCACTGTTACTAGATTGGAGGTTTTTAGTTCTGTACAAAGGCTGTGTTGTGGTTGTTACCTCCCAGGGGCTCCCCCACCTGCCCAGGCCCAGGCCCCCCGTCACCCTGGGGCCACCAACCCCAGTGAGGCCGCAGCAGGGCCAGGCTCCAGGTCCCCACAGCCCGGCCTGTCCCCAGGAAAGTGCCCAGGGCTGCCCAGGTGGTGGGGCGGTGCGATGGGGCCTGACTGTCAGGGCCTGCCCTCAGCAACCATCGGCAGCCACCATGGCCCCCAGGGAGACCACAACCCCTGCAAGGCCCTGTCAGTGTTTGTAAGATGAGCTGCAGTTCTGGGTAATCTTTGCAAATTACAGACCTAAATTAAATATGCTTCTCAAAACCTATACTTTCTGAATTTCAGTTGCCGCACCCAATGATGTAATGATGGGCTAAAGAAATGGCCACCCCTTCAGCAAGGGATAATATCTTTGCTAATGTGGTGATAGAGATGTTTGGACAGAGATGCTGCTGTTCTCCTAAAGCAAACTATAGTCCTTGGTTTTATGACTGTGGACCTGACAACTCTGAACAAACACCAGGGGAGGATTATACTTGTGTGAAACATCTGACACTGTAAATGTGCTGTAGGACTCTTGCACATGCATATGCAGCAGTAACAAAAGACATAAATATCTAATGGGCAGTAGGCCAATAACTTTTGGTGACAGTTATGAATAATATTAACTCTTTCTTACTATTCTTATAGTGTCTTTCATTTCCATCTAATGCTTTATTCACAAGCCGTGTGTTATTCCCTTTTTGAATCTTGACTGGGAAATGTCAATGACAGTGCATTAAGATACACATGTACAGTGGCAATAGGAGTCAAATCTATGCAAATTTTCCTGCAGTCTTTAAAACAGAACCCAGGCTGGTGTTTCACTAGCTGGTGAAAATGAGGTACAGGGAAGTGAGGGCAGTACACTACAGCATTTCACCAGCACTCTACAATTTCTGTGTGCATTATGATAACATGATGGTTTCTGCAAGAGGGTTCATGTTAGTCCTAGTAATCTTGACAGCACTCCTTTATTTATCCCCCAGTTCCTCCTCAAACTTTAGCTGTGTTGTTTGGCTGCAAGCCTTCAACTGTTTTATAATGCTTCTACCCCTCTCTCCTGGAAGAGGATATGCGTTGATGTTGAAGTGTTTCCTGCATACACAGCATTTGTAAATAGCTTTGAGGACCTATGAAGTAAAAAAGGATATTTATACTACAGCTAGTTTAATTTGCTTCTTAAAAGGAAACCCATTGTCCTAATTGTGCAGTGCTGTACAAAAAAAAAAAAAAAAAAATAAAAAAAAATTGTAAAGAAAGACTGATGATTTAAGGGGAATTCAAACAATTGTGTTTTTAAGTAATTAGAAAATCTGTTCACATTAATTATTTGAATTTATGGTTAATGTCTCTATGCAGCTCTCTATTTTCTATTTATTTATTTATTTATTTATTTATATCTTAATTGCTGTAATTTACTATTTCTACCCCAGTAGCTGATATTTTCATTAAGCTCTTCAAAAATATATATACAGTGATGGATAATTCTAGAGTCAAGACATGAAACATCTCAAGTTTACCGTAAGTTTAGAGAGTAGTTAGAGACATATAGAGAGTTATAGTTTTAAATTATAACACTTTCGTTAAACTTCATCAGTGTTATGTCTTGTACTCCATAAAGCTACGTATGATAGACCAGCACTTTGCATTTCCTCTGTCCGGAACAGACAATTACTCTTCCCATCTACAAATTGGCAGAAAATTCTGTGTGATAGGTGGTGGGTGCATTACTAGATCAGCTGAAATTCTAGAACACACAATGAAGATAATGAATTGAACAGTGGCATCATTCATAAATCCTGTTTATATACATTTTGGGAAGGTAAATGGAGAAAAAATAATTTCTGATTTAAGGACAGAAATGTCCCCAGGACCAACTGGGTTCTGCATAAACTTTTCTGCAAGAATGAGACCTATAAGTACTTTAAAGATATATTTAGATAACATGGGTTATTTTAAATAAGAATTATATAACATCTCTGCCTGTATAGGTAGAGAATCGTACTCTAGGACTGAGCAAGTGCCTTCCATTCTCATGTGCAAAGTTAGCTAATAAATTTAGCTAATATGTTATTAAAACTATCATATATTTTAAGTCGTATTCAGGGCTGTTAAAGAAAGAGCCAAAAGTTAATAGTCAGTCATGAATACTGCCTAGAAGTAAAAAGAAATACATTAATTTCTCTGATGTATGTCTGAATATGTGCTATTGAAGGAATCAGAAATAATGAAAAAGTAAAGGGATTTCTCTATCTGCAGTATCCTGTTGCTGCAGCATGAGACAACGGAAAGAAACTCTTTTGCTATGAGACCAATTGACTCCAGAGGTACCAGAGGTACCTAAAGGAGGTCTTTGTGGACCTTCCTTTGCTGAGGGGCACATGCTAAAATCTGTGAGATTTATGCCTTTAGTTTTTATTAATATATGTAACTGGGCAGAAACAAAAGGTTTTTTGATACCTCTAAAAATGCACAGTTGATTGCAGATTCATGCACAATCTCATGGATTTAAAATCAGCTTAACAATTCTTCCTGTGCTCTTAGGCACAGAGCTTTAGCACCATTTTACTTCTTTTCTTCATGTCTCCAAAGCAAAGTAAAATGAGGGACCCCTATTCTGGAAGCATATGAAGGAAGTAATCCATTCATTACTAAAGGATTTCCCTTGTAGGAAATCCTTTCTCTCTCCCTGCTGTCAGCTTTTCTCTGTTTGGAAGATGGTGTTGCTGTTGGAAAAGAGCTGCTGTAGGGAAACAGAGAGCCCTGAAAGCCTGTGCATTGGCCAGGAAGAGTGAGAGTCAGCCTCAACCCAAAGACAAGGAAGCTCCCCTGCAGGCAGAGGGACTATTGCAGAAGGACATTATGTGCTACCTAAAGAAGGCCACAATTGCTCATAACGATATTGGAACAAATTAGTAACCTCCTGTGGCTGAGAAAAAAATCATACTCAAAACAGAAATGCTCTAATTTTGAGAACTGATACATTTACCGTTTGTCTTTCCCTGCTGTTTTATGTGCTTTAGCACTGTCTGATGCCAGTGAAATGAGAGCATGGGGCCAGGGAGGACAATCATCATTCTGCTTTATTTTAAGGTGTCCAGTGAATGCTTTACCCATGATGATCAATGAAGTACCTGCAACTTGGGTAAAAAGCACTAAAATAAAGGAGCGCAAGATATACAAGTTGACTCCTTTATTTATTTCATTAGTACATTGGGGAAGTTCTGTCAGCATTAAGAATTTACTTTGAAGATTGTGTAGAAGATGAACTCATGAAAAATAAAGGCTTTTTTACACAAACCAGTATAGTAAATGTAGATTGGATGCAACAAAGAAGCAACAGAAATTTCTTTCATTTTACTAAGAACTGTGGATACAGGTAGTGATGCTTACTATATTTACATTATAATAATATTAATTGTTAATAGCATAATGATAAATATTCATGTATTCTGTCTATTTATATAATACAGGTTAATGCAAATGGAATAATAGATGGGAAAGAAGAATGCCCATGCTCATTTGTATCCATGTAAAATGAGACAACAAACAAAACAACCTGTGGCAGCCATAGCTGGTCTCTGATGCTGATAATCAGCTGATGTGGGAACTGATGCAGAGGTGGAATCGGTCACAATCACAGATATTGTATTACAGTGAAAAAGGGGGAGAGAGTGGATCAGAAAAATGATTGTGCAAGTTGCAGTGTGAAGAAGTGGCACAAAGTCTCTGACTTCCAAAGATAATGTTCAATCTAGAAAATAAAAAGTTTCAGTTCTGTTGAGCACAAAGGGGGTGTTGCCTTATGAGCTGTTTCTACAGTTCTAACAGCTGAGACATGTCTTAAACATCCTAAGTGAAAAGCCAAAATAGGGAATTTATAAATAAACTCTAGTTGTTTTTAAGAGAATTTATGTTGTTTTTCTAAGTTATTTCCGACTTTCTAAGGAGAGCTTAACCTTGTGTTTTCTAGAGTATGCTGTATCGTTCTTCACCTGTGCACTTGTACAATAGAACTGAGGCCAGGCAAAGCTGCGGAATTAAGTTATATTGCCTATTTGGAGGGAAAAGATCCAAAATATGAGAGCATGTGTGCCGGCAGACCTTGTGGATCTCACACACTGACACGTGTGCAAATGCCTAGGGGCCACAGCACATTTCCTGCCAAGCCCAGGGAGCCTGGGTGCTGGTTTTGCTGGGTCCTGGAAAGGCGTCCCCTGTCAGGCTCAGTCCAAGGCTGCTCCTGTAAGACCCAGGTGGCAGCGAGACAGCTCTGTCCGGGCAGGCTCCTCGCCTATCACACCTGCACTGCAGCTGTTATTGCTGGACTCTATGCTGGCTGTAGATCCACCAAATTAAAAAAGGGACATTCTACCCCTGTTCCAAGGTGACTGAAGACTTCAACTACCAGAACTGTATGCCAATAAATACTATACAGTGAAAAAAAGTTTTGTTTTTTTTTTTTTTTTTTTTCTTCCTAGGAATTAAAAGCCCATATTACCACCACTAATTTAAAATAATATTACTTCAAACTCCATCCCTTGGAGACAGACTTCAGAGGCCACACATTTACAAATGGCTCTAAAGAGAAATATCCACATTTACTTTTCTTCTGAGGTCTACTCAGAAAACTTTATAGATTTGGATTATTATGAATCATTCATTGAAAAGACTGTATTTCATAGATGGCTCCATGCTTCATGGCCTTTTCACACAGAGATGCTACTAACTGGTTTGTTGGTTGCCAACTTTGATTTTCAACATTGGACAGAGCAGTTTTGGATAAGAAATAAGCAATTTTAACTACATTTGTTTCCTCTGCAGTTCTGTGGGAAAAAAAAAAAAAAAAAAAAAAAAGAAAAATAAAATAATAAAAAAAGATAGTATCTCTAGTTATTTTTAAAGGAAAAATACACAACTTCTGTGTCTAGAAAAGGCGACATGGTTCTTATTATCTTATGACCTGTAACATTGCCTTAAAGAATAATAAGCTCATCACTGTAATATATTGCGAACAGTCTGGTTGCTACTTAAATTCCCCAAGTTGCATTATACTCTTTCTGACTTTGGTTAGTCTTTGGGTCTATTACACTGGCAATGAAACAGTTACTTTCGCATTTCCTTTTGCAGCTTTGCATTACAATCTATGTGAAATCCAGATGTATTTGTTTTCTTCCAAAGAGTTACCTTGGGATACAAAATCATGGCTAATGAATATGAATGTCTTGGATCAGATCCCAGTCCAGCTCTCTGGAAAACCCAAATTCCATTACCTCAAAAAAATGAGCCTCAAATACATTAAAAACTTTATATGCCAAATAACCTTCACTATCGATCATACCAGAATCTATTGCTTCTGCTTGACAGGAGTTGTTGAGACAGTGGAATAGTAAATTGACTCTATACCTAGTCTTTAAACTCACTTTTTTTGTCTCTATATTTAAAAAATAGGAAAAATAGGCTCTCCTAGGATGAAGATTTTGTAAGTTAAATTTTATCCAATCATGCCCCAGAAAGCTTTTTTCCTATCGAAGTTCTAGTTTAGACTTCTGAAAACAGATACAATGGAAAACTTGACAATATTCTAGCTGTGTTAAGGTACTTCCAATAGAGTTTGTATTGAAATTAGTTTTAAAAATAAATAAATAAAACAAAAGCACAGGACACAAATCTAGTGGGAATTCACCTAATGCTTTGTGACTGAATTAAACAGGTGATAGCAATCTTACTTCCATCTTTTCTTTTCTTTTCTTTTCTTTTCTTTTCTTTTCTTTTCTTTTCTTTTCTTTTCTTTTCTTTTCTTTTCTTTTCTTTTCTTTTCTTTTCTTTTCTTTTCTTTTCTTTTCTTTTCTTTCTTTTTTCTTTTCTTTTCTTTTTTCCTTTTTCCTTTCCTTTCCTTTTTGCTCCTTTCCTTTCCTTTACGCTCCTTTCCTTTCCTTCTTTCCTTTCCTTTCCTTTACGCTCCTTTCCTTTCCTTTCCTTTCCTTTCCTTTCCTTTCCTTTCCTTTCCTTTCCTTTCCTTTCCTTTCATATCCTTTCCTTTCCTTTCCTTTCCTTTCCTTCCCTTCCCTTCCCTTCCCTTCACTTCCCTTCCCTTCCCTTCCCTTCCCTTCCCTTCCCTTCCCTCTCCGCTTCTTTTCCGCTCCTTCCCTTCCCTTCCCTTCCCTTCCCTTCCTTTTTCTCGTCCTTTTTTTTTTTTCCTTTTCTTTTCTTTTTCCCCACCAGCTTGGAGGATCTCCACTTGTCTCCTTTGTGAATTCAGTACTGAATTTTTGCTATTTCTATTTTGGTCGTGATTAACAACTCCATTGCTGGTGTTTCAGCACTAAAGACTCATTTCAAAGAAGAACTGCTAAAGAGTCAGCTGCTTGCAGTTAGCAGAGGCAAAACTTCAGAGCATAGTTAAACTCTAGCACATACTCAGCACACAGAGCTGACCTGCCCCTTTTATGATATTCTTGTATTTCAAAACTGTCTAGAGATCAGATTTTTCAAGTAATATTTTCCAGAGCAAAAGCAGCAAATCAGCTTAAAAGGTATACCAAGAATCTTCTTTAGCAGTTCTGGGATGTAAATGATCATCTTACTCCAAGGAAATTTAGAGAACCCAAGGACTATTCAACCTAAACTGAAAAAAAAATTAAAAAAAAATTAAAAAAGATTGGTTTATGTTGTGCAAACTAACAAACTTATTTATAAATCTTCTTCTCAGAATCAAATTACAAAGCCTGTTATATGGGGAACCCACTGTATCTAAATTAAATATTTTTTTCCAGTTCTGGCATTTTACAAATGAAAATAAAAGTACATGAATGACCCAAGAAAATAAGAGGTTACTGCATCTCACACAAATGGCAAAATTTAGTGAAACAGGTTTGATTTGACCAGGCAACTTACACAGAATTCTGAATTACTACACTTAGTTTTTCTGAGTCACAGAAGTGAAGTCAACCATAGAGACATCAGTTCCCAAGAAATCAGTTTGAGAGAAACAAAATTTTGAATTTATCTCTTCTATACCCTGAATTATTGGGAAAATAAAACTTGATCAGTGAGTAGGTGACTAATATGAGAGTGAAGGAAGAAAAATATGGTGGAATGGAGGCGAGAGTCTTCCCTGATCTGAATATTTTTGAAAGATTTGTTTCATTCCCTGGGAAGAAGTGCAATGATTTATTTATTTATTTATTTTTAAAGTTCTTTGATTATACTGAGTTTGAATTCAGCGTTTGTTATTTTAAAATGAGTTTACATTGTATGCAAACCTCTATCCTTCTCACTGGAATTATTCACAGAACAATGTTAACATTCAGGACAGAGAAGATTATCTGATAATGATAATTATCTGATAAGTATAAATAATAATAACATTTATTTCTGACCATGTCCTCCTACCCCCTTTACATTACTTCAATTAATTTGTCAAGATGCTTCTGGAGAGTAGAGAAAATTAATATAATGAATGAATATTATATATACTTTTGTGGATTGTACATTTTGTTGACTACTCTTGGACTAGGAACTGTGTTTTATGCTTTTGTCATGCAGAAAATGAATAACAAGGTTGAAACAGAGCACTGGAAGGATTTAACGAACTCTTTTTAGGCTTGTGATTAGTTACCTTTTCTTGTAACCAGTCAGTTGACCTAAATTAGACTCATTAATATGAAAGATTCTGGATTTATGCCCCATTCCTAGGAAAAATTTTTAATCATAAAATTCTAACTATGTATCTTGAAGCTTAGTTTAATTCTCAATGGCTCTTTGTGTATAGATTTTCCTAGAAGCAGCACATTGATTGTTCTCACAGCTAACTTTCATTAGAGAACTTTTTAACATTACAGCTTTTGGTTGTCCACTTAGTTTTACTTTCTTACCAGTCATTGGCATATTATATTAATTTTTATTCCTCTTCATTCAGTCTTTTTAGTGACATACATATACTTCATCTGGGATGAGCAGAATATATGGCACTAATGAAACATCATAGTCTGGAAATTATCTACAGTATATTTTTATGATTTATATGTTAAACTTTTACAAGACAAGTAGCTTATACTGCTGAAATAACTATGGAAAAAGCATGTGCAACTAGTTGGTGTTTGTAAGGTAAAGTCTAGAATAAAAAGCTCACAGTTTTCACTTGAAATACACCTCTAGGTTCTTGTTGGTACAGGCAAATTTCAGAGCTTTCATCGGTATAATTTATTTCAAGAACAATTTCTTAAAGGCAGGGGGATGTGAGAAGTAGCATGCCTTCATTGTGAGTTCTAAGAACTGAAAAGGGAAGATATGTGGTATGGGTTGCTGCACCTCCAGCTTTGAACCTTCTGCTCCTGTGTCAGCAAGCTATCACTCAGCTCACCAATGAACAAAAGAGTGCTCCAAGGCATGGATTTTATTAGTATATTTTTACAGGACATTCCTGATAACAGGAGAAATAAGGAAAAGTGTAAGTGAGAAAAATGAAGGAACTGTTGGGGCTGCAGACTGCATGGAGAAACACCTTCAGCTGCTGGCCCTTCTCTTGAAAAGTATCAGAAATTGAGCTGCATTTGGCAGACAAGATGGGGAAATGATAGAGCATAAACTGCTTTTATTTGTAGTGATTTTCTGCTTTTCTGCTTGGTCTCTAAATGCTGCTGCTCAGAATAATGTATCTCTGTTCAATTCCAGCATAGGAAAGCCCTGTGGAAACCAGATGGAAATTTGTTGAGATGACTTCTTTTTAATGGTTAGAAATCTGGGGGTGGGAGGGAGCTTGTCTGTAAATACACTCAGAAGTTTTCTTATTCTGTTTCTGAGTCCTATGCCGGTCCTTGCAAGAAACTCTGGAGCTTTGAGGTCCCTAACAGCTGGAGGAGAAACATGGCCTTTGTTATCTGGCAGATCTTTGGAAGTCTCTAGGATTTAAGAGACATAGACATACTGGAAAGAGAACAAGAAAGGGCCACAAAGATGACTGAAGGACTGGAACATCTCTCTTATGAGGCTGAGAGAGCTGGAGGAGAGGAGGCTCAGAGGGGATCTCATCAATGTATGTAAATACGTGAAAGGAGGGTGCAACAAAGATGGAACCAGGCTGTTTTCAGTGGTGCCCAGTGCCAGGACAAGAGGCAATGGGCACAAAGTGGAACATAGGAGGTTCTCTATGAACACTTTTTTTTTTTACTCTGTGGGTGACTGAGCATTGGCACAAGCTGTCCAGAGAGGTTGTGGAATTTCCCTCCTTGGAGATCTTCAAAAGCCATCTGGATGTAGTCCTGTGCAAGTGGCTCTAGGTGGCCCTGTTTCAGCAAGGGGCTGGACCAGGTGGCCTCCAGAGATCACTGCCAACCTCAGTCATTCTGTGATTATGTTATTATGTGATTCTATGATTTCAAAGCCATCGCCTCCAACTCTCTATGGGGGAGATATGTTTAGAACAGGCTTGTTGCCTGACACTTAGAAGTAGCCTAGCAGTAGCAGCAGTGGGAAAATACTTTTAGTTGAAGTTCCAAGATAACAAAAATGTGAATTTCATGAACTACAAAGAATAAACTGTAAAATTTAGTTTTAACCAAGAGTATTGATGCTAGAGAACCTGATAACAAAACTGTCTTTTTCACAGATGGAAATACTGCTTTAATGAGAGTTAATGTGGACTTTTCCTATTGCCTGCTCTTCGGCATGCAGTAACAGAGGAGATACAGGCAGTATGAAAGTAAGTTTGCTTTGGGTCAGGGTACTCTGAATTAAGGAGGTAGGTAGGGAAGACTGCTAGAAATCTAGCAGCTATTTCACCACATTTCACCAATGATATTTTGGAAGAAATTACCTATTTTTATTCATTATTATTCTGGTGAGTGAAAGTCCCCATTGTTTGTGAGGGTTGGAGGCTGGTGTTTGAGTCAGAGGGACTGTGCTCACTCCATTTTCTCAGAGACAAAGACTGTAGAAAATAAACAAGGAGAATGCAATACCTGGGGATTTTTTGAGTCTTCTGCTTTCTAACTATGCCCAAAGTGACAATTGTGTTATAAATTATGTCAAAAGCGAACTTGTTTGTGGAAGTTACAAGCCAGAAAGCAGAGAAGAGATGTTGAGATTCAGCCTCACTACGGATAGCCACCATCCTACTTGCAGAACTGTACACAAATAAACACATTAAATAAATACTACGAATATAAAGAAATAAATTTACTATTACTATAACTTGGGTCTGTCAACCAAACATGGTTCCTTCATGTTTGACTTAAGCAGACCCGCAGTGTCAGCAGGAGTCCTGTGTCCCATTATAGGGTTTTGGAGTGAAAAAAAGAGCCTTCTGAGTCTTTGAAGATAGAACAGCACTGTCTGCTTTTCAAATCTTTTTCCTATTGACTTTGTGGTGCGAGGTCACAATGAAAAGCAGAGTTTTTTGTGACAAACCTAGGAAGCACATGAGCCATTTTCAGGGAGTGAGAAATCTGGAATATCTGATGACCGTGCTTGTTGTTATCCTAGTCATCCAGGAAGAGCTTAAGAACAGGCACAGCTCTTGGAAAAATAAGCTACTTTTCATGTATGACATTCCAGTTTTACAGTTAATGAAGAATGGTTTTAATGCAGAATTAAAAACAATTACACATATAAACCAACTATGACATATTTCTATTTACGAACAAACCTGGAAAGGAATGAGGTGGGAAAACTTTCCTTTTAAACTATATTAGGAACAAAGGGTTGATATTCTGGAGCCTAAAATATGTGTGTGTGTGTGTGTTGAGAGAGGAGGATAATTACAGTAAATAATCTTTAGGGCTGAGCCAGTACTGGGGTGCTCATTGTATGAATTCACTTTGATTGTCTGGGGGACAGTTACAAATATTGGAAATAGGGATTCAAGGTTTTCCAACTATTTTCATGCTAAAGGCTTTGAGAACAGACATTCAGAAGCTTGGCGTGGATGAAAGAAAAGATGTTTCTTTCCATTTTGGAAGAAAAATCTTACAAGAACCCTTTCAGATCTTGCTATCCATGGCATTAAGTTGGCTTATAAGTGGCTTGGATTTTCATCAGGATTTCAGTGAAGGAGGTGAGACTATTGGATAGCTTAGGACCTATTTTAAAATATGTGGGGCCTAATGCTATGAGGTTTTGAAATCAGCAAGAGTGGAGAATGTTTGGAATCCACGAGTTATGCAACATCTCAAAAATTACTAAATGTACAGTGTTTTCTCTTTTATATTTTGTGTAAAGCATTAATTTTCACTGTAGTCCATTTCTAAGGAAACAGATCATGACATGGTCTAAGTTTATAGTCTTACATTCAAAAAAAGTATAAAAGGTATCTGGGTTTTGCTGGCTTTGTCTTTAACTGCTTACTGATTTCTGAATACTATGAATACACCAATGCATTTGTACTTCAAAAGCCTATAAAAAAAAGACAAAAAAAATGCTAAATTTTATGCTTTTTTTTTTTTTTATGCTAAGTTTTATGCTTTTAAGAAGTTGGTCTGAAGTTTCAGAATTTTTCAGAAAGCCAACCCTCCACCTCGTCAATCTTCATTAGCCTTTTTTTCTCCAATTTAAATTAATGTGATCACTGTTTGCATTCTTTCGTGTGTAAACAAAGCACTTCCAGGAAAAAAAATACACTATGAAGAGAGTTTTATTTACATGAGAAAGAGATCTAGATGACAGCCATGGCTTAGTGACTGGCAAAGTGCCCTTGACAGATTTGTCTCCTACCAAACCAAGCTGCACTGCTTTCCAGACAAAGAAAAGTATTTTCCTCCTCAAGTGATTTACTGTTTGTACAAATTAATGTCAAGGATAGATTTCAGTGCAGTGATGACAGATTTGGAACACACAGTGCAGTTTACGTGTCAAATAAAATTATGTGGATATTCTTCACTTTCACAGCAATCGTTCACAAAACACAGGAACATCAATAGATTTATAGCCTGCAGAGTGTGAAAATGTTTTGGTGAGCAGTGTCATACTAGGTCACCCATCCTTAATGATACTGTTTCATATTTATGCCACAAACAAAACCAGCTCAAGGCAAAATGAAATGTTACACTGATTGTTGCTGGCCTTCCATGTCGAAGGACAAAGAGAAGCCATCAGACCCTGTGGCTGGCTTCATTTACAAAGTAGTCAATGTAGATTAAAGATTGTTAAATATCTCCCAACAGCATGGGCCATGTGATTAAAAGCCCTGGTGTTCCTGCAGTGAAGACAATTTGTCATCCTGAGTTTGGTGGTTTGCTGCTAAAAAAAAAAAAAAAAAGAGAGAGAGAGAGAAAAGGAAAAGAAAAATGCCTCTGTGATAATTTAAATTTGGAGGGCATCTGTGATGTTCTGTTTCATGATATACCTAATAAAAGGAACAAGAGCTTGGTAAAAATGTGACATGGTACAATGACATTTTAGCTAATTTATTCCATAGCCTCTGAATGAATGTATACACTGGGAAGTGTATACAGCACTTCCCAGCATTAGTTGGGTTTCACTGCTGAGGTTTTCTCCTCCTGCCAATCTTCACATGCTTCCCCTTTCCACACCCCAGTCGTGCCTCCGGCTCTGGAGCAGTCACCTGGCCATGCTTTTCACGTTGGCAGCCTCAGCCCAGTGGGGTTAGTAGCACCTTGGTAAGGAACCAGTGGTGCAGGGCTTACCTTCAGAGGGGCTTTTTCTTTGTTCTAAAGGCATCTCCACCTTCTGTAAGTAAGGAAATACAAACCCTAAGATTTTATAGTCTAACTTAATGATAAGAATGCACCGTTAAGTTACAAAATAATATCTACAGTTTCAGGCATATTGCAATGTGAGAAACTACCCTAAATTGAGTGATCTGGAGGAACTGGAGAGATTCTTGAAGAAATTAGGTCTCCTTTCCTTTCCTTTCCTTTCCTTTCCTTTTTTCCTTTCCTTTCCTTTCCTTTCCTTTTTCCTTTCCTTTCCTTTTCCTTTCCTTTTCCTTTCCTTTCCTTTTCCTTTCCCTTCCTTCCCTTCCCTTTCCCTTTCCCTTCCCTTCCCTTCCCTTCTCTTCCCTTCCTTTCCCTTCCCTTCCCTTCCCTTCCCTTCCCTTCCTGTTCCTTTCCTTTCCTTTCCTTTCCTTTCCTTTCCTTTCCTTTCCTTTCCTTTCCTTTCCTTTCCTTTCCTTTCCTTTCCTTTCCTTTCCTTTCCTTTCCTTTCCTTTCCTTTCCTTTCCTTTCCTTTCCTTTCCTTTCCTTCCTTTCCTTCCTTCCTTTCCTTCCTTTCCTTCCTTTCCTTTCCTTTCCGGACTTGGTCTTTTGTTACCATTCATGGTGTTCCACAGCAGGGCAATATGAGCATCCTTGGACTATGCTTACATTTATTTGTTCTTAGAACACTACTAAATAATACATCAACCAGCAATTAATTATTTAAAAAATGCGAAATCATTATATTATTCATTAAGCTTGAGATGGACTTTTTCCTCTTTTTCATTCTTGGAAAGCTCAGAGGCAGAATTCCTGGATGACAGGGGACCACAGTCCTCCAGTCTTGCATTTGCTAACCAGGGAGCTTATTTTCCTAAGAGAAGAGAAAGCATGTGAAACCATGGCTGGTTCTTGCTGCTTGTTGTGAAGACTCATGGGCAGACTGAGAATACGAATAAAACAAGATGAGTATGGTATACAGAAGTACATGAGACGTAAGATTACAGTATACATGAAGTATTGTTAGATGTTGTTAATACATTGAAGCTGACACTCCAGTGTGCACTTGTGAGCACTTCTTGCTTCCCTAACATGTCAGCATCTTCTGCAAACTATTAGTAGGACAGTTTGTCTGGAGCTTGAGGTTCAGAGCCATCACTGCCTAAGAGCTGCATGGCATTATTTTGTTGAAATCAAAGCCACCTTGCCACATGCCTAGCTTCAACAATATCAGAGAGGTGTTTTTCCACATATTCTTGGAATTGCAAATAACAGACCTAGTGACACCATTTTCAAAGTCCCATTTTTGAGACTAATATAATATTCAAAGTGTGCCTTTGATTTCCAAATTATAACCACTTTATGAAAACTTAGAAATATTAATGAAGATCAGTTTTTACTATTATTAATCAAGAGGTGTCAGGAGGTATGACAATATAGTTCTTATCAAGACAGTTCATTATCCTTCTTTACTCATCTCAAATTTTAAAATGTCATTGAATCCTACACCCTAATTTGTAGATGGAGGGGTTGTAAAGCAAGCATGCTATGTTGTTACCTCATAAAACCATTTTATCTGCATGATACTGCTCTTAGATCACTGCTAGACTTCCATATAATCACAGAATCATTAAGGTTGGAAAAGACCTTCAAGATCAACTGGTCCAACCATCCCCTACTAGCAACGTCACCCACTAAACCATGTCCCTAAGTACCACATCCAACCTCTCCTTAAACACACCCGGGGACGGTGACTCCACCACCTCCCTGGGCAACCCATTCCAATGCATGACTGCTCTTTCTGAGAAGAAATGTCTCCTAATTTCCAACCTAAACCTTCCCTGGTTTCCCTTGTCCTGGTTTCAGTTAGGACAGAGTTAATTTTCCTCCTAGTAGCTGGCAGGGTGCTATGTTTTGGATTAGAATGAGAAGAGCGCTGATAACATGCTGATGTTTTAATTGTTGTAGAGCAGTGCTTACACCAAGCCAAGGACTTTTCAGCCTCTCTCTGTCCTGCTAGCGAGCAGGCTAGGGATGCAGCAGCAGCTGGGAGGGGACAGACCCAGGACAGCTGACCCAAACTGGCCAAAGGGGTATTCCATACCATCTGACGTCATGCTGAACAATATATAGGGGTGGCTAGCCGGGGTGGAGGGGGGGGGCCGGCTGCTCGGGGATAGGCTGGGCATCGGTCAACGGGTGGTGAGCAATTGCATTGTGCATCACTTATTTCGTACACATTATTACTATTAATACTATTATTATTATTATTATTGTTGTTATTCTTTTCCCTGTCTTAATAAACTGTCTTTATCTCAACTCACAGGCTTCACTTTCCCGTTTCTCTCCCCCATCCTGGAGAGGGAGGGGGGAGGGTGAGCGAACGGCTGTGTGGTGTTTGACTGCCAGCCAGGCTAAACCACAACAGGTGCAACTTGAGGCCATTCCCTCTAGTCTTATCACTAGTTATCTGTGAGAAGAGCCCTACCCCCAGCTCCCCACACCTTCCTTTCAGGTAGTTGTAGAGAGCAGTAAGGTGTCCCCTGAGCCTCCTCTTCTCCAGACTAAACAACCCCAGTTCCCTCAGCTACTCCTCATAGGACTTGTGTTCCAGGCCCTTCACCAGCTTCGTAGCCCTCCTCTGGACACACTCCAGAGCCTCGATGTCCTTCTTGTAGTGGGGGGCCCAAAGCTGAACACAGTACTTGAGGTGCGGCCTCACCAGAGCAGAATACAAGGGGATGATCACCTCCCTGCTCCTGCTGGCTACACTATTCCTGATACAAGCCAGGATGCCGTTGACCTTCTTGGCCACCTGGGCACACTGCTGGCTCATGTTCAGCTGAGCATCGACCAACACCCCCAGATCCCTTTCATCTGCACAGCTTTTCAGCCACTCTGCCCCAAACCTGCAGTGTTGCATGGGGTTGTTGTGACCAAAGTGCAGGACCCAGCATTGAGCCATGTTGAACCTCATCCCATTGGCCTCTACCTATCGACCTATCCCGTCCAGGTCCCTCTACAGGGCCTTTCTACCCTCTGGCAGATCGACACTTCCCCCTAGCTTGGTGTCATCTGCAAACTTACTGAGGGTGCACTCAATCCCCTCATTCAAATCAATAAGGATATTAAAGAGGATGGGCCCCAACATCAATCCCTGAGGAACACCACTCATGACCGGTCGCCAGCTAGATTTCACTCCAGTCACCACTACTCTCTGGGCCCAGACATCCAGCCCATTTTTAACCTGGCAAAGAGTGTACCTGTTCAAGCCATGGGCTACCAACTTCTCCAGGAGAATACTGTGGGAGACTGTGTCAAAGGCTTTGCTGAAGTCTAGGTAGACTACGTCAACAGTCTTTCCCTCTTCCAAAATGATGATTACAACAAATATGAAGAAGACCAGATGAAAGAGCAAACCATTATAAAAAGTGAGTTTTTATTTTAAAAGCAAGTCTTACTCACCAGTGAAAAAATCTTTTTTTCGGGGTATGTGCATAGAAAGAAAGCAGCGGTGGAAGGGCCAAGAATCATATGAAAGGAGCTTCATGCACGAATGATTTATTTCTACCTCTAAAATGGTTTTATTTTAAAGGAAGCATACTTCGTCTTATGCATTATCTGGTAAGTCAGCATGTACCTACAATCAAATATTTGTGTAGATAACTTTTATGAGCAGGCAGGCACACGCAAACAGGCTAGTCTTCTGCTATGCTAGATTTTTCAGACACGATAGTCCTTGGAGATCCTAAGCCCTACCATACACGTAGGACTGAAATAGAACAACTAACACAAGCAGGACTGAAAACGCATACCATTTGTTTGAAATATCACACGTAGGCCACATGTTCCTCCAAGGTAAACTGACTCCAGAAAAGATACAGCAGTTATAGTAGCTACAGATTAGTATGCTATGTAGAAAGGAATGCATCTGATGGTCTCACTGTCTTGCTCCATTTTGAGACCTCTAAGAGTGTATATGTCATATGGACTAGAGATTTCTCTGGTAGCCTAGGGGGATTTGTTATTTCTTAGTTTTGTTTATTTTGGAGGGGGAGGAGAATGAGTAGGACTATAAATTGGTCCCTTCCCACCCACTTAATTTTGTTTGTTTGTGGCCCCATCTGGACCTCATTAGTTGCAGAGCACCAGGGCTGCAATCAGCAAAGCAAGGGACACGGCAGAGCTCCTTACTGCTCAGCATCAGAAGAAACACTGTCAGGGGAAATTAGGTCAGAAAATAATTTCCTAAACCTGTATTCTGTAAGAGACTGGAAGCAAGCATGTGTTTCAAAACAGAGCTCTGTTAGCTCCGCTATGATGAGTTTCCTTTTTTTTTTTTCCTCTTTTTTTTGTTAAAATATTGTTGAATTTGTTGTATTTTAAACCCTATAATGATATCAGGACCATATTACAACAATGCTTTTTAACTGGGTTTGAAATGCCTTGTTATTTTCTACAGTCATAAAATGATCTAATCAGATGTCATTGGTGTCTTCAGCCATATGTGTATTGTATACTTGGGTTTGTAATCAGATGCATTAGCCAACAGTACAAAAATCTCATGCAACTTAAGTATTTGAGTAGAATACTAAAACCAAAACAAAACAAACCCAAAATAATATAAACATTTATTTATAGTGTTTCATCTAACTCTATGGTAAACCATAATATTATACTTACTTGAACCTAATCAACTAAACTGCATGTTAAAAGCCTGGGGTCAGGTTATTAAGGAAAAATTTTGTAGAACAAATTCCACATAGTCACTGTAAATTACATCTGCATGAAAATCAGTGTCAGCTGTTGTATAATATCAGATCTTTAAAGTATGCCTGCAGTCCTTTAAAGACACATTTGGGCAAGAGCCATTCCTGTTGCTGAAATCAATGAATCATAGAGTTGGTTGGAAGGAGCACTTGGAGGAACACACGACCTCAAATCTAGCACCAGCAACACATGAAGCCAGCTTTGTGTAATTAAACCTTGAAAATCAATAGAGATTCTCTAACCTCTTCTGATACTGCACATTTTATTATAGGAATGAAATTTTTTATCCTAATCCTTGACTTGGACCTCCTATGCCTCCTAAATCCCTCTTGCAGACAGGGCTCAGAAGCAAAACCTGAAGCAGAAACCAAGTCTTCTGATTTTCAGGGTACTGGGACTAAGCTGGTATTGCATGGCAGGTACATGCTTTATATTGTTACATTTATTTGTGAGGTATAGTGTGTTTTCCTTGATTTACTAAAGCATTATAAGTGCAATTATTAGAATCATCATCAGAATGCAAAAGTTTTCTGTTTCATCCTCAAGGAGCTTAAAATATTTGGTTATAAATCTGACATAAGCCTCCAACTAAGGTGAGCTCTTCAGGTGAACATAATCAGAATTTAAACCTGATTAACATTCTGTAATGATGACAAAATTTATTTCTTCATGTTTTTGCTGATTTTTATGATAAACACTGAAGATTTTGAAAACCTGTGCAATGAATGAAATGACATTCTCATTATTGTAATAAATCCTTGAAATGTAATTTAGGGAACTATTACTCAAATGACAAAATTTTTTATCAGAGCAGTGCTTAGCAACCATGACAAAATTAGGTAAACATATTTTTAGAAAAATATTGGGGGTAAATTTTACAAACTGGAAATTTTCATGCTAGGCTGACATTGCTAAAGCTGTAGGAGGAATAAAAAAAAAAACAAATTACTACCTTTTCAACAAAGCAACTATATTCTTCTTTGGGCTTTTAGGTGTAAAAATGTTCGTTAAAAATATATTTATTCCATCTGAAATGCTGTCTGTTCATTTACTTGTGCTTCCAGATGGTTATCATCACTTTATGGGAAAACAATGGCAGTTGTCATGTCAGTAGTGGAATACCCATAACTGTGATGGATATTCTGTCCATAAAATCTCTCAGTTTTAAGCGTTACATCAAATAGCTGCAGGACAGAAACAGACTGAACTAGCATGTTATTGTTAATATACCCACTTCCAACGGTCAGAAAGACCTGACCTGAACATTGTTAAAATGGAATGGAAAACTGAAGTGCATTAATATCTATTTATGGCAGTGGAAAAGACTGAAAGTAGGACAAGGTCATTTTGTCCATAAAAAGAGAAGTGTGAGGAAATGCATCTCAAGTGCAAGACAGAAGACTCTGAACAGCTTGTGGAGCTGGCATCTGCTACCTGCCAAGCTGGGATGCATTAGTCCTTTAGACTCCGATCCTTGTGCCTAGTTTTCTGTCCTGCACGTATATCTGTCAAATGAAGTGTTATTTTGGGCTATTAAAGAAGGTAGTTCTGTGTATCTGTGTGATGTTTTTAAACTTTTTGTTTGTTTGTTTGGATTCACTGGCACTTTTTTTTTTTTTTTTAATAATAATCCAACACATTTTTACAAGTAAGTTTTTCAGCTTTCTCTGAGAACACGAGTACTACTGGAAAATGGTTGTGAGCTAAAGCTGAAGGGATATGGTAGGTAGTGACAAGCACAAATCCATGTTTTTCTAGCGTTCATAAATTGAGCACTGTGACACTAATAAAAAATTTAATTAACTCACAATTCTGTTACTCAGGTCATGCAGGCCCATAACAATCACTTACTAGATGATTTCTAATCAGTAATTTCATGATAAAAGCTTGAGAGTCATATGAAAAGAGTAAGGTATCTACTTTGCTGATACCAAAACACTCCATGATGCACTGATGGCTCACAAGGTTTGTAAATCAAAAAAATGTGAATGTTTCTCCACAATACTGTTTTTTAAAGGAGAGGCCAAATCTTTTGTTAGGTTGAGGTTTTAATCCCATTCAGTCTTTGGGTGTTTGAGGATAACTCTTTGATAAAATATGGGAAGAATGGTGATAATAATGGTGATATGGGAAGAATTATGGTGATAATTCATTTCTCCGTGTGAAAGTGTATTGATTAACACCTGTGAATATTTTCTTTTGATTACTTGGAAGCATTGTATTTCATTCAGTTTGTTTCTGCAGTGTTCCTTTCCTTAGTCTCAAAACTTGCTCATTTAAACCTGCTTTTAAAGAAAGCTATTGTAATGGATGGTTTGTCTTGGCTCACTCTCGTTTGCAAATGGCATTCAGTTCTTATATTAATTTCTCATGCTTGTCTTATTTAGCTGTCTGTACTTGGGTATGGGAACACTGCTTTACAAAACCCCACAAAGCAGCAGAAATAATGAGTCATTAACAGAAACTGACAATTGTGTGTATTTTAGAAAAAATGACAGTGTGGATCTCGTGCTTGAAGGGACAAGTTCATGCATGGTCCCTGTCCACTGACAGCAGAACATCTGAGGGAAAAAGCAAGCATCGTTGTTCAGTAAAAGGGGTGCTGTAGAAAGGAAGGGAGGGATGGCCCTGCAGATGCACACTGAGAATGGGGAGCTTGACACAGGGTAGCAGGGAGGAAAGAAAGGGGAGGAGCACAATGTTGAAATCGTATAGCAGTTTGTCTAATTAAAACCAGATGTGCATAGTGATCAAGATATTCTTAACTTTTGTTTTCCTTTTCCTTTTTTTTTTTTTGTTGTTTTGTTTCCATAGTGTAAGCCAAGAAAAATGGAGTATCTTCAGAGTCTGACATCCAAACTGCATGTATAATATAATCAGTGGATGATGGGATTCATATCTAAAAGGTCACTTTCATTTTATTTGAATATGCCATGGTTTTGATGCAGCAGCACAGACCCTTCTACCCTAAAGTATTATTTAACCTCTTATCTTTCCAGGGCTTTAATCTGTACAGTCTCACTCTTTTGAAATGGGTCCATGTCTGGAACCTGTTTCTGCTTTTAGGAAAGTCTTCCATGCATTAACCTTTGCATTATGAGCACAGACCTCCTAGTTAATAAATGGAGCCATGTGCTGTGGCAAAGGTAGCATCAAGAGCCCTGATTTCACTGAGAGCTTGCAGCAGCCACACACTGCCTGGATGCGAAAGAAAAGAGGCAAGACAACGTGAGGCCTTCTGGTTCATTTTAGTTTGGGAACTCTGATCTGTATTGGATTTATGTGGCCAGGTTTTGGTAGCGGGGGGCCACGGGGTGGCCTCTGTGAAGAGTCCAGCAGCTGCCCCATGTCAGAGCCAGCTCCAGCTGGCTCCAAAAGGGACCTGCCACTGGCCAGAGCCAGGGCAAGGAGTGATGCTGGTTGGGCCTCTAGGAGAACAGATTTAGGAAAGGGGAAAAAAAAAAAAAAAAAAAGAAAAAAACAGCAGTTTGTTGTTGTTGTATAACAGCAGCTGGGAGAGGGGAGTGAGAAAATGTGAGAGAACCAGCCCTGCAGACCCCCAGTCAGTGCAGCAGGAGGTGCTCCAGGCAGGCAGCAGCAGTTCCCCTGCGGCCTGTGGAGGGGCCCCTGGTGGAGCAGGCTGTCCCCCTCCAGCCCGTGGGTCCCACATGGAGCAGATCTCCACGCTGCAGCCCCTGGAGGAGCCCCCGGTGGAGCAGGTGGACGTGGCCTGGAGGAGGCTGCGGGCCATGGAGAGCCCCTGCAGGAGCAGGCCCCGGGCCGGAGCTGCAGCCCGTGGAGAGGAGCCCACGCAGGAGCAGGGGGTCTGGGGGGAGCTGCCGCCCGTGGGGGACCCGTGCTGGAGCAGTTTGCTCCTGGGGGATGGATGGACCCCATGGTACGGAGCCATGTGGGAGCAGTTCTTGAAGAGCTGCTGCCTGTGGGCAGCCCCTGCAGGCTCAGTTCGGGAAGGATGGCATCCGGTGGGAGGGACCCCACGGGGAGCCCGGGCAGGGAGTGACCGTGAAGGAGCGGCAGAGGCAGTGTTAGGGACTGACTGCAGCCCCTATTCCCCATCCCCCTGCACTGCTCAGGGGAAGGACATAGAACAGAGTGGATTGGGGGAAGGTATTTTTAGTTTGCTATTAGTTTCTCACTGTTTTAGTCTGTTGGTAATAGGCAATAAATTAAATTACTGTTTATGTTGAATCTGTTTTGCCTGTGACGATAATTATTGAGTATATCCCTGTCTTTATCTCAAACATTGAGCTCTCTTAATCATATTTCTCCCCCTTTCCCATTGAGGAGGGGGAGTGAGAGAGCAGTTGCAGTGAAGTTCAGCTGCCCAGTGGGGTAAAACCACCACAGAAGCACACTGCTTTTTGGACATACCATTAAATGTTGTCTAGCTTCTCTCTGATCCAGCACTACACTGGTTATAAACAAAATAAATCTGATCCTAAGCACTCTTTTAGCAGAGTGCTGTGACAGTGTTGAGGCACTCCTGAGCTTTTTTTTTTTTATTTTCCCCTGAGTGCTTTAGTCAGTTCTATCCATGGTGGATGTGCCTGCACCTCGTTAAGGTCAGTACCTAGTGGTGGGGCATTGACCTCAGGTGGAGGGGAGCTGCAGCGGCATTGCTTGTCTCATTCCTGGGTGAGTAGGACAGGACATTTTGTGTGTAGGGAGAAGGGGCTGATGGTGCTGGGCTCTGGCTGTGGGTGGGCAGTGCCTGAAGGTGTCAGCTTAGTGTGGCTGCATTAGCTAGAAAGCCACCACCAGCTCCTCAGTGTCTTCCACCTTTCTCTACTTTAGTGACAGGTTCTTCTGTTCTCATGGGAGTATGCGCCATCAGCAGTCATGATCCTTCTGCCATGAGAAGCTGCTTAATAAATTGAATAGGTGTATATGCACCTGGTTAAAGAGAGAACGAAAGTCCTTCAGGGAAAGGTTTATTCAAGGGCTCCCTTAGAATAGTACTACATCTCCCAAGAGAAGACATAGATAACTAGAGAACCCATTCAGACCATGCTGAATGCCTGTAGGCTTGCCTTCAATTTTTCACTTATGACTTAACAAGGCGAAATTTTTCAATTTGTAAGACCACTTTTTGTTTTAGCTCATCTTAATTAGGTTTTTAATTGAGCGTAGGGTTTAAAATACCTATTGTGGAAAATATGATTAATGCTAAGTGCTACACAGGAAAAAAAACAAAGCAAAACCTCAGTAAACAGCATTAGTAAAAGATGTACTTGCATAGTTGTCTTCCAGCTGGGCAGAATTAGACAATTTTATTTGCAAGTAATACTTAGAAGTTGAAAAGTTCAACCTGGTTGTAGATTTTCCTTCAGGGATACTTGTGATAGTTCCAGTGCTGCTTTCTTGTTGTTATAACAGACCTCAAATTGCTAAAGAAAGCAAAGTTTATTTCAGAAAGTTAATTTTACTGTATGAATTTCCTTACAGTTTTGTTAATAGTAGCTTAGAAATTATTTTGAACTTTTGGCTATTTTTGATTATTTTCTTGCAGAACCATTAACTTAGTTTTAATGCTAGTTGTGACAGCTACCTTGAGCACAGCCACAAAGCTTTGCAAAGATCTGCTGTCAGTAGTAATATCTGACCAACCTGCAAAAACAAGCACATGTGCGAGTGGCTCTTACAACAGCAGAAATGTATTAGCATGATAAGAGGTCAAGCTCTAGTGGACTGCTCATACCCCTGAAAAATTCAGGGAGGGACATCAACATTTCAAGCTATGCATACAAGAAGTATCAAGTGCTTCACAAGCTTTTAATCTGTGTGAAGGACTGAGCCGTGAGCCACCTTTCCCGTGTGTCATCGCTGTGCCACATGGAGCGCGCACCAAGGAAGGGGATTCTGTCACTCCAGTGAGTCACCGGCCTGTACATATCAGCCCATATGTCTACAGTTATTTAAATTAAAAAAAAAAAAAAAAAGGCATCTTGGAGTATTAGATGTGAGGTTTTTTTTTTTCACATGCATATTTGGAAAACCATAGGCATGTTATGACTATAATCTTAATGCAGGCTAATGGAAAAATTTCCATGCACATGGGCTTTTACAATAATATGATTTGCAATGGAAATGTTACTATAGCAACATAAGTTTGCAGCCAACTGGTAATTTTCTAATTCATCTTTATGGATTATTACATAGCATGATGGATGAAATGTCATTACTAGTAAATATTTATCCAGAAAGAAAATAGAAAATGGTAGGCTTCTGTATGTGTACCACCAATGTTATATGGCAGTATCCTCAATGCACATAGATGTTAACATACTGGGGGTGGGGGAGTGGGGCAGAACTTTATGAACCCAGGGTCAACAATGTCAGCGCTTAATTCCTATTTTTCAAATGTAGCATATGCAGCTGGGGCTTGATGCCCATGTGGATTTAGGCTCTAAAACAAATATCACAAAGGAAACCTTTTTGATTCACCATAGAACCAAAGACCTCTAGTAAAATACTTAGGCACTCTCTGTGGCACAATAGGAAAATGGATAATGATGTAAAAGAATGCAAAAAAAAAAAAAAATCAGCAGGTAAAACACTTAGAAAAGTATTGATGACCCACTTATCCTTCTCTGGCGTTTTGGTAGGATGACACCAGCTGGCAGCTAAGCTCCTAGCAGTTGCTTGCTCACCCCCACTCCCCAGCAGGATGCGGGAGCAAGTTGGAAGGGCAAAAGCAGAAGAAACTAATGGGTCAAGATAAAGGGAGTTTAATAAGTAAAGGGAGAAAGAAGAAAGGGAGAAAGAAAAGGAAAGAAGGGAAGAAAGAAAAAGAGAGAGAGAGAGAAAGAACCCACAACTGATTCAGCAACAGTCACCCACTCGTACCAGCTGAGCAACAGCTGTCTTGGAAGATCTCTTGCCTGCTTCTCCCTGTTTTATTGCTGAGCATGATGTTATATGGTATGGAATATCCCTTTGGTGAATTTGGGTCAACTGTCTTGGCTGTGTCCCCTCCCAGCCTTTTATTCACCCCTAGTCCATTACTTGCTGGGGGGACAGATAGGAAATGGATAAGCCCTTTGCACTGTGCAAGTATTGCTCAGTAATAGCTAAAATGCTGGTGTAAAAGAACGAAAGATTCATAAGGCCAAAGATGTGAAGGAAGCAGAAGCATAACCCCTTTGACTAGTGGCTGAAACTTTAATCCTGAAAGAATGAGGTGTTGGTGTCCAGTAGCTGCTGCAACTGTATGTAAAGGTAGGATGATCATGGCTGCATTGTTTGTACGGACCCTGACTGTGTTCATGCTGTCTACCCACAAGCTGGTACCTCCTGCATTGTAGGGTAGTGAGGCAAAGAGTCCTTGCCTAAAAATCATGAAGGGTTTAGTACCCTACAGAGGATGAGTATAGCTGAACAGAATGGTACAAAGTAATGCAGGGAAAACCATGGGAATACCAACCCACCACATAACCTCACATAAGAGGCAAGCTGCGTGGGAGAAAGAAGATACTTTAACTAGATTTGCATCTAGATCCAAAGACAGCTCAAGCAAGTAAGAAGATGAAGCAAGGAAGTCATTGTGGGTGTTAAGTAGTATGTTTAGTTTGTTTCTTGAATTACCTAAAGTGAAAGTGAGTAGATGTGGAAACCTCGTGAAGCCTGCAGGTCTGTTTTCTGCAATAACTGAAAGTGAATAGGTGAATCATAAAACCCAAGGTGTCCCTAACAGCAGACCTCTGGAAAAGACTTACTTAAACTACTGGTAGTTAAGCCAGGAAGTTGTACTTACGTGAGGAAGTGACAGGGAGAGTCTGTTTTCCATGAAATATGTGAGATTGGACAAGCAGTAGCCATGGTGTTGTAGAAGTGACTTCTTCACAGAAGGATATAAACAAGGCAACTTTGGAGGGTGAAAGCATGGCTTTTGTTTAGCTAACATGTATATTCAGAAAACAGTTAAACTTTAAGCCCACGAGACTTCTTTTGGTGTCAAACAGAAGCGGTAATTTTCCAATTTTGTAGAGCATCCACCAATTATTCCAAGTTTAACCTGAGCTAAGCAGAGAGCTTGAGAGACTGCATATGAACCAGTGCTGCAGCTTGCCCAGATGGAGGGAGCAGTTTCAGGTATCCCACGCCCCCTGCGACGCACCCCAAACAGTTGCTGGGTGGGCATCAGCAACAGCTGCTTGATGGTCTCTGCAGCCCTTTAAAATACAATGAAGTACTTCTGAATTTAACCCATTACTGTGAGCTACTTTTAGCTTCATAGAAAGATCTGATATGCAAGCAAATTTTAATTGCTGTATCTTTGTTTATGAGAAACATCTGTGTTTATCACTTGGAAGCAAACTGCTTTCAGCTGCAGACCACAGCAAAACTTTATGGATTTTCCAAAGAGAAGGGAAAGACTAATTAGTTAGCTATCCCTGGATATGTAGCATCACTATAAACTAGAGTATCATCTATATAGGATATCATCTACTGGGGAGGTCTTTGATTTTATTTATTTATTTATTTTTTAGTATTGGTATATTGGTATATGACATATGATGAGAAGGAATGTTTAATCTCACTTAACTTTCACTGTAAGGAAGTACAGCACCCAGCCTCCACTGTGGTCAGTGGTGAGAGAAATACTTCTTCGCATTGTGAATCATCCCCTCTGTGTTGGATGCAAATCCTCAGAGAGAAGAGCTCTCTGGATTCTGGAGCTCAGTTGTAGCATAGTTAAGAAGGCAAACATTAGTTGAAGCCCACCGTAAAAGCACAGATGTAATTTGGTTCTTCTTAATGTGTCTTCCATAGGACTAATCTCTTTTCCTGACTTACATGTATCCATCTGTTTGTGTTTATCTCAGGAAAAGGGACCAACGAAGAATGTAATTTATTTCACATTGAGGGTTCTGAATAGAGTGGTACTAAGACATTAACATAAATGAAAAAAACAACTTCTCTTTTGATTTTCTGATTCATAAATATATACTACTGAAATTTCTAAGCTTCTGTGAAGTGAAATGTTGTATTGTATTGCACTGCATTTTCCTTAGCACTATCGAGTGATTTTGTAAATATCATCTTTACATAGTTTTAGTTTAGAATTAAAATTAAAAGCTGTTTTACAGTAGAAATAAGTCTGATTTTTCAGTCATATATTATATATATATAAAGTTTTAGAAATACTTTCCCCCAAAATTTCATCAAGACATTTTGTAGGCACATATGATCCTAAGTCTAGGCTTGAAAAGTAGCACTTTTTTAATATACATGAGATAGTGTTCTCTACCACAAAACAGAGAAGTGAACAAAGCACATACCGTCATTCTTGTATAAACATAATCAATGGAGAGCAGTAGTAATGATCCACAGATCTCTGGGATGTACTAGCAATCAAGTTTCAAATTCTACAAATGCATATTCTGCTCCCTAATTTGAGCAAAACCATGAATAACTTCATGGCTATTAACCATCTGAACTAGGCATGTTAAGTTGATGTAAACTAAAATAACACCTTCAATTTACTCTATAAATGTTATGCTAATATGCAAAAAACAGAAAGACCTGTGATTTTCTCTGTCTCAACTACTCATGAATATGAGCAAAGTTCCCCAAATCATGGGATTTCTTTAAATACAATAAATCTCTAAAGATAGTACATTCTGTGTTCTTTTTCCCAGCCTTACAGTTTTTGAGCACTACAAGCTGTATATTCAGACTTATTTGCAGTCAGGAGAAGTAGAAATAAATTGCTATTTTTTTTAAGAACATTGAGATACATAATTGCATCACTTTAAGGAACTGTGTCTTTTTAGCAGGACTTTCAGGAGACACTTAAGGCCTGATTTCAGTTAATGCTGAGTTTAAAAGCATAATGGATTGGTTAATATAGATAAATTGCAGCTGATTTTTTAAACTTTTGGATGCTAGTTAACTTTGAAGACTGTGAATTCTGCAGAACTGGAATTTAATGATGGTTGGTGTTGTACATTAAGATATATACTCCTATTCCTAACCCATTATCTTTTAAATTGACCTTAACTATGTTTGATTTAAGTACGTTTGTTAAGGTGTGTTTTGAAACAAGGCCTAAATGACAACATCAGCATTTATTGGACTGTACAGGGGTTATAAATGATTGATTGTACTGCTTTAATCAACACCCCATTTCTTTTTGTAAGGAGACTGTGTCGTAAAACTAGAATGGACATTGGAGAGATAAGCAAGGAATTTAATATAAACTAGTCACAGGATGTGGTAAGGAATATGGCTGACCCAAAATAAAGTCCACATCTGTTCAGGTAATAGTGGGAGAGGGAGGGAGAAGAATTCAGGAATGCTTCCCTAGTTACTTTAACAGGAAACTCTGGATCTGTTTTTGTTGTTAATTCAGGAAGTGCCGATATATGAGGAGCTGTGACAGAACTTTAAACAAGGAGGAGTGAGCTCTGATTTTTGTAGCTACATTTGAATTTTCGCTGCAGTGAGAAAGCAACCTTTCAAACACCTTGGGAGCAGGGCAGTGTAGAATTTCAACTGATTAAAAATTGTATATGACAGCTATGAATGCTGCAAATGTAGTATTTTTGTATACCAGAAATAATGGTGAAGAACCAAAGGGCTTACCCAATGCAAGAAATATTACTTTGGAATATGCAAATTTTATGCTGCTATGCATTTGCATTGTCTCTCCAGTAATGACATTTTGGGATTTTTTTTTTCATTAATATTTTTGATCTGCACTGTTCTTACTAGAGTCTTCACTGAAAACCATAAGACTTACGATTTGTTTTAGTATTGGCACTGCTGCATTGCAAGCATGTGCTATTAAGTGTTACAGTCTCCTAAAGTTTCTTGTGTGGTTTTTATTAGATTGGATTAATTCATTTACTGACATGACTGAAATATTTTTTAGGAATCGCTCTTGCTTTCTTCACAATATAGATAAGAACATATAAATGTCCATAATGGATCAGACTAAAGACGACCTAATTTTTCCTGTTTATATAAGTGATAATAGCATCTGCATAGGAAAGACTGTATGAACAAGGAATGTATACCAGCATACTTTTTCACCTCCATCAGGGATTTCCTGAGCTTTGTAGTTAATGGTCCTGAACAGATTCTTTTTCCACGAGTTTGTCTGATATGTTTTTGAAGTCATATAAACTATTAGCATCCACAACAAACTATCTAGTTATATTAATTTCACTTGTTGGTTTTGGGGCTGGATTTGACCTTAACTGCTAGCAGAACTCTATTGATTTGTTCTTATCTGGAAAAAGCATTCCAGATGACACAGGGAATTTGGTCTCAGGAGTACATATTAAACAGAAACATATTCAATGTTAATACTGCAATAATATACTCTGTCTTCGAGAGAACTTAGTGATATCATAGACATCTGTGCTCAATCAAGTCAAACGTCTGAGCTGTGAACTGGTTGAATACAAAGATTGAAAGGCCTCAGAGTTATGACACCAATGCATGGAATTTCATGGATGACTTGTTTATATACATTTTCATTCTCTGAGTGACAGTAAAACAAATAAAGAAAAAAGGTGCAGATTTGTAGAACAGATTTGCCTGGAAACGACACTGTAACCTCTTTTTAAACAAGATGAGACTGATTTAAAACCCATAGTAAAGCATGTTGCAAAAGCATTTAAGTAAAGATCTACAATACTGCACCTGACTTTATGAGCATATAAATCTCAAAGATGGAAATATCATTTCAAAGCAGCTATTTACCAGACAGAAAATACGTCTACTCTGCGCACAGACTTTGATCTGACTTTGTGGTTCCTCCAGATTCGAATTCAAGCGATAATGTCTTTCTGACTATTGGCACTGAAATATGGAAGGTACAGAAGACTCAAGTGTTTATTGCTGCTGAGAAAACAGATCAAACATTTTTCGCTAGAGTATGTCCAAGAAAATGTAATGGTCTAAAACCCAGGAAAAATAAGCATATAAGAATCATATCAGTCTCTTCTGGCTGTAGGAGTGGACTAAAAATTCATCATTTTTATTAGTATTTTTGCTGCAGATTGAGTAATTACCTGATTGACTTTCAATATAAAATATTGAAATATTCCACTCAAAATATACCATTTATAACTGATTACAGCCTCAAATTCTGTGTTGAAATTTTGAAATGTAAACCAAAATCATTTTTTTTAAGTTTTGTACAGGAATTAAATAATACAAAAAATGTTTGGGAAATTGTTCTGTCTCCTGATTTTTTACACCAACTGTTCCATTACTGAAGGAGTGTGCTAGAGTCAGGGCACTGTGTGGGGCAGCCCTGTGGGATCAGAGGCAGGCAGAGGAGTTTCACGGAGCCTGAGTTTCACAGAGGAACTGGGCAGCCTAACAATACTGGGAGCCACGGTATAAACAATGATGCTTTTAGGGCAATCCCTGAAGAAGCTCAGTGCTGCAAAGTTTCACTGGAGAATTCCTTATCACTTCTAGCATTTTTTCATTGTTTCCATGTGTATGTAGTGTATAGATTGGTTGCACAGTGGAGGCACATACTGAAGCAGATTTTCGGAGTATTTTGCAACTAAACAGACACATCATCACATAGTTCAGGTTTTCAGCAGCACATTGAAACATTCTGGTTTGAAATCAAGGTACCAAATTTAAATGCCTTTGAAAGTCTCACTAGGGACAGAAGGACAGCTTTAATGACCTAAATAACTCTAAAAGTGTCATCTCTGCTGCTAGGAAAGTACCAGAAAGGAAGGTAACAGGCTCAGAAGTGGGACCAGATTAGAGGGAAGTGTCTTGCAGTGGTCAGGCCACGGAGAGATGAAATTCATGCCAGCTATCAAGAGTCCTGAGCATGTTCCCTGTTGACATAATCTCTCCTGAATCAGAATCTGTGAAAGATGCAGTGGCTACAGAGACCTTAAAGATCTTTTATGGACATCCAAAAATGTTTCCTCCATTAAGTATTGGATGAGTAGGCTTTCAGACATCTTCCCTCATTAGTGAAGTACTAAATCATGGACTATTTACTAAACTACTGAACAGAGTGGAATACATTGAGTCTTTGTAGATTAATTTATTTCTTTACCAGGCTTGCATTATGACATATCGAAATAAACTGGTCCCTCACCTCCAAAAATACCTGTTCCTGCCATGAAATAATTTAAGTTGCTGGGGTATTTGCAGAGTGTGTTATATATTGGTATGAGAGCTAACAGACAGATCCAAGCATACAGTCTGTGTGAGTTAAGTCATGTATCAATAAGTCCCCTGGCATCTTGAGCATGTATGTGAATTCATCCAATAGTGTGCAAAATAAAGACCTTAAATAAGGTTTCTGGACAAATCTTACTCTTTTTCTTCCTATAGAATCATAGAATGGCTCAGGTTGGAAGGGACCTTAAAGATCATTTAACTCCAACCCCCCTGCCATGGGCAGGGATGCCACCCACTAGATAAGATTGCCACAGGCCCCATTCAATGTGGCCTTGAACACCTCCAGGGATCGGGCATCCATTCATTGCTTCCCTGGGCAACCTGTTCCAGTGCCTCACCACCCTCTGAGTGAAGGTTTTCCTTCTAACATCTAATCTATATCTCCCTTCAAGTTCAAAACCATTACTCCTTGTCCTATCACTACACTCCCTGACAAAGAGCGTCACTCCCCCTCCCCAGGTCTCCCCTGTAGACCCTCTTTAGGGGGGTGCTATGAAGGCTGCTATAAGGTCTCCCCAGAGCCTTGTCTTTGTGCTGAACATCCTCAGTTCTCTCAATCTTTCTTCATAAGAGAGGTGCTTCAGCCCTCTGATCATTTTCATAGACCTCATCTGGACCCGCTCTAACAGCCCCACATCCTTCTTGTGCTGGGGGCCCCAGACCTGGATGCAGTACTCCAGGTAGGGCCTCACAAGGACAGAGCAGAGGGGGACAGTCACCTCCCTCGACCTGCTGGCCACTCCTCTGTTGATGCAGCCCAGGATGCAGTTGACCTTCTGGGCTGCAAACGCACACTGCTGGCTCATGTTGAGCTTTTTGTCCACCAGAACCCCCAAGTCCTTCTCTGCAGGGCTGCTCTCAATGAGTTCTTCTCCCAGTCTGTACCCATTTCTGGGATTGCCCTCAGCCAGGTGCAGCACCTTGCACTTGGACTTGCGTATCTGTTGCATAGGGGCACACTGGGGGCAAGGGGAGGACCCCTCCCTCTGCTCTGGGCAGAGGCAAGGGTCCAGTCTCCCTTGTCTTGTGAGTCAGTCAAGTCCATCAGCTCAGGGTTGGAACCTAGCTTGCCTTCCCCTTGCAAGTACATAAGGCAGAGAGAGCTACCCTGCAAGTACATAAGGCTGGAGAGCTCCTCTCACAACACATCAATTCCCTTGAAAACTCCATCCAGCTGGCCACACTAGCACCCATGACATCCACCTCTGCCTTCAGGCCCTACGGATACTTCCAGATTCTGGAGTTCCCTTCAGCTGAGGGTCTAGGCAACTTTTGATCCTAGGGAGGCCTGTCTGGGTGTTGGTGATTGCCTGGAGAGGTTGTGAAACTCTGTCTGAGCTTCAGCCTCAGCCTGGCTGTTGCAGTGGGTGGACACTATTTTTGTTTCAGTAGCAGGCTGCTTCTTGTTGCTTCCAAAATAGAAGAAAGTGGCCTACCTTCTGTCCTCCCTGCACAAAGTTCTCCTTTTATTTTTATTTTTATTTTTATTTATTTTTATTTATTTTTATTTATTTTTATTTTTATTTATTTTTATTTTTTACAATTTTTTCAATTTTCTTATGTCCTTCAACATATACCTATTTCCCAAATGTAGTTATTTGAGATAAAATTGGCCTGTTACAGAACACCTCATTCTCAACTCTCAAATGCTGACGCTGGGAATCCCCTGCATCTCACTATGAGGGTTTCTGTTGTTATACATCATTAAAAAAAATGGTTCGGATTACAACTTCAAATTCAAAGAACTACTGAAATTACTAACTATGGACTTTTGATTCCACCCTTTGCAGTAAAACAGCAGTGACTATAACTATCTTCCTTCCCCAGAAACTTCTGTATTCCAGCAACTTCAAGGATACAGCTGTGTTTAAGAAGCTCACCTGATGACTAATCCTAAGACATAGCCCATGTTTGCTTTATAAATTCCCTCCAATCCTGTCATCCCTTTTTAAACACAAAACAAAACAAAACAAAACACACAAACAAACAAAAAAAAACCTATATATTTTGTATTAAGCTTTTTAAAATGCTTACCTTTTGTCCATAATCACAACTCTCCAGTGAAAATCAAATGCGAAAACCCTCTGCATTGTTTAGATACAATGATAATGACTTAATGAGATTCTTTCTCTAACAGGGAATCAAATGATGGATATTACAACATTAGTAAGTTGTTGTTGTATTTAATTCATGGACTTTCCAATCAGATATGATGCCAATGATGCTGTTTTTAGGGCATATTTGTAATGAATTGCAAAAGAAAGAAAACTCAATTCCTAGTGCTAAATTTTGAGAAAGTAAAACAAAACATTGGAAAGCATCACCTAATGAACAAACCTTATCCAAGGCTGAATACAACTGGAATATAATGACAGATGTCGGTACTGCAGTTGGTGGTATTAAGGTGGCTGCTGCAACCATATTTAACTGTATTTATGATCCCATGAATTTATTCTGGGAATTTATTATTTATTATTAAAAGTAGTTATGGTCCTGTAGTCTTCATGTCTACGGTTCTCTGGCAAAGTTTTGCAGTGTAGTTAAGCTACACACTGCTGTCTTAAGTTATGTGCTTAGGTGGCTCGGAGTTCATCTGTGTACAACTGTAATGCACTCAGTGCAGGGATCATTCCCTTTGGTCCTTGTAGATTCTGCTGTGAAATGCTCTGTGGTATGCCAGAGTGCAGTGAAGATAAGGAAACAGGCCTGGACTGGCTTAACACAGATTCATGAGATACATACTCTAAACTGTATCCAGAATAGAGGATCCAGCCCACTGATTTCTCTTTTATTAAGTGGTAGTATTTTTTACTGAGTGTTTTCTTCTGAAACTAAATTAACTAAAATTCAAATACATTTCCCAGTGTCTGAAACAATGAAATCTATTTTAACCCTAACTTTGAGAAACAGAAGAAAAAGGTTCCTTTCTTAAAATAGCGGAGGATTGCAGGATGTCATTGGGAGTTTTGTCATGCATCTCTAGGACTGCCTGATTTTGATCTGGAAAATCCCATAGCCTCTAATTGACAGGAGTAATAAGTCTCAAAAAGCCTGCCAAAAATTGCCATGCTTTTTAATATATATATTTAAAGCAGTATTTGGACAGAAGTATGCAGTGCTGTTAGGTGAGGCAGTTGTTTCTGTAAGCTTATGGACCAGAAAGCTGCTGGGGAGTGTTACTCATGTCTGAGGTGGTTCTAGTTACGGGAATTCAGCTCACTGAAATTTTGGGCATAACAACATCTGGAGCTCACTGAAGTGCTGCTGGGGCTTGGCCAACTCACAAGAAAGAAAAGAACAAAATTTTCTGTAATAGTATGTAAAAGTTTTCAAGATATTCTTGCCTGAAAACCCATGCAATCTGATGAGGAGTTGTTCTTAATACTTCTTTAAAAGACACCAATGTTGTCACAGCTGCTTACCCACTTGGAAGGTATGTCTCAGTTTTAGAGGTCCACATTCAGTCTCCTTTACATTGTGAACAGTCCCAGTGAAATTACTGGGAATTAACTGAAGAAGAAGGCAAGAGCCAGCTTGAGTAAATGTATCAGAGTAGAGGCCCAAATTTCAAGCATGGAGCCACAATCTGTGTATGAAATATGGAAACTGGAGAAACATCGGTAAAAAATTCTCTGAGACTCAGGGAATTCAAGTAAGGGAGTTCCTAATGAAACCCACGTATTTAAATACATTGATCAAACATTTTTCAAGTATCATAGTTATCTAAAAACATACACTTTTTTTTTTGACTTGTAGCATGTGCTTTTAAAAGCTTTCATTACATGCTTCTGCTTTTAAAACTCAAATTTACAGCCTTATTTTCTACAGATTGGCCATGTCCAGTCCCCATTATTTGGTGCTGATCTTGTCAATTTATGCTATACCTGTAAAGGAGGAGAAGAGAGCCAGTGCCACATGCAGTTAAATACAATATAATTTGTTTTATCTACTGCCTGTGCGTAGCAGTATTAACTACGGTATCGTTTACTGTTTTTCTGCTCTTCAGGGATTACCTATACTGGGAAAAACATTGTTCAGCTCTGGAGACCTTTCCCTGCTACTCTGGCCAAAATGTTGTACTAAACCTGACAGAAGCACATGTCTCCATTGCTTCATACTGTGGGTGGTCATTAACAGCAGAACCATTTTTTTTCCAATTAGGCTAACGCTTTTTGAGCACATCTCAATTTTATTATCTGATGTAGGTAAATCTACGAGGCACAGAACAATGAGCAATCCATTGTTTATTCACCAGAAATGTGTTGGATTATCATCGTCTCTATTACACAGACAAGTGAGGCATCAGAGGGCAGCGATTTCCACTCTTTGTCCAGAGAAGAGTGAAACTGAAATCATCATATCTATAGATAAAATTCAGATGATTTTTTTTTCCCCCTTAGTGTAGAAGGTCTGAATATATGAAAGATTTTAATACTGGTCTAAATTCCAGCCCCTCAAATTTGGAATTGATTCCAGTTCAGTGAAGTCAGAAACACCAAACTTTGCTCATCATATGCTCTACACACATCGGTAATCCAGTGGTTCTATGATCATACACAAAATCAAATGTATGTCTATGAATTAGCAGATGTGTGGACTCAGCATGGTTTTCTATTGCTGAACAGAGTTGTTTTGAAGTTGGGATACAGGTAAAGGTCTAGCAAGGCCTCAGAACAAGACACTGATTATTGCTGGTAATTTCAAGCAGTTTGGCAATCCTTCAACTCAAGCACACTGAAAATATTAAATGAAGAATTAATTGTTGTTGTAACTGTATTAGAAGGACTTAAACCTTTTTTTTTTTTTCTTTTCTTTTTTTTTTTTTTTTCTGGAATACTTTAAAAGTTCATTGTATAGACAGTTGTCCAACTATTAGGTCTCATTACTGGTGTAGCAAGTAAGTCCTCCCATGGCTTATCATGGCACAGCTCTCTTTCAGTTACTTTAATTAAAAAACAAGTTTGTTTTATTTTTCCTAAACTTTTTGGTTCAGTTATTCAGGAAAAAATGATACCATAAAATATTCATCATATTCTGGGGAAAAAAAAAAGAAAAAAAGGAGGGGGAGGGGGAAGAGAAGTAACGATTTTCATATGATATGTAAGAGTAGACTGTTACAAAATTTTGAGATTTTTAAAATATGAGACTACTGTTACATGAGGGATACAAACATTGTAAACTGGTAAATTGACTAGAGGTAAAAGGAGTGCTGTACTAGACGCTTGTTAAGTTTTGATGGTTAAAAAAATTCATTGAATCAGTATTGAGCCTGCAAGCTCCATTTAAAATGAAAAACATCTGCTCAAGGGCTGTTCAAATGCTATCCAGAACAAATTAATTTTGTCTGGAGAGAAAAATACCTATGTAATGGTTAGGTATGGTTTTGAAAAGATAAGCTAATATGAATTTGAAAGAACTGCACTACAAGAGAAGGGAAAAGCTTATTCCACTTCTTTTTTTCTTTCTTTCTTTCTTTTTTTTTTTTTAAATTATTATTTCTTATGCTCACTTATTTGTCTGTGCTAACACACCAAAATGCCAATATCTAGATTTCCTCATTTGCAATTCATAGTGAAGTTCCTCCTTACCTGTAAGACTAACATTCTCCTATATCCTTTGATGGGAATTTTGAAATAATGAATCCCTATGGATATCTGTTTAGCATGTTACATCACATTGTAAGTGAATTGGCAAATTAAGCAACATGAGCTTAACTGAATGTGTTCAATAGTGTATGCTAACACACAGATATTAAACAAACAAACAAAGAAACAAACAAAAAACCCAGCCCAGTCTAACAGGGCAATCAGACTTTAATCTCCCTCTACAATTAACTAACTGATCTTGTATATTTCAGCATCAAAGAATCATGGACCTATTATGACTTCACTTCCTTTTTTTTTTTTTTTTTAATTGAACAAATTTATTTGGACACATGCTGAAAAAAAAAAAGTTGCTTCAGAACGGAACTGGAATTATTTAAGACTTTTCATTTTATTCCTGGCATACTGCTTTCGGCAGGAATATAGTCTAGTAACTGAAATGTGCTTATCTTTTGCAGAGTCAAATGTGAGGTATTTCTACAGAATCTCTTTGCTGTGGAAAAGCTCTATATAGAGACAGTCCTATTAGCAAAGCCCAGACATGAGATTTGAATCTATCACTACCAGTAATGCATTTTTGCAAGTGTTGAACACTTCTAGAGAAATACTCATAGATTAAAGAAGCAACAAAAATCTTTCATTCGTCCATTTGCTACAACTGACAGCTAAGAAGATCACCTGTGGCTCCAAAAGGAAGCCTCCAAAATGTTTAGAAGTTGTAAATCATTAGCCATTAGCATTGTTTTACTTTTGTAAATTTTGAGCCCATACTCCACCATTCTGAGGATATAGTGCTTAACCAATACCACTTCTTCAGAAAGGCTGCCTTTTCCAAGGAAACGTTCTTAATTTCCTGAGTAGATGTAATTTTGCACCTCATTGTCCCTTGCAAGATATTGCAGGCTACTTTTCTTTCAAGGACACATTGTGGTGATTTAGCTGAAGCTAAACTTAAAACAAATTAAGCAAACTATTTCTGTGGTATACTTCCGTCCAAGGTATGGTTGATTTAGATTTTTGTACTGACCTTCACAGCCTTATCCCAGAATTTGATTTTTTCTTTTCTGTAATGTCAATGCAAAGCCACACCTTGGGGCTGTAAAGGAGTCTTTACAAAGCTCTGCTAAATGGAATTTGCATGAATGAGTCAAGATCATCAAGTCCAACCACCAGCCTGACCTACTGAGTTCCGTCACTAATCCTTGTCCCTTAGCACCATGTCCATGTGTCTCTTAAATACCTCCACTGGTGGGGACCCCACCACTTCCCTGACACACCCATTCTAATGATTTTTTATTCAGGAAGAAATTAGGAGAACTACATATGGTGGGAGGGTTCTTTACTTTTGTGTCTTCTGACTTAGAAGGTAACATTAATACATAAAGAAATTTTTACTGAAAATTCTCATGAATTTCCTATAATAAGTGCAAGATCCAAAATGTTTCTAAAGACTAATTTTATTTTATTTTCTGTCTATTTAGAAATAACCCATCAGGGCAGCTGAGTTGTATTTCTAGTTTCTCATGACCTTTAGTCCTTCTGTGGGGCTGTCCACATTTCACTTGATGTATGGTGCTCTCATAGATCATTAGCATGTAGGTCTGAAAGTACTTACCGAGTCCTGGAAAATATTCATTTGGTCCAGAAGTCTGCTATTCCAATAAAAAGGCTGTAAGCTCATGTTCACAATCACAAATATATCAAGCATCTCTTAAAACTCACTATGGTGGTTGCCTTCAGGTCTCCAAAGGAAAGACATTCAAGAACTAAACTTTCACTCTCATTTCAAGCCTAACGGGTTTATGAACTTTCTGATGAGGCACTGTTGTGCATTTTGGACTAATACAGTTAAGCTGCATCACAGAAGATAATGACGCAGCAGACGCAAGGATACAGCACTGCTAAATAACAATAATAATAATAATTATTATTTTAATTCTCAGTCTAAAAGCAGGAAACTTCCTGGTTTCAAAAAAATTTTAATTTTTCAATAAAAGACAACAAACCTTAGCAGGTGGAAGGAGAGAAACTTGATTTTACTTTTTTTTTTTTTAATGATCTCATTCACATTTTGACTCCCTTTCTTCCCAAACTCCACTATACCCTTTTCCTCTTCCATCCCAACACTCATCTTTCCAACCTTGAATTCATATATTTTCTGCCCCATTCCTTACTATTTTTTCAGGTACTTCAAGTACTTCAGGCCCCCTAGATTGCAGCTCTTTAATAAGAAAAGTGGTCCTTTGACTTGTCACCACTTTCTTTGCTGACACTACACATACTTTCCCTATTCAACACCTTCCTGTTTCCTCCACTTACAAGGTTCAAAAATCCCTCTCTCCCATAAATTAGAAACCTGGGTTAACTTGGTTGCAGTTGCTCACCTCTGAATTCTTGACCTCCCTTCCCCAGAAAGTTGTATTCCTTGTTTTGCAACAGCTGCTTCTATTTCTGTCTGCACTTTGTGTGCTTTTTAGAGCTCTATTCAGGAACTGTTTCTTTAGCTTCAACCATACCTGTACTTTTTATTCAGAAATGCCTCTGTTTTGTGCTTTATACAGAGCAGATACATTAAGCATATACAAAGCATCTACTCTGAGGGAATAGCAAGGTGGAAAGGACAGAAGTGCAGAGGTGACACGAGGAGTGTCTTGTGGGAGGGGGGACTGGTGAAGTATGCATTGGTGTAAATGTAAATGCAAAATCATAAAAGCAAAATGGAGAAACAAGCAAAATCTGGTCAGTGATGTATCATTTACTTCCCTTTTATGACTCAACAAACCAAGTGAGTCACCCAATTTTTCTAGGAATTTATTCTTTCAGTTTGCTTGTACTCCTCAGGATGTGAGTATGGGCTGTTGGCCATGGAGCCCCATTTGACCAGAGAGGCTGGTGGTATCTGGACAGAGCCTCAGCTCCCTGAACACTGGTGGATTGGCTATGCTTGTGGGGCAAGCCAGATACAGGACACTTTGGATAAGCTGTTCAACACAAACAGAGCTACTATATAATGCAATTTAACTACACATGCTCGGCAAACACATCCAAAAAGTTGCTGGATTTTCTTCTCTAGCCAAGTGGCAAACATATGTAATTGCTGTTGTAGCTGATAGGGTCAGACCTAAAACTCTCACTCATTTCCCAGGAGGAGTAGGGAAATTACAAGGAAACAGGCTGTAGGCAGACTACTCAGGAGAGGGAACAGGAGAGTCAGTAGCACTGTCCATTTAGCAGTTTGTTCAATATGTATGTTTCCATACGCCCACAAATGTGACCTAACTTCTTGTTCTAAATTAGTAAGAAAGTCACTATGAATCATTCAGTTACATGAAGTAATTAAAGAGTATCCAGAAAGGAAGAGAGACCAAAGTTCTTTGTGCATTACCTCAGTTATGGCTCCCAGCCCTGGGTAGGGGAAACCACTTCTGCAAGGAGACTGGGATTCCTGTAAGGGGCTACTGGAGTACTAGAGGGTCCTGACTGCACCTGCTCATAGCTCATCCGTCAAGATCCCCGAGGTCCCCACCATATGATGCAGGCATGTTCCTGATATCCCCTGTCTCTTTGAGGTAGGTCAAACAACACATGCTTCATTTTGGCACTTTCCAGTGGATTTCACAGCCTGGATCCTTCACTGAGCCAGCTAAGTCTTGAAGTTTCTGGATGCCTCAAACTGAAAAGCTCTCAGACTCTGCAGTGTGCTATACGTGCTGTTGACCAGTTTAGAAATAGGAACATACACATAGGAGATACAGCAGCTTGTGTTATAAAAAGAGATTCTAATTATGTGCAAAATGTTTTATCTATGCAATTTGCAAAACACCGCTAGCTTTTTGAGTGCAGTCATCACCAGTGAATTAGCACATCAGACTGGAATCAGAGGATTAAATGATAAGCTCCTACAAGTATGGGGGAAAAAAAAAGACAAAAAATGTTATATACAAAGATTTCTGGCAGCTGTTGAGAGTTGAGTGGAATAGCCTGATTCAATAAAAGACTCAAACATTGAATGCCGAACCTACATTTTAGACATATAGGCCCAAGATTGCATTTCTAAAAATCCCCACTCAGATTGGCTGGAGAGACCCCAACCTCATTTGTCTCTTTTTGTTAATTTTGTTCATTTTGGTTAAACTTCAGGGTTTTATTTGACATCATGTCTTTTTGTTTTCCCAAAATTACTCTAAAAACTTGTTAAGATTTCCATTTGTGTGTTATTGTAGCTATATGATAATTACTCTTTATAAATGCATCCTGCTCATGAATATTTATTTATTTACTAATTAAATTTACAGGACAGTGACATCTAGACTAATATTTTCTCTGCTGATTTTTCCTTTTTTTTTTTTTTTTTTTTAAATGCAGTTTCCACACCTCCCTTTTTGCTGGTTATTTTAATGTGGAATATTTCAGATTTTTTTTTCCATTTATTGCAGTGAGTTATATATAATACAATTAGGTAATTCTTTGTTTGGCTTGCAGTTTTGCTTCACTATTACACTGTACTCTTTGCACACAAATTGTTGTTTGCTTCTTTTAAGTTCATCTTCTTCACTAGCCCTAACAGTAGTGTTATTATGTTGTGTTATGGCTGTTCAACCCCCTCTTATTTCTTAATATTCTTTGATGAACATTAAATTTATAGAGATATTTCCTGTCTGCTGTGATTTTCAATTGCTTCCTTTGGCTTGCTGTATATCTGTTCATTTTTCTGTTTCTATAACCATGCTTTTTTTTTTTTTTTTTTCTCTCAACACAGCATTTGCTTCGTAAAAGCAGTGCAAATTTTAGCTTATTATTTTTATCTTATTTAAATCAAAATAATGAAAAATATAAAAAGTATCAGGAGAGGAGTGCAGAATTTAATATTTTGAATTATTTCAGTATCACTATATATACACTTACAGATAAGGATTTTGAATTGGGCCTGCATTTTCACTATGTTGGATTCACACTTTCAGTTGTAGCTGTTCAGCTATTATTTTGTTAACAGCAAATCGTTTTATGGAATCTTGCACAATGTCTTTCTAATTATGTCATTTTTTTCAAATAATACTTAATAAGAGCAGAAACTGTGTTAGGAAAAATGTAAGTTTCCTAATATGTAAGTTAGACCTACATAACATTTTTTGCTTTTCAGGTAGTGTTTTGCTTACAAAATATCACTGCTTTCAAATAAGGATGTCCTATAGAAGCCTGTTGCTGGAGAGGAAATTGTTACCATGCCATTGGTGTGCTGTGATTTTCCACCACCCACTACATTGCAGAGCCAGCCAAAAAGTTAGTTAAAAACACAGCAGAACTCCAGTGTTTCTACTCACTTTAATGGGAATTACTAATGTTTATTATTATCCTGAATAGTATATATTGTGATCTCCCTAAAAATAGCAGCACATACATAAGGAAAGCAGCAGACTGTAGGACTAATCTCACTTAGTTCCACTGGTTATGTATTTAAACTCTGAAGGAATTCAGTTTTGAATAAACAGTGAAAAACTGCAGACACCTTAGGCCATTTGAATGCTCACATGTGAGACAAATACATGGGTATTGTGCCAAAGGCACAGGACACAGAGGAATCGCAGTGGGTGCACCTTCCAGTGCATGGGCTGCTTAGGTTTGGGGTGGGAGGTGGTAGACTGGGTCTCACTTTCATCAAGTGGGACTTAGTGGTCTGAAACAGCAAAAAATGTGTGTTTATCCAGGCACACTCCCAATTCAATGACTTTTGAAAGATGTTGCTTGGAATGAGAGTTCAGCTTTGCTAAAATGCATAACCAGCACTGTGAGGTGCTGTGTGGAACTGGATTTTGTGTTTCACTGGATCCATTACCTCTAAAAGTCAGACATTTGCTGAAGGCACGATATTTTCTTGACAACTGTGGAATTCAGTTTTGGAAGACAAAAATAACATTGAATGTTAAAGCTGGAAAAAATCTTTGCTATAATCCAATCTGCTGCATGAAAGAAGCTGTAAACTATGAAAAAAACTCACCACTTTATACACGAACTCTGCATGAAACCTATCGTTTGGTTTTGAGATAGACCTTTCTTTTCATAGAAATAATTAACCTCGGTTTAAAATATTGACCAATGATAAATTCACCATATTCTTTACTATATCTCGGCATGAGAGGTTTTGAGATAAAAATGTAACTCCTGTCACCTAGCTTTCTCTCAGAAGAACCACAAAATTTGAAAAGTTCAGGTATTTCTTAGAAGATAAAGATAGCAGGCACTATATCAATGCTAGTATGATGGGAACTATTACTAGGTCAGAAAGGTCAGATAGAAAGTTACAGTTATTACATACAGGGTTTCTGAAGAGCAGGAATTTCTTCAAAAGAAAGATTGTGATCCAAGATGCAATCATACAATTCTACTGTAAAGTCAAACGCTGTAATCTATCCTAAATTAAAAGCTATTATTGAAATTGTAATAATTTTGATTGTAAAGGCAGTACTGCTAAAATAATCCCTATTCCTGTTATTTTAACTTTGCTCTGGTAGTGTTTTTCAGAAAGGATTCAATTTGTGGTGAAATCAAGTTGGCCAGTGAATAACTGAATGATTGTTCAAGATTTAGGTTGCTGTGCAGCTTGACTGCCATCTCCAGTGTGGCCATATTTCAGAGTTCAAGTATGGAAAATGAAGACAACTTCTAGTTTATAACAACAACAACAACAAAAATTCTAAAAATAAATAAATAACATTTCTATAATGATTTCACAGTAAAATTTACTTTCAACAAATTAAAATGTATGTCACAATTCAGAACTCACCAAGTTTGTTTTTTCATTTTGCTTTTAAATATAGATTAAACTAAAATAAAAGCCTATAAGATGTCAAGACCAATTTTCCTTTAAGTGTGAGTGAAAAAAAAAATTAGGTCTCTGAATCAACTATTGAAAGTTGGGTGCAATTTTAATGGTTGTTGAGTACTGTTTTCCGGATGATTTTGTGGTCTGTTTGATTTCAAGTATCAATACTCAGTAATGTTGGTTCTAATATCCCAAGGACCTGTACCTTAGATTTTGGATTCAAGGAAGATGTGTTTATTTTTTCTGGACATATACATGCACATACTTAAAATGTATGCTGAGGAATAATAAACTATGTGAAATATATAAATTATTCATAGGTAGCTGGGACTTTTAATAAGTAGTAAATATGTAATCTCTTAGTTGTTAATCATCATGGTGTCAATTGACCTCTCAAGACATGAGTTTTTTCTTATGATTTGGCTTATGATTAGAAAAGTTTGCATCTTGTCATTTGGCAATATTACTCAATAACTGTGGTTGACATTATTGACTGTAATTGCCTGTCATTATATACAAAGAATTTAGGTAAATTGAAACAGGTCAACTGCATTAACTTTGACATACAAATAATCCTCAGTAAATGATTTTTTCATGAATTAGTTGATAGTGATGAAAATACTGCATTTATTTATTAGGATATTTATTACAGGTTTTAAAACTGCTTAATGTTCACATTTCAACAAAGGGTGACTGTTTTATTTGGAAATGGACATACCCAGGTAGTTCCACGCTGTATGGAGGGAGTTGCTGGCAGGGGCTGTCACAGGAGACATCCCAAGCTTGGCTTCCACTTTTGCTTCTCAATGCAATTACTCAGAAAACTGAAGACCCCTGTACCACATGACTTGTATGCATTGCTGTGTTTGTCAGGGAGGGTGAGGAAGCATTGTTCAAAAATGACAAGATAAACCAGAAGGTAGGCTGCTGGAGAGAGTCCTCCATTCCTCCATGAAAGGTAACCTCAAGGAAAGGTAAGGTGCAAGTAGCATAGGAAGCTTGACACTAATCAGACATTAGCTATGTTTTTTCTCTGGCAGAATTATTTTATTGGACTACCAGATTTATTTTTCCCCCTATATGTTTATACTTTAAATCACATGCAGGAGTTATAGTCTTCATTTTGCCAAAGAATATGGCTTAGGAAAAAAATATAAAATTTGAAGAAATATAATTTAAACATTATTTTCAGGAAGGAAAAAGTTGTACAAGATAATTAACAGCAGAATGCCTTAAGAATCCTACAGTCTATTACACATTTTGTTTGCTTGCTTTTCAAAGGCTGGCAAAGCTCATAGAATAGTGAAGTGGTGACAAATATTCAGAATTAATCAAAAGTCAATATGGATGAGGACCCTCTGAAAGCTGCAAGAGTGTTCAAACTGAGGAATGAATGGACTCACAACAGTGTTAGCCTAGTGCCAGACAGTGGGCAGCAGAGCAGAAAAACCTGTCGAGAAAGAAAATGAGGTTGTGAAATGGGAGAGATTACAGTTCCACTGTATAAATAAGACTTTCCTAGCTGGAATATTCTCAGTTATACATGGCACTGCTGTAAAAGTGTAAGTGGTTTCTTCACAAGGAAATATCAAACAGATTGGACCTGTTTCCTGCTAGCCTAGATACATACAGTGAGACTGAAGAATAACACACAAAACATTCTGAAAGAGGTAACTAAGATCTTTATCCCTTCTTGTGTTACCGCAATAAGGTACTTCCAGTGAATCTGAGAAAAAATGAATTAAAATTAATTTCAAAATATATAATCAACCCATTGATGATACGTGACCTATGGGCCACAAAGTTGTGTTAAAAGAATAAGACCTTGAAACTTTAAAATGCAAGTGGCCTGAGGCAATGGAAAGCTCTCAATGGTCTCATGCATATGATTGCCCTTTGTATTTTTCTCAGATGCAGCTATATCTGACTGATGTTAGAGGTGAGATACGGTATCAGTGGTCTGATCTGGAATGAGAAAATCTACTCTACGCTGTTTTCTTAAGAGGAAGAATGAGTCCATTAATACATGGGAATCTGCTTTCACATCACTTTTTACTGGAATGAATTGTGAAGCCCTCCGATAGCTGTTCCAAAGGCAGGAGTTCTGTATTTAATATGAAGCAGGTCTCAGAAAATACAGCCAGATAAAGCAAAGAAAGGGCAGAATCACTGGGATGAGCTGAACAGATAGTGGGGTTCAGTTATCTTACTGCTTTCAATAAGGAGTGTTGGGATAATCTAAGTAAACCACGAAAATTCAGAACTCAAAATACATGTGAGATCTGAAGTGTTTTTGGGTATCCAAAATTACTAATTTCATGGGAATCATTAAAAAAGGAGTGTGAGCATGTAGGATTAAGATTCTAAGACCACAATACCATGTGTTTAAGACTTCGCAATATTTATTGCCTCAGAAAGTATGTGATTTCTTCATGTTTCTAGTATTGCTTCTTGTGTTCTTGTGAATGCCTTTTTTTTTCTTCTTTTTCTTCTTTTGAAGAGTTTTCAGATTGGCAATGAAGTTATTTATAAATCAACACTAAGAAAAGAATTATGCCTCCATAGTCCACAGCATGGAAATGAGAATAATCTTTGCCTTGCTGTTTTTTCTCTCTCTCTTTTGAATAAGCTGTTTGGCTTGCAGTTCATCCTTCGCTATTTAAAATAAACATTTAACATTTCACAAGCACCGCTTTAGAGTCTGACCCCTAAACTAACAGAAGCCAAAGCAAAGAATTGCATTGACATCAGTAAGCTTTGGATTAGCTGTACAATACACCATCAATCACTTTTTCTTTTGCATAAGACTTCAAACATTTTGCTACCAAGTGGAGGATACTGATGTGGAAATACTTTGCAAGGAAAATTAACAGAGAGTGTAGAAGGTCTTGCAGTATTACCCAATTAAAAAAAGATAATAGTGGTCAGGTTTTAGCAGCTGCTTTCTATACTGTTACATTTAGTGTCTGGACGTCTAACACAGCTTAACATAAAGGAGAACAAGTTTGCTTCCAAATTTCTCCTTCTACATAATTACATTTAGATTATGGGATTTTTTGTGCTTTTGAGAAGATGTATTTATGTTACAAAAGTATGTTGCATGAACATTGTATGTTATAATTGCTTAACTCTTCTGTCATTTCCTTGACCTTTTTCAGAAGAGGAAATCATACTAAAAAGAAAATCTGAGGAAAACATAGAAGGATCCAAATGTAGTGCAATCCCCCCAGTTTCTGGCAAATTTTTCAGCACAACACCCAGGGGGTTGATCCCAGCCAAAAGAACACTTTGGCAAACAGAAGTCTGAAATAGCAGACACATATGCTGGGAAAATTTGGCTGTTGATAAGCCAGAGAGACCTGGTTAAGGACCAAGTAATTTTAAAGTCTGCTGAAAGATCATTTCTGAGCTGGTTTGGGATTTAGGGTATTTCACTGTCAAACTGATGATCTAACAGTGAGGGTGTGCAAGAGACAGAGATTTCCAGCATTACTGTAACTTACCGAACGTTATAGTATAATTATTAATAAAACAAAGCGCCGTGATGACTTGTGAAGGAATGTGGTCTCAGTTACCATAACACCCTGGGGTCATTTAAAGAACACGTATTTGTGTGGAAAAAAATCTGAAATATTACAATTGCTTATTTTGCAACAGCTACATGTGCTACATAGTTTCTTTACGATGCTTATTTTTGCTCTGGAGGGAAAGTATATATATTACTTTATATTTCTCTAGTAAACTGAAACTTAAAAATCAAGCACTTGCCAAATGTTTATGAACACTTCCTAGCCTCAAAATACATTCTAGGGGTTGGGTGTTATTGTCTCAAGTTTTCATGGAAGAGAAAGCAAAATATTCATGATTAACCACAAGAACATAGTTGTCATCATGAACTTAGCCTCCTTGGTGCATGAATCATCTTTTGTTGAATATGCCATACCTGAAATAATGGAGCTTTAATTCGTGCCAGGGGATGTTAGTAGGGCACAAATAACAATAGTTGGGGAAGAAACCTGTAGCAGAAACAGAAATATAGCCCTTGGGTTTTTCAGCACCCAGTGTTTCCTTGAACAAGATGACACATTTCATGTTACTGGATAGTTAGTCATGCCTCTTTAATATTTAACTATAAAAGTAAGGTTCTTTCTTGGAAGGAATCTAGAGAGTAGACAGTAGGAGTTGTTGCAGGAGATGCAGACACTGCCTTTTCTCAGGTACATCAGCTAATTTTCTGCAGTAGCTCTTAGCCCTAAACTGATGTGCTTCCTTCCCAGAGGACTGTTTTGAAAACTGTTCTTCATAAAACATGAACATTAAGGATCATGAGATCCTTTCATGAGAGAGAAGGATTTGCTTTTGCCTGGCTTTGTTTGCTGCATCCTGGACCTTTGTTGTTTCTAGAGTATTTTGTTCTGCAGGTGTTTGAAAGGAAATGACTTTTTGAATGCTAAGAAAAGTCTTGCTCTTGTATAACTTTGTCAAGGTGTATTACAAAGTAAATAAGATACCAGGGAATAATTATAAGTTTTTTAAAAACTAAATCAGAGTTCAAGTAGTGTTATCCTGTTGGAAGGGGATGGGAAGGCTGAAGGGAGGTGACCAAATGTCTTGACTCTTTTGGGCAAATACAGTTTATTCCTGTAGGATTACAAACTTATGTATGTTGGAGAAAAAAATGTTTGCTGAAGAAATAAGTGAGTGACAAGTGTTTAACCAGCCTGCTGTTGATTACATAGTTTTTGTCTGTTGCTATACCTATGACCCTTACTAAATGTTATAAATTTGTAAAAATTCTGGGAGATCAGAAAAGCCAATTTTTATTACCTCCACAACTGAAACAACTGTAATAGTCCCTTTGTAACTCTGTACTTGCTGTATACCTCTAAGTTTCTAACAATGTGTTTGAAAAAGAGGCTTTGAAACCTGTTCTTTGCTTTGCAGAAAGCAGTATATTCATTCCCTGGAAAAATGAAACCTGCGCTTGGCCAATATTTTTGACCATCCCCCAAAGAACTGGAAAAGATAAAACCACAAGATTTCCCTCTCTCAAACTCACATGAGCAACTAGTTGAAGACAAAAGATGCATGAACACTCCACCCCCTGTTATTGTATATGCTATCTTGGTACACCACATAACCTTTTGCCAAGTCAGAGCTGACAATTCTGATGAGATATTTCTGCAGCCAGTGATGATTTCACAGACAGCGCTACATGCCATGTCTTGGCAGCCCAGATCTGAAATATTTGCAGGGTCAAGGACTTGTTTCTGAAAGAACTGCTTTAAAAGTTTTTTTCATGCATTTAGTAGTCAATGTCTTGCATGCTATTCATTAAAACACAGTTATCTTTCACTGAGCCTGCATTAATGAACCAGTAAAAGTAGAATATGTGCTCAAATGCTTCATAGATGTTTATTGACCCACTTGTCATTGCTGTTTTACAGAGGAGTTTTCCAAAGGAAGATGGCTGAAATGCTGCTGGAGCTGCCACAGCTCAAGTAATGAGTGGGGAGTTTCAGAGAAACAGTCACTCTTCCTTGCCAAGATTAGTAGATGGGGTATTTCAGTGTAAGTAATGAAGTTGTGCTTAACAGTTCCTCTTGATGAGGATCTTCATGAGTTACTGGATCTGTGCCTGTCAGAAGGATTAAGTCAAAGGAAAGAACCTATGTTCTTTTTTTTTTTTTTTTTTTTTTTTTCCTTTTTTCTTGCTGACCTGTGCTTTGGCAGAGGCTCATTACAAATTTGATGTAGGAAAGAAAGGGCACAGCAGCCCTTTCAAGCTCTGGGAAAAAGAACCACAAGCAGAAAAGGCTTGCATTTTGTTTGGCCCTCAGCTGTTTAGAGGAGGCCATATGGTGGAATAAGCAGGAGGAGAATGAGTTCATTCCCTCTGAAGGGGCAAAAATCACAGCTCTTCATACAGGGAAAGGTGGAGCTTCTATTTTAACTTGCTGAGAATAGCCAAGGAATCTAGTAATTATTCTGGGCAGGTTTATGTTAGAGGGGCACTGTCAAGTACTTTATAAAACAGATTATAAAACTCTTCAGCACTTCAGCACTTTCTCTTAAATGCATGAAAATAATTCTTCCATTACCAGTTGCAGCCTTCAGCATTTGGCAGCAGTCTGTTCCTCCTCCTTACTTTAATTTGTATTTAAAAAATGCCATTAGACATACATTACACATTGACTCTGTTCTTCAGTGGCTTGTAAGTTCACCTCTGCATATCTGCTCTACAGAGACCAAGCTTCAGCATGAAGCTATTACAACTAGATGTAAAGAAGAAATAAAAAGTGGTAAAGGGAAAGTAAATTGAAATATTAACAGAAATGCCTCTGAATATTTCTTTGGCCATGGCCATCATTACAAAAGCTGACATGGCACAGGAAATATTGTTGCTTAAATTGCTGTACCCTTCTGAAGGACGGATCACCAGAATTCCATTTAGCAAACAATAACCTCAGCCACAGGAGCTAATGTGAGGGAGAAGTCTGATGACAGGGCCACAGGGTGATGAGGAAGCAACTGTAAATGGGAGAGTTTGTCTTCCAAGGCTAGGATTGTTTTCTATGCCAACCTCTGTGTGTGTGTGTGTGTGTGTGTGTGTGTGTGTAGGGGTGGGGGAGTTGAAAAGGAGGGATGCCACTCCTTCAGCCTTTTCTAGTAAATCTGTCACCACTAAGTGAATTGAAATGAATTTCTGGTGAAAAGGCAGTTCCAGAGAAATGAGGATTACATCTTTCCCTAAAGCTTCTCACCCCCTTTTTATTCTGGCATCCTATATTATTGTATAACATTTCCCAATATAAGGATCAATTCCTTACTCTATTCACTATTCACTATTTTGAACTCAATCCTTTCCAACCCTACTATGGCACCGGGGAGTGTGCATGGGGGTTCCCTTCTGGTCTGCAGGAATTACTTCCTTTGAGGCATTGGGTCTGAAGACTTTTCTTCTCCCTCTGTAGAAAAGCTTGTTTCTCAATATTTGAGTCAGTCTTGGTTTTCTGTTGCACATCTGGGTCTGCACAGCAATCCCTGGTTTTCTCTTTGGAGCTGTTGGTAGCTTTCTTCAGGCGAGGTATTTACTAGGAATGGCCATCTGTGCAAATGCAGGGCGGGGAAGGGCTGGCTGAGCTACAGCTCTCTAACAACAAAAAGGATCTGTGCTTATTGTGGAGCACAAGCTGAATGTGAGCCAGTAGTGTTGTGAAAAAGGCGCTCTAGGAGGCACATTGTTCTGAACAACACAATAAGTGGTCCTTCAAGTCTTCTTGAAGATCTTGAAGCCTCAGTTGGAGCACTAAATATTATTTAGAGTTCTGTAATTAAGAAAGGATGTGAACCAGTTGGACAGAGACCAGAGAGGAACACTGAGAATGATCAGAATTTGGAAAAAAAATGGCTTCAGAAGGGTGACTGCATAAGCTGTTGTTTAGCCTAGACAGCAGAACAAAACAAAACAAACAAACTGCTAAAAGGAACATGATAACTGTCTTCCATATAGTAATGGAAACACAAAAGACTTTTTACCTGATAGCTAATTGAAATAATGGGTCTGTAGTTCAGCAAGCGGGGTAATTGAGACGAACAAAAAACTTTGTTATTGCTAACAGCCATAAGACTGTGGAATAATTTACCCAGTAGGTTTGTAAAGTTTTCCCCAATAAAAGTATGTATAAACAAACATGTTAAACAGACACCAAAAGGAATGACATCTACAGATAAACCTTCTGTCAGGCAGTGGATGGAATAAATGATCTCTCAAATTTCTTCCTGTTCCTATTTCACACTTTTTTTTTCATATTAAAAGAATAAAGCACAGTAAAATGCAAAGTTTTTCAAAAAGTCCATATAAAAGCATTTCATGTTATTGTCTGCCCATGCTGTGTTGGAGAGGAAGGTAAGTCCAAGGTAAATCCAAAAGTTTTCAGACTATCCCAGTGTGCATCACTATATACCAATCTGAAAGCCTTCCTCTTGGAAAGAGAGACTTTATCTGACTGGGGTGCTTAGTTCTCCAAGTCCCTACATTTTCTGAATGAGCTTGTTAGGCTCAGTGAAAAGTTGACTTAAACTATGGCTCTCCCAGGATTTTCTAATAACCTTCAAATTTTTCCTGCTAGCTGTCTTTTCGTCATCTTGGGATGAATTGTGAGATCTAGTGGAAAACACACAGAAAAGGAAGATGATGATCCTTCTTTCGTGTGTTTTTCTAAAAGCCTCTGTTATTTACTAGAATATAAGTTGTACAGGAAATCTACTCACCAAAACAGCATGCTTAACACATAAATCACAGAACATAACCACATCTGTCCCCCAAAATTTTGGACATTACAACACAATCCACACCATTTTACACCTGACGGAAAAACTGCAGACTAACCTATTAATTCCTGCCTTACTTCCCCTTTCTAAATGCATCCTGTTTTTGAGTAAAGACTACCGTGACTGAAAGAAAGTTATGAGGGCAATTTTCTTCCCCTCTCAGAATAATTTCTCAATCTATCCTTCAAAATATAGCAACGTGAATGAGCAAATACAACATTTCTTCAAATTAATTAATCTATAGAAAATAAGTCAAGTAGATTAGAGTGTTACTGTCAGGCCAATTCAGGTTTACAGTTTAGCTTTTGTGGAAAAATTTAAAGTGACAGGTGTAACCAAGCTGTTGAAAGTTGAATCATTGTGAAATATCTCTACTTAGTTCTGATATTGAGTTTCTACTAAGCCTTAAAACCATATTTTATTACTGAAGTGTGGTGTGCAAATCCTTTATCTTCATAGCAATAGTAATCACACTGCACTTTTAATTTTCCCTCTTTTTAATGTTGAAATTTTAGAATGAATAGGATTAATGAAGATATATAAAATAGTATTTCAAAATAGGTCTTTAGGTTCTACTTACCTATTCAACCAATACAGCTGCAAATTTATTTTAAATATGCACTTATGTCTCAAGCTGTTTTCCCCAAATCAGCGGACAGATGTCAGCTTGGTCATACACAGGAGCTGCCATATAGTAAGTGGAGAGACCAAGGTATGTCCAGGTTTGCCTGCCATGCTCTGGTGTGACAAATCTCTTTCCAAAGGTGCTCAGTTTTCCTCTATTTTCTACATTCTCTCAGGTGTCCTCTAGTTTTCTCAGGTGTCCTTAGACAGGGGAGAAAAAAACCCTTTCACAAGTACTTCGAATTGGTACCACACAGTCTGATTATGAGGATTTAATTTTGAAGAGGAAAAAAAAATTCAATACTGGAAATACTTGTTTTTACTAGGAAAAGAAGAGAAGTCAGAGTCTGTCCCCAGTGACAAGATGAGAGGCAATGGGCACAAGCTGACACACAGGAAGTTCCTTCTGAACACAAGAAAAAACGTTTTACCGTGAGGGTGACCAAGGTCTGGCACAGGTTGCCCAGAGAGCTTGTGCAATCTCCCTCCTTGGAGATCTTCAAAAGCCTCTGGGACATGGTGCTAGGCAACAATGGGTGGCCCTGCTTGAGTCCTGCTGGACAAGATAACCTCCAGAAGTCTTCCAACCCCATAATTCTGTGAGTCTATGATTTATTTATATATGACTCATTGGTATGGATAAGGATATCCATCAATCATATGAGTTATTTTAATAACACTTTGAAAAATTCCAAAATAGTTTTGACTATGATATTCACATCTGGGAATTTTTGCATTTTCCATGGCACCATGAGGAATGGAAGCATTTGTTCTGTGCAGATCAGTTGGGCCACTTTAAATCAATCAAGGAACTGAAATAGTTTTTAGCAAATTAGCAAAGGTTTGTGATAGACATTAAACTCTGTAGAGGCTATTAGGAGTGAAACTGTCATAAATACATACTCTTTAAAAATCTAAACAGTCCAAAGAGGTAAACTTAACTGTTTACCCAACATATATATTAAAAGAAGCCAACACCCACCAGGACTGAATTATACTGGAAGTGCAGTAAGTGTGTTTCTAGCAATTTGATTAGCAAGGATTTGCTTTGATAGCAAGGATTATTTGCACTTCCCAGCCTATAGATATCTTTACCTAATATGTACAATTGCACAGGGGAATTCTAAATGAGAAACTAAATTCTTTCTCTAATTTTTATTTCCAAGTGTCTATTTTGAACAAAAGCTTGATGTTTTGCTAAGACTTGAAAAACTGTTTTCCATGGAAGATGAATATATTTACTGAAGTCTATTGGTATTTGCTTCTACCTTAAAATTGCACTTTAAAGCAAATTAAATGTGGTCAAAAATTTGAAGATTGTATTTGATATATATACAGACCAGAAACATTCTGCAACATTTATTTATACTCTGTCCAGTACAGTATGTGTACATTTTCTATTTTGGGATATCTAAGATAAATGTTCATAACAAAACAAAACAAAACAAAAAACTACTACTCTCTAGACACCTTAATTTAGAAGAAACAAGCAATACTTCATCAAAATCAACTATTAAAAGGCTATTGGAAGTTCACGTTGATTCATTTGTCTGTAACAGAAAAAGATTATTAAACTTTGGTACTACAGCAAAGTGAAACAAATGGAAGTGCTCCAAAGTACAACATAAAATCTAGACATATTCTGTGACCTTTTCACATTGCCATTACAATATTTCGAGGAGTATTATAGAGGTAAAAATAACATTTTTTTTTTCTTATAGGAGAGACTCATTTTAGATTAGTCTAAAGTTGTTAGAAAATATGGTATCTTAGAAAACTGGTAATTCACAGTCTGCAAATTAAACCAATGCAGTGATTCTGATATAAACCACTGTAAACAACAACAAAGGTTGACTCAAGATGATGCAAAATAGCTATCTGGAAGGAATAGTTGCTATGAGAATGTAAAATATACGTGTTTGGACACAAGTGCATATATTTGACAATCTCATGAGATGTGCCTTATAAATACAAATTATGGGCCTATAGCCATTCTATGATTCTAAAACGTTTATTTATATGCATTTATCACAACCTTATTTATAAGAACACTTAGATATGTAAAGTTTGCAGGATGGTAGTGTGAGGATATGAATTTCCTAAAGACAGCTTGACAAGACAGTTTCACCCTTGGTTTCCTGACCTCTCCCCTAAGCTTAAAGAGTTCTTGCTCCATTTGATTTATCACCTTCTAAATCTGCAACACATGTTTTAGTCACAAAAAAATAACTGTGGTATGCAGACATTTATTAAAAAGGCAGTATAAGGGAAACAGATATAATATAATATTAGTAATGCTTATCTGTAAAATTTTGCCAAGGAAGAGTGGTCTACTTATCTAAAGTGCCTTGTCTTGTACTAGCAAGTTCTAAGAAAATCCTGCACTATTCCTTTATGGCTCATTCTTTGATCATAGTTGACAAATAATAATTGTAAGATGTTTAATTATCTAAATTGCTAAAAGATTTACACAAGTCCTTTTAATAAATACAAATTTAACAATGTCAAAAAAAGTCGTGTCTAGTCATTCTCAGCATGTAGCTGTATCAATAACATTTATTTCCATCTTTTTATAAGGTTATATAAATATATTTATAAGGCTATATATAATATATTTATAAGGGTACTATTGATAAACTAGTGATAGCATTAATTTTCAAACATGCTCAGGAGTCTAAGCTCTGTATCTGTGTTATCTTAGAAAACACTTCCAAGGGTCTTGAAAAGACCCTCAGGTGATCCTCATTTGACAGATGATAACTGTGCTAAATCAAGAAGACTGGAACAAGTCTCAGAAAGGAAGAAAATATTCAAATAGACCAAAAAAAGTTTGGTCAGAACAGAACAGAGCAGAGCAGAACAGAGCAAAGTAGAATAGAAAAGAATAGAATAGAATAGAACAGAACAGAACAGAACAGAACAGAACAGAATGATTTGGTTGGAAGGGACCTTCAAGGATAAGTCCAACTGCCTGACCATTTCAGAGCTAACCAAGAGTTAAAGCATATTATTAAGCATACTAAAAGCATATTAATTCTTAATTATTTTTCTAATGTAATTAATAATAACATATTATCCAAGTGTCTCTTGATCACTAACAACCTCTCTAGGAAGCCTTTTCTGGTGTTTAACCACCCTCACAGTAAAGAAATCTTCCTAATGCCCAGCCTGACCCTCCCCTGGCACAGCTTTGTGCCATTTCCTTGTGTCCTATCATTGGTGACCATCAGTGTCAAGGAGCAGAGACTGGCACTACTCTCTGTGCTTCAGATGTTGCAGAGAGCAACGAAGTTGCCCCTTAGCCTTTTCTCCAGACTGGACAGGCCAGGTGTCCTCAGCCTCTCCTCACAGGAAATGTTTTCCAGCCCTTTTAGCAGCTTTGTTGCCCTCCTCTGGATGCTTTCAAGAACCTTAACATCCTTGTTGTGCTGTGGAGCCCAGAACTGCACACAATACTCAAGGTGAGGCCACACCAATGTTAAATACAGTGGGAGAATCACCTCTTTTGACCTGCTGACTATGCTGTGTTTAATGCACCCCAAAATGCATTTTGTCCTTTTGGCTGCCCTATGTTGAGCCTGGTGCTGACCAGCAACCCCAGATCCCTTTCTGCTGAGCTGCTCTCCAGCCACTCATCTCCCAGTCTGCACCTGTGCCTGGCATTACTCTGTCCCAGGTGCAGAACCTGGCATTTTCCTTTGCTGAAGTTCATGTTTTTGCTGATTGCAATGCAATCTATCCAATCTATCTAGATCCCTCTGCACAGCCTCTCATCCCTCCACGGAGTCCACAACACCTCCCAGTTTAGTATTGCCAGCAACTTGCTGAGGATGCATTCAACTCCTGCATACAGATCACTGACAAAAGCCTGACCTTCTTTCCAGAAATCGCATATTCTCTTTTTCTGCCTTAGTTCCAGGAGGATTTCACTGTTCAGTCAGGCCGGTCTCTTGCTTGACTCATGGCACAGTGGGATTGCCTGCTCCTGTGCTTTTAAAAGGCTGTTCTTGTAAAGCTACCAGCTGTCATGGACCCCTTAACCCTATAGGCCCAATTCACAGGGCACACTGCTAACTAGCTCCCTGAGAAGCTTAAAATTTGATCTCTTAAAGTCAACTCCGCTGACCTTTTTGTTCCTTACACCAAAAATTTTGAACTCTACTAATTCATGATCCCTGTGGCCATGACAGCCACCTACTGTCACCTCTCTCACAAGGCCTTCCCTATTCTTGAGCAAGAGATCCAGAAGGGCACTTTTCTTAGTTGGCTTACTGAGTACTTATGACAGGAAATTATTTTCAACATGCTTTAGGAATTTTACAGACTTGCTTGTTGCGGTATTATGATATCCCCAGTTTATGTCTGGGAGGTTGAAATCTCCCTTAAGGACAAGGGCAACTGTTCCAGAGATTTCTCCTAATTGCCTATAGAAGACCCCATCTGTGCTATCGTCCTAGATGGGTAGTCGATAGTAGACATCCACAATGACATCTGTTTTGCTATCTGTCCCCTTAATCCTCACCCAGAGACTTTACAGCATCATCCCTAATGGCAAGGGCTGCGCAGTCTAGTCTCTCTCTTAAGTACAGTGTAACATCTCCACCTCACCTGCCCTGTCTATCCCTCCTGATAGCCCTCCATTCCGGTACTCCAGTCATACTTCTCATCCCACCAAGTCTCACTAATACTGATGATAACATAGCTTTGGGAAAGGATGAAAGCATCCATTTTTTTCACATTTCTTCCTCATACTTTGTGTGTTGGTATATGAGTATTTCAGATGTGCTCCCTGGAGTGGCACAGATGCTCCCATTAGCTTTGCCACCCTCAGATGCTGCCGCACTATCCTCTGGCATAAGCTCAGGGTTCCTAATGGTATCCTCTCCATCACTGATCCTAGTTTAATGCCTTCTCAATCAGTCTTGATAGCTTATGAGCCAAAAAACATTTCCTGCATCAAGACAGGTGGGTCCCATCAGGCCTCAGCAGTTTTGTCTTGAAGACTCTTTCCATGATTATAAAACCCAAAATTCTGGCAGATGCACAAGTCTTGGAGACACATGTTGATGACCTGGGCTCCCTGTAGAAAACAGAGAATGGGACAGAAAAAAATGTGTTAATTCTTGGCATAGTGAGAGTTAAATATCCTGCATCAATTATGCCTTTTATTATTTTTCTGAGTAAGCTTTTTAGTGGTAGGAATCCTTATTTATACTTATAGATTTGTAGCTTTGGGTCATCTCAATGGTTACCAATGAGGAAAAAAGATAAATTTTTGTTGTGTACTTTTCATATGCACAAAAATACTGTGATGGTTTTTTTGGTCATAAATTCATTAATATTACCAGTTCAAGTAGTATGTTAAACAAACCACACAATTCAGTCAGCACCACTCATACTGAAAAATATGAAACGATCTCCCAGTTACCTATTCTGACTTTTGAAATGTTTTAAATTTATGTACATAACTGAATGGAAATGAACATACACTACTGAGCATAAAGTAAAATATTTCTCCAGCTATCGTGATACACTTTATATTTTATTCACAGGTAAAATCAAATTGAATCATCTAAGAAAAATCAGACTTATGATCTCTGTTTTGATGTTTGCATAGGAACAGTACAGGAGGAAGTAACTCCTGAAATTCATTTGTGGAAGTCAGATTGTTAACAGTGCAGTGTTGGCTGGTCATGTCTCATTATTCAAGTGAGTATCTTTGCTTGCTTGATCTTTCGTGAATCACTTACATAAAGAGCTCTGATGCACAGGGAAGCTTCTTGTAAAGAAATAGGTTGTCCCCGGTGCTGCTTCTCCCTTTATAAAAACTTGTGGCTTCCTTCTGACTGAATCCAGTGGCAGAGACCATCTGAAAAGAAAAAAAAAGATATATTTTTTTAATGCTGTTTCCAAAGTAGGGTCTGGTGAAGTTTATAGAAAAAGGAATAAAGGGAACGAGTGTGGAAATAGTAAGAGGAGTCTGACTGCTCACTCTGAGCATGGCATGTACCCAGTTCACTTTTCACCAGGTAAAAATCCAGGGCTCTTACTGAAAATTTTATTGATACTTGAGGCCCAAGACATCTCTTATTCTATGAAGATAGAATTCTTACTGTAGGTTTGAGGTTATCATCTTATCTATAGATAGTTTGTCTAAAAAAGAACATCATGGCTTCTTTCGCTACTGAAAAGAGATAAAATCCTGAGCAAACCCTGATATTCAACTGCAAGCAGAATTGATTTGTTAAATCTTTTGGCAGCACTGCTGCATCTCATCCCGTTGTTGGTTGCAGGAAATGTGCCAGAAACGATATCCCCTTCCATGTGCCAAACTGATAATATTTTCAGAAAGCAAGAATATTGCCAAATAAAATAGATTTCTGGGAAGGAACTAGTGTGAAGTCATGAACCATTTTTAAACACAGTTTGCACATTTAACTTATTTAAGCTCTGAAAACTGGCTGAAATATTACACTAACTTAGAGATGACAGGAGTAGCTCCTCCCAATCAACTGTAGCACAGTCAGACTGCAATCTCTGGCTCATGTGTAAATAGTCACCATTTTGGTAGGTGGTCTGTTTCTAGTGCTCTTACTGTTTTATTTCAAAACATGGAAACAGTAAAGTTGTTAACTGATTCTTTCTACCACCTCTTTCTGTGGGTCAGGTTACTTTACCCTTTTTAAGTGTCAACGTTTCTTCTTTTCTCTCTCACTGAAAAACATATTAATAGACCTCTGGGCCGATGACTGCCTTTGGTACTGGAAAATGCTGTATGAGGCTTCTCAGCTGTTTCAGGTATGCAAAACACCTCTGCATTAATGTGGTCCTGTGTCCCAGTGAATGACTTTGAGTACGTGCCACCTGGCACAACTCTGCTCTGTCTGAACCTGCAGCAATAACTGTGCTATGCTGGCCAGAAAAACAGACATGGCTTGGTACTCTCTCAGCCATCAGAGGGGCACATTGTAGAAAAGCTTTACTTTGATTGACTAGCAGTCTTAAAAATCACTTAGGCCTGTAAGGTGGAATTAACAAAAAATAGATTAAAAATGTGTTGAATATCTCTCCTCTTTCTTCAGATTTCTGTGCCAGTTGCTTGGCAAGAAAATCTTTCAAATCTTTTAATGCTGACAAGAAGTTCTCTTTACAATTGGATTTTTTGCACTATAAGATGCTTATAGTGTTCATCTTTTCTTCATCTACATCATGAAAAAAAAAAAAGTCTTGAAACTGATGAGAGAGAAAAAGAGAAAAGCAGAAGAAAAAGATGGGAGAAACGTATTTACCTAAGAAATAGTAGTTTGTTCTGTGGTCAGGAAGTTGGTGCTTTTTAGCTAAATTAAACTGAAGTTGATGGCACAAACCAAGCAGAAAGGGAAACCGAATCTTAGCTGTCTCCCATTGACTGATGTTCATGAGCCAGTTGCTGATCTGGGAAATGTGTTCTCTTCTCAGCTTTTGAGCTGTCATTCCACTCTGGGTCAATTTGGCTCATACAGTGCTGCACAGAGTGATTCTGACACATCTCCATTTTTGAAGAAAAACTTTTTTATTTTATTTTATTTATTATTTTTTTTTCAACTGTTCACATATTTTTCTATCCAACAACTTTCATGAAAACTATTAATACTACTACGCCAGTCAGCCACAGTAGAAGTGTCTATCCATGGTGGAAGAAAGTCATTGAGATGTCAACAGGGATTTAACAAAATGGAGAAAATGATGCAATTGTGGCTGAAATCCAGTCTATAAAAAACTAATTACATATGAAACCATTACATAAGGCAGATTTTTCTGTCCATTTCCTTTGTGTATCAAGTCAGTTTGACTTGACTGTAATATTACAAGAAGGCTTTTATCATACATGGCAGAGCTCATTGTAGGGCTGAGATTAGAAAGTGGTGTTGTAACAGTTCAGTGAAAGTAATGTGTTATTGCTCACTAGAGAATACTGTCATAAGAAAAATGTAAATTCCAGAGGTCACAGTTCCAGCAGGGTCAAAGAAAACCAGTCTTAGCCTGATCCCTATTGCCTTTAGCTTAATAAAAATTATGGAGAATCCTGGAATAGTTTACCTGCCAAGAGAAGGACTAAAACACATCTAAAATACTTGTAGACCACCCCTCTTTTGCCTTTTCTACAAGCATTCACATCTGTGCTCTCTGTTTGAGAGGAACAGATGTGCAGAATAATTAATACAAGCCCAAAACAGTAGGAAACACCCCTTGATCTTGATTGGAAACACCAAGTGGAGCAGCATGAGAATATGCAAAAGTGGCTTGCAGAGCAAAAAAAGAACCTCCTTTCAGCTGCCTTCTCCAGCAAATACTTCCCTCCTCTGAATTTCTTTCAAGACTGAACTTTTATCTAAGAAAAGTCTCTTGACCACGTCTGATCCAGTAAAGCAAAAGAAAGAAAAAATGAGGTTAAAAAAAAAAGAAAAATGAATTCATGCAACAGCAACTTTCATTAAGACATTCCATCTACAACAAGAACACAATATAAACATGCAATTAAGCATTAATGTTGTGACAATATGATGATAAAGTAATGACATCAAGCCAGATAATTCATTTCATAGATCACGGTTTCTGCTCTAATTAATTTATTCCAAAAGCCTAATATGAGGATGATTTTATGCAGTCAAACTATCTAAACACCCACAAAGAGAGGAAAGTTATGTCGATATTTATGTTCACTTTGGTGGTTTTGTATTTGCTTATTCAATTGTTGCACAAGAGTCTTGCACAGACAGAATATTTGTCTAATAGTGGGTACTAATACTAGTTTAAAGATATGAAATCTTAAAAGTATAAGCACATGGTAAATTATATATATTTATAGTGGATTATTATATACATGTAGTCTTAAGTTTTACAGGTTGCATAGGTTCTAGTCAGTCCACCAGCTTAAAAATTACTGATATATTTTAATGCTCCGTAATCTTTTTAAAAGCATTTCGCAATCTTCTTTTCTTTTTTCCTTGATTACTTTACTCTTTAAGTTATCTTTACTTTTACAAGGTCTTCTCACATTGCAGATATAGTTAAACTTACAGAAGTACTTCCCCAGATCTTAAAGAAGAAGAAAAAAAAAAAAAAAAAGCTCAGTCTGCTAATTAATTCACATATGGAATTCTTCAGAGGCCAACATCATCTCAACCAATAGTATCAGAGATAAAGTGCTCTGGGGCGAGAAAGAGACCTTACCTCAGAGTCTTTAAAGTGACTGCTTTTAAGTTATGGTGATGGTCTGGCCTGTTCCCGAACTGAATAAGGACTCCAGCAGCTATGCATTCCTGTGATAACTGTTATTGTCACCACCCTCACAATTTTCCTTTCTGTTCTTGTAAACACAGATCTTGATCAGGAACAAAATTAGACGTTAAAGGTCGGACTGACTGACTGGCAAGTCCAGAAGGGCAGAAAGTGAACACCTTGGTCACAGAACAACACACTGATTACCAGCCTTAGAGGCAAATGAGGGAGAGATTCAATATACTTCTTAGATGTGTGCCATGTTTTGGAGGGTATAAGTGATGGAACAGTTTTGTACAGCCTGTGCAACTCACTGAAGTCCTGCAAAAATATGCTCTTTTTGTGCAATGAGGTCAATTAGATTAACACCTTTATGGTGATGTTTGTGAGGTAAAGAAAGCTACTATTCTATAAAATTCCACAAAAGTGAGACATCCCATTGTTACTGGTAAATTTACTAGAGTGCTATTTTTAATGTACCTTTTTTTTTTTTTTTTTTTTTAAACAAGCATAACTAAAAGCTGAGCAATCATCAACAACCAAAGTATATATTTGCTATGAAGAGTCTGGGACAATTATTAAAGAAAAACCCTACAGCTGTGTTATTATTATTATTATTATTTACTCAATTTATGCCATTCATGCCAATTACTCATTTGTTTCTGTCTCGTTGATGCTTGAGTAATCTGTGTTTAACCAGGTTGTTTGAAATACTGTGTTCATTTGAACTGTGACAATTAAAGTTGGTCTGTTACATTGTTTCTGAACTGGAAATATTACTGCGGGGAACAGGAATTTTCATGACAAATGTGGCTCTCCTAAACAGACAGAGAAAGGTAAAAAACTACCACGTGTGCTGTTGGTGCTACAACAGAGAATTTATGAGGTATATACAGTTGCATAAACATTAACGTTTGACTTCCACATACATTCTTTTACATTAAATCTTAACCTCTATAAATGTTCAACTGAATTTTACTGGAGCATAATGTGAAATTCATTTACTAGTTAATTTAATCTGGACTAAAAGTTTAGATATAAAAGGGGAATAAATGCAAATAAAACAAATAATTGTTACAAAACATTCCATCCAGATGAGAAAATATTACCCCACAATTTTAGCTGGAAATGAATAATTTGTTCCAACACTGAGGAGAGCCCAGTATTTCATTAACTACTGATATGTGGTGATCTAATTTGGGAATTATATTTTCTAATCCAGATGTTTCCTTTATTACACAACTCTACTTTTTTTACAGAGAGGGAAGAGCAGATGGGAAGGTGTTTCACTATCTCCAACACATGTTCAGGATTTAGTCTCTTGTTTGTCCATTGCTTATGGTTTTACTGTTTTCTGGTCTAATGTTCTACTAGGTCTTCCCTCCTCCTCTTATAGAATCGTAGAATCTTAGAATAGTTTGGGTTGGAAGGGATTCTTCATCTAACTGCAACCCCCCTGCCAAAGGCAGGAACACCTCCCACTAGACCAGGTTGCTCAAAGACCCATCCAACCTGGCCTTGAACACTTCCAGTGATGGGGCATCCACAGCTTCTCTGGGCAGCCTGTTGCAGTGCCTCACTACCCTCAGAGTAAAGAATTTCTTTCTTACATCTAATCTAAATCCACCCTTTTTAGTTTAAAGCCATTGACCCTTTGTCAAATCACTACACTCCCTGATAAAGAGTCCCTCCTCAGATTTCCTGTAGGCCCCCTTTAGGTATTGGAAGGCCTCTATAAGGTATTCCTCATCTTCCCATCAAAAGCAAAATCAACTAACCCAAACCCCTCAAACGTAATTAGGCCTACATGCATACTGACACTAACAAGAAATACACAAACACAAATATTGACTAAGAGTTTTTTCTTTGAAGAATGAATTTAAAGAAAAAAAAAGAAAAATAGAGGCTAAATAAGGATCTTAGAAAAGCTGCTGATTGTAATGAGCTAATGCATAACTTAATTCTAGGTGTTTAGTTCATAAGTATCTACTGGCTCTAGACTTGCGTTAGGTTACTGTGCCTCTAGTGTATTGCTTTCTTAGGTCTGGGTTCATCTCATCCCAATGTAGGTACCTAATTGAACCACAGATGTTAGGAATGTAACCATCCATTGCAATATCTCTCACGAGGTGGGGATGAGCAAGTGTAATTTGGCCCAGCTAAGAGCTGTTGAGAAGAAACTAATGTATTGACTGAAAAGGCAAACTGGGGTCTAGCTGGTTGAATCTGGTCAGACATCCCTTTTCAGAAAAGTTTTGAAAGCAAAGGACTGCTAACAGTACCTTTCAGCTCTTCCTTTTGTTCTAACTATGGTTGTAAAATCAGTAAGTCAACAGGGCTGTGCTCATGTAGAGCATGGAAGATAGCACACAGTCTTTTAGCTATGAACATTTGCACTGGTCACTATTTACAAATGCAAAGCCAAATTTTTATGGAAGAATAAGAATGGCTAGGGTTTCTTGCTTTCACTTTAAAAGAGAAAAATCTGGCTCCTGAATTCTGAAAGAAATTCCATCAACTCTTCTGTACTTCCAGTACAGAGCAGAGTGAATTAAAATGAAAAATCAAATAATCCATAACAGTTTTAAAAAACACTAGAGAATTAATTTAAAAAATATTTATTGATAAAAGTTGCAAAATAGTGGTAAAGTTTCATTTCATTATCAGAACAAACATTTAAAATTTTGCTTCTCATACCTGATTTCTAGTGGATTAAAATGTCTGGCAGGAAAGGATCGAGAAAGAAAGAGTTCTCTTCCTTCTCACAGATATGAATTTGTGAAAAGATTTAAATTTCACCTTTCAAAAGTTTCATCAAATTGGGACATTTCTCCTTTCATATAGGTACATGTAATCCTTCAGCTGTTTTCTATAATGAAAAAAGCTGATGGAATGTTATATTTCCCTGTTTTTTGAAGCCAGATACACCACAGTAACAGGCTTAGTCTGGGAGCAGCATGTAGGGTGGAGAGACATTGTAAAGCTGGGCATTAACCTAAATCCTCACTGACATTCCACCCTGCTACTGCATACGTTCCCTACTAAATCACTTCATCCACTTCTGAAGACCCTATAGAGAGGTTCTTTAGATTCCTCTGTGTAGCAAATACTGCAGGACAAGGTTTTAAATGGCAAGAGTTAAGGGAAAGGTTAGAGTGTATTTTTCAGTTCCTTTTACCCCCACTCTTTTATTTACATGCACCAGTAATAGTATTTTAACAATGAATTTGTGTCTTCCTTGTCAAAATTCAAACACCGTTAATCAGACAACTCAATTGAAATGCAGCTTTGCCCAATGACCTAATTTTATTTTTAAAAATAAATAAGCACTATTATATAACATATAGCCTGTCGTAATTTTAGCTCTATTTTTAATGCTGTTGTTAAAATGCATAGAATGAGCTGACAAAGGGATCGGTTATTCTATCCCTGTCTATTAAAGCATCTACATTGTCATACAGAGATAGGAATGCTGCACAGCTCCTTACGTAAATTAAGAATGCCTATCACTATCTAAGACATTTTTGTTTGTTAATGTGTTTTATTGCTAATGGAACAAACACACTTTCAATTAAAAACTCTCTGAAGTTGAAAACACAACATTCCTCACAACAGTAAATATTTTCTGTCTGAAGACATCAAGGGCATTCAGATCTGGATCCTTCAATTTTTAGTTATTTATTTGTTTTCCACAACCTTAGATTATTGGATTATGACAATAAAAAAAAAAAAAAAAGTGAATATGGAAGAAAAATTTACTTTTCAGGTGAATATTTTAATTACTTAACCATCTCTGTGAACTCTGGCAAGGTAGTTATTTGATGTTACTAAAAATGGTGCCCATTCTGCTTTTAAGACAGAATAGCTGTCTTTGAGGGAAGAAGAAACTAAGGAATTACACGGATAACATAAGACTTTGCTTCATGGACTAACTGTTGTGTTCTGGCCAGCAAATGAAGTTTATGGCTCTGGGGTAGCTGCTGAAGGTTCTAAGGTTTTTAGGGGCACGTTGGTCCCTAAAATATTTCAAGAGATGGGTGGGTCATAGGGCCTCTGGGCAGCATTATGGTGCTAAAGTAGTGGTGGCACTGAAGAAAGTCACTGTCCTGACCCTGGGAATATTTAACGATACCAAACGTTGCAGAGAGAGGAAGAAAATATTTTGGGTTTTAAAAACCATTATCTTCCCATCTGGATTCACATCTCCAGATTGGCCTGTGTGCCTGTGTACCTGCTCAGACCTTCTTCACACACTCACAAGGATGCAGCTGGTGACCCTGGCACTGTTTTTTAGTACATAACTTGGGAGTGAGAATGTGGGAGATCCAGATGTGTACCTTCTTTTCCTTGTCCTGGTATCAAAAAGTAATGTATGAGTAAGAATGGTTTCTCTCCCCATCTCCTCCTGAATCTCTTCTCATTTGCAGATTACATAAATGTTCATTGAGCCTCGAGGAAGAGGAGGAATGAATGTATGAACTCATAATAATATGAGAGCTGTCACCTAAGAAAGACACAGCAACATTTCCATCCCTTCTCCTCTGAACAGAGCCGCAACTAACTCAGGCATATTTTCGTTTGCCATGCTTTATCTAATCATGCTTATTGAATCTGGACTCCCAGCTAATGAAGGTAGAGAAATACATAATCTGTGAATCTTGGTAGAGTTCAAGACTATTTACTACACATTTATGGACATGTCCAGCATCAGATACTCAACCGTCCCTAAGAACTGATCACAACACAGCAGCCCGTATGTCTTAATTATCTCCTAGGACAGACAGTCATTGCAGGGGAATTTTAAAGTTCTATATTCTCTATTGGGTACCCAGTGTGGTGACTGGAACTCTTGGCTTCTCCCAGTTCCCTTGGCAGACCTGGCCCTACACCTTGCGTGTCTACAAAATTACACTATCCAAACACTTTTGATGCTGTGATACTGCTTGTTTACACTAGCTTATTTTAAAAGCATTCAATTTGGCTAAGTCATTTGCTCTAAATCCCAAACACTGAATAATTATTAACTTTTTTTTTTTTTTTTTTTTTTCCCACGGGGGGCCAGCGAAATCTTTGCTTAGATTGAGGAGAGTTTTTCTACTACTTCCACTGACAGGTCTGTCAGTCTAGCTATTAGTAAGAAAACAGCCCTTTTCCCCATCTAATGGTGGATCATTTCTCTTCTTCCCTTTCTCTCAAATGAGAGTTCCCTGTTCTGGTACAAATAGGAAGTTAGTTGAAGCTGTAACTTCACACAGATTACTTTAAAGGAATTCTACTTCTGCTTCCACTAGAGCAGCATTTTGATTACATTTTTAGAATTGTATCATTGTCCTCTCGTAATTACAGCCTTTCTTTGGTTTAGAGTTAAGAGAAATGTTTTGTAACTATCTACAGAGGTCATTTCAGGAGGACAAATTCACCCACTATAGCTGGAGATCCAGATTCATTGTATACAATTAATTTTACAGATCCACTCATGCCATAGCAGGCTAACTGCTATTGTCCTCACCTTGTGCACAAATATATTAGGTTCATTAAGGAGAAAGTGGACCACTAGTGCTCACACAGATGATAAACGTCCAGAAAAATTGTGAAGAAGCTATACCACAATGCCATTTCTTAAAAAGAATGCACATAAATAGACATGTGAATAGAATCCATATGCATATCTTTGCTTTATGTGTATGGTTTTAGTTTGTTGTGATTAACTCCTCCATCTTGGAACACATACATGTTATTTCTTTTTAAATGAATCTGAAAAGTAATTTAATTTTCTATCTTAGTACCATATAGGGACATATGTAATTCACCACCAAATTAAAAAATCTACTTTACCCTTTCTTTCTTTCTTTTTTTTTTTTTTTTTTTTTTTTTCTTTTTAGAATGATCTGGTTAGCATTTGTGAATTGATAGCACAGAATATTTGCTTTGAAGATTTTTATGAAAATAAATAATGATTATTCCTCAAGTCTACCAGTTAGCATATTGGGTCAAAACTATACTGACTAATTTTCCTGATCAGCAGTCTGCTGTGGGAGTTTTTCTAGTATTGGCTTTACAAGTCTTTGGAACAAATCCGTACCTTGATTGTGAGTATACATACACAAGAAAAAAATATGGCTCAAGTCACATAAACTGTTTAGAACAAACTATTTTTTTTTCCTATTATTACTACTAGTATTGCTTACAGGATTTCTACTTATTTCAAAAAGCAACGTTTACACTTCTTGGACTCTTGTATATTCATTTATCTTTCACATCTGATTCCTCAAATTGCTTATATAATACAATTACTATCCTGTTTACCTTGTATTAGGGGAAAAAATAAAAATTTTTTTTGAACATTAATTTTTTGACCAAAAGAAAGAGAAGGATGGTTAATAACTTACCTTTTTTTTTTTTTTTTTTTTTTTTTTTTTTTTCCCTCCAAAGATGATGAATGCTAAGTAAAATGATTAAGTCTACACTTGCATGTCATGTACTTCCTCTTCAGGCTGAGCTGCCTTTCTTTTTGATACTCTTCTGGTGCACTTCCTGGGTCAGTCTGAACGTAGAAACAGAAACAAAAGACAGCCATGATATTTCTGGCAGTATTTCCAGACCAACTGGATCAAGAATGCCCAAACACTATCCTCCTCAAGCCTGCTAGTTATGAAAACTTTAGGGAGCATACAGAAATGTTTGGATAAAATGAATAGAGATGAATTCATGTTTCTCCAGTGTCAAAGTTTTGGTTTTGTGGAAAGTGTCCCCTTAATCTTTCCTTTTCTCTTAAGCTGGTAGTGTTCTCATCTGGTTGAAAATTAACATAAAGTGTCTGCCAATCTTAAATGGTATTGAGGATGTGCAGAAAGGTACTTATACATGTTAAAACATGCTCAAGAATATTTTAATTCTCTTGTATGAACATTTTGTGCAAATCTCTTATCTCCTCTAGACCTGGTCACACATAGTTTGGCTTTACCATACTGGAAAGTACACATTCATTAAACATAAGCATACTTCAAACACAGGTTCCCTTACTCCACAGACTGTCATCTCAGCCACAGCATTTCTGTGGTTCCTCCACTTTCCATTTCAGGAGAGTGAAATTACCGACCAGGCAAATTATACAAGCGATTTCCAGATCTTGGAGGCCGTCTCTTGGAAGCCTAATCTCCATGTGATCATTGATGAGTCTATTTCCATTTCTTCCTTTTTCAGTGGAGTAATATAGGTTCTTGAGATGAACAGTCATGACATCTGGCTTGAAATACAACTTTCTAACCCACCTATTCCCCTAAAAGAGGAGAAACTGGTGTCATCTGTGAACAAACACTGTCATGTCCAGTATTCTGGACATCACATCTGAGCTTCCATGCAGCTCTGTGATTTGATATTTCTTGAATAGTTTTACTTTTGTGGCATATAAAAACTACCCAGACAGGGACTGTGCTATGGCAGACATTGTATACAATATATGATTATGCTTCAAATACCCACCAAGGATCTTCTATTTAGTATCTGGCCCTTATCCACCCTCTGTTGCTTAGCCAACCAGAACCATATATGGAATTAATCTCCTCATTACTAGCCTTCTCTCAAGTATTGGAATTTAGATATATGCTCATTAATTGAGCAATGGCACATGAGAAATTGAGTATAAAATTAATTAATTGATGCTTGCTTTGAACACAGGAAAAAAACAACAAGACATTGTTTTTCTTCAGGAGATGCAATTAAAAATTAATAGAAGAAAAAGATCTTTTCAAACACATCTCTCAAATTATTTTAAAATTTACTATTTTAAAAATATCTACAAACAACTATGCCAATAGCTGTGAATTATACTTTATGCCAATGGGAAAATTCTAGGCATACTCAAATTTGAACATGTCTTGTTAGAAGTAGATGTTCTGGGAATAAAATGGACAAAAAAAATATCATGAGTTGAAAGAAATCTTGGGGAGACAAAGGGTATTTCGTTGTTAAATATATTTGCATTATTCATTATAGATTTGAAAATTATTTGCCTTTAACACTTTCTGTATTCCTCATCAAGGAAATGTTACATTGAAACATAAACTGAATCACAAAATGTAGCATGTATGTTATAGAGAACTTTTAAATCTACAATATGAATGACAATTCAAGAAATCTTGAGGCTATTTTTCTATATGCTATGAATATAAAATTTTTTTAAGGGAAAAAATTCTCATCTTGACGCTACCCAGATGTTGATTAAATAAGCTCTTAAATCTTGTTATTACTGTGCTTATTTAAAATTTATTTTCATTTAAATAATTATCGGTGATATTGTAGGCATAATTTATACTATGCAGTAGTGGGCTGTTACTTGTATGAAGTGCAGGAAACAATTGCATCTTTTGTTATATGACTTCCAGAATGTAAACTAGCTGATGGAATATGAAGTACTCGATATAACCAAGACATTATATAGGAAAGATATATGTGATTCCTTTCCAACCTGAATTACCCTAAGAAGCTACAAGTCTAAGAACTACACATCTTCTCCTGCTTATCCTGCTTACATGTGTTTTGGACAAGCTTAGTGCTTTATTTTTATATATCGGCTTGGCAGAAAAGAAAAATAAAACTGAAAATAGTTCAAAAGGAGAAACCATTAGATGAACCTCTTTAATAGAACACATGGATTGAAGAAATTATCAGAAAGAAACAAAACAAAACAAAACAAAACAAACAAACAAAAACCCACAATATGTTAGATTAGAAGTGGTGAAACAATGTAAAGAAAAGTTAAAAAACATTTCAAACTAATTAGATGCTGGGTGTGGCTTCAGCCTGTGCTCAGAGTTTTATTGTTCAGTAACATTTGTGAATAATCTGAGAAATTTTTGTTCCTATGACTGTTTTCAGACAACAGATTCCAGATCTGTAAGTCATGGTTTTGTCTCAAAATGTGTTCCAACAAACAGGGAACCAAAATTTGCTGTGGATGGAGCAGCTGAAGAGCTTTGCAGCAGAACCAAAATCCTGTGGCATGGCGTTTAGGAAAGCAGATACCAAGGGCCTCACTCAAAGGATGACTGTGTACACAGAATGAAGTCATGAGTTCAAAGACACCAGCAAAAACAGCAATTAATTCATTGTTTGGTCATTAATTTTGATTGCCTTTTTTTTTTTTTTTTTTTTAATAATCATATCAGGTTATTAATAAAGTAATGTTAAGTGCACACATAATAGCTCTAATTTTCTTTTTCTTTTAATACGCAGTCACTTCAGTCCTGCAAATGGCATAATGAAGTCATTTACTAAACTGGTTATCCTGTGTACTAAAATAGTTGTCAACACTTAAAAATATATCTGTTCTACTTCAGAGGCTTTTGAGAACCTAATGTCAATGCAGTTAATAAAAACTAGAAAATTTAAACAAATTTGTTCTTTAAACAAAACAGAATTGAAAAAAAATACTAATGTACTTATGTAGGTATAAGTGGATAAACCATCTAAATTTTATAGAGATAAATCTAAATTTAGGTATTTACATATATGGCCTATAATGCTAATCACTCAATGGCTTTTTCTCTCTCTAAAAACTAATTAATATCCAGTGACCTTAAATGGAAATATCATTTGGGATAGCTAGGGCCACAGAAGTAATTTTAGAAAAGAGGGTGAAATGTATATATAAACCTAAATCTATAAAATGACTCTTTATTTAACAGAGTCTGACTTTGGTGTAGAAGAAAACTTTATTCAAATAGTGAGGCATATAATATGTCCCATAATAAGTAGAAGACAGTTGCCACACTAAATGAGAATAATTCTTTTTTTTTTTTTTTTTTTTTTATCTTTACCATTGGTCATACTGTAAAAGTAAAGGTCAAATTATAGAACTCTGACTTACTATATAAATTGCTTCTTCAGGAAAGTAGAAGCAAGTAATATTTCATTCAAGTAATGGAAGATAAACATGATGATGACTTAAAGTTAATGTGTCAGTGTTTACTTGTGTGGAGACTGTATTTGCCAAAACTGAGTCTGCGGTGGCTTTTTTGAGACAATGTTATTAAACCCAGAAAATAAGGGTGGAAATGCAGAACAGCTGGAAACAGAGCATAATTAATAATGGAGGAAGATGCACCAATGGAATATGTGTAAATATGTAACAAACAAACAAACAAACAAACATTGGGAACCACACGGTGTTTCACTGCTAAACATGTAAAGCAGTAGTTGCTTTTTGGCATGTGCCCAGCAGGTAGCTGCTGTAGTTACGGTGGTGTACACTCTTCAACTTGTTTAAAGTGGAATGGCTGCCATTCAATTTGAAAATAGGAACAGGACTGTGTCCATGGTGTCTTGTGACAAGAAACTTCAAAGCACTGTAAAGTTTTCTTTGGATTTTTACATGTAGTTTCTAAATGTCTTTTTTTTTTTTTTTTTTTTCTTCCCATCAGTACAGCAGTAGTTTCTTTGAAAGACATCCACATTTCCTGCTAGACCTTATTACTGTTAGAACAGCCTCTCCTACAATGTTTAATTCCCTGCCTCTTCTTTTCATGCTTTGGTCCATTTAAAAAAAAAAAAAAAAAGCTTTCCTTAGACATCATCATATTTCCTCTGGCTGGCATTGCCGTGGTTGATGTTGCTTCCTTCACCAATACTTGGGTATGACCCCAGCTAGAGCTAGTTTTGGAATGAGACAAAGGTTTTCTTAACCATTAGGCATGAAATTAAAAAAAAAAAAGTCCCTTTTCTGCTTCCTCAAAAAGGTATGACAAGCCAAAGAAAATATTAACAGGTAATTTGTCTCAAGCATAGCTCACAAGTGTTCCTTTACATGGCACAGCTTCATGGAGAGCCTATGCATTTATTTTTACTATGTATCTATGCAGAAGACAAAGACACTTGATAGACAACAGGGAAATTGTCCATATCACATTAACTGATCTCGTTTGGTTAACAGAGTAGGTCTCTGCGAAGGGAAAGCTTGTAATATATAGCTATGAAAGTTTTGTGGTTGGGCTAGATTACCTGAGATTTCTAAGTTTCCTGTCTAATAGGAGCAAGGAGGCACAGCTGGAGCCTTTTTTTTTTTTTTTGGTTTGGATCCAACTTAATTCCCACAGGGAGCCTGGATAATGGTTTTGATCTACTGCCTCAGACCATAGCTTCGTTTCAGAATTCATTGTAGCTTACAAAAGGGCAAGGTTAGTTGAACTGACTTGACTGGTACACCACACGCTCAAGGTTTTCACCATGTCAGTTCAATTAAATGTTTGTTTCCACATAAAACAAAAACCCAAACAAAAAAGGCTCTCTTCTGTATTTCAGAGCCATATTGTTTAACGGCTTTTTCCAACCATCTTTCAGAACTAGTCAATAGATTGTAAAACGTTAGTACCTGACATACAGAAACAAAATGAGGTAATATTTCTGTGTATCAGGATTTCATGTGTACAACCAGGACTAGAATTTGACTTTCACCAAGCTTTTCAAATCTTTAGCAGATCATGGATGTAAACAAAGGAAATAATCAAGTATGGTTTCTTAGTGATTTTCAAGAAAGAAATGGATAACATTGGTGAAAATTTATGCGGAGATTAAAACAAAATGTGTTTCCACATAGAAGAAAAAAAAAATAAGACTTCAAGACACAGGTTCATCTATATTTTAGTGAATTTCCTCTAAGACACCTTTCCATCTCTCTCTTATTTTCTCTCTTCTGAGAGAGAACTGACGAAGTGTTGTCTACTACCCTTAGCCAGGAGAGCTAAGGGGAAGGAGGCCTATCTCACATTTGGGTAAAATCTTTTCCTGTTGTGGGTGGCTCACCTAGACCTCAAACATTGCCAGGTGAAATCCTCCAACTGATGAACCTATAAAGATGTGGTGAGCAGACTGTATTTTTATATGACAGCCAGACCTTTGATGAAGGCCAACATATGGGGTGACTTCATTAACTCTTGTGAAAGAAGCAGGGAATTGCCTGATTTACTGTACATACCAAACCTGTGACTCAACTCAAATGAAATTGTTTAATCACTGTATGATTTTAAAGGTAATCTATCAAATTTGAAACTGTGAGGTGCTAATTAAACTTACATAGTAGAAAAGACACAGATGCAGTAAGAAACTTGCTCCAAAATATGCCAGAAACTGAGGTCTGCAAAACATTTAAATTATAAAAAGAGAGATTTATTTTTCTCAATGTCCCAAAGCAAAACACAGATTCTATGAGAGGAAAACTTGCAAGGCAACGCTGAGGGAAAAATGTCTTATTTTTATCATAATCCCTCAATGATTTCTGATGTCTGCAGAGTAGTTGGACAAGTAAAATACTATTGAGATTCATGAACAAGTGCAGACAAACTCATTTTTCTTTGTGTTACTATTTTAGATCCATAGGACTCCTTGCACAAATGGATTTATCCCAAAGAGCAGAATTAAAGTCCTGTACGAGGTTACCAGGAACAATGCATGACACAGGAACCTAAAGAGCTACCAATGTTGGTAAAATAATTTTCCTAAAACAACCAACAGATGCTCATGAAGACAGCTGAGTCTCACTCAATGTGAAACTTCATTGTTTATGTCTACCCTGCTCCACCTTGGACTTCATCTTGGCCTATTATTTGTGGTTAGAGGCTGAAGAACTCTCTCTCCTTACAAAACACATGGAAGAATGTACAAAATACTTGATGCAGTTCACTCTTACTGCATCTGTACCCTTGTTCTGAAAATGCACACTAACCGTGAAACACACCAAGGCTGACAAACAAGGTATTGAGGACAAAGACAAGCATAACAGCAGCTTTTGAATAACATTCATCAGAGCCAGCAGCTGGTAGACCACTGAGAAATGTTTGTGAGAGCCATCTGTTTCCAGCTGCTGACTGCTGTTGTCTTGCTTCTTTGGGAGACAGCATTTTTTAGTTCCCACATGCACAGAGGGAGAAAAATGTGATGTGCCAAACCACTCTGAGAAGACAGTCCAGTTGAGCTAATGTATTTGAGGGGTATGGAGAATATTCTCTTTCCTTCCTGTTGATGCTGACCCTCTTTCAGTGAACAGGCTTGGCAGTCTGGGCCCCTCTACATCACCCATGTACACAAATGTGATTCAGATCATGCTCAAGATGTGCCAGCATTTCTGTTTTGTCAGATTAGCTAGAGGACGTGATATGGAACTCAGGCTGTCTGTGTGCTTTTGTCTCAGCTTGGCTCTGGGTGTGCATGACCAGATGGTCCCTGATACAGTTTAAATCCTTTGAGTGCAAAGTTAGCCTGAACAAATCCATTTGACATTCCTACCCTTGAGCAGTGATTTGTGTTCTGTGACCATGTTGTGTGTGACCCAAACTTACTCTTCTAATCAATGACTGATAAGATATTACTTAGGTCCCAGAGAAAGTACATCCATATATGCTGTTAGTATAAAAGTTAGGATATTTACTTCAGGGGACAAGGAAGGCAAGGGAAGATGGAAGCACTGTGGCCTAGTCCAGTATTAATCTGTAAAATGTTTGTAGAAGCAGTCAGTATTCATAGGTCTTTCTTTCCTGCACAGAGGGATGAGAAAATAGTAAAAGTTGGTGTAATATCTACCTTTAAAAGGGAAAAATTTCAGTTTGATGTTATTTGTTGGCAAATGAATTGTCTATACATAGTTTTATTTAGTTATTTATTTTTATAATGCAGTTTACAAAGCATGTAGGTTTGCAAGAAGTTTATTAATATGCAGTGTGTTTGGGGGCTATGTGTTACTTTGAGGATAAAGATTCTGCAGTTGTGTGTGCGTGTAAAGCCCTCTGGTTTCACTACTGTTTTGTAATTAATTCTAAAGCTATTCAGATGGCAGGACTACCTTAAGGTAATAAAAAATAATAATAATAAAAATAAAACAAACAAAACAAAACAAAACAAAACAAAAACCACCAAACTAATAGTGTCCTGACATCAGGAAACAGTCTTATATGTCATTTTACTATTCTCTTAAAGGTAACAGCCAAGAGTATTGAGAAGTTCTGAAGAATATAGAGACAGAAAAATGGTCTAGATGTTGGTGTTAAGCATCTGTAAAAACCTGGCAAGCAACATTTGCATGATTTTTTGCCTCATTGCAAACAAAAAGACTAGAATTATGTTAGAAACCAATGGTGGAGTTGAGACAGGGTTGACAGAATATTGAATAAAGAAATCTGAAAAATGAGACAGGATTGAGAGAAAGCTCATAAATGGCCAGGATTTGCAGATATTCAATCCAAGACAAGCAGGTGGTTACGTTATCTGAACAAGTATGCTGACATATGTAATTGTGGGACCGTCAGGTAATAGGAACTCATGGCGGGTAACTGAATGGCAGAAAATATATTCTATGTTGCAGGACACTGAAAAGAAATGGAAGATGCAGAGGTAATGAAGAAAAAGGAGACATCTACTGCCATAAGAAAGCAGGAAGAACTATGGAATGAAGATGCAAGAGACTGGACCTGAGAAAAGAAAAAACAATGTAGGTTTGGTCTTTATTGAACATAAGTCACAAGAGTTGTTCAGGAATGATAAAAAGCATAAAAAATTCCATTTCTGTCATGACAGTCTCAAATGGGACTATTAAGAGACAACATGGAAAACAGAACTAATTGATTCAAATCTGTGTAAAAACAAATATATATTTGGAAATTTGCTTTACCTCCCTGGCTTGGATGTAACTGTGAATATCAACTACTATTAGAGATATACTATTAGGAACTATACAATTATGGAATGCACTTATTTCACAGAAATTGAAGAACTAAAAATACCAGTAATGGTAGGATGGTTGTGAAGGAAATAATAAATATCTTCACCAGCTACACCACTAGGAAGAAATAAGGTATTTAAGATTTGTTGTCAAGTAGTGAAGATACTATAGAAACTGCAAGTACAAAGGAATTTTGGACAGTAAGCTGAGTTTAAATAGAAAGAAAAACAGAAGTAACTAAACAATAAGAAACAGGAACAACTAAATATAAAAAAGTAATTAATATTCAATATTTAAATATCTAAATATCTAATATTCAATATATAAAATAATTTAACAGTTTAACATTCAGTATTGAAAGAAACTAAGTTCTGATGAACTGTGAGAAGTAGTTAAAGGAATCAACTAAAACATAAAAATCAAGGGCCTATATGGGAAAAGTCAGAGCTTGTACGTCAATGACTTAAAAAAAAAAAAAGGAAAAAAAAACTACAACCCACAAACATTATATTTGAAATTGTATCTAAATCAGATGAAAACTTTTATAGAGAATAGTTCCTGAAAGAACTGCCTTAAAAGATAATGCAGAAAAGAATTTAGGTATAAGAGAGGATCTAATTAAATTATGTTAAAAAAATCACATTTTTAAAGAAAGAATGCTGCTTTTAATGGAAATACAAGACCAATGAAAGAAAACTGCAAAAATCAAGTTGAACTAGTCCTTTGTAAGGAAGTTAAAAGAAGGAACAAGTGTTTCTGTAACCAGAAAATAAAGACCAATAAAAAGCAAAAAATATACTGAGAAGGGCAATAGAAATTTTAGATTGTCTATATATATATAGACAGTCGACTGGCGGTTAACAAATGTGATGCCCATCTACAAGAAGGGCCAGAGGGTAGACCAGGGAAACTATAGGCCTGTTAGTTTGACCTCAGTGCCAGGGAATCTCATGGAGCAGATTATCTTGAGTGTCATCACACAGCACTTGCAGGGCAAGCAGGCAATCAGGCCCGGTCAGCATGGGTTTATGAAAGGCAGGTCCTGCTTGACAAACCTGATCTCCTTCTATGACAAAGTGATGCACTCAGTGGATGAGGGAAAGGCTGTGTATGTGGTCTACCTTGATTTCAGTAAGGCTTTTGACACTGTTTCCCACAACGTTCTCCTCAAGAAACTGGCTGCTCATGGCTTGGACTGGCGTACGCTTCGTTGGGTTAAAAACTGTCTGGATAGCCGAGCCCAAAGAGTCGTGGTGAATGGAGTTAAATCCTGTTGGAGGCCAGTCACTAGTGGAGTCCCCCAGGGCTCAGTACTGGGGCCAGTCCTCTTCAATATCTTTATTGATAATCTGGATGAGGGGATTGAGTACACCCTCAGTAAGTTTGCAGACGACACCAAGTTAGGTGCATGTGTCGATCTGCTCAAGGGTAGGAAGGCTCTGCAGGAGGATCTGGATAGGCTGGACCGATGGGCTGAGGTCAACTGTATGAAGTTCAACAAGGCCAAGTGCCGGGTCCTGCACCTGAGGCACAGCAACCCCAAGCAGCGCTACAGGCTGGGAGATGAGTGGTTGGAAAGCTGCCTGGCAGAGAAGGACCTGGGAGTATTGGTTGATAGTCAGCTGAATATGAGCCAGCAGTGTGCTCAGGTGGCCAAGAAGGCCAAGAGCATCCTGGCTTGTATAAGAAACAGTGTGGCCAGCAGGACCAGGGAGGTGATTGTCCCCCTGTACTCGGCTCTGGTGAGGCCACACCTTGAGTACTGTGTTCAGTTTTGGGCCCCTCACTACAAGAGGGACATCAAGGTGCTTGAGTGTGTCCAGAGAAGGGCAACGAAACTGGTGATGGGTCTGAAGAACAAGTCTTACAAGGAGCAGCTGAGGGAGCTGGGATTGTTCAGTCTGGAGAAGAGGAGGCTCAGGGGCAACCTTATTGCTCTCTATAGGTACCTTAAAGGAGGCTGTAGAGAGGTGGGGGTTGGTCTGTTCTCCCACGTGCCTGGTGACAGGATGAGGGGGAATGGGCTAAAGTTGCGCCAGGGGAGGTTTAGGTTGGATATTAGGAAGAACTTTACTGAAAGGCTTGTTAGGCATTGGAATAGGCTGTCCAGGGACGTGGTTGAGTCGCCATCCCTGGAGGTCTTTAAAAGACGTTTAGATGTAGAGCTTAGTGATGTGGTTTAGTGGAGGACTTGTGTTAGGTCAGAGGTTGGACTAGGTGATCTTGGAGGTCTCTTCCAACCTAGATGATTCTGTGATGTTCATACTCCAAGTGAATGGCTACTCTACCCTAGTTTTCATTAGGCACAATAATCCGATGGCAAAGTCAGAATGGCTCACAGAATAGTTTCTAGCTTTTGTTTTGATACATTACTGGTGGAAGCAATGCTCTGGGTTCTCACTACAGCCTTGTTGGTAAACTAGATAATCTTTATTGGTGTTTGCCCATAAATCTGGAGTTGTGATAGCACAGTCTTTACTGTGCATGGTATCTGGAGTTGTGCATTACAGCATCCTCCTCTTTCATAGTGCTGAGGGTGTGTGCTCAGGGAACAGCAAAATACTCCTAGTTACACAAGGAGGGAGGAAGTGACAGTACAAGCCAATCTGCTCCCCCAAGTCCAAGGATTCCAAAGGAACATATAATGAGAAACATGATGATAAACAGTTTATTTTTCTAAACACAGAACATTTTCTTACTAAAGATGTACCAGCTCAGAGCAACACACTTGCCTTCCTGGAAACAAACAAATGCTGTAGACATAGATTCTTGCAAAACATCTCATACTACGTAACATATGATATACTTATTATCAGAGAAGTTAAATGCTGAAACAACCTTTCCATAAGACAGCAGAAGCAAAACCCTGTTGAAAATGGGGAGTGGTACAGGTTGCTGTGTATCACTTTTAAACCTGCTCTATCTGAGATTTCATAAATATTTATTTTTCGTAATTTGGAGTAGAATAACTATAAGAGGGACACAGAAAGTCACTTTTGGAAGACCCAAACCGTAACACTTCCATGAGTTATAGTTTTAATACATTTCAGGAAGAGAATGCAGCTGAACCAAGGATGGAAAAGTCGCTTCATGAAAGTAGTAATTACAGATGTTTCAGTTAGGGAGGGAAGGAGGTTGTAAGAATACCATGCTTGTCTGTCTTTGTCTTAAACTTAGCGTAGACATTGATGAACATTTATCCTCAGAACAGACACAAGGAGACACATTTTAGAACTAGGACCGAGACAGACTGTAGCTCCACAGCACTACTCAGGTTGAATTTTCTCTGGGCAGAATTTTTGTCAACTAAGGGAATAGTTTCTCAAACACCAATCAGATATGGATTTTGGTATCAATTTCTTCATCCTCCCAGCTGCAGCCTAGCCCTGAAGTCATGTGAAATATGAATCAAGACTTTGTACTAAATCCTTCAACAGATCTAGTCTGCAGTTTTGAGAATGTTTGCTTTTACAGATAAACTTATATCAGTTCATTAAGAATCAGGCTGTCTCTGATTTTGACTGCATTCATGTTGCTCTTTTAAATAAAAATATACGATTTGCTTCACCAGATCTGTTTTTTATTTTGGAGTAATATGAAACAAATCTCAAAGATGTACTTGTACTTACAGGCTTTTTAAAACTGTTGGACTGATTGGTAAAATGATAACAAAATGCAACATAAACTTAGCAAAAAAGTTATGGGAAGTGCATTAGTTTTTCTGTAAGAGATTCCCAGAGTAAATAACCAAAATGTTTTAGTCTCTGCCAAGAAAATCCTGAAGGAGAGGGATTTTTTTCCAAGTCAGGAAAGGATGGTTCAGACAAGGAAGTCCATGGCATCACAGCAGAACAAGCAGATGGTGTGAAAAATGCGTAAAGTTCCAGTCCAGCAAAACACTTAAGTGTGGGTACCCTCTTTGACAACAGTTCACTAGTCACCTACTTCAGTTATGAGTTGATTACTAGAACATTTTTTCCCCCTGGAAAATAATCTGCAATTTTTTCCCAGAAGTAGACTGAATACAAAAGCACAGATAAATGTTGAAGGAACCCTTCCTTATTGCTGGGCCTGAACCACACACGCTCTAAAATTCTTTATGGTAGCATTTTAAACCTTTACACTTTTTTATGTAATCCATTCTTGTTAATAACACACAAAAGCATATCAATGGCTATACTCATTATTAAAAATCTTACGTTGTGAAAGGAGATTTTTTTTTTTTGTAAAAAAAGAAGAAATCATATAATGTCAGGGCAGTTTTTATGGCAGTAAATAAAAACAGTGGCTACCAAATGTGACACCAATTTCAACAAATACAGTAGGAGAAATCACAACAAGTTTAAATTAAATCTCTAAGAACTCTTTTAACTGAAAATAAATGGATGATGAACACAGAGGAGTCCACAATGAATAAAATAACAAATACTGCAAAACTGCTGACAGCAGAGTTGAACTGCTAAGGTGACAAATGCTCAGGAAGCTATATAGTATAAACAAAAGCATGTTTTAAGTATCCAAGTGAGCCCACACTTCAAGAGCAATGCCATGTCATTTCAACCTCTGGCTGCCTGTGCCTAGCATCATCTCAGTGTTGGTAAACCTGCTGAATACTTTCAAGCCCCAAAGACATTAAGACCACAAAGGATAGAAACAAGTGATCTGAACAAAGAAATTGGTCATCAATATTTTATTTTATTTTATTAATGTATTTTATTTATTTATTGCTTAAATAGAACATGGTTTGAATTCAGAGGACGTCTTAAACAAGTACCAGTCAGGAGTTGAGTCTGGTAATACAATTGTAGGACCAACATGAAAGACATTCCTTAAACTGATGTCTTTTAGAGGTGTCTCAAACTGGGAAGAAAAAAAGAGGGCTACTCTATATCTTCCATACATCTTGAAATTCTGTGTCCTGAGAATTTTATAAAGAACATGTAGGGCTTAAACAGGAGTGTTTATTTTTTTCCCCAGTTAATATGAGTTATCCTCTTATTAACCCAAATTGTATAAATTTTATCCAGTGAGTGCTTAAGAGAATGGTGTTGTAGCCATTATGGTCTATTGACAAAAGCAAGACAAGTTTAGGAGAAATAGAGAAAATATGTTTTATGAGGCCAACTAATATAGTAAAAACAAATTAGATATGTTAAGCACAAAAACCTTTCCTGAGGTCTTGATACAAGTCTTTTGGGTACCCACATTCCTGAGGTTGAGTTCTGGAAATGAAGAGTGAGCTGATATAATGCCAATGTAATGTCAGTGATGCCAGTACAAATCATTATAACATCTTGTTCATAATTACTACCCTGCAAAAGCAGATTTTGAAATATAAAAGTAACAAAGCAAGGAAAAATAAACAAGAAGCACTGGCAATACCATGACTAAATAAAAAGTCTAGATTAGAAGTTAATCAAAGGCAGTGATTACTTATGTACTCTGCTAATACACTCATGAGTTATTTTCCAAATTTGTTCTTTTTGCTAGCAAATACTAGCCAGTTCTGTTCCAGGGCTGCTTTATTTTGGAATAGCATGTCATACTCCTCTAATTTTAAAGAATCTTCATACAAAGTGAAATATTAATCATTCTTTTGACATACAGAAGTATTTACAGACATCTCATTTCACTTTGATCAAATGCAATTGTATAAAGCATCCCCAAAATAAAGGCACAATCATCTAACAATAGATGACTAGACTTCTCATTTTTTTCCTCTGAGATATGTCCATCTTGTGCTTAGACATTGAAGCATGTACTCTGGGAGTACAACACACATACAGCTTTTACACCATAAGTAAATGTCTGCTAAATTCCAGCTAGGTTTCACTGTAGACAATCTTGAAAGAAATGAAAGCAAATGTATGGCTACTACTGCAGTCACCTAATCAACTTAATCTTTTGAAGCAGATATACTTCCTGTCCTATTGTATTTACCTGTCAGCTAAGCAGGCCTTGCCTTATATCAAAAGAGAAAAAAAAGAGCCTGGAGAGTTTCTAAAGCAAAATGCTTTCTTCTGAGTGTTTGACAATGAACATTTTTATTTATATTCCTGAGCCCAAAAAAGCTTCCAAACTCCCATATCCAGGTACATGCCCTGTTAGTACCGTGTATTCATGGGAAGGCAAGATATCGGAATGTCAGCCATCTTTCTGCTCCATATTTCCCTTCCCTTCCCATTTCATTATCATTTAAAAAAAAAAAAAAAAAAAAAAAAAAGGATGCCTTGGTATATGCGCTTGCAGAGATCCCGACGTGCCCTGACAGATGCCTGAACTGGAAGACCAAGAGACCAAGAATATGCTTTTCACTGCAGCAAATCCCAGCAGGTGAGTCTAGACAGCATGTTCTTTTTTCAGCTGTACATTTTATTACAAAGCAGGAGGAATTTGATCACTCTAGCAGTTCTACTTCATTTCCAAGCCCTCATTCCCACTGGAAATCAATCTGGGGAGAAAGTGAAAGGACTCAAGTGCCACATATTTGGTTACATTTTCCTGAAAGGAGAGTCATCTAAAAGAGCTATTCTGCCAAGTTAATTATTTCTCAGATGATACCTGAAAGTAGGCATGTCATGCTCACCCAGAATTTTACAATATGGCAATACTGATTTACAATTAATTAGCACACTACTTCAGAACCTTAAGCCTCTATTTCATCTTTTTGCTTTCCCAGGTTCAGGTTCTCAGAAGAATTGTAAGTAGAATTATTGAATAACATATCTTAATTCCCATGTAGATGTGGGACATTTTTTCTGAAGGTTATGGTCTTCTGATACTTTATGTCTCTGTTTTACTTAGATTTTCATTTGATTTTTTACATGGTGATTTCTTAACCAGCAATGTACTCGATGTTGATTTGAATATAAGGTTTTATGAATATTCATAAAAAACAAGTAATTTAAGAAGTACATTCCTGTGGTATCATGGGTTCATCTTGATTTCCCATGTGTATTTTTTTTTCCTTTCTGTATAATGTAGTTCAGCATTTTCAAAATCTGCAATACTTTACAAGCAGGTCAAGTCATTATTAAATTTAACTTGAGGTTTATCTGGGCACACTGAAGAGGCCCAGCCTATTTCGAAAGATGCTGAACATCTGTACATGTGGCAACTTAATTTTAGGTTCTTGTTCCCCAAGTTGGAGTCTGGAATCCTGACAAGATGTGGGGGCATCACTGAGAATTTAGATCACAGCATTTTCTTGCAGGGGGTCATATTAACCAATGCAATGTTTCCGCTTCCCTTAGTCACATCAGGTAGGGTGAAAAGGAGCTAATTTAGGTTAGGGTGTAAAACAGAATACAACTCTTTGGAGTTGGACTTGATGATCCTCATGGGTCCCTTCCAACTTGGCTTGTTCTATGACTCTTTGATCCCAGAATTGCGTTCTTCTAAACATCATAGTCTTCACCAAATGCTTCAATGAAATAGTTGGAAAATGTTTGTAATATTGGCAGATATTGTTTCCTTTACTTCAGTTTTGAAACAACTGAGCCATTTTCAGTATAACCTTTTAAGAATTACAAAGAAACAAAATAAAAACACAAATCCTGAGTCTGAAGCAAAGGGCAAGTTAGAAAGTTTCAACCCAAACAATTGGTTTAACAACGTAATAAACATATATAAACTGAGGCTTTCAATGGAAAATGTTAGGCAATCTTAGTTTAGACATTACTGCTTGGTATGCCTATAATATAATACCTCTACACCAAAAATAAAAATAAATAAAATTCTACAGTTACTGGATTACTTATTTGCCAGTTTCATACACAAACTCTTTCAGACTCCTCACACAGCTAATGTAGAAATTAGAACAAATCTCAGAATGAATCTTATCTGATGAAAACATGAAAATAAAATAATCAGACACTGATAAGTACAGGTCACATAGGTATTTCACTTTTGAAGTACTGTGAAAATAAGTCTTGAAAATTAAAGATCTTTAGTTCAGCTTGACTTAAACAAGTCAGTGTTTTCTGGTGCTATTCTTGTTCACCTTGTACTCTAGTCTCTCTTTTTCATGTATTTTTTCCTACAGTTTCAATGCTTGGTTTTAGCCTACTATTCTTAAAAAAAAAATAAAAATCTGCCAGCTACTGTCCTGTGATTTGAAAATAAATGGGTACCAAACATAATGACTGTTTTATGTTTCCTGAACTAAAAACTAGGGAGACAGTTTCAACTATTTAATAATCATGTTAAAAAGAAACCTAATAAATAAATAAATAAAATCCTTTCTACCTTGTATCTAAAAGTCCTCAGGTTTCTGAATCATCTTAATTTTTCTTCACTGAAGACTTGTGGTCAAGGTTTGAGTGTGCTGTGTTTATACATCAGATGAGATCACAGGCCAAAATCTTTCCTTATTTTCAACAGAAGTCAACATAAAACTAACTAGTACTTACTCACTTGTCCCTATTCTTTATCAGCCTGTTACAACAGCTATAATTATTTTGATGACTTCTGCATGTCGTCTGTTGCAGCATGTAATCTTGCTTGTTATCTTTCTCAGCATGTCTTGCAGATTATTGCAAAAGCAGAGGGAAAAGTTAAATAGAAAGTGCTGTATAAATATTCACCATCAGCCAAGGATGCTTGCATTTAACAGACAGTGTTTCTCCCTTGCTGTGCTAGATATAGTTTTTGGCAGTCTTGAAAGTTCTTTTTGAGGAGCTTTGCATTTTTAAGAGAAATGTAGCATGACCCAGAATACAATTAACTATAAACTTCATCAATACCTTTTAAAAAATACAGTGTGAACCTCACCAGGTCATTTGTTTTATTACTAATCCAAGGACAATCAAGCTGGGTTTTTTAAAATCTCTTTTCTCTATGTAGACTGTAAATCTCATTCATGTAACATCAGCAGAGTGCTACTGCCAACATCTTCTCTGGATCATGCTGGCAAAATATAAGATAAAAGACTTCCAGAGCTGAGAGTTTTCCTGAGATGATCAAAGCAGTGCAAAATTTGATGTTTTCACTGCAGCATCTGCAGCTGGGCCATAAGTTTTCAAAACAAGTCAAGGTGGCTGAAAGGAATGAAGAGCATCTATTCAAAGATAAGCTGGAAGATACTCCTTTGCCAGGGAAGGCAGTAACTGAGCCTCAGTGAGGTGAAATATCAAGGTATTTCCGAAATCATCAAAAAAGGTCTCTCAACTAGCCTGAGGCAGGTGTGGTTTTTCACTTGTCAGAGCTCTGGCTGATCTTCCTGAAATGTGAGATTTCTTTCTTCAGGACTCTTCCATACTTTGTGCCTACCAGTCAAGTTTTCTTCCTCTTCTTCCTCTTCTTCTCAGGTCAAGTAAGTTTGTTCAAACCTTCTTTGGATATGTAGTGTATTTCTACAATTCATCCTCCTAATTTATCCACATAGGAATGGCAGAGTGTATATAAAAAATATGTATGTACAGGTATATATGCATGTATTGTATGTACATGTATATATGCGTGTATATACAGAGAGAATGCACGTATACAAAGACAAAGAGTACGCATACACACACATATCTAAAGAAAGAGAGCAGGTCATGCAAACACTTGTACACATAATGGGATCTGGGCCTTTAAAGTCAAGTATAAACATAGAATGGTGCCCTTAATTTATAATTAAATTGATGTAATGGCTTAATCCTAATGTTTCTATTAGGACATTTTTTTCCTGAGTGAAGAATATCATACGTGCAGGATATCATACGTGCTGAATATCATGACAAATTACTTTTGGAGTGAGTCATTTTTTTGTTACTTCTCTCCCCCCCCACCTCCGCTCCTTCCCCTCCCTTCTCCATTCAACTGTATCAACTGAAACATTTGAAGATATATCAACTTCAAGGTTTATCAACTTCAATTAAATTATTTCTACTGAAACATAGTAAGATTGGCAAAACCTAGAAAGTTGTCAGTACATCTCAGTATGAAAAGTTACTCTAAGCTACATTTTGCTCTCAGAGATGGTCTGACATCTCTAATTACTGTTAATTTTTTTCTTTCCTGTCTTTAGTGGAAACCCATAGTGTCAGAAAGTACAATTCTAACATTCATTACTTGAATTTAACTTATAGGATATGTCATCAAACATGAAGAAATCTCTATGCAGGAAGGGCTCAAACCAATCTTTGCTAAGCGAGTCACCCATGATTGAGTTATTCTTCCTTCCTATATTTTTGTATTTAGTTTCGCCTAAGTTACGTATGTGTCTGTTGCCTTGTTTTACGTGAGGTTAATCAGAAAGACAGAGAGAGGAAAAAAAGAAAAAAGTATTCTTCTGGTCCTCCTAAGTAACAAATATTAAGCCTTTCAGTATCTCTGTTTGTGATTATATAAAAAAGCCTTTTTTTTTTTTTTTTTTTTTTAAATGAGCTGGGAATCTTCCTTAACTTCACTGACATACTGTATGAATCAACAGGACTATTTTTATTTTAACAGTAGTTCTTTTCTAAAAGTTGAACTGGATAAACTGAAAACATCTAAATGTTGCCCAACAGCTTAAGAATGGAACTGAATGTTGTTATAACAGGATACATTTTGTTTTAAAGGCTTGGCACCACATAGCCTAAATACACACAAAATGAAGTCTGAAATACTGAAAAAGATCGCAACAAAGAAAATCAAAAGTTAGTCCTGAAATTCTATTATTGCAGATAAATTTGATGCCGTAGGGCCATATATCCAGAATCCCACCTCATGTTTCCTCTCCATTTAACTCTTTGCAACCCTTTAACCCTTTCTGTCAGCACAGCAAGAGACAATTTATATGAGTCAAAACACAATGATTAATGAAACAGCATGACATACAGCATAAGTTCACAGGGCCAAACAGACTTGCTCTAAGTATCTCTTACAGTACTTCCTATGGTACTCAAGATATTCATTAATGAGGAAAAAGGGAATTTTTTTCAGACATTTTTCATTACTGTTAGCTTCTTTTCTGTTATTAAACATAGTTGTGTGTTCAATGTATTTTGGTGACTAGGGTATAGATTAATTTTTTTTTTTTTGGTGCAAGTTTATGAGAAACACTGAATATTTATGAGAAATACGGTCTAATTGAAGGCAAGTCTTCGAGTCATCCTCAACACACAGAAAAATCTGCATGATTTCCTCTTGCTTTTGAACGCTGCTACAAATTGTATTCAAAGAGTTCCTTCTTAAAAGTCTAGAGAATACAGAATTAAGCCATATTTTGCAAGAAACAAAACTATTATAAAACATTATTTGCCTATTATCTTTCTTAACTCTGCCATTTATAAAGATAACACTTCTTCACCAGATTGATCATTAGACTGTACAGCTTTCATGCTATCAAGAGGAATGAATGCATGGTGCTTTGCACCAAGAGGTACTGGTTCATTGTGATCCCAATGAGAAAGGCATTCTGTCTAGTATAGCCTAAAATGGCATTTACTAGAACTAACGCTATAAAGAAAGGGTAGTATAGATAACCTTATATCCTTTCATATGCTGGAAACGGAGTGGTGCAGTGTCTCTAATCAGGGCACAGCATACCATGCAGTGCCCATCCCAGGCATGGTTACCCCATTTTGGCCATTAGAGCTATTTTTAAAAATAAAACATCTTCATTCATCATTTTTACTGTGAAATAAAGATATTCACACAGGAACCTTTGCTGTACTGTTACATAAAGGCAAGGCCACACAGGTAGTATAATCACCAGGACCAAGTGGGAGCTGCCTGTTGGCTCCAGTTGGATAAACTGGCCAAGTTCATCCTTTGGCCAAGGGATGCACATATCAAAACATAGGCCTGAAAGCCACACTGTGCATGCACAGGGTGCCTGCGCCTGCTCATGCTGACAGTGATGTGGACCACCTGCTCCTCCATGTACGGCGATCTTCAGGTCAGGATCACTACCTATGGCAATAAATATACACTTACATATGCTGCAGGAAAACATTTGCTAGACTATACAAAAGCACACATGTTGAAAAACTTTGGTATAATACTAAAATCTCATTATATGAGGTATAATGAGATTTTTTTTTTTTTTTTTTTCCAGTTACTCACAGGGCAAGGTCCAATGAAATGTCAGGTTAAGAATAACATTTCACTGCTGTTAAAAGAGGTTCTTCTGCTTTCAGGTTTCATTCCATATCACATTATATTTTCTTTCTTGCATGTGGGCTTTTCATTAGTTACCATTCCTGGGTGAGCTGGTTCAGCTCCAGTTACCAGACAGAAACTTTTGAAATTATGCATTTTTTCATTTTTTTTTCATTTTTTTTTCTTTTTTAAAATTTTTTTCCTTTCCCATGATTAGTTCTTTACCAAAACAATTAAACTGTTATGAATTGCATTGAACTGACTTGGAGAAAGCCCATATTAACAAAAGAAGTGTTGTAAAGGATCTAGGAGAGCAGGTTTTTTTTTTTGTTGGTTTTTTTTTTTTTTTTTGGTGGTAATAGCAACCTAATAAATCAGGTCACCACACCTTGCCACCTTGCCTGACTGCCTTGTAAGCAATCCTCTTGCTCCACTCCCCAAACATATTGTATTACAGACGTAAGATCTAAAGATGATTAGAAATATGTATTATTTTAATGTTACAGATTAAAATGCTTTACTTAGAATGTGTTAATATGCCTGTTACAGTTTTTTAGTAATTATGTGCACACAGCTTCCATGGATACTGTAATAATAGCACAGTAATACTGTCACTACAACTGCCTAGTGAGACTTTTCTTCAGATTTTAAACAAGTTACTAGTAGGATTTTTAAAAATACCTGAACATGCTAATGACCAGGTCCTCATAATATGAGGAAACTTCATTAATGTGTTTGTTAAACACAAAAACAAACCACAACAACAAAAACAGTATTCAATGCGAACCTCAATTTTATGTAAGAAAAGTACCCTTGCATCAAATATCTGTGACCCACTTGCTTTTTCCTTTGGTTTCACGATACTCAGACTTTCAATTTCCTTAGCAGTTCTCAGGCTCAGTTTATCTAAAAAAAATGAAACACTTAAGAAACTTCTTTTTGTATACAACTAGGGGTCCAAGTACTTTCATATTGATTTCAGTAGTTTGTTTTACTTGCCTGCTCTACAGTAGTTGTACACGTTTAGTATCCTTCATTACCAGGTCTCGTTCCCCAGGTTAGTGAAAATGTTGCTCACTTTGTCTATTATCATAATTTTTCAGAGAAGCTTATAAAAGCACAGAGCAGTTCTTAGTAGAACAATATAGTAGCTCATCCCCTCGAGCATTTGTGGTAGAACCAAGGAAAAAAAAAAAAAAAAACTAGCTTTGAGTCAGAGCCTTGATTTATAAATACCCCTGGGAGCAAAGTTAACTATGAAGCTGGTGCATGTGTTGTTAATTCAGGGGTTATGGAATATGCATGTGATGCCAGGTGTGCTTCGAGTGATACAGAGCACCACAGAAGGCAATTACATGTGACAGCACCACTTATTCTTTTAATTTTATAATCTAACTATCCATTTCATGTCATCCTACTCCCACACCTGTGTCAAGACTCACACTGTTAGCTCCCATCTCTAGTCCCCAGCAGCTGAGAGACGTCACATATTTATACCTCTATCCCACTTGGTGATCTGACACACCAGGCATTGCTAACACATAAAATCTTTGATATTACAACCAGCTGTGCTTAACAAAATAGGGTCATGGAGTTGGGATGAAGCTGTAGTCTGGTACTCCTGCCAACATATATTTCCCTTTATGGAGGGCCTACACTCAAAGAGGTGCTTAGTAGGTGGTACACAGCTGCAGTCCAATGTCATAACATCTTCCCCATCACATTATGCCAGGTGTCAGACGCATCACTCTCACCATTTGAAGAGTGAGAGTGGGTCTTGCCTATGGGAAAGGAAGAAACATGAGAGGAATGTCCTCAATTACACACCCCTCCCTCTATTGCACTCTCTGGCTCTCTATTACATCACCTTTGAAACCTAACATGAGACCAACGAAAGAAGTGGGGATGCTCACAGAGTAGGTGAATGTTTTGGGTGGCACTTCAGCCATGTAAGTCTATTCTAATATAGTTGTTTATCAAAGTTACTAACATTTATGCTAACTAATACTTCACTGTTGGTGTTACTGGACTGAATCAGCAACAAAAGGCTTGCAGGGAAAAACAGTATCTTCTGTTAGGAAAATGGGAGTAGTTGAAAAATAACACAAACCTTTAGGACACACAATCCAATCTTCAACTTTATACATCAAGATATGGCAACAAACAAGCCATGATTTTTACCACAAATTATATCCTTGATAATACTCCATGATCTATTAACGTGTTTCCCGATTGTGTGCAATGGCTCCTGTCTTACTGTTTATCTTTTCCAGGGAATATTTCTTTGGGGTGATTATTAACGGGGTGTTAAATGTTCTCTGCGAGGACTTACACCACATTTCATCACTCAGAGTACACTATGGTCAAGTTGCAAACAATGAAAGAGAGAGAATACTCTGTTACATCACATGACTAACAGTAAAAGTACAAGGCAGATGTGCACAGGTTTTGAGGAAATATTCATATTAGTTGGTTATATTGAAATATGGTGAGTGCTCATTTAAAATATGATTTCTGTGTATTGATAAATAAAAGATAGGTTGGGTAAAATAAATACCTAAATGCCTGCCAGTCCTTTATTTCTGATCTGTGCAACTCTGTGAATGATCTAATGGGAGGTACCTTTATAAACTTTGCTGTTATTTGAATAATAAAGCGATCCTGCTTCTATGCTATAACTGCTTCTAGAAATCTCTCTATGAGATCTCCACCATAAAAATGTAGTTAAATTGGACATATCTGTTATGAGTACATATCTGCCATTTACTCAATCATTAAGAATTTCTCATAGATTATCATGAAGATTATATAACTAAAAATCACAGGCTTAGATTAAAATTTGAAAGCCTTTTCCCAATTCATTGAATTAGTATTTACTACAGTCCTTCTGATAGTTAGCATTTTACACTATATATACATATATATATATATGTATATATAAATAGAAATGTAGATGTTGAAGGAACCCCCAAGATTTCTCAGGTTCCTCTCCTCCTTGAACAAGGATGTCCAGTGCCTATGACAGATATCTGACTAAACTGCTTTTACCAGTCTCCCAGGATGGGAAATTTACAATGCTTTCAAGGAAAATAATAGTGTTTAATCATAGAATGTCATGGATTGGAAGGGCCCTTAAAGATCATCTAACCCCAACCCACCTGCCATAGACAGGGATGCCACCCACTAGATCAGATTTGCCAAGGCCCCATCCAGCTTGGCCTTGAACACCTCCACGGATGGGGCATCCACAGCTTCTCTGGGCAACCTGTTCCAGTGCCTCACTGCCCTTACAGTGAAAAATTTCCTCCTAATGTCTACTGTAAATCTATCCTCTTTTAGTTTAAGACCATTCCCCCTTGTCCTGTCATTATCTACCCGAGTAAAGAGTCCTTCTCCATCCTTTTTATAAGACCCTTTGTTGTACTGAGAGGCTGCAATGAGGTCTCCCCAAAGCCTTCTCTTCTCCAGGCTGAACATCGCCGGATCTCGCAGCCTTTCTTCATAGGAGAGGTGCTCCAGCCCTCTGATCATCTTTGTAGCCATCTTCTGGACTTGCTTGAACAAGTCCACATCCTTCTTGTGCCGCGGGCCCCAAAGCTGTACACAGTACTCCAGGTCAGGCCTCATGAGGGCAGAGCAGAGGGGCACAATCAATTCCTTTGATCTGCTGGCCACTCCTCTTTAGATGCAGCCCACGATCGAGTTGGCCTTCTGGGCTACAATCACAAACTGCTGGCTCATGCTGAGCCTTTTGTCTACCAGAACCCCCAAGTCTCTCTGCAGGGCTGCTCCTAATGAGTTCTCCTAGTCTGTACTCCTGTCTGGGATTGCCCTGATCCAGGTGAAAGACCTTGCACTTGGACTTGTTGAACCTCATGCGGTTCACATGGGCCCACTTATCCAGCCTGTCCAGGTCCCTTTGAATGGCATCTCATCCTGCTGTTGTGTCAACTGCAACACTCAGCTTGGTGTCATCTGCAAACTTGCTGAGGTTGCACGCAATTCTATCGTATATTTTATTGATGAAGATATTGAAAATCACCAGTCCCAGGACAGACTCCTGAGGGACACCACTCATCACCAGACTCCACCTGGATATAGAACCATTAACCACTACTCTCTGGGTGTGGCCATCGAGCCAATCCCTTATCCACCAGATGGTCCACCCTTCAAATCCATATTTTTCCAATTTAGAGGCTAAGATGTTGTGTGGGACCGTGTCAAAAGCCTTACAGAAGTCCAAGTAGCTGACATCAGTCAGTCCTCCCTTGTCAACTGATGTAGTCACTCATAGAAAGCCACCAGATTGGTCAGGCATGATTTCCCCTTGGTGAAGCCATACTGGCTGTCCTGGATCACCTCCTTGTCCTGCATGTGCCTTAACATTGCCTCCAGGAGGATTCATTCCATGATGTTCCCAGGCAGAGAGGTGAGGCTCACAGATCTGTAGATCCCTGGGTCTTCCTTTCTACCCTTTTTAAAAATGGGAGTGATGTTTCCATTTTCCAGTCACCAGGCACTTTGCCTGACTGCCATGATTTTTCAGATATGATGGAGAGTGGCTTGGTGACTACATCATCCAACTCCTTCAGGACCCTGGGATGCGTGTCATAGAATCATAGAATCATTAAGGTTGGAAAAGACCTCAAAGATCTTCTGGTCCAACTATGCTCCTACCACCACTATAACCCACTAAACCATGTTCCTAAACACCATATCCAAGCGTTCCTTAAACACCCCCAGGGATGGTGACTCTACCACCTCCCTGAGCAACCTATTCCAATGCCTGACTACTCATTCTGAGAAGAAATGTCTCCTAATTTCCAACCTAAACGTCCCCTATGCCATCAGGGTGCATAGACTTGTAGTTGTTGTGTCAGGAGGTCCTGAACTTGCTCTTTGCTTACAGTGGGAGACACTCTGCTCCCCCAGCCCCTGCCTAGAGGTTTGGGGACTTGAGAGATGTGGGAAACCTGACCTAGTGAGGATCAAGGCAAAGGAGTTGTTAAGTACCTCTGCCTTTTCCACATCTGTTGTTAGTAGTTGTCTGTCTTCATTTGTCAGATATGATACAGTCTCCTTCATTTTTCTTTTGTGGCCAATGTACCTGTAGAACCCCTTCTTGTTATTCTTTGCACATCTCTCCAAGTTTACTTCTGTCAGTGCCTTGGCTTTCTTGATCCCATCCCTGCACATCCGGACAGCATTTCTGTACTCTTCCCATGGCACATGGCCCTGTTTCCACCATCTGTGCATTTTCTTCTTTTGCCTAATTTTGACCAGAACGTCCTTGTTCAACCATGCCAGTTTCCTACCTTCCCTGTTTGATTTATTACGTATTGGAATAGAGAGCTCTTGCGCTCCATGGAAAATATCCTTAAAGAGTTGCCAGCTCTGATCAGATCCTCTGTCCCTAAGGATCATGTCCCATGGGAGCTCCTCCACTAATTCTTTGAACAGCTGGAAGTTGGCTTTTCTGAAGTTCAGGGTCCTGACTTTGCTCTTAGCCTGGCCCATATCCCTTGAGATCACAAACTCAACCAGAGAACTGCAAACAAGGCTTCCTCCAGTCTTAACTTCTTTAATGAGCTCTTCTGCTTTGGTGAGCACCAGGCCCAGTAATGCTTCTCTGGTTGGTTTGTCTAATATGTGGATGAGGAAGTTGTCCTCAGTGGACTCTAGGAGTCTTCCGGATTGCTTACTGCCTGCCACTTGACTTTCCTAGCAAACATCCAGTGGTTGAAATCCTCCAGGAGGGTGAGAGCCTGTGAGCATGATGTTTCCTGTAGTTGGAGCAAGAAGGCCTCATCAACAGGCTCCTCTTGATCGGGTGGCCTATAGCAGACCATAACTACAAGATGTCTGGTCCTTAATTTTTACCCACAGGCTCTCAACCTGGTCTTGACTGTTTCTCAGAGGGAACTTTTCACAGTCTATCGGTTTCTTAACATAGAGGGCAACACCCCCACCCTTCCTTCCCTGCCTGTCTCTCCTGTAAAGCTTGTAGCCCTCTATTCCAATGTTCCAGCTGTGTGATTCATCCCACCACGTTTCCGTGACAGCAATTAGATCATAGTATTCTAATTGCATTATGGCTTCCAACTCCTCCTGCTTCTTTCCTGTGCTGTGTCCATTGGTGTAGAGGCACTTCAGCTGGGCTATGGGCCATAACGCCTTTTTAGAGGAGTCCTTCCTAATTTTTATGGGATGATTCACAGGTGTTTCCCTGCTCTTTTTTAAAGTACTGGCATTCAGGAGTTCTTTTGAGTCACTTACAGGTACATCCCCTTCCCCCACCAAATATAGTTTAAAGCCCAGCTAATGAATCCAGCCATCTTGCTGCCCAAAACACTCTTGCCCCACTTGGTCAGGTGCGCCCCATCCTGTGACAGCATGCCTGGTGTCTCAAAAGCACTCCCAAGATCGTAGAACACGAAACATTAATCGTGGCACCAGCTACACAGCCATTCACCTGACCCGTATGCTGCCTCCTCTTTGTGTCCCAGTCTCCAGCTGGGAGGATTGAGGAGAACACTACTTGTGCTCCTGATCCCTTCAGTGTCTAAAGTTCCTTCTGATATTTCCAAGTCTCCTTGTCACAGCCTCAGTTGTACCTGTAGGGGACAGAAAAAGCAGGAGCAGGTGACAGTCATCTGGCTTGACCAAGCTCGGTAGCCTGTTTGTGATGTCACAAATACAGGACCAAGGTATGCAGCAAACCTCTGTGCCTTTTTTTTTTTTTTTTTTTTTTTTTTTTTTTTTTTTTTTTGTGGAACTGGTTCTTAAACAAGTGGTTTTCAGGTCTACCTTTTTGCAGTTGCCCTTTCCTGGGTCTTGACCATTACCATTGTTATTGTTGACACCCTTTAACTGTCATCACAGTTACAAAGTTGTCTTACTACCTAGTCTACAACTTGCTTGCAGTAAGTAACTCAATTATTCCTCATACTAACCTCAGGGAACCTGAAAAAGAACTGTTTACTGTCTTTATACTGACTTCCCACACATTTGATTAACTATGTTTAATACTTTTTTTTTTTTTTCTTTTTCCTGAAGCTAAACAAATTTGTCCTATTTCAATTTATCCTTTTAGGTTATCTTTCCTAAAACACTTTCTTGGATTTCTTTCAATTACTTTACATTTGGGCCTGTCTGGGACAAGAATAATTATCTCAATTTCTGTTGAGTTGCTTTACAAAACCTTCCTTTCAAAGTGATGTTTTCTTTGAAATAACATTGTGCAAACTTGTGACACTCCTACTCCTTCCTCACAAATTGTTTGCTGTTTGTGTATTTAATTTCTTCCTTCTGAATAATTTTTTTGCATTTGTATTCACTGAATTAAATTTTTTGATCTCCAGTCATTTCACTAAGATCATTTTGAATTGTAATTCTGTTCCCTGCGCTTTAACCTCTTCCAGTTTTATATTATCCACCTATTTTCAGAGTGCCTTCTCCATGCCTGATAGTCATTAATGAAAATGTGGAATGGTACTGATCTCAAAAAGCAACATGAGCTGGATTCAGCTGACATGTTTAACTGAAAACCAGTTATCATGACTTCTCTTTAAATCCTTTGAAAACATCTGTTCTCCAATTTTATAATAGATCAATCACAGTCCTTTAGTTTGGAGAGAAGAATGTCCAGACTGTATGACTATGTAAGAAAATTTTGCTTAAGATATACCATACCAATTTCTTCCTGTACTCTAGGCTAATTACTTTTTTGAGGAGTGAATTAGTTTGCTTTTATATGATTTGTTGTGGAAACTTCCAGAACAGCTGCTTCCTATCACTGATTTACTCTACAGATGCTCTTAGATTGATTGTTTAGTAATGTATTAAACAAAGTACTTGTCCTGATACCAAAGTTCAACTGTTTTATGTTTTCTTAACTACAGTGTTAGCTTTTTTTTTTTTTTTTCAGTTCTCTTGTACCTCACTTGGCCTTCATGAGCTTTTGAAGATAATCACTAAAATGTGTAAGTGAAATGGCTAGTGTTTTAGAAATTTTATCAGATCTTGATTACATGAATAGCCTGTTTATTTCCCTGTTTGTTTTTTTTTTTGCCTTTCTGGCCTATGTTCCTACTTTCATTTTTATTAGTTGTAAGTCATGTTAGGGACATGGTCACTATCAATCTCTTTTTGTGATGGCCAAAGCAAAAATATATATATATACAACTCATTTTATTTGTAATCTACACAGCTCTAATAAGACATCTTGTTAGTCTGCTTCTCCAAAAGATATCAAACAAATCTTTTTTTTCTCCATTTCCAAAACAAAAAGAATGGCAACTTTTTCTTTCCATGAAAGCTATGCAGTACCTCCTTTGATTAATCAAGTAAAAATTGTGAAACCTTCTCAAACCAAGATCAATCACTCCATTTCCCATCACCTCTGGAAACTGGAAAGGGAACAAGCTCCATTTAAAAAAAAAAATATATATTTTTTGAATGCATGGCTCGTGCTTGGTCTGAAAGGTGAGTGAAGAATTCTGAATAAAAAATGAATGAAGTATTGTGTCCTCAAAGTAACGTGATTTTTTTCATTGAGTTATTTACCATGGTTTTCAGATAAACATGGAAATAAAGGAGGAAATTATGACTTAAATTCACAGTCCTATGACTGCCTTAATTTAATAGATGTTTCAGCATGTGGAATGACATCCAGACTCAGGCCTAAGAATAGTAATCCTGGACTGACTTGGTCTCCTCCTGAACTTTATTTCTACAAAAGGATTTCAAGGTGATTATTATGGACAAATGGTATCTCAGCAGAGAAATACAGGACATATGGCCAAACACCGACTGAATGTGAAATATGTTCATCTGATATTTGTTAAGCCATAGTTATTATTTCTTTTGGAAGAGAATTGTATTTTATAGGCCTATCACTAGTAATATGATATTATGATATGATAATATTAGTAATATATAAAGGAGGTAAAGATAAACATAATGGAAACTATAACACTTTAAAAAATGTGAAGTCCAGTTCTGAGGGAATTTTGCAAGCTATTAAGTCTTGACTTGAATTAAGAAGTCTTACGCCAAATCTTTCATTTCTTATGCCTCCAAAACTTCCACTAGCAACAAGCAAATTCTGGATTGATGAACACCACGCTATCAAATACTTCATTTGACCCCAACAGATAAAACATTTGATTTCAGATTCTATTTTCTTATATTTTTTCCTGCATAATGGCAGTATCTAGAAGCCATTCAGCATCCAAGAATATTTCTAAATTTGTGTGTTTACTGAAGATTGGACGGATGACTAAAAGTGCTTGACTTCTATTTCAATGTTAAAATGAGAACTTCAGACCCTTTTAAAATATGTAGTATTATTAAAAATATATTACCATTTTACAAGAATTTCAATAAAATAAAATTTTAAAATTAAGTAAAGGAACTAAAGACATACCTAATCTGTGACGTGTTTAAGGAAATTGCTCAGATTAGAAAAGATCACATGAACAATCTTGTTAAAATACTTGAATACTTGTCCCTTTCTTCATTAACTCCTTTTTTGAACAGCAGCTTCCCTGCCAGATATATAGGTACACACCTCACTCTGAGCACTGATTTGGTAATTTAGGGCTCAAGGGTTTAAGAAGAAAATAAAGATATAATAAAATGTTATTTAATTAGGTCAGTAACACAGGTGCAACTTTAATACACCATGGCACCAAAAAAATTAATAATAATAAAAAAAAAGCTTTTTACCCTGCACTGACTTAAGAATTCTAAAAAATATTCTATCACATTATCTGATAATCGTTTACAATTTTCAAAAAATAAAAGAATTAGAAAACTTTACATTACTTTCCAACATATTTGTCAATAGAGAAAATCAAAATAAAGCTTTTATTCTCATCATAGTTTTAAAACATAAGTCTTATGACTGATCAGAACTTTAAGACTTCAGGAATATCTTAGAGTATCCAAATGCTTTGAAGCATAGTTAACTTTTTCAGAATTCTGATTGGAGTTGTGTGTTGAAACACGCGCATACTCAGCCTCTTTTAGCAATTCTTTCAACAGAAAAATAGATACATCTTATTAAAATTATGCTAAAATATATTAAAATAACCATCCTCGACTGGAAGAAAAGTATTGAAATTGTAAATGTATTCTTAATTATATATAACAGAAGTGTTAAGTTTTTATTAGGAAACCATGTATAGAAACATAAAAAGTATGTATAACAGTATATGAACTCTGTTTTTTGACTTAATTTCACACTCCCAGTGTTTGGAGTTCACTGTTTTCTCAAACAAAACAAAAAACCACAGTGAATACAAGTTTTGGAAAATATTTTTTTATTATAAAATGTACAGTATATTGACCTTAACATTATAAAACACTGTAATGTATCAGAGTCTTGTAAAGACCAATAATTTATAAAATGAGACCAAATTAATTGTTACTCTTTCTAGTCTCATAGTCTGATTTAAAAATATATATATAAAATATATAATGAATGATTTGACTGGAGCATCCTTAGTAGCTGGAAAAGGCTTGTTCATATGTTATGGTAACTAACGTCTGCATGTATTTTTATTAAAATAGATCACTCTTATTGCTAAGTTAGTCTTTGATTTTGAAGAGCTGATAGAAGAATGAACAGAAAGGTTAGTAATCATATTTTATAAGGCTAGATTATGTAAAAGCACTGCAGGGGATAAAGAAAAATATGTTACTCCAACAAAATACTAAAGCACTTCTATCACTGCAGCTCATTTATTAACAGTTAATACTTCTTTGGTACTTTTAAGGTGCTTGTTGAAATAAGGAGTAGCTTTGGACTATGGACAAGAATAGACTACTTCAGGTCTCAAATGCTACTGGATAGCATGAAAAAACACATTATACTGCCTTAACAATTTAAAGACCTTTTCCAATGCATTAGTCTCCTCACTTTAAGTATATCTACTGCCTCCTTCTATTGCAGGGAAGTACTATCATGTTGAATACAAAAGCAATGCACTTCGCATGTATATAGAATTAATTCCTTTTCTTTTCTGCCCTCAGCCTTCCTGGCTTTGTTACAGACAGTACTTTCCTTCTTGTACTTCCTTGGCAGTGACTTGAACTCTAGCATCCAGCCAAAGGCATTTGTTTTAGTGTTAGAATATGTGTATGTAAGTTGTTTTCGAATCACTGCCGAGTATATTTTTAGCAGTGCATTTATAGAAGCCTGCATCCCTTTGAGAAGACTGCTGGATGACTAATGACCCCTGAGGGTGAAGAAATTTGTTTCCATACAGACGGGATTGAGCTCCTGTTGTCAGATGAGATTTGTCTGGAAGCTCCCAAGTTATTTCTGCTTTAGGAATCCCAATGGCCATACAGTTCAGTTTTACTGAATTCCCAGGCCTGGCATAGATGACAGGTGCTGGCTCACTGGTGATCCGGGGGGGATAAGCTATCACAATGACAGGTACATTCATAACAGAGGTGCCATACTCCGTGGACACCTTGCACAGGTAAGTGCCCCTGTCAAATACAGAAGCCTCACGCACTGTCAGAGAGCCATTCTCCAGGAGGGAGAAGCGACCCACAGCCTGGGGGGCATCCAAGACCATCCCATTGGGCAGTGTCCAGGAGATCTGTGCCCTTTGATTTGGCTGGGTGATGCAATGGAGCTGCAGAGTTTCTCCATTGATGATGCTCACCAGGTTGTTGTACTGGTTGCTGATTTCTGGCCTGAGTCCCACCTTCAGGAAGACTACCCGTTCCACATAACCTCCTGGGTTTCTGGCTGCACAGCGGTACGTCCCAGCATCCCCTGCAGAGAGACCACTGATGTGTAAGATCCCATCCCTCTTATGGTAAAATCTGTGCAGACGGCTGCCACTCAGCACTTCAGTGCCATTGGGAAGGATCCAGCTTGTGCTCGGCTCTGGGTTCCCCTGGACTGAGCAGTTCAGATTGATGCTGTGCCCAGCAATGGCAGTGATCCTTTCATTGACAGGGTCCCTGAAGGAGGGTTTCTCCAAATGGTCTGTGATGAGGAGTTGCACAATCAATCTCGCTTCCCCTCCTTCGTTCCGCCCAATGCATATGAGCTGCACCGCATCTGTCTGCCTCACCCCTCTGATGTCCAAAGTACCATTCCGATGCACGGTGATCCTGTTTCCATAGTAGGGAGCTGGCAGGATTACTCCTTCTGGAAAAGCCCACAGGACCCGTGGAGCTGGGATACCTTCAGCTTTGCAGTCAATAAGCTTCCGGCTGTCCCTGATGGCTGTCTCCCTCACAGATGTTATTGCACTGAGATGCCCATTGATTCTGGGAGGCTGAACATTTACATGGATCCAAACTATTTTCCGATCTTCTCCAGCACTGTTCCGCACTACACAAGTATAGTTGCCACTGTCAGATCTTTGGGCCTTTTGGATGAGGAGGGTGCCATCCCGATACACCTGGTATTTGTCAGATAGGGCAGGAATGGGCCTGTTGGTTGGGGAAAGCCAAGTCACTTTGGGAGTAGGTTCTCCTTTGGCTTCACACGCTACTGTGACAACATCACCATAGGGTACATTAATAATGACATAAGTTTTGTTCTTGATAGTTGCAGGCTCGGCCACTACTTTGACCCGCACTTTCATCTCATCTTTCCCAATCTGGTTCTCAGCATAGCAGGTGTAGTCCCCCTCCTCTCTCAGTCCAACATCATTGAAATATAGGGTTCCATTATTAAAGACCACATATCTCTTTGTCCGGCTGCCACTGTCATCTGACTGCATGAAGGTATTGATCATGCTGCCATCTGGGAGACCCCAGGAGATCTCAGGATTTGGTAGCCCAGTAGCTACACAGTCAACTTTCAGGTCCCCTCCATACTTGACCTTATGGTTATTCTCATTCTTATGTTCTATTTTTGCTGGTTTCATCATCACATTCACTTTGAGGACCACATAGTCATCCCCAATCTTGTTGCGGGCCACACACAAATAGTCTCCTGCATCTTTATCTGTAACTGAATGGACAACCAAAGTTCCATTGCTGAATACTTTGATTCTTGTCTCCAAGCTACTGTAAGGAAAGAAAGGAGAACAGGACATGAGCAGCAAAATCACATTTTAGGAGTTAGTAATTGAGTGTAACGTGGGAAAAACAAACAAACGACAACCCAACAATATGGAAAAAGCACAGGAGCATTGCTATTGTTAGATAATTAGATGGTCTGAAATGACCAAGATATTCACCACCAAAAAAACAAATGGAAAAAAATAATTCTACTCACTCATAACCGAACAAATCTACCCTGTTCCGTTCAATGACTTTAATAGTATTCCTTTAGTTTTGACTTTTCTGACTACATGTACAGAATTCTGTAACATTCAAACGTGCCATATCTGAATAATATACTCCACACAAACCTAGATGGATCATAATTATGGAGTCTGGCACTTGGGTACCCAGTTAAAAATAAATAAATATGTACTATTTCCTCTGGCCCCAGGTACAACATTTTAAACCCTCAGAGCAATCTCAAAGAAGCAAAATGTTCAGACTCAATAATAAACAGTAGGTAACCTCTAGTAATTTTACTTTAAAATGACCTAAGCTTTGAAATATGGGAAAAAAAAAAAAAAAAAAGAAAAAAAAAAGATTTTCAATGTGCTATTGAAAAAAAGCTATTATTCCTTTCCATTTCACTGTGGAATTGGTGCATTGTGGTCAAAATTCATTTCCTCAGTAGCTCTACGGTTTTCTCCCCAAAGAGATCTACTGTATTAGAAAAATAGTCCACATAAATCTCACGACAGTAAATGAAAGAACTATTTTGTTGCAATTGCTACGAAACATAAAATTAATTCTGGATTTTGTACTACCTATGGGCTACCCAAATACATTTTTTGTCCAATTAAAAAAAATGCTGACTACAGTCCACTATTAAGAAAGCTGTTGACAAATGTGTATTTTGATTTCAGCACATTTCTCATCTGTCTACAATGATGAAAGAGAATTTATTGAGTAGAAACTGTTTCCAAAAAAGTCTTAGGATATTTTTGTTGCTTTGAAGAAGTCATATTTTACTTAATATTGTGAACATTGTAGAAGGTATTGTTTTAAGTAGAGACTTTACTGTGAGGTAACATTTATTTACACATTTTTAAAATGCTCATCATTACTTAAATCATTATGATTTCTTTGTCCTATCTTTACAGTGTATAATGATTAGTACAGCAGATACATCAATTTCAGTGATCTCAGTTATCCTGGGGAAAAGCGGGCATCTATGCAAACCCTAATTATGCAACTAAGCACATTGGAGCCATCAGACTTTTTGCTACATTTACAGAATGGCTATAAAAGGCAAATAGTGGCAGCTTATCCTAAACACTTAAACCTGACTTTTCAATAATACTACTGTTTTCAAGAGAATTATGCTAAATTACAACTTGACCATCTTTTGATATAATTTCCAATTCTTCCTTAATGGTTTAAGGCCTAATTCAAAACTCACAGAAATCAAGAATGAAGCTCACACAAATATGAATGGTCTTTTCTCTAAGTTCATACAAACTGTAATTTAGCTGCAACACCTCAAATAGTAATTTACCTGTGTAGGGAGTCGATCATTCTTTTGGAAGGTAACCTCCATAATATCCGAGGCCAGGGGTCACCAGAAGCACTGCAGTCCAAATGCAGAATGCTGCCATATGTTACATCTGTCCTCTGAGGAGAGCTCCCGGTGATCTTAGCATTAGAAGCTTGCTTCTTCACATGCAGTTGAATCATTCTCCTGGCAGCTCCCACCATGTTAGCGGCAATGCACTCATACGTCCCACTGTCCTTGGGGGACATGTTGCGAATATAAAGAGTTCCATTGGGAAAAACAAACAAATTCCCATTGACAAACTGGGAAGGTCGAATATGTGTGCCATCAAAGAGCACCCAACGGATGCTGGGAGAAGGTGCTGCTTTGGCAGTGCAGTGGATGTTAATACTACTACCAAAGGGCAAGGAAATGTTCTCTTGCTTATCTTGGTGGATGATGGGGGGTAAGGCTGCAATGTGGAGCCTCACTGCAATGCTGTCAGCTCCTGCAGCATTGCTAGCTACGCATTTGTATACTCCTCGGTCTGAAAAAGTCGCTTGCTTGATAGACAAGGTTCGATTTTCATGAAGCATAATCCTGCTTTCTGTGGTGGTGACTGTCTGCAAAATTTTCCTGTCTGGGAAAATCCATGAAATATGTGGGCTTGGAGTCCCACTTGCCTGACATTCCATTGCTATGGTCTCTCCAAAATAGACTGTGACATCTCGATAGCGGGAAAGTAAAATTTTGGGCTGGTGGGCTACAACTGTGAGCACAATAATCATTTTATCTACACCATGTAGGTTCTGAGCAGTGCACAAATACTGTCCATGATCCTGAAGCTGAGCATTTCGGATAAGGAAGGTACCATTTTTCAAGACTTCAAACCTTTGTAACCTGGTGTTGGTTGTCATTACAGCTCCTGGGAAGGTAAGAAGACAGAAATAAATGGAAAATCAAAGGGTTTGTCTTTAAGACATATGTCACTGCACTGAAAAAAAGCTTATGGAAAAATATAGATTTACTTAACACCAACTACATCTTCAGATGGATCACATGACATCTTCGGACACTCTCCTTGGTCTTTGCTTCTATTGCAAAACTAACCATAATAGCTTGGCAAGTCTGTACAGTGTGGGAACTTTTAGGGGCTTTGTACTTTGGGATTCCTCTTAAATCTTCACATAATTTCTTTTTTTATTTTGAATATGGAGATGATACACACATCAATATTTAAGGTAGTAATGTTAACAAACCCTTATGCACAAGCTTTGTCATCATAAATTCTAACTGCTGTGAATAATCACTTGGTTGCTATTCCTCCTTCAAGAACCAAATTCATTATATGTTAGAATTTTTCTTTTACTATAAGAAATACTACAAAGATATTTTTATCTGTAATGACTGCTTGAAATTGGTCACATTGTTTCTGCAATGATTAAAATGGACATAAAATGTCATTACGTGTTTTTCAGTGGTTTGCAATATTTCTGTAATAATGTTGCATTTCAATATATAGATATAATTTCCATATTAGATATAATATATCTATATAAAACCATAAAAAACTAAATATTTGTACCCTTAAAACTGTGTAGAAGAACATTTTTTCTCTGTCTTACCTGTAGATACTTTTGTCCAAGTAATAGAAGGCTTGGGTTCCCCTACTGCATCACAAGGGATAAGAACATCTGTTTCAGCAAGGATGGATATGCTCTGAGACCCTTTTGAGATAATTTTAGGTCTTCCTTTGGGTGTCCTGAAATTGCTGGAAGATTGAATTATAGATGCATTGTGTGGTGTAATGCCTCCCACATGAGGCACAGACTGTACTTTTTGATGATGATAGTGGACATTTTTAAGAGGCTGAACTGTAGTAAACATCTGGGATCTTGTGCGCTGAGAGAGAAAGGCTGGAGGGGTAATCTTCAAAATTGCTGGTGGTGGTGATGTTGTGGTCATGGTCTGTGGAGGCACTGGGATAACTGTAGCTTTCTGCACTGTAATCCTCGTAGGGGAGACTTGGCCAATCTTCTCATTTGTGTCTTTGGGGACTAGCTGACTAGGGACCGCAGGTTTAGGACGCATACTTAAGTGAGGGAATATCCTTGTTCTGTTGAAAACGAATGGCATTCTGGAACTGGGATAATAGGACATCCCTTGATTTGGTAGTCTCCCTGCTGTGCCTCTGTTATCTGGAACATAGTTATTGCCAAAATATCTTGAATTAATATTGTATCTGTTCTGACCCTGATTACCAAACTTGCTTGCAGTGAATGCATTTGTTCTGTGAAATGGAGTGGCTTGTGTTGGGGTAGTTGTCTCTCTCTGAAGGGCAAAAGATTTTTTGTCCTGGATAGTATGCGCTGCATATGCTGTTATCTCTGGTTTGTTTGTGTAGTGAAGAGGCTGTTGTGTTATAAAATAACGAAATGAGCCTTGTGTTACAATATATGGAGGCTTCAGTGTGCCTCTTACTGGAACATGCTTTGGAGGCACAACAGGCAGTCTTCGGTTTAGGCTTGGTATCATTCCAGCAGGTGGATGGGGAAGGTTTGGACTTAGCAATAAACTGTTGTTTGACCTGCTACTGTACGTCTCTTTGAATTGCTCCTCTTTAGACTGTATGCTAATCCTATTTTGGCTAGAGAAAGGAGTGGGGTGTACATTCTGTCTTGAGCTCACTACCATTCTGTCACCTTCTGCTTCAACTTGTTTTGTTTCTGACAACCCTTCTTGACTGAAGGCATTACTGCCCTTGGTGGTATAATGAAGAGAAGGATATGAAGTGCTTGAAATAGATGGTGGAAGAGTAGGAAGTTTTGTAAATGGAATAAAGACAGTGGGTGTATTTGGAGGCTTTTCAGCTGTCTGCAAAATGCCATGTGACATAGCTTCCTTTTTATCCAAGGAAGGTGGTTTTGCCCTAGTCTCAGAAGCAACAGATTTCTTTGTTTCTATAAATGAAAAAGTTTGAGTTTCCATAGTGCTGAAGGAGGAGGACAGAGTCAGCATTTCTTGCTGCTGAGGTGGCTCAGTTATTGCTGGTGTTTTTAAAGTTACTGTGGGCTTCCACGTCTCCTCTGAAACTGAGACATCCTTAAAAACTTCAACTGTGCCAAAAGGAATACTTAAGTCTGTCATAGTGGGATACATCAGCTGGAATGTTCCAGCAGTGGTTTCATTAACCACAACTTCTGAGTCAAAAAGGATGTGCTCTTGAGATTCTGAGTAAGCAGATTTTGTAGATGATATCAAGCTGTTCCTATGCTCAATGGTAGCTGTACTTGATTGTTCTGCCTCACCATCTGTAGCTTTAGAATCTTCTTCAAGGCCGTTCCCTTCAGATACATTGTCTGATAAGTGGTATTTTGGCACTTTATTTTGCTCTGGTTTCAGAAGTGTACTTGACTCTTTTGTGGGAACTGTGTTACGTACAACGTATGATGATGAAACTGTGATAGGTTCAGTCACTGGAAGTGCCATGTTTTCAGGAGCAGCAGAGAGAGTCACATGTTTTTGTTCAGGTGGAGAAGCAGTAGGCCTAAAGAAAGAAGCTGTGACCACCTCTCTGATTTTGGTTGTTTTCTCAAGTACAGCTGGATCGGTAACTAATGAAGGAGTGAATTCCATATGCTCCTCTTCCTTAGCCTGTATTTTGACGCTGTTTTTAAGATCAAGGTGTTCAAGAACTGCAGAGGAAGTTTTGGTCACAGCTTCAACTGTAGATGTTCTTGGAATGACAGGCATTGCCTCTGTGATTGAAACAACTGTGTGGAAAGGCTTTGTTCTTTGTCGGATTCTATTTGGCCTCAATCTCCTCCTCCCATAAGGCCTTTTCCTAGCATGCTGAGTAACAAGTGAAGGTGTGGTCTTTCTATAGGGTGGTGTTGTTGTGGCCACAGTGGTCAGTCTGCTGATGGAAGCAGCAGTTATCTCTTCTGTTTTTTTATGAGGAGCATTAGTGCTTGTCAAAATGAATGTGGGGCCTGGTTTTGGAGAAGCCAGGTCCTGTTCTCTTCCATGAAAACTCTCTGCATAACAGCTGGATGTGCTTTCTTGAGTCACTGTATTCCTGTGGGTCTCTGGTTCTTCCTTGCTCATGGATGTGACAGCTGGAAAAGTTGTACTTAAGTCTGCTATTTTTATCTGACCTGTGGATACTTCTCTGTGCTGATGTATCAAGTCACTGCTTTTTTCTGTAACAAATGGAGAAACAGATGAGGAAATGGCAGTAGCACCTACAGAATCTGTTGGGATGATATCATCCAGCTGAGAAGGCAATAACATTATGTTGTCAATGCTCATCTGATCCACTTCATTTAACTTCTCACTTGTCTCCAACACGCTATGAAGATCTACAGTCTGAGATTCAGCTAGGACAGTAGCATCAAGTGGTAGCTCAGCAAAAGCAGAATTTTCCTCTGATGTAGAAGATACAGTTGCATCTGCATTTTCCACTGTGAATGGACTGCTCTGAATATTAGGAAAGGTAGTTACTGTTTCTTTGGTTAGAGGTTCTTCAGTGACAGCCTGAATATTTTCTTTGATTACAAAAGAATTGGTCCTGTCATCCTGATGCTGCTGGCCTTGGGGTTGCACAGTTGCAGAGAGAGGAGTCAAATATGGACCTGATATAGGGATCTCTACAGAGTATGTACTTGCAGGTGTTTCTAAAACCCTGTAGTCAGGGAAAGGTTCAGTTTCTGAACCTGTTACTATGGGCTGGACTGAAAATGTTTTACTGCTGTGGGAAACAGTGACTGAGAATGGCTCATCTTCACCCAGTGGTGATGCATCAGCAGAGGAATCTACCACATCAGCTGCTGTCTCTGAAGGCAGAGGGCTGGCTACTGGATGAGGGACAGGAGTAGTTTTCTGCATGAATGATGGAAATGCTGTTGTTACAGAAATGGCTGCAGCTGTAGTTGTTCTAGGAAGATTCTTCCCACGGACTTTTGCCAAAATGTCAGCCCAATGCTGTGGATTAATCTGTTTGCTTGCCATATTAATTCTCCTTCGAGATTCAAACACTCTCCGGCCTTCTGCAACATTGCTGTCTTGGGTTCTGTCAGTACCTTTCCAAATTTTCATTTTCCTTCTGCCTTTCTTTCCCTTTTTAATTTGAGCCTCTGGCACCTGGTCATTTTTTTGTTTAAAGGATACTTCCCGGTCCTTCAGGCGGTTCTTTCTGCGTGGGAACTCATCCACCCCTCCTGTCCCTGATCCCTCTCCATCATCTATGACCCGCCCTCTTGTTTTTGATGAACTTTTTGAGTCTGGGCGCTTTTTCAGTTTTATCCTTTTAAATGACCTGTCAGACACCATTTTATTTACTGTAACCCTTACGGCAAACTGATCTGATCCCTGCTGATTGACAGCCACACATCTGTAATGGCCACTGTCACTGACGTGGCTTTTTGGAATAAGCAAAGTACCATTATCCAACATATATCCTTTTGAAGAGTTCAGTAAATCATTGAGTATCTGGCTGTTTGGAAGAATCCAGCTCAACTGTGCCTCCGGCATGGCAATTGCACTGCAAGGCAAAACTATTGGATCTCCAACATTTTTTTCAACCCTCACTATATCCGTATCAGCTATCTGAATAGCTGGAGGCTGCACAAGAAGTCTGTAAGCCCTAATGTCCATATCATGTCTCACTTGGGCAATGCAATAGTACAAACCAGTATCAGTGTAACTCACTGGTTTGATTACTAGCTGACCACTGCTATGAATAGAAAACCTACTGCCTTTCTGATTAAACGGTGCCTGCAGTTTAGTCCCATCTGGAAGGAGCCACTGAATAAAAGGGCTCTCAGAGGCTCTCACTTTGCAGCTCAGCTGACACTCTGACCCTTCCATGACGCTCTGTGCTGTCCTTGTGCTCTGATTTTGCTCTATCATTACCCAGCTTCTCTGCTGCCTGGTGTCTTTCGTATGGATTGCCTGAGAAAACACAGTGAAAAAAGACAGCACCACTTTTTTCCCTGTACTTTGGCGCCTGTTTAACTGGATACTTATAAGAGGTTGCATCACCCAGGAAGGCTCAGCCATTATTTGAGCTTTTACGCCCGTGTAATAAAGAGCATCATAATCCGAGCCTTGCTTGTACCGATAGCTTATTTTAGGCTCTTTGCTGAGCATAAGTTCCCTCTCTAATTTGACAGGCACTTCACTATAATAAGCAATAAGCTTCCACAATTTTTCATAGTTCTCTCGATTCATTGGACATTCAAAATCCAGTGAAATTGTGGCATTTATATCAATCTCCTGAGTCTGGATTTGATTCCACTGAATTTTGGTAGAGCCTGTTGGTTTCTTTATTTCACAGTTCAGATGCACTACATTGCCATGCTCATCAGTCATATTTAATGTAATGTTCCACGGAGAGGACTGAAACTCTACCAGAGGCAGTTCATAACTGTCACCATCTTCTTCATCTTGAGTGCTGCTATTGTGCCTTAATGAGGACTGAATGATAGGTTTCCTACAGGAAATATCTTTCAAGTTTTGGATATCTTCTTTCTGCAGCTGTTTTGGGCTGTTGCACTTAGGGCAGAGCTGTCCCCCTTCAAAGGCTTTGTCTTTTTTGCATTTTAGAACACCTGGAAGACAAAACAAAACAAACAAACAAACAAAAAATGACAGGTAAGCTGTAGAGTTGGCGAACTCTCAAGAGTGCCAAATGGACTACATGAGATAAACATTATGCCATGTGACATATAAGCAAGGTGTTTTAAAATGCTGCCTCTTTATTTTCACAGTTGAACAGGCCTGTTTCTCCAACTGACCGTAGTTTCTTCTGACTTTAATGAGAAGTTTGAATGCTCCATCCTTCTGAAAATTAGTTTCACTGCCTCTGAATAAAATTACTAGAAATTGAAGTGTCCAGAGCAACATTTTTAAAGTCTGTTAATATTTATGCTGTATAAAAAAGTCTGCATGTGTACAGTGACAACCTACCCATCTATCTTTTGGACACAAATTGAAGAGGACAGAGTCCTCTCAGCTTTCAAAAATGCAGCATTTGCCTGAGAAATGCTGGATTTCCTCATTAAATAATTCAGGAGGCTTTTTATTTTTCTCTATTCATTAATAGTAATACTGGCAATATACAAAAAATTCTACTGTATCTACCAAAATGTGCTGATTAGTTCCTATACTTACAAGCTATTTGACAGCAGCAAAAAAAAAAGTACTTCTTCCCTGACATCTGAAACAACTGCAAACTCTGTAAATATAAAATAAAAGATTAAACAGAGGAGTATTAAAACAGGAAATGATATCCTTGACTCCTTGCTTCTACCTATGCCAGAAGGATTCTTGTCTGCCAAACAACAGCCATGTATTTATGTTTAACTTGTGCTGCTTACTACAATGTCAATGTTGCCTTTCATATTTACTTCGGAAATATGCTATGTTCCAGTTTTTCTAGGAATAAGTGTTATGCTGATCGCTCCTGAGGAATGAGGGATCTTTGAATGAATGAACAATAAAGGTGGGTTCTAACATAAAATTCTAGGACAAGGGGAAAAGAACTGGCAAAATTTTGTAACCTTTTCAAACAGGAAAATATATGCTTTGCCTGTCTGACAGATCAGTTTTCTTGAGAAGTTCTCACAAATGTAATATATAAGTGAACCAGTCTACCACTTGCAGATTCAAATATGATGCTTCAAAGACAAGGAAAGTGCATTCCATGACAGAACTGGCACACAACCAACTTGGCATATGCCACACTGGTCCAAGGAACATTATTGTGTTTCAAAGAGCACTTCTATCACTCTGTGTTGACAAAATTCCCAAAGAAGTCAATGTTATAGTTATATAAAGATACTAAAGCTGTCATGCATGAAAGTGGCATGGACTAATTCTCCTCTTTCCAAAAATCACTACCATTTTAGTGCAGAAAAGAAATCAAATAAAAACAGTAACAAGCCATCACTGTACAGGGAAAGGAAGCTCATCTAATATTTCATCATTATTACTTAGAGTGCATCTTCGGTACACTTAGCATATCCACTCATATGATCAAGGAGAGTATATAAGAAGATTAAAGTGTAAATTACATAAATATAATACCTAAGTTGGATACCTCAAGTATCAGTTCAATCAGGGACACTTACACTACTCATTAAAGTACCACACATCCCTAAAACTATTGTTCTATAGCTATGTACAAAAATGCCATGAATTAGATATCCTAAGACAGCAAGACCCATCGTCATCCACTACACATGCTCCAAATCATTATATAAACCTTGTGACTCCAGAACTCATCTGAAACATCTTCAGTTGCAATTCAATGACAATTTCCTCTTAAGAGTCTACCAGCAGATCTGGTGTAACACCCATCCCTCTGGCCTACTATACCAAACACTTAGCTACCTGACATGGGACATTGGTGGACTCAAACGCCTAAACTGAAAACAGACATACAAAAAAAAAACCATTTAGTGGACTCCTGATCTAAGCACTGTGATTCTTATCTCACATCTAAGCCTAAATGAATCATAGAATGATTTATGTTGGAAGGGACCTTAAAAACCATCTAATTCCAAACCCCCTGCCATGGGCAGGGACACCTTCCTCCAGACCAGGTTGCTCAAAGCCCCATCCAACCTGTCTTGAACACTTTCAGGGATGGGGAATCCACAGCTCCTCTAGACAACCTGTTCCAGTGCCTCACCACCCTCAGAGTCAAGAATTTCTTCCTTATATCTAATCTAAATCAACTTTTTTTTTTTTTTTTTTTTTTTTTTTTTTAGATTAAAGCCATTTTAGATTGAAGCCATTTTTGTTTAAAGCCATGAAGGCAGACCTTCCTCTGAAAAAGGAGCAGGACTGTAGGTGTTCTCTGAAAATACTTAAAATAGATTGCCTCCCTTAAAAAAGTAAGGTGTGGTCAATGAAGAAACACTAATAGACAAGAAGGATGGATGAATAACAGCCTTAAAGTTAATAGCCTGAAGTTAAAGAACTCTTCCAAGAATTTGGAAATCTAATTTCCATTCCTTCCTTAGACAACATCATAGTGCGCATAGACATCATGTAAGTAATGATTCACAAGAAAAAAAATCTATTCATATGGAGAACAGGGGAAACAATATTAAACATTATGAGTTGAAGAGGCTTTGGTAATTTTGCTCTTACCTCCAGAAACTTCATTCCATTCAAGGAACCACTTTAAGCTGCAATCACAAACCCACGGATTCCCATGAAGGTAAAGATTCTCTAGTAGTGGCATACCCTGAAACATCTCTTCAGGCAAGGTCCTAATAGCATTTTCAGATAGGTAGAGATGTCTTACTGTTGACAGTTTGAAATAATCAAGGATCATAAATGTTGAAAAGGTGTGTGGGTGAAGCTGCTGGAGCAAATTTCCCTCCAAGTGGACCAATCTCAGAGAAGTTAATCCATCAAAAGCATTTGGATGAATAAACTCGATTCTGTTGTGGTCCACGTGCAGTCTCATTAAACTTGAAAGTCCATGGAGGGTTTGACCAGTTATGACTTTCAATTTATTGTAACTAATTTTGAAAACCTTTTTAAAAAAAAAAGAGAGAGAGAGAGAGAGATTAGTTTTGTATTTAAATCCAAACAGAATAACAAACACTCAGAAGTTTTCCTCCCACATTCAAATATCTTTTGCACCACTGAAAAATGATATGCTGATCAAAAGAGGGAGAATACAAATAAACATTAGTTGGCATTATCAAGTACGACATAGGCATAGTTAACAGAATTCTAATATTATTTTTGAGGGGGAGGAATGGTACCTTAATCCTAGGAAAGGCACTACAAAAAAACCACTTGTTTTTGTCTTAAGCAACTTACTGAAGTTAGAATTTGTGAAATTTAGAAAGACCTGAGCATTACCTGTAGAGACACGAGATCTTTCAAAGCACCATTAGGTATATTCTGAATGTCATTTCCATGTATCATAAGCAATTCCAGTTTTGTGAGTCCTGCAAAGGAGTTTTCATATATAGACTGTATACTGTTAAACCTGGAAAAAATCACAAAATGTGTAGTTACATTTCACACACTGACTATCATGGACGGCAAAAGTAAAATTAGTATAACCTAACTATCAAGAAAACTTGAATGGATCTTAGTGCACTGTCAAAGAGCCAGAAGGTACTGAAACATTTTTACAAGGCCAAATATACTTAGTTCATGTTTATATTAAAATTTCTTTTAAATCAATTTGTGGAACTTTAACCATAATTTAAAACTAAGAGTAATAAATAGGCGTTTAAGTTCTAATAGTTGTCAGTATGTTTTTCCATGCAGCTCACTTTATGGAATGGCAATAAATTAATGGCCTGTATCCAACCAATGATGCTATGGAGCCTGGCAAACTAGACATGCTGCAATGTTGCCAAAACAACATCTAACAATAAATGAATAAAGACTTGGACAGAGGACATTAAAAATGGATATCTCCCAAACAGCAAGAGAAGCAGGAAGTCACATCATTCTTACCTTACTGCTACAACATGTAATTGGCTGCATCAACCAATTATATAAGATCTAGGAACTGAACTTCCAATTATATAATTTGAGCCCAATAACTCCTTTTAGAGAAGTAATGTAGAAAATCAACTTTTTGAAAACAATTCAGTTTCACTTAGGACTAACAAGGCAGGTTTTATTTGCCAATATGGAAGCCTTAAGTTTGGCTGCCTAGCTCTGCATTTGGGTTTTCCATATGTAGATACAAAATTAGACATATGAGCTAATCTGGGCATGAAGACTCCAAATTAAGCATCCAATTTTAAATATCTTTTCCTATTTTTAATACTTTCTTTCTAGACATGAAGGAAAGAGAGAGAGAGAAATTTAAATACTTTGAATATGGAGGAAATACTTTTAAATTTTCATCGTTATCTATCTGAAGATTCTGAACTTGCTAAAAATTCAGACGTGTTTTGATATTTTTAGTCCTACTACAGATCTTCCAGGCTTATAGCAGTAATCCTATTAAAATTCCTTATGTTTACATCAGACCTTCTAAAAAAATAAACAATCTTCTCTAAATATGAATTTTTCCTAAATTATTTCCAGATAAGAAAATAAGCTTTACCTCTTAAATATACAGCAACTTGAAACAGAAAGATTCTAAAAACACTTCTCAAAAATGAAAGAAATGCAACAGATAAGTACGACTGTTTCTTCTTGGCAGAGGAGACAACTCAGAAAATGTAATTTCTAGTGATGAAAATAAATAAAAAAAAAAACAGGAAAGGGCTTTTATACTAGCAGTATCAAATAATTTACTTAAAAACAGGATAGAACTTCCAAAATGCCTACACAATTTAGAAGCTTACACACCATTTTCAAAACCAATTTAGGGATAGAATTTGTCATAGAATGTTTACGTATAGGGGAGAGGTGACTGTAAATATGTGTGGTTTTGACTGTGGAGAGGAAAAGGAGGGCGGTTTGATATATTCTACAAAGACAGAATTTATAAAGAAATATGACATTAGGCAGGCTTCAAAGAGAGCTCAAAATTAATTAGACTAAAGCCATGGAAAGAAATGAATGTAGTTTGGATAAGATCTGGTGTGTTTGTATGAAGTTGTACTGAAGTTGAATTTTGCAGTGAAGAGATTACACATTTTCAGTACCATCATAGCCTACAGTGTTCCTGAGATTTTATTTCTTTAAATTTTATCATGTTTTCTCAGCTTCAGAGTCAGCAAGATAACTAGACATAAATGTCACAGAGAGCTCCAAAGAGACCACATAATTATAATTCTTCCTACCATGAGCTCTACTATATGGAAAGAAAATGAAGAGGAAGAGACATTGGTTTCCATGGCAGGTCGTGTAAGAGTTGAAGATCACAGAAACAAGGACATGGATTACTGGTCAGGCTCAAAAATATTTTCATTTCCCAGTAAAGAGGCATATAAGGCCACTTGAAGACATACCCGCTGGTGGATAGCACTTGGCCCCTCTGTGTTGCAGATTCTTTGGCAACAGCTTTTCAATGAAGCTGCTTAAATGACTCCCTTTGGAACCATGTGTTTACATTAAGACTAAATCACATGACTTTGTGTATAAAATTTTATTTTCTCAGAGGGGACCATGAGTAACTAAACTGATGGCAGATGGCCTGAAAAAAATATAGGGAACATTCCTCACACTACAAAATGTTATAAGGCTGACCCAGTTGGACGTTTGCTCTGTACTATAGAAATTACATAGTTATGTATCATTCCAGTAATACTTCCACTGATTTGACTATGAGCCACTGGGATGACTGAAAAAATGGCATGAAAATACAGATTTCTGTAATACAGTTTTACTGAGTGCAGGGGTATTGTGAGACTAAAATCAGACTTTAGGTGGATAAAGTAGTGGTGGATAGACATTTTAACTACAGAGGAGCAAATAAATTAATATCCCTACTATTAGTCATAGCACAATCATTTGCAAGTTACAGGCCCTGAGGCTAGGGAAGGAGTTCATACCAGGTAGAGAGATGGCTCTGCTACCAAGCAGAAGAGGACTGAGCCTCTTTTGCCATGCTATGTCGTACAATGACCATACACAGCACTTTTGTGATATGCAGCCTACCAACTGTCCCTGCCTTCTCATCTCAGACAAATGTAGGTTGGAAATACTCTGGCAGAGGAAGGTGATTTGGAGCCTGAGCTCCCTCACCCCAAAACAGTGTTGTCTGCTTATATTGCACTTAAATTCTTAGAAAACAAACAAACAAAACAAAAACAAACAAACAAACAACTTCAAAGGTTATGGAATAACTAGTCTTTATGGTATTGTTTTAATATATGCTACTTCATTGTGCTCCAAAATGCGACCTGCTTACATTACATAATTCTACTCCTTCTACATTTTTGTGTATCAGGTGTAATAATCAACATCTAGTAGAAATCCTCCCATAGTAGGTTTAATTCAATATAGTTTTTAAACACTGTAAGACTGCATGTACTATTTGCCAATAAGAACTGACACCATCATATAAATACTTATTTGAAAGTATTACAAACTTTCCTTTGAAATATCAGGGCTACACTAAAACTTCCTTCATGCCAGTAATGGTAGTGTTTGAAATACAGAGTGTGGAAGTAACTACTCATCTCTGCAATTCCACTTAAAAAGTATACACAAAGATCCCAGTATGCCGCATGCGTGTGAAGCATTCCAGGATTCAACACCAAGAACATGAAACTGTTTGCTACAAACTGCAATACAAACCCAAAATTGATCCTTTCCACATGTTTAGAAATCCTTGCTGGCACAGCTGCTAAGGACCGAAACGTGCAGTGGACTTCGGTGGGGACGTAGCAGGCGCAGGGGTGGGGGCAGGCCAGGGCACCCGGCAGGAGCCCCAGCGCCAGGATCAGCACCACGGAGAGTGCCCCCACCGCGGCCCTCTCCCGCATCTTGTCGGCTCGCCTTGCCTCGCTCCTCCTGGGATGGCCAGGGGACACAAGCAACAGACGACAGCAACGACGACAAAGGGAGACAGAGAGAAGAAATGAAGGTTTTTTAATGCTTTTGAAATGCTCTGTGTACCATGAGTTGCTCTGCAGCGTCTCAGAAGGTCAGTAGACAATTATGGCTAAGTTCAATTGGGAAGAGTTTTTATTTTGTCCAAGTCGCTTGCTACTTCAAAGTCAACTTTTTTTCCCATAACTCATTTCAGTACCTATTCTACAAAAGTTATGCAGTCTTCTTATTCTAGTAACTTTTGTAGGTTTGCTCTATATGCCAAAGGTAGCATTTGTCTCACCTACAAATTAGAAAACTTCAAGGGAAGCATCTGGTTCAAGTGAGTTGCCATGGCTCCCTCTACAGTCAATCAACGAGAGAGAAGCAACCCATATTCACCAGAAGGTGAGTAATATCAGGTATCTACCTAGATAGGTATCTACCAATCAGGTAACTACCTAGAAATAGTACAAATCAGCCTCCTTAGGTCCCTAACTAACCCTTAGATCCCTAACTCACCTAGCCTAGCTGCCTAATTTTAAAACTGTCTACTAACTTCCAGAAGGGTAAAACCAGGCTAAATAAATCCCATTCATAATGTACATGGGAAATGGTAACATTGAGAGAGGCAGAGAGTGAAAGAAAGGAAAGTAAGAATTGGCTGGACACAGATCTGGACTCTGTCATTTACTGTGCTATGCTGGGCGTGCTTTTACCCTGTAATCTTAACCAAACAGGAGCTATGAATGCTCAGAATTGATAGAAGTTGACAATTGATTTAGAAACATAAGCACAGGCCTCCAAGGAAATGTAAACAAGAAAGTCTGTATTTATAACCTTGCCATGTCTATCAACACCGAGGTTCAGATTTTCAGAACTGTGTCTAAACCCGCATGACGAGACTCATGGAGAGCTGTTCAAAGAGGCACACTACGCTGGAACAAACCCAAAATACTACTGTTATTGAGCACTAGCCATTTCTGAAAATAAAGCCAGTGTGTAGATGTCTAATTACAGATTAAGCAGCCTAACTTTGGAGAAGTTAGTTTGAAATATCCTTACTCTTATCTACCATGAGAAGAATTTGAGCTCTTCAGATTAAAGCCATGCAAGAATGCAAGCTACTATTAGAAGCAGAAATTTGGTAGTCTCGCTCTTGTGTAACAGTGTGACAAGGAGGGAAAGACATTCAGTTCTACTAGAGATTATTAGTTCCATTAGTTATTGCTTTTAGTATAAAAGTCAGATTTTTTCAGATCTGCTAGCAACAAGACACATTTTTTTTTGTAAGAGCGTCATGTGCAAACTATTACAGTTCAAAGGAGAGGCTCATCGGCATGAAGAAGTTTCTCAAATATCTGTGGTCAAGTTAATGAGACACTTACCATTCTTTACAAAGAAAAATAGCTTTTAATTTGTTTGGAGAACATTCAGGTGCTGTTTTCCTTAAGATTCTCTTTCATAAAAAAAAACAACAAAAAACCTTTCAAGAACATCCTACCCACTCCAGTCCCGTTTGGGCGGGGGCACCGAGCCTCACCGAAGAAGCTCCTTCGCACAAAGGAAGCGATGCCTGGGGCAGCCCCCCAGCGCCCCAGCCGAAGCCCCCCCTCCGCACCTTTGCCACCGGGGACCCCTCGGGGGCGCGGCCGCACCGGCTGCGCGCTTCCGCCCGGGGGCGCCCTACGCGCATCCCTACGCGCCGCCCGCCGGCTCCCCCTCCGCCGCCGCGCAGCGTGGCAGCCCCCCCAGTCCCTCCAACCCCTTTTTTTTTTTTTTTTTTTCTCTTCACCGCGGGCAGACGCTTCGCATTAGGGAAGAATTTGCCCTCCGGGCTGAGCGGTCGGGCGCCGACACCCCGCGGCACGGCCCCGCGGGGGTCTCTCGCCCCCTCCTCCGTCCTGCCCTCGGCACGGAGCCCCCCTCCTCCATCCCCACACCCCCCAACACACGGAGCCGCTCCCGAGCCCCCTCCCCTGCCGACCCCGTCTCCCCGGCTCCTTACCTGCGGCCGGGCGCGGCGCTCTCAGCGGGCGCCGCCCGCCGCTCCCATGCCCCCGGGGGGCTTCGCGGCGGGGGGGCGGCTACCTGGCACGGCCTCGCGGCCCCTCCGGCAGCGGCCGGCTGAGGCTCATGGCAGCCCGCGGCGCCCCGCCGCCCCGCCGCCTTAGGGCTCCTCATCGCCCGTCATTTTGCAGAAGCCGCCGCCGTGATTTGGTGCCCCCGAAACGACCATAAGCCAGGCGGGGCGGTACCGTGCCGGGGGGGCGTGTGGGGGAGGGGGGCGGGTTGGGGCTACTCCCTTCCGAGCCGTGCCCCGATCCCCCCCGCGGGCTGCTGGGGGGCGCCGCGGTCCCTCAGCGCTGTCTGGAGCCGAGCCCGTCCGTCGGGGGGCGAGCAGGGGGGCGGGCGAGGGCGGAGGGTCCCCGCCGCTTGCCGGGCTGCCTGGGGGCGCAGCTCCCTCGGCGGCAGCCTCCCGCCGCCCGCGGCCACATGGGGACGAGGGGCGCGGGATGCCTGGGGAGAGGGGCTCCGCGCTCCTCCGCTGCCCCGCTTCCCCACGCCGGGCGCTGCTGTGCAGGGGGAGGGCGCGGCGGAGCGGCTCCTCTTGCGGGGTGGGCGGCCCCTCGGCGGGGGGGCGGGCAGGGGGCCGCGGGCGGGACCGAGGCGGGGGGGCGAGAGGGGGGAGACGAACCCTGGCCCCAGCCCGGGAGCTGGAGGAAAGTTTGGATTTGGGAGCGCTCGGAGCGCTGCGGGGTGCGGTTTACCCCGTTGCGCGCCCCTCCGTGCAGGCACGCACCCGGGTTGGCTGCGTTTGTGGACCTCGCTGTGCTCTGAAACCGGACCAGCCGGGCTAGATTTCTTGTTTTTCATAGAATCATAGAATCATTGAGGTTGGAAAAGACCTCCAAGATCATCTGGTCCAACCATCCCCCTACCACCAGTGTCACCCACTAAACCATGTCCCTAAGCACCATGTCCAACACCCCCTTAAACACCCCCAGGGACGGTGACACCACCACCTCCCTAGGCAACCCATTCTAATGCCTGACTACTCTTTCTGAGAAGAAATGTCTCCTAATTAAGCACAAATAACTCCTCACCACCATCGTTGTGGAGTTCTGTCACAGCACTTTTGCAGAGACCCGTAGCCAGTCTGTATGGGACAATTTCATCTCCTGTGTTATGCTTGAGGAAAGCCACACAGATATATGTGGGTGAATAGAAAGAATCTCAAAACTGCAGTAGAGAAGCAATGACAAAATGACAATAGCACAGGAAAAGGCAGCAACTTCTAACAAAATGAACCAGACCAAATGTAGATAGTCATGAATTACCTTTTTACCTCTAAAATACATCAGAGAAACAGACTTTGATTTTGCCAGGGAAAAACTGCAATCACTAAATCTTTAACATCCATGTCCTCAATTTTCCTCCTGTATCAGCATTTTTTTCAGTACACAAAAGTAAGTCTATTTCTGGTCCAGGGAAAAAGGCATCACCCAGGTGTACCACGGGACTGTTTTTAACACCATCATCTATCCAGTTACACTGTGTTTTTTGGCTAAACCCCAATTTTCTGTTCTCTAGACAGCCTATATACCAGTTGCCCTCATCTGTAGTAGAAAAACAAAGAATTCAGTCTTCCAAGACACGAAAGAGTTACAGAAATCCACACAGATCCCTCTCAAGCCAAAAGAATCCCTCTGAGTTTTGGCATGGAGCTTTCAAATTCCACCTTCAAGTTGAGTACAGATAGTAAATAGCATTACATTATAGACTGTAAAGCCTAGATACATTGTATGCTTGTAGACAAGTGTATAATTACCAAATTAATAGAAAGACTGGGAATCTGAGTTAACAAACCATTTTTTTTGGCTCTGAAACCTGTAACAGATGTGACTGTCAAAAAAGTAAAGGGACAAAAAATCCTTCAGTGGCTGATGATAACCTGTTGTCAGCATCTGAATTTGGACAAGGCATATCTTCCAAGTGCACTTATACACAATTTTGTAAAAAGGCAATACTTTTAGCCGTGGAACTTCTTTTAGAAAAAAAAAAAAAAAGAAGAAGAAGAAGAAAAAAAAAGTTAGATGAAAACTAGAAATGTTTTGAAAATCTACCCCAAAAAGTAGAACTTTTTGAGTTCTTCACCACAGAGAATGTTTCCACCATGCATCTCTGCTTGGCATGTGATATTTAGTCTCTACCAGTGTATCATCTGATCCCCCTGACTTATCCCCATAAAATCACAGTGTGTAGAGCCAGTTAAAATGCAGCCAAGAGGAATTTGACTTTACTAAGCTCTGACTGAAGAAAGCAGTACTAAGAGGTCTCATGCTCATATCTGTTTGAAGGCAACCACAGTTCATCCCTACACATAAACTGATAGTCCGTAATTACAGAAGGAAGGAATTGCTTTGCCTTAATGTAAGTCATATTTTGAACAAGTGTCACAGTAAATAAAGACAAATTTTGGTAGATGCTCTGTTATAGGATTGCAAACCATGGAAAATGAAGAAAACACATTTTTTGATTCATTCATAGCTAATAATTCTTTAATCAGTTATGTTATCAAACCAACTAGCGTGTGGAGTGATACCAATTACTGTTGGTATTGCCATTGCTATTCCTATTCCTATTACTCTTACTCATGTAATCATTTAAACAGTCCCTGAAATGTTACTTTCCAACACTTGCAGTTAAAATAATACCACTATCGTTTTTACTTTTTCATTATGATCCAACTACCTCTGGGAAGACAAGAGCTTGCTTCATTATCCCCTTATACAGCTCGCAGCTACCTTAAATATTATTACTAAGTATACAGTTGCTCTGTTACTGGGAGGAGAGCTATCTAAATACTCCAGTGATACATAGAGGAAGTTACAGCTGGCTTAGTTGTGATAGCCCTTTACACTTAACGTTCATATAATGGCATTTTGATTCTGAAAATCAATGAAGTTAAAATAAATCACATAGTAGGACCAAGCAGATATAGAAATATGCACAGCTAGAACTGGAAAAAAAGTGACACAGAAGACCAGGTCACCAGGGTAGTGTACTAAATACTTTATTACTTGGAATTTGAAATTTGAGAAGGGATTTCCTTAAAAAAGATGTGTTAAGCTTTGAGAGCAAGTTTTCAAACTATATTATAAATAAGAGAATACAAATATTAGTGACATTTTAAAATAACAGCATATAAATTACCAACATGATGCACACTGTTTTCAACATAAATAATTTTTCAGACAAGCCAATGTCAATACCAAAACATAGCTTGTGTATTAACAGTAAATACATCGACATCAACATCAACAGTTAAAGCCACACTGCTTTGACAAAAAAGACCATCCAGCTTTATTATATGTTTACCTTATTCCAAAGTTTTACATTTTTATGGGATCCAGCTGAATCCTGTTAGAAAATTATGGGAATTAAAAATATTAAGGACAGATTTATTTTATTTTATTTATTTATTTATTTTATTTATTTTATTGCTGTGCGGCAGATACAATTAGGGAGTTAGCAGCAATGGATTGTCCATGATAGGGGAGTCTTAGATTCTACATAGGCCTGGTCACATTATTTTTTCTAATTTGAAGTTTCAGGTATGTTTCAACAAAAGACATTTAGTAGTATCTAGATTGACAGCTGGTGTAAATCAGTATAATTTCTCCGTCAGTCAAGTGATGTTGGGTTGTCAGGTAGCTATTGTATTAAATATAACTCCAGTTATGTTGATTAAATATTTTACACAGTGGAAAGGAACATGCAGAGCGAATAAATGGTGAAGGTAATCATCCATGTCACTGTGATGTACCATTTCAACTGTGGTACCTGCTGCTTACAAAACACTTACCAAGTGGTAAGAAAATACTGGAAAGTAGCAAGGGAAACAATGTAGAAATATTAAGGAACTGTAGCGAGTAGCAGATGAGTTTCTCAGAAAGCCATTTCTGAAAGATAGCCTGAAGATAAAAAGCTATTCACATGAACAAGAACGTATGTGTTGTACGAGAGTGAAGACAGCAAACTAATGACATGCTTTTGGACAAGACTGGAGGCAGTGAAGGGGAAAACATGAATAACAGTTTGAGAAAGGGTATTATTAGAGCTGTCTTTCTTATTTCACCATCCTTCCTCCACTAACTCTGAAATGCCTTGACTTGGTTCAGATCAGCAGTGTTTGAGGGAAACTTCCTTCACTATCACTAGTCTTGTGGTTATTTAGCTCACATCGGGCCCTAGAAGCTACCTTCTCGTTCTGGCTGAAGCCAACATCAAAGCAGGGTGTGTTGGCAAGCTATTGTAGCACTGCTGCTCTGTCAGGAATTAAATTTTGATTTTTGTAAGATTGTCACCAGTTTTCCTGCCTGTATATTTTTGACAGTTTGGATCAAGGACACCAAATCAAGGACTGAAACAAAGCTTAGGAAGCTTAGCAACCCATACAATAGCAGTTTGTAGGAAGCACATCGTTACAGAGAGGCAATGGTGGCAAGCAGATATCAGGGCTGAGTATCTGGAGGGAGGGTGGAGTAGGAAGTTCTGGAGATTTTGAAGAATCATTTCTTTGTTAAAAAGAGGAATTCTATATTTACATTTTAATAAAGTCACCAAATGCATTTGTAATAGCTGAGGATAAGTAGGGAAATGTGGTATTTTTCACATTTTACAGATTTCAACATAGCCTAATTTTCAGAATAAGGGACATTACTTAACTCGTAGTCTTGCATATCTCATCAGTCAAGTGCTATGTTTTTTTTAAGGTAGTGTGGAATTAAAAGCCTACAAATGGTACAGAAATGGAGCATAGAAAGTGATTCAGTACTAATTCTGGTATAAAGCACAAAAATTAGCAGGCTTTCAGTCTGAAATATGAGCACCTTATTAAATTAAGACTACAGATAACAAGCAATTGTAGTGAAAAATTGTTCTTTTCTAAATTGGTATAGATCAGTATGGCCAAATGAAAAAGTTCAGGAGAGTTAGGAAGGCTTTTTGCGTTAGCCAAGAGAAAAATGCTACTGGTTCCCGAGAGCCCCCATGATTAATTATTTATGCTATTTAAAGCAAGTGTTTGAGCATGTCAGAGAGGGGAGATGGTGCCTGTACATCCATGTAGTTGTGCTTATGTAGGAAGGTTTATGTCTCTTTGCCCTCATGGCACCATGGTTCACTGACTGATCTTTGTTCTCTGAACCTCCCAGGGCAGGGATTGTTTCTGCTGCTTCCTTGCAGCTTCAGTTCCAGTATATCGCTGCCCTCAGTGAGTGCTCCTCTCCTACACCCTCCTTTAGATACCTTATCTCCTCCCTGCCTTTAGGCCTTCCTGTTTGGGGCTGTTTTGCCATCACTTAGCTACTTTTTCATGCCCAAGCTTCTGCTTCCTGACATGTTAACATGTACTGCCCTATCCCACTGTCATTGCCAAAAAAATAGCGGCATGCATCTTCCAGCCTCTGCTAGCTCCAGCCAGTGCCGTCACTCCCACAGGGAAGAGCAGGGCTTCTCCCTTAGCTTCCCTCATTAATTAGCCTCACGGAGGAAGGAGGGAAAGGGAAATCACTGAGCTGATGTTTATTGAACAGGATAGACTTTCCGAACCTGAATTATTTTATTTGCTGTGGATCAAAGAGGAGAGGAGTAGACCATCACAGTCTCACTGATAGATGTACCTGGTGGACAGTTTGACTTTCCCAGCTGTCTCCTGAAGAGCAGAGTGATGGAGCCCAGCAGACTGAAATCCAGTGAGTGGTACATATGTGGAAAAGCAGCTGTTTTTAAATGTCTTCAGTTGGAGCTGGTAATAGATTAACTCTTGCTTTTACTACTTGGCAAAAAAATTGGGAATACATTTCTTCAGATGAATTAGGACCTTGTATAACTTCCAGCATGAAAATGAGGAGTTCTAGAAAAGTTGATGGACTGCATTCAATTTTATGATGCAGAAAAACAAACTGTTAACTTACAGAAATAATACCCATGTGCTGTTCTGACTTGTTCTCTACTTGTCTTCAGGCCCTAAGTGTTTGTATTGGGAGAGTATGCTGACTTCAGTGCCAGTGTCAGGGTTTCCTTTATTTGCTTTTAACATTTCACATGTTTGTTCTGTGGTGCCTGGCAAGTTATATCACAAACTAGTTGGAGTAAGTGATGATTAATGAAAATAAAGAAAAATGAGGGTCAGCAGTATGGGAGGGCAAGCAGTAATAGAGGCCAAGTCTCAAGGAGGTATACAAAAAGCATAGGCAGTGGAAGGAAGGGAGTTAGTAATAGATCACATTACTGGCCCACCTCAGCCCTGGTGGGCACTCAGCTAGCACAGGCGGAAAAGAAACGTTTCTTTAGCCAGAGCAAACAAAGATGTCACAACAAAGACTGTCCGTGCTTCCAGTGCCTTCGGGTATGTCTGGCGGGCGGCTGCAGCCCAATGGCTTTGGATGCAGGCCAGCTCCAGATGGGAATTGCGTTGCTGGGTGAGCTTGATCCCATGTCTGCCTCTCTGCGGAGTTTGTTTGCTTGAGCGCCATGCTGCACTAACACTGTGGCACATCACGCACCTCCAGGCTGACTCGCATCCAGCATCCACTCAGCGCGGGCCAGACAAGCGTTCATCTACACTGCTGCAGCTACACAGAGCTCTTTGGCTTCCCCCAGACCAGAGCATTTGTACCCGGCTTGTCTGAGGGGTCATCTGGGTGAAAACTTGGAGGGCAAGTCCCTTCCTTTTCTTATCTCCAGAGACACAGCGCTGCCTTACATTTGTTCTGTAAATGACAAAAGAAAAAAGCAGTAAATTAAGCAGTAAATGACCCCTGAAATTACTAACAAGTGAAGGTATTTGAGGATGCACTCTGTTGAGGAGGATGAGTGAAGGCCTCTGCTGCAATCTGTACTGAGAGATACCACTCAAGGAAGTAGATGTAGTTTCCTCTTACTGAAAGTGCTTTACTCTGTTCCTCTCCTTCTGTTCCTGGTTTTCCAGTAAAATGGTGTGAAGAGGAAGATCTTCTTTTAAATGCACAGGATCTATCAGACTGGTAGTTATCTAAGATTTATAATGTGGAAATCTTTGTCTGGCATTTTCTGTGTTGCTTCTACACATAAGAAATGAAGCATAACAGAGCCACAATTTCTTCTTTATGTTGTCAGCTAAAGAATTAACCAAGGAAAAAGAAATAATTCCCTCTGCTCAAAATAAAAGCTGAAATAAAAGAGGTGATGAGAAATTTACTCCATTTGCTTTCCTTCCTTAGCCAAGAATTCAAGTTTATTAAGGTATTTATTTAAAGAAAAAAATATGGCTCTGGAGCAGTGTGTAGTAAATATTTGCCACATGATTCTCCTTCGCTTTACTGGGGTGAATGTGGGTTGCATGTATATTTGCCATTGCAAATTGTGTAATGCTTCTCCACTTCCTCAGTTTTAACCTTCTTAGCTGCTGTTGTCTATTTGATACTGAAGGACAACATTTCAAATTGAAGAACAAATTCTTTCTTTGTCAGTCTGCTGCCAATCCACTGCTCAGCTGTGCAAGTTTGTTCTGCCAATGAAATACAGACCCAAATATTCACCTCCTAGCAGGTAGGCTTCCCTTCGAGATCCATGTCCTGCCTACACCCTTTCTAATGTATGCTTGAAACACCGTACAATCTGCAGTCACTTCACATTACCTCACTAATAAGCACATATAACTGTTATGTCAATGAAGTTAGCATCCTATTCACGTGGGTTATCCTGATATATAATCTTTTTCATAAATTTAACAAGGTCCTTTGCAAAACTAATTAGAGTTCTTCTCCTTTTGCTTTCACTGGACACCTATTCCAGCATATCAAGTTAGAAACCATTTTCTAGCTTCCAGTTTTTATCTATCCCTGCTTTTGCAAATACTTTCTTTATTTAAACAAGTCCCTCTCCTACCTCTTTTGGTATTGTCACACATGTGTCTGCATCTAAAGCTAACAGAGAATCAATTCAGAGTCATTGGATTTTACATGCCTGAAGGCAAGCATGAGACCCTGAAATAGATGCCCAGAAGCATGGTCTCTGAGTTTATTCGTTGTAGCACTAAGGGTAATCATACCGAAAGAGGTTTTGAATAGGTGGTGCCAGACAATTAATGACCCTCTAGTGAGCACAAACTCTGAAGGAGTGAATCTCTGAGAAATCATGAGAAGCGTCCTGCTCCATCTGTAATGATTCCTACAGGCCACAGGCATCTTAACGTCCTCTGTAAGAACTGAACAGAATAAGGCAAAGCCAATGTTTATTTTTAGAGGTCAGAGGATTTTAGCAACAATCAGCTATTTTGATTCACTTACATATAGTCTTACAGAATGAACAATCATAAGTGTTTTGTTTGTGAGCTGTGTAAATAGCGAAGCAGAATGTGCACAAGGAAAAAAGACTGTATATTTTCATCATGCTCAGCATGTCAGGGCAGATAAGGGCAGATTTGGACTGTTTTGCTGTATCTTACCAAGTTTTAAGAACTTTGTAATAGTTCAGCATTAGATAAGTCTGTGTGATATGAATGACTAAGTGAAATCCAGTGGACTAGAATATAACAAATTAGAGTTTATATACAGTGTGTGATTTTAGTACTTTTGAAGCACAAGGTGTGAACATATACTTAGTATTACCAGGCTGCAAGCAAATTATTTCTGTGAGCATGGGACAAAGGGCAAGTGAGTGACCACTTTACTACCTGATTCCACGTTACTTTAGTTGTAAGGTGCTGCAGTTATAAGAGCAGTTCGAGTTCAAGGAACCTACGGATCCCATTCCATACTAATCCTATGCAGTATGCCATTTCAGGGTCCTTCTAGGAAAGTGAGCACATTTGATTCATCTTCCTGCTGGTATTATACAGGATAAAGCAAGACACAAAATATCTGGCTGCTCTAATTAGCAGTCAGCAAAAGTCCCAGCTTTCTCCTACATTATACACCAAAGAGCACTAACAGGCCATATCATTAAATCTATCAGCACAGATATAGAGTTCAGTTGGAAGTACTACATCAATGTATTTAGAAAAAAAATTTTGAAAAATAAAAGATAAAGTGGATAAAATTAAAAATATTTTTTGTTTATTACTACCTGTTTACTGTTTTCCTCAAAAAAAAATGTATACTTCCATAGAATTTTACATTACTGTAGGTTTTTACCATTTATTTGTATAAACTTACATGTAGAATGTGTTCCTTACAGTGCTCCCATTGAATCCAGATGCAGGGATTTGGCCTTGCTTTTGTAAGTGTTTCCGTTATAAACCCATATTTCAGAATTTGGTTATAAAAAATGCTTCCAGAATATAATTTGGCATCTAAGATATCATTCAAGGAACATTTACTGATGGTTTGATTTCAGTGTGGCTTTTTGAACTTACAGATATGTCCAAAGAGTATTATCCATGCTTTCAGATATTTTAAAGATTTAAAGTACCCTTGACTAGCAAATGGAAATCATCACAATATGATGCAGAATGATAGCATCATCTTTAGCTAAAAATGCCATAAAAGCCTTAAATGGTCACTTGATTTTTATTTTATTTTATTTATTATTTTATTTTATTTTTTATTTAAACATTAAGAGTATAGTTACTTCATAACACGCTTGCACTAAGGGTAAATTGCAGCCTTGCTGTGCTCAAGTGGATATGCTTTTCCATAAAGAAAGGTAAGAGGATCCAGCTTCCTCAAACATACTGACTACACTGTAAATAGTTAATCAGACAAATTGCTGATTCCAGCTATATGGGCTTCTGCCTTTTTGGGCTCACTTCAGATAAACTGAGCCAACCTCAACAGGCTCCTCTTGTGTCAGCTTGTTTGAAGGCTGCATAGAAGAACAACTTCCCTGGCATTTGGGGAATGTGAAAATTTTGTCAAAAACTCTGACCGAGATCTTTCATGTATTATAGAGCTTAAGCAACCCAGGGGCATTGAACTGGCTCTCTGAAAAGAGTCCAAAATTAGCTCTACACGCAGTGAAGGTAGGTCTGTTTAATGAGTCACTCCTCTTTATGGTGGTAGTTAAGTAAGTTGGGTCGGGCAGGTGGTGAAGCCCACTTGGCATGCTGGATTGCTTCTTCCTGGCACACATTAAGTTGCACCTGGAGCAAAGAAGGAGTTTTCTGGTATTGCTGCATTTCATCACCTATAGCAACTGACACCATAATAATAATAAAGCCCTAAAAACATCTTATTGAGGCCTGAGTTTCAATATTTTTATGGGACTTGAATTTGTCCCTGGAAGAAAATAATTCCTGGTCACAATTAGTGAGAGAAACAGTTGAGTGTAGTACATTTAAAGAGCATCATTCTTCATGCTGGAATAGGCGGATGCCAGTATTCACCCAAAAAGCCAATACTGTTAAAGGCAAAGACTGGGGAGATGCATAATTTAGTTTAAGATTGTCCATGTAAAACAACAACAACCAAACAAGAATTAACTTAAACTTCAATCATTATATCTACAAAGATGATTAGAGGGCTGGAGCACCTCTCCTATGAAGAAAGACTGAGAGAGCTGGGGATGTTCAGCCTGGAGAAGAGAAGGCTTCAGGGAGACCTCACTGCAGCCTTTCAATACATCAAGGGGTCTTATAAAAAGGATGGAGAAGGACTCTCTACTCAGGTAGATAATGATAGGACAAGGGGGATTGGTCTTAAACTAAAAGAGAACAGATTTAGACTAGACATTAGGAGGAAATTCTTCACTGTAAAGGTGGTGAGGCACAGGAACAGGTTACCAAGAGAAGCTGTATATGACCCAACCTTGCAGATGTTCAGGGCCAGGTCTGATGGGGCCTTGGCCAACCTTATATAGAGGGTGGCATCCCTGCCTATGACAGTTGGGTTGGAGTTAGATGATCTTTAAGGTCCCTTCCAACCCCAGCCATTCTATGATACTGTGATGATGATCTGAAAATCCAAACTTCCTAACAACAGCAGGAGATAAAAGATTTCAATTCTTTCTACTTCACACATACACACCCACAAAAGGGATACTGAAAAAAAAAAAAGGATATTGAACATCAGATGAACACATAAATGTCATGCATAATCACAGTAATGACTATGCAATATCCTTACTTAGAGAAAGCTGGTGCACATAGCTGTGTCTTGAATTTCTTAGGTTCCCCATGTTCCCCTCAAAATCAGTGGGAATCAAGACCGAAAATGCCAAGTCCATATTAAGCTATTAGCACTGTACTTGGCAATTTCACTCTTTTTCAGAGTTTAAGTTTAGGAAACTGAATTCAGCATGTGATAAATGTAACCAACATGAGTGTTTGTGACTATTCAACATTTGTTGCCCTATGTGCTTTTTCCTTGAATATTTCTACTTGTACTATTATCTATGACAGGCAGGAACTAACTCCATCATTTGCCTGTGGGCCTCATGAATTTTGACCGTGAAGAAACATGACTTCATACATTGTGGTTATCGGGTAGAGCAGTCAGTTATAAAGAGTCCTTGTTGCTGAACAGGCTCATATTATCTTGAAATTTTCATAAGAGCCACTTCTTCATAATTAATGTCATCTTTAAAGAAGAGATGATAAAGAATTATCCTGATATCAAAGATTCTTATTTGGGGTGGGGTAGCTAACAGTACTGCTATCCAATTTGTGTGACTGAGAGAAGTATCAAAACAGCCATGCTGTCTCCCAGGCATCATATAGTCTCTGGTAAATCCCAATTGGTTTGAATGACATATTTTGAAGATAATCAGGAAAGTATTTTGTCTGTCAGTGCCTTAGTTCTTGCTCTTGTCTCTGGTGAGAAGTGATGACAGCACTAATTGCAAAAGATGGTAAAAAGGGTGCCAGTTGGATAAACATATTGCTCTTAACTGTCCACTTGACACCCAACAACAACAACAACAACAAAACAACAACCAAAAAAACAACCAAAACAAACCCCAACCCAACACTTTTTTTCTTTCTGTTTCAATCAGGCTCTTTTAGCACAATCCACAATGCGGTCTCTCATAACTTCTAAAATTCATAAGCTTCAGACATCCTCAATGGACTTCCCACAAAAACATCTTGTGAATAAGGGTCTCTCCACAAAAGTTCCATTTTTTGTTTTCTTTCCCTCTTAAAAAAAAAAAAAAAACATAAAATATAATAAAATAAACTGCATTAAGGACATTTGATTGATTTCTGCACTTTGCTTGGATGTTTTAGCCACTGTTACTCAGGGAGATTCAAAGTGCACTTGCCAACATCTCATGGAGGATGTAGAGTCAGAAAGAATTACCCTGGAGCCATGAACTGGCTTCCAGGAAATTTCATCATATAAGCTTGATTTTTGCTTTGTTCTGGAGAGGTGAAGCTCTGGAGGGCTGTTGGGATATCAAACCAGAGAGCAGTTTGCTGGGTTTCTAGACCTCAGTTTCATAGTTTCATTAAAATATATGATGATATGTTACATGTGCTCTGGTGTTTCCATTGGGGGGGGGGGGGGGGAAGAAAAAAAAAAGTCTAGACATTTTAAATCGTATTTAGATATTCAGATAAATGTTAACTCCAATTTTCTAAGGTTCATTTTCACTTTGGACTGTAGAAATCTTTGGTCTTTAACCCTTTTGAAAGCCAGGCAAATGACATTCTAGATCAGGAAATTTTGCCCAACAATGACTGAAAGCGTGGATTTTCTTTCATGAGTGATTTTACAGAGTTTTAGGCACATGGCTGTCTTTGATTCTAACATGAATGCAGTTTCTAAGATATGAATTTTAAACTATCTTGGAGTCCTAAGTTTATAAACTACTTGAGACTGCCCGAGTGAAGCTGTATGTGAATTAACACGTTATTGCTCTTTCTCCTGTTCAGAGTTTTTAAAACTTTTCCTCTTCTGAAATCCTCAATACTCCTGTGTAGGTTCTGAGAACTGGAGAGCAATTTTGACCAACCAGCAACAGATTTGCTGTTCATAAATAGCTTTCACATGAGTAACCCAGGTACCTCCACAGTTTCATGAAGCACAGGATGAAAACCAATAATGTAGTTATTACAAAAAAATGAAATAATAATATTTAAAAACTATTACTTTTTATCCACAAATAGGAATTATATACTAATTTTTATCCATAAATCTTAAAACTCTTTAAAAAGTGTCTGGTATTTCCATTTTACAGATGTCCAGTGTTCAAGGTGCATGCCAGGCTAGTGGTAGCACAAAGAAATGAATACAGGCTCCTGAATGCTAGCTTAGTTTAACATCCATTAGACTATCTTGCAAGTCTATTTAATATAGCAGGTATTTTAATACAGTACAGTGAGTGTAAAGTAAATGCTGATAGGAGGTCATGTATGACACAAATGTTGAAGCTGGGAACCTTACTAGAGCTTGACCAAAATTCCAAGTTTATAGAACTTGTTCAGGCAAAACACTGAATTAAACAGGCCTTTAAAAGAGATAGTAAAGAATCAAAACACAGAATAAGCAAAGTATAAAATCTGAGTATGTTTTGTTATGATTTGAATCTCAGAAAACTGGCAAAAGAGCATAGCATGGCAGGAAAAGGGTTGTAGAGAGGCAGGACAGTGAGTGCCCATATGGTTTTGTTTTGTATGATGAGGGCAGCATTCAAACTGACTGAAATTTTTTACATGGAATATTGCTTCACTGGAAAATGCTGATTTGCCTAAAAAGTTTGCAGGAATGTAGACAATGTCTGATGGATGAAAATCTCCTTCTTTGGCTCTTTAGCAGAGCCTCCTCTCCAAGCTTCAGCATCATCAGCAGACCACCTGGAGGGATATTTCTGAGCCAAGAACATGGAAGCCTTGAGAGGCCTGATCTCCCCAACCTTCTCGGCTTTTTGCAGCTCACTTGATAATGGGCCAGGCTTTATGGCTGTGGGGCTTCTCAGAGTAATTAGGACTCCAAGGCTCCCCAGGTCCATGGCAGCCCACCTATAATGTAAAGCTTTTGGCTACTATAAATTGGGACAGAAAAAGTTAAAAAAAATTTTTTTTTTTTGACTTTGAAGACCATTTCCCTGCTGTGTCAAGTGCCGTGTTGTAGTTGTTGTTCAACAGATTGGATTTGACTGTTGTAAAACCAATTTTTTTCAGGTCGTGGCAGCATTAAGTTCAACTTCTCTGTCAGGTCCCTGCTGGTTGACTCTTTATTCTTAAATAAGAACAAAACTTTAAGTTTAAGAAAAGAAGTTAAACTCTGGCAACTGAATTATAAAACAGATCTAAAAAGTCATGTTCTGTGACATTTAGAACAACCAAAATTATGGAAAAGATCCCTTGTTCCCTGTTTCAAGGTCCTCATTCTGTGAGAGCAGTCTGCACACATTGTTACTGTAGGTGAGCCCGGACAGATAATCTTAAGAAAACAGCCAAACCAAAACCCCAATCCAAGTAATTAAGAGCATCATAAAAATGAAATGTTTTAGATTAAAGAAGTCTCCATTGCAGATTCCAACAAACACTTTTAGAAAGACAAACCCGATCAGCATCATGGCTTGCTCTTTTTTTTTTTTTTTTTTTTTTTTTTAGCTCTAAAAGATCTCTGAATATTCATTGGTGAAATCTTGTCCCCATTAAAGTGAACCAAAAATTAATCATGACTTCAGTACATCCAGGATCTCCTCATCTCCAGTAGGGGTTTGTGGCTGTTATGACAGAATAGTTTCTATCTTATGTTTTTGTCATGTTTTCTTCCTTCAGAAAGGGAACATGTTTCAGATCTAATTGGAAAGATTAAGCTTGTCAACAGACCCATGGTTGTGATATATATGTTCAATGATCTTCCCCCTGGGGTTCTTTTCTATTGTTTAATGTTGCAGTGTTCTCATGTACGTAACGTACTTAGTGATTGTATTTAGCATTTAATACAGATCTGTGATATATGATTGACCATATGGATCCAGTCCAGCTAGCTTCTTTTACCTTTTTCTCTCTAGTCAGGTACAGATTCTTGCTTTTATGAACTGTATGTTTTCTGAGAGGAAATTGGGCAATGGGGAAGTATAGGAGAGGGAGCTGCTTTCAAACACATACACAGGAAAAAGACAAATCACAGGAGGTGCAGCTGTGATTTTTTAACGTTTTATGCTTTTTGTCAAGGGAATGGCAGCACAGAAAAGATGAATAGTCCATAAATTTAATGGAAACAAAATATAGGCTGAGTATTGTGAATTGTGAAGTTTAAGGATGTCACTGGTTCCTGTTGAAATCTGTGGAAAGATTAAATCAGTTCTTGACATATATCAAGTAGCTGCTTTGTGATGGTTTCCTGTTGGATGATATGACACTGGAATTTTGCATTTTTTCTTCCATGATTACCACTACAGCCAGTACTTGGATAATGGTTGGAAATTTCTTTTCCAGTCCAGACTCACCTTCCCTGTGACTTTTACAAGCAAGCACATGTTCATTCCCAGTTTAAATTGTGCTCCATTGCACTACTGACCAGAGGCATTTTAAGCATTGGATCAATCTCTTCTTCTGGTGTTGTGAGGAATCTCTGTCTGAGAATGGTAGGCCATACAATGGTGCATTGCACTAACATATTTTCAAGGGCCGCCTTTTCCTACACACAACCTGGGTGCTCTGTGCCCCACTCCAGTGGAGTATCACCTAGACAAGTGTTTGGAAATGGATGGATCCCATGTCTTGACCCAGCTATCCTTAATATTAAAACTTCTTTTCATCTAGCCATGTAGATAAATGTTGGGGTCCCATTGCAGTGGGATACTATCTGTGGCAAGAATCTACACTGTATGCAAAATAAAATACTCCATTTTGATTTAAGCAAATGAGCTGTATTTTATATCTGTATGCTCTATTTTAGATCAAGGCTGGCCTTAACATCTAGAAAGAACTGCACAGATGATAAATAGAACTCCCTCCACCCCCCTTACCAAGAAAAAAAGCAAAGCAAAACAAAACAAAAAAACAATGATCACAGAGAAAGAAACAGAGGAATGTAATGGAATAGTTGTGGAAATGGCTAAACATCCAATTTCAGTAAAAATATTTTTTCACCCAAGTATCAAGACGTAATAAACCAGAAATTAACTACTTACAAAGCACGCAACCATCTTAGTGATTTACATTCTCATTGCTTGATCATCAGCTGGAGAGTTAAATTATCTAGATGGGATACAAAGGGATGTGGGATTACATATTGCTTTCTTCCAAGATATATGAATTCCATGTGTTCTAACTTCCTTGAGGATTGCATTGTGGTTAGGCCACTTTGTTTTGCTGGGATTTTTCTTTTTTTTTTTTTTTCCAGTTTTCTTGTGAGGAAAGAGTAATCTCACAAAGAAAAAGCAGTTCCTTAGAATACAGTCTGGATTTTATTAGGCACACATTACTACTATTTCCTGACATTGTTACTCTCACAGTGTAACTTCTGCACCCATTCGTAAGCAACAGCGTGACACAATATCCTGAACATCCTTTTTAGTTCAGCTAGTAGCATGTCTTTTCTAGTCAATATTTAGGAATATGGAGCACCACAAAACTCTGATAGTGATCATCTGCAAAGTTAGACACTGCCAAAAGAAAAATGTGAAAACAGAATGAAAAACAGAAATAATCATTTTTTTTTCCTAATCTCATTCAGTTATATTAAGCACTCAGTGATGACTCTTCTGCCAAGTGTTTTCCTACAAGAAGGAATGAGACTGTAATGAAAGTCCACAATGGGTGCATTTAGATGAAACATTAAACCCTATCTAGTCTAGGATAGAGGTTTTTGGAAAGCAGTAAAGATGCAAATGTTTTGACTATATTTATCTATATCCTAAGAATTGTAGAAGCAGGCAGCATGCAATATTTTGTGTTTTAATGAGAAGCAGGTTTCAATGGCATCACTTCTCTGGGGTTTGGATCTGTGGCAACACTGGCTCCCTTAAAGCTTCTGGTCTTAGCCTGGTATACAAATTTGTATTGGCTAGACTGCAGACCTGGCTAGGCACCTATTTTGGAATGGGGATCTGCCAATCAAAGTAAATTGCCTACAGTCACATTGTGTTGCAAAGAAAATGTTTTTATCCTTTTTTTTTTTTTTTTTTCCCTCCTCACTGAAATGGATTTGTTCACATACAGCATATGTACATGATCAGCTGGAGGCAGTTTTGTGTCTGCTTCACCCATGCCCTAGGACAGCCGGATGTAAACAGCTTGGATTTAAAAGTTGGTGTACATGTTAGCTCATGCCCAGGACTATGCAAACAGTTATGGTTTCCAAATTTTTACATTCACGTTGAAGACTGGACAGTCTGGGCACATGAGCCTCAGGAAGGCAGACTTGTGGCCTTGGTGACATAAATGGGGATCTCCTCAACCAAGATTATTTCACCAGAGGAGCATTCATGTTAACTGTGATCTAGGATGGAGCCACACTATTTTCAGTGGTGTCCAGCACCAGGACAAGAGGCAATGTGCACCAACAGGAGCGCAGGAGGCTCCCTCTGAGCACCAGGCAGCACTTCTGTGCTGTGCTGGTGACAGAGCCCTGGCACAGGCTGCCCAGAGAGGCTGTGGGGTCTCCTCCTTGGAGATCTCCAAAAGCTGCCTGGAGATGGGCCTGGGCAGCCTGGGCTGGGTGGCTCTGCTGGGGCAGGGGTTGGGCCAGATGGGCTCAGAGGTCCCTACCAACCTCAGCCACCCTGTGATTCTGTGGTCTATTCTCTGGTCACAAGAAGCATTTCTAAGAGAGCTGCTTTCCCTTTTGATCCTTCCATTTTTACTTAGACTTCTTTCCTTTTTTTTCCCTTTGGGACAGTTTTCATCAAGTAAGAGGACATGTTGTTGGGACGTCTATAGCTTTTTGACCCAGCTAGAAGGAAAAGGACCCTAGTCCCCACACAGTACAGCAGTCTGAGATTCTTTGGCATGCTGACTGTACAAATATTATTACTTAATTAAATGACGTTAATGTTCATGTCCTGATTTTGTGCCATTTTAAATGATGCAAATGCATGGAAGTCACTATGCTAAAAATTGTTAATACCTTATTTACAGTATCTTGAAGTAATCCTATCACTTGCCCTGAAAACTATTATACTTGGGAAAGCAACTAACTGGAGTTTAATTTGTAAACAGAGTTTTAGCTACATTATAATTTTGCTGTAAGCTCCTGAAAATTGGCTCCATAATGGAAAATATGACACAATCTTTTCCATCTTTTCCTAACTCAGTAAAGGCCTTTTGGACTTTCCAGAACTGGCATAAACCAAATAAACCTAATAAAGAAAATTATTAGTTTTATTTGTGTCATATGTTGTTCAAATACAAATGTATTGCAACTACCATGTTGAAAGATTCTTTCCTGGTCCAGCTGCTGAAATGGGCCAGATGACTTAGTCTGAAATTTATAAAGAAAATTATCATTTTCAGTTAGAGTCTGAAAAGGAACATCAGAAAGTCTGAATATCAAAGTAAAAGTATTCTGTGTCTATCAGATCACCACAGTATCATATGTCACTCACAGTTCAGTTATGTTTTTTCAGATATTTGGCCAGTTTCAGTAGTTTCTGGAATTTAACTGCTAAAAGCAAGAGTGATCCAGCATTTATTTATTTTTTTTCCTAAATAATTTTATCTAAGATGACACAAATCATAGAAAAAGCAATGTCTGGATTCCCCCTTAATGATTTATTAACAGGGAATTTATCCCTGTACATTACTGGTGGCAAAGAAACCACTATTGTCGCATGCAAAACTGTTATAGTCTTTGTTAAAATCTTAAGTACTGTATGTCTACTTGCGTTAATTCAGAGCAGCACCTGAAACCAAAATGTTTTCATGGGGGAAATGGCAAAGGGATAAGCAGTAAATTAAATATATGTATTTGAAAAGAAATAAAATAATTGCAAAATATTTACTGTGAGATCAGCATGCACCATGGTGTGGTAGTCAAGTAGAATCTTCCACCCACATATAATCTGAACTGGTTTTATATATGAAGGTTTATAGTAGCTGTTTGAATTTCACATGGTTCTGCCTGGTTTAGACTTTTGTTCACAGAAAACAGACAGTTAAGACATTAATAAGTGAAAGAAGATATTTGCTTAGAGCTCTGTATAAAATGTTTCTATAGTTTCCATTGTGGAAGCCAGAAAAGCAAATTATCTTTGCCTTAGTAACACATATTCTCTTTTGTTTTCCCTTTTTCTCTCTGTGTATACATATGTCTGTATACATTTATGTACATGCGTTTATAGTTTTTATATAAAATTGTATGTATTTCAAATATTGCGTAAATCTGTGATTTTCAAGAAAAATCTGTAAAAATACACCATGTGAAACAAGACTGCAAAACAGGCAACACAAAAATTTTCACAAAGGGAGAGTGACTAGGAGTACAAAGACAATATCATTCATATATTTTCCCTAAGGTGACTGTAAAGAACGAGTCCTTATTTTTTTAAAAATGTCTTTCGCAACACAGCAATAATATTTACTTAGATTAGGTAACTTGTGAAATGAATCATTCCAGCACTCTGATCTGTATCTCAAAGTGTTTGCTGGTATTCACAGTTGCAACTTGATTTTCATTCTGCAGTCTTGATCCAATTAAGATTATATATATAATTTTTTTATGTTTGTGAAATACACATACATTGTACATAGACAATTTAGGCATGAAAATGCCCATAATGGCAGCATTTATCAGAATTTGAAGCAATTTACAGATATGTTCTTGGAAATTATTTCCTTAACTCCTTCTCCTTCTCCCCTATCATCTGTTAGATTGTGCTATTATCTGAATTAAAATGTTTATTATTTGTCTACCTTTCTATTGTCTGTCTTGGTTCTGTTTTTATTTTGTTTTAGTAGAAGCACTGAAGGTATTAAATATCCTAAATGAGAATTAACCAAAGACTCACAGTTTTTATTTCTCAGAAGTTTTTATTTCTAAACCCTATGAAGACAATGAAGAAGATTCATTTCACCCCCCCTGAATAAAACAATGTATATAGCAGGATAGGTTGCTTCAGGATATGGAATGGGATGCCGATCACCAAAGCTTTTGAGACCAATTCAACAAAGCTAATTTTTAAAGAATGATTTAAGTATACTTTGCTTAGATTTGGAGTGTGGATTGAAAGTAATGCGTTTCCAAAGTCCTTTGTAGCTATATTTTCTCTTTTCTTTAGTTCTGGAAAAGTGTCCCTCCTATTCCATCTAAAAAAGGTAGGAAGAGCTGGCTGTATTCATCACAGTAGCCTTATACCTACGCATTAGGTGCTTATGCATAAGCACCTAATCACTTTTCAGAGCTAAAAGTGAACCTGTATGAATAAACAACATTTATGAGCAATAAGTATATAAAAAAAAAGAGTAACATATATTCTGTGCCAGGTATCTCTATACAGGAAGAAGTGAGAAAGTAGCGTTTCTTCTTTCATGAAATGGTTGTCCCTTATAACATACCCTACCCACTGATCTAAGAAGGAAACCAATCAGGCAAACTGGAAATAAAATAGAAGAAGATTAAATAAAATAGAAGAATAATTTATCCTATTCTTTAATTAATTCTTGAAAATAAATGTGTTCATGAAAAAATAAATAAACAAAAGTATCCTCCAATGACTACATGAGCAGCAGAACTGTGGAAACCTGGTTGCCTTGGGACCATCCTCCCTCTCACCAGCCTTTCTCCTGCTCCTAGAGCTTGCAACACAATGCTCAGCTGGCTCACGTGATCCCAGCAGCTGCCACTCCCACAGTACTTTCAGTTTTGTACCATAACCCTTAATATCTTTTTAATCCCTCTAGCTGAGGAAAGAGGCAGCATGCCAAGTCAGTATTTCAGAGATGCAAGTTCCTGACTGGCCTGCCAGCCACTATCATTTTGATACATGGTGGGCCAAAGGCAAACCCTCTGCTTTTCCCTAAGGAGGAATGGATGGGGATCTCTAAACTTCTCACTAGCTTATATTCATGGAATATATAGGAACATAATACATCTCGGGTTCTACAGCCCTCTCTAGGATATTTTTGAAATGCCTTGAGGATTTAATAGGTTACTGGGTAAGGGTAGAGGGGAGAAGATAGAGCACAATTAGATTGACATGCAGACAAGGATTATTTAGTCTTACTTTCATAGAGCGCTAAATTAAGGACATCAGTTATGATAATTTTCCATTTGTAGTTGGATAAGAAACAATACTAGAAAACATTTAGCTTTATTCAAGAGGAAAAAAAATGATTATTTTCTCTCCTTTTGGAAAGATAATCTGTCTCATTTTGCAAATGGAAAAAAAGAATTCAGAATAAGTTGTCTTTTCTCCTAATTACTGTTACTGTTCAAAGGTTTCCTTGGTGTATAAAAGTTTTGATCCTTTGTAACAAAGCCAAATATGAAAACAAAGGAAGAGAAAGTTCATGGGTAACCAAGCTTAGGTATAATAGGAAACAAAAACAACAACAAAAACCTCTTTAAGGACTTTGGTATAGTACAGAATCTTGCTTAATAAAATAACCTAAACCAGAACAGTTTCTGGATGTATTTCCTTCATGCAAAAGTAATAGTCTATAAAAATGAAACAATAAGCTAAATAAATAAAAATTATACAAAATAATAAATAAATAAATAAAAACACAACCAAAACAACCGGCCAGACTAGATCTCCCTCTGCTTACAGTAACTTTTTAATGTTCAAGCTTTACTAGGCCTACATGAACCTGGTGGCATCAGTGTCTTATGGCACAGTTATGAACTCTAGTTATGAACTCTAAGAACCTTCTGGCACATTCACACTGGGAAGCTACATTGATTTCTTGCTTCAAAAGCTCATCTCTGTGTGCCATTGCTAAAATGGAATGTGTTATAAAGGTAGGTACTCAGACATGGGGAACTGTAGGATGTGCTCAGTATCACACTATATTAAATATTACTGAAGTGAAGTATCCTATTTAGTGGTCAAAACAGAAATATTGGCATGGACATTTAAAAGTCTCAGGATAACAATAGTCTCTCCTTTTTCCATTCACTGGAAACTGTATTTGTTTGAAATAGCTTTATTTACCTGATAACGTTAAGAAAACATGAAAACATTAAAATGAGTTCTATTCCAAATAAGGAATATTTAAGATCAGAATTATGATTCCACTGCTTTTTTTTTTTTTTTTTTTAAATTTATTTACTATAACTTTGCTAAAATGTTACAAGTGGCAAATTAAATTCTTTATATGGCTCGGTCTGCCCACTTGAGAAATCACTGCTTTCTTGTCCACTATGTTTCCTTTAGACATATTTTCTTTTTGGATGTTTTTGTTATTATTACTTTTATTCTTCAAATGAAATTATGCTAAAAATTTTAATTTACTATTGCCAAGGCACCATTAATGCTGCTATGCAATTTTAAGAACCATAGACATTAAATATAGCTTTGCTTCCCTCAATAAAAGATGTTGCCAATCAATTCACATCTGACATTATTGAAAATAGCACAACAGATGACAGCAAGAACATAAGAACAAAGAGCTGCACTATATGCCAAATTATTGTCCCAATGATTAGCTGTGCAGTATTTTATGTCTTTTCCAGCAGCGTTTGTTACGTGATTTCCACTATTTGTGCTTTTATGTATACTTTTAATGAACTGTAAGACATACAGAAACCATCTATATACCAAGCAATGTCATGCATGTAACTGGAATAGATGATCACGACCTCTTGATCATAACAGAAGAAAAAAACAAACAAACAAACAAACCAACACTCATCATTCCAGATGACTATTAACGGTTTGCCTCTGCTTCTTCAGACTATTTGAGCACCAGAATACATTTCTGACCAGCAGAGGGTACTAGTGCACGTACGCAGAAGTCAGTAAATAGCTCCAAAGATGGCTGCATGACCAGGTTGGGTTAAAATAATTGAGAAAGAAACTGTTGTTAATGTAATAAGACTTAATAATATCTTTATCCGACTTGCATATTTTCTCTTATGCTGAAAAGACCTTTCTTCGTCAAAAGAATGAATTCTAATGAAAGGTAGGTTGTTGGGACATATAGAGTACCAACACTGACGTCAGATAAAAAGGTTGCAGTCTGCTACATTAGTATTTTTGAGATGGATTTTCAGAAGAAACAGGGAGCCTTGGAAACACAATACCACTAACATAGGTACCACAGCATTTTTTTTTCTTTTCTTTCTAAACCAAAGTGCGGATATACAACAAGTGTCATGCAATCAGAGTATTATCATTAGGAATCAATAGTCTGGGTGAGATCTCAATTAACACAGATGTATTACTTTTTCCAACAGCTACACATAGTTTATCTCTGGACTGTTGTACCGTCCCTCTAATCTGACTCCTAATTCGTATCTAGACACCTAAATAAATCTTTGCTGATTTTTAGAAATGCTGAGTCATCATCACTTACATACTGACAACAATGGGAGCAGTGTTGTCTAACTTTATTTGTAATTCCCCTTTGACCTTGTCCCCGGATCTTGCCCGGTAATCCCATGCACTGGAGCTATTCAGCATTTTACTTCTTGAGCACATTGAACGAGCTGCTATTCATTAAAAGGAGAGACAAAAAAAAAAAAAACAAAACAAAACAAAACAAATAAAAAACCTACAACCTCAGTCTGCGAGGGATATCATTCTTTCTTTCTCTCCAAATGAATTATTTCGCTAAAATATATATGTGTCTGGCCCAGGCCTAGGCCTAGTAATAAGTTTTTCTGTGCACAGAGATAATATGGCCTTAAGATCCAATATCCTTGCCCTAAAGGGTGAGAAAAGGGAGCTTTATCCTCTTTGTTCAATGGCATATGCAGAATTCAATCATTTGTTGAATGGGTGAAATGGAGTTTAAACGTTTCCATGTAATACTGTACTTTATTAAAAAGTTCCTGTACATCCTTTGTAAAGTCTCTTGCATACAGCACTTTGGAGCTCTGCATTGTTAGATTCCAGGGGATCAATCCAGATGCTATTTATGCAAGGTTAACATAGATTTAACTAATTTGACTCTCATTAAAACAAGAAGAATTGTACTTTTTAATAGCTCAGAAAAGTGATCCTTCATTCATAGCGTGAATAAGGGGTGGGGGGGGGGGGGGGGGGGGGCGGGGGGAGAGGGAGAGGGAGAGAAGAGGAGAGAAGGATCATATTAGAATTATAGAAAAAAAAAAATTATCAACCAGCAAACCACTGAGTTCCTGTAATATTATATGTATGTATTAAAAATATGAGGGTGGAAGGCAAGATTTTTATTGTGACTTGTTTTTTATAGGCAGTTATGGTGACTTTGCAATTGCATGGTAAAACACTGATGTCTGATTAACTGATTAGCTTTCAAACTCAATGGAGAGCTGTGATCAGGGCTTAATTCAGCTAACTAAACATAAAGGTCTTGTGGCAACTGAGATTCTTAGGGTACCTGAAATACTAGAGGGGCCGTGCAAATATGTTCTAGGAGCCAAAAGAGACCTGTCCCTTTTGGAGATGCATTTGGAGGCCAGGGAGATACTTTAGAGTACCTGGAGTGGCTCTGGACTTCTCTGTGTAGGCACCTGGATAGATTACCTAATTTCTAAATAAAAATATAATATCTAGCAAATATCTTCTAAGTTTACTATATCAAAACTTCGAATGGCAAAAATGAATGTAACTGTGAAGACTAATGCCAGAGAGCTGTTTTTTTGGTAATATGACAGTGACAGTATCTGTAACACTCACAGTTCAGGGTGCTTACTCCCTTTGAATCAAAGTACCAAACCCTGTCATGTTTATGTCAGCATGCTCTGCATTACTGTGACAGAGCCCTGAACTAGGTTCAAACTTATAATATTCCAATGACATACTAAACCCTGGAAAATATTTCTGCAATAACGTTTCTTTAGAAGAAATATATATATATCTATATATATGAGTATATATATATATATATATATATTACTGAAGATAAGAAGATAAAGAGGAATAAAGAAGGTGGCTGGAAAAAAAAAAAAAGGTAATGAAGAGATGTATTTGAAATTGATTATGACAAATGGCATGCAGCCATCCATTGGCTTCTTTTTACATCTTGGAAGAAGTATAGCAAAGGCCAGCCAGTTCCTATAATTTTTTTTTTAGCTCAGCCAGAGAGCATTTTTTCCATGCCTTGCAAGTTTTCCCTTTTCTATTCCCAACTGCACATCATCTGGGAATTTGTGGTTGTGAACAGTTAAAACTTAATATTTAAAAATATACATATATTTCACTTGAAATTAAGATTTTCGGTAAAGTGACTGGATTCCACTTTTGGGTGGAATGTGGTGAGATGAATATGTGCAATGGTTGGCTCTGGAAAGTTGGCTCTGCACTTTGAAAGATATTTGGGAATTTTCTTGGGCTCTAGAGTTTTGATTTTATAGCCAAAGATTAAATTATGATTAATATAATGAAAAGGAAAAGAAATGATCTTTTAACACTTTTGTGATTTCTTCCTTCTTTAGTTAATTTTAAATTAAAGATCTTACAGTATGTATCTGGATTAGTTACACAATACTGAATATCTTCCCTCTAAAGCTATGGGTTATCACATAATTATGATATTTATATAGCAGGGCATATAGAGGCACATCTGAGGTTGCTCTTGTGAGTTGTCATGGATATACGCAGCACAAACTACCATGACACTAAGCCTTATACTTGGGTTTAATAGTTACACATAGTTCTGAAGTTGGGGCTAGGCTTGTAATTCCAGAGCTGAATAACTAATAAATATCTTGGGAATGTTTACAGTACACTGTAGTTGCAGCAGTGTCTGATCTTCAGGCATATCTTAAATTACCATTTCAAATCCAGACCACTTTCAGTGATTTATATCAGAAAAGTAGGTAGTTTCAGAGGATTACCTTCTGTCTGTGTATGGCTTCATTTCTATCCCAGTACCTTGGTTAGAATAAAGCAGATCTCTGTCCTGGCAGATTTAGCAAAACAGTGAAAGACTGACAGAGCAAGTGAATGAACCCACCTTCAGGTCATTGGTCTGGAATAATGCTCAGGCAGCATCTGAGTGCTCTCCAGGATTTAAATGCCGTCTTCTCCTTGTTCTTTCCTCCACTCGTTTCATTGTCAATATGTTTTGGGGATTTTCTTCCTCTACTTTGGCATGACTATAGGTCTTCCAGTCCACCTCTTCACTTACACTGTTTCACTAATCTCTACTGCTGGCTTATTTTCAAACATATATTTTTTTTTTTGTCTTTACTTCTGTTCTTGTGTTGCTGCACAGCTTTGGAAAAAAAAAAAAATCTCATGACCATGTAGAATTACAGAACACTAACTTCAATCTCACCTGTCTTTACTCAACCATTCTTTGGTCAATCCATTTTTGCCTCTCTGTCCATCTTTCTCCATTCATTCTTCTTTCTCTCATCTGTCACAAAAACAAACAAACAAACAAACAAACAAACCCTACCACTTTTTAATTTCCACTATCCTTACAAATGAAAAGGTAAAAATTACATCTTTCCTTCTAACTACAGTATTCCATCTTTTCCACTGATGATATATCTATCACCAGCCTTTAAGATTTTTCACTTCCTTTACTGCACTGAGCAGTAACTTGGGGATATTTTCATACTCATTAAATTATTCTTGTATTGGAATTTAGTCATGAAAGTGTCAGGGAGTTCTTAATGCTGCTCACTTTGAAGCACAGTCCAAGAAGCAATGTGAGAGGGAATCAACTGGCCTAGATTCCTGTTCCAGGTTGTACCTTTGCGTTTCATCCCCTGATTCTAGGAAGTGAAAACACAGCACTGGGATTCATCCTTGGTCCCTTCTTCTTTTGTTACTGTCTCCATCTTTTCCATTCCTCTCCTGGATCTGTGTTCCTTGAATGCAGTTACATGGTGACCAAGATCCAGTGGGATGTTTGGAGAGTAGCTAACAGCACTCCCTTGAATAAATTGAAAAACAAAACAAAACAAAACAAAACAACAACAACAAAAAACAGTCAAACAAGCAATCCCCCCCCTAAGCAGCTATGTACTGAAATGCCCTGAGGTCAGCAAAGGGCTAGGGTCCAGGAAATCTGCATGGTGGGCAAATAAGGACATGGGACCTTAGCATCAGAGAAATGTTGGGTGGAAGAGAGCCCTGGAGACCATCAGGTAAAACTTCCCATGCAGCGCAAGGCAATTGGAAACAGTAGATCAAGTCAGCCATAACTTTGTCTGGTGGAATCTCCAGAATTTCTGAGGATGAAGTTTGCTTCATGTCTCTAGTTGCACATGCATGATCATCTTGATAGATCTTTGCTAGATCCTATACAGTTTATTCACAACCCTCTCTTGAACTAGGCAGGGGGGTGGACAGCGCAGGATGGGATAGAAAACTGAAAACCTTATGCCAAGCATAGCCTCACTGGCACTTAGTAAAGGACAATCGTAAATTCCCACAATCTTCTGGCTATGATCTCTTAATACAGGTTGCTTTTTATTTATTTGTTTGTTTGTTTTGTTTATTTTTGTGGTGAGTGTGCACTGTTGGTCCAATTTCAACCTTGCATTCATTGAAGTCCCAAGTCTTTTTCGTCAGGGCTGCTCCCCAGGCTTGACTGATATGTGAAGTCATCCTGTCCAAGGCACAGAACTTGCTGCTCCTTTTTTGAACCTTACCAGGTTTCAGTTGACCCGGGCCTCAAGTTTGTCAAGGTCCCTGGGCTGAAGCTCTGCTGTTTGGCAGGTCAGTTACTCCTTATCTAGCACCACCTATGGGTCTGCTGAAGGTGAGCTTGAGCCAGTGTACAACCAAGAAGCTGCTTCCTGCCCCTCTTTTCCCTCATGCTGTCAGGCATGTCACCTCAAAAGAGTTCACTGTTTGAAATCCCAGCAGCTGGGGACTGTTCTGAACCTTACTTGAACTAGTCTTCCCATTAAGTAGCTCTAGGTGTCTCCCCACTGAGTATGTAGGACCATTTAGCTTGTGCTTTGAAAATGAGGATTGTCAAATCTTCAATTGCATTTTAAAATGGAATTTAAATTTCATCTAGATTTAGACATTTCAAATGATGTGTATGTCAGTAGCTATTCCCTACAGTGAAGAAAGGGGCTTCTAGCATGCAAAATAATCCTAAATAGTATCAGTTATCAGCTGCTTTATTTGTGCCTTGTTTCTATGTTGTTGTTTTTCCTAGTACTTATGGGAAGTATTTAGCCTATGCAGTAATAATGTAGACAGAGGTACAATTACAATAAAAATAGAGAATACAGACACTTAGTATGAGCCCTACAGTACAGCTGATAACTATATACATATCATCTACTATTTTTTTTCTTTTCTTTTAATTCCTCACCTTATCTTTATGTTTTTCCTAATTGCTCTGCTGACAGGTCAGGTTTTACATTAGGAAGGCACAGTGGTAGTAAAGCTGAGTCGAATGTAGATGATACAGTGTCATATACTTCGAAATAATGTGCAAAATGAGAAGCAGGAAACCATACAAGAACTCGTTAACTAGAAGAAAATATTCAATTGCTATCTATTGCCTTTGCTGGCAATAACATCATTGAATTTGAAACAAAATTAAAATATTTGAAAATTACATGGATGTTCTTTACAAACCTAATAATAAATATGATGAATAAATGGCATAAAACTTGAGACAGAAGGGGAAAAAAGGCAAGGGCATTTTATTACCTTCCATGCAGTGGTTTCTACTGAAACTCCTGGTTTGTAGCTCCCATCTTTTACTACTGTATTCAGTGCAGCTATGTCCATTAAAAAAAAAAAAAAAAAAGGCCTAAAAATGAACTATGAACAATGTCCTTAAGGTGGTAGAGCCAATAGATCAATAGATGATTTTGTAGCAGTCTTGAGACTCAGATCAATAGTGGAGCAATATCTGACTCCCTTAGTCTACTGGGAGACATATGACTGTCAGCAGTGATTATACACAGTAGAAAAATGTCTGACCTAATTTTCTACCCCCACATACCTGTTGCAATAGAAATCCTATTTTAGATGTCAGGATTTCTGAAGAAGTTGTCTGCCAGCATCCTGCTTTCTCTATCCCACAACAAATTATTCACTAGTTGAATTTTCTCTTTGTTCTCTTTGCCAAAATGTACTGAGAGCTTTTTTTTTTTTTTTTTTTTTTTTTTTTTTCCCCTACTGTTTCAAAAACATCCCTTTGGGATAATCCAAAATTGTTGTGGGTTTTGTTTGGATCCAAGATTATGATTTAGGCAATTAAAAAGATGGAAGCTATTCATGAAATTTGGATCCAGGTCTGGGTTTAAATTCTGAACACCCTCAAACTTGAAATACTAGCAGGACACTGACTTTCCTTCCGTCAGCTTTGAATTAACTTCAGGGTAGGGAGCAGGGCTAACAAGAACAAGCATGCACTCGATATCTTTAGTCAACAGCTGAAAGCACTCAAGCTCCACCCACAGGAAGATGTAAATTAGCATAAGTACTTGTGGAAATATGAGTTAAGAAGGAAACCTAGCATTTCATCTGAATTTCTTAGGTGAGGAACTAGAAAATCCTAGAGTTCAGTCAACGTTGCCAGGGAGAAACCAAAATATCCATGAGTGTGGGTTCTTCAAAGTTCACCAAAGATCTCTGTATGTTACTGTGAAGTTGCAAAGCAGAATGTCAATAACTTTCTGTGAGTCCAGGAGGCTCCTCAGAAATGAGGGGATCCTCAGATGTTTGAGCTGCCCTTAAATTTCCTCCTTTACAGGGAGCACGTTGACACCAGTGAAGGGAAGTGGAGAGGAGACATGCCAATGAGAGACAGAAGAATGGAAATAGGGTGTGTTGGATATTTCTTGTTCCTAAGCCAGAATGCCCTCTGGGCTGCCTACACCCTGTGAGTAGGTTGGTGTGGCTGTTAAACAACTTCAGGTTAGGAGAAGAAAGGAGGCTGACTGCCTTATGTGCTGTACCAGCTGCCAGCTCTGTCCTGGTCAGGAGTCAGTACCATAAGTCCCAGCACCATCAGAGGAAGAAGATGTTGCTAACTTCCACTCTCCTCACTTCTTTTGCCCATTTCTGTTCTGAAATAAGTGAACTTTCAAGCTTACTCACCATCATCAAGAAATTTCTTACCCAGAAAATTACTGTTAGCTCTAATGACTGCTTTCTTTGTATTTGTACTCACCAGATGTGAAACATGTTTTGATCTGTTTTCTCATTATGAAAACACTTTCATTTATGATGCCCAGCAGGGAGACAGCTGATTAAGTTCAAGTTTGTAGGTGGAATTAATTTTTTTTTGAAAGCAAAACAAAAAAGAAATCTCCTATAATTCTTTCAAGAGTCTGTTCCCAAATATTGCAGGTCACATTTTCAAAAATGCCTTAAACCAGTTCCTGCCATTAAATACATAAAAGTTCTTCTTTGACAACTTTTTGTGACAGCCATTTTACTACACTTGAAACTTGAAAAAGTATTTTTACAGAATGATTGCCAGTTACAACATGGAAATATTTTTTGCCCTTTGATATTTGCCATTAGATTATTTCTCACATTTATTTAGGCTTTTTCAAGCTTATGTTCGAGGACTAGGATACATAGGTCTGCTTGTCATTTATTTCTCAGAAAAAGAACTTATTGGAACTCAACTTTATCAGAATAACATACCAAAACATAATTTTGTTAGGTTGGGTACCGTAAGCCAGATACTTTTCTTCTCTAAACATCAAAGATTTTGAATTTGAGCCTGGGCAGAGTTTGGCTCAAATGCCCAGCCCATTATTTCTGAAATTGCTATGTCAGTTATTGTCCTTTGATAGTAAGCATGAAATGCTTTCTAATTAAAAGGCTGGAGAGCTCAGAAAGACTCTCCAACCCTTGGTATGGAATGCTAAAAATAAATGGTAATTTAACTCTCGTATTCAAATAAGTCTGCAACCTCTAGCAAGATGAACTCATTTTATTTCTGCTGCTATAATTACCATTCTTCTCTTTCACTGCTTCCTTTGGTCTGACAATTCAAAATCAAAACCAAAACCAAAACCAAAACAAGGGTTGGTTTTGTATTTGCAAAACCAAAACATATTTCCTGAGGTTTTGTAAAAGCAAAAATCTTCCTGGATCATTCAATCTCAGCTAGTGCGGCCAGCAGGACCAGAGACGTGATCGTCCCTCTGTACCCAGCTTTGGTGAGGCCATACCTCGAGACCTGTGTTCAGTTTTGGGTCCCTCACTACAAGAAGGATGTGGAGTTGATTAAGTGTGTCCAGGAAAGAGCAATGAAGCTGGTGAAGGGACTGGAAAGCAAAAGTTACGAGGAGTAAGCTGAAGGAACTGGAGCTATTTAGTCTGGAGAAGAGGAGGCTGAGGGGAGACCTCATTGCTCTCTACAGCTACGTGAAAGGATGTTGCAGTGAGGAGGGTGTCAGTCTCTTTTCTCAGGTGACAAGTGATAGGACATGAGAAAACGATCTCAAGTTACACCAGGGAAGGTTTAGATTAGATGTCAGGAAGAATTTATTCATGGAAAGCGTGGTTAAGCAACAGAATGGGCTGTGCAGGAGAGCAGTGCAATTGCCATCTGTGGAGGTTTGTAAGAGACGTGGAGATGTAGATCTTAGAGATGTTGATTAGTGGTGGACTTAGCGATAGGTTGGTGGTTGGACCTTAAGGGTCTTTATCAACCTAAATTATTCTATGATTCTATGATTTAGAAAGATCAAAATAAAAAATTCCATTGTAAACTTGCAACAATTAATTACAATATTGGCCCTGAGGTCCTTCCAGCCTGCATGATTCTATGAATCTATAGGGGAGCTAAATTTTACTCAGTATCATTAAATCACAATATCAATAGTACTGGGAGGAAAGGGAGGTGAAGAATCATAACCTTGTACTGTATTGCAGCTTTCCACTAAATGTGAAATGGGTCAGTGTAAGGAAAACACAGATTAACAAAAAAAAAATAAATAAAAAAGAAGAAAAAAATCCCAAATCACCACATAGCTATATAAAAAACCTAACATGTAGGCAATATGTCGCTTTACTATAGTTTTATTATTGTCCTGATTTTGGCTGGGATACAGTTATTTTTTCCCTGTAGCTGGTAAGGTGCTGTGTATGGATTTAGGATGAGAATAATGCTGATAACACACCAATGTTTTGGTTGTTGCAGAGCAGTGCTTATAAGAGCCAGAAGGCCAGCTTTCAGCTTCTCACGCTGTCCTGCCAGTGAGGAGGCTGGGGGTGCACAAGGAGCTGGGAAGGGACAAAACCAGAACAGCTGACCCAGACTGGCCAAATGGGTACCCTATACCATATGGCGTCATGCTGAACAATAAAGCTGAGGAGAGGTGGCTGCTGCTGCTCAGGGACTGGCTGGGCATCAGTCAGCAGATGGTGAGCAAATGCATTGTGCAGCACTTGCTTTGTATATTATTATATTATATTATTATTATCCTCCCTTCATTTGCAAAATCCTATTCCTGGAAAGATTTTAAACATCTACTTCACTTTGTGCAGTCAGTTGTTTGCACTGGTTCAATGTATGTTTTTACATACAAACTATCTGATGTCTTTGAAGCTGCCCTTGGAATTAACTGACAATGTTCATTATACTTGCTAAGAAGAGAAGAGAATAAAGCTAATGTTTCATTAGATGTGGTCTTCCCTATTCCTTTGGATGTGTATTGGGTTTGAGTGGCAAAGTTTTGGTAGCAGAGGAGGGTGGGAGGTGGTTGCGGGGGTGACTTCTGTACAAAGGGAGAAGGTGCTAACCACCTGTCAGACGCAGCCAATTCCAGCCAGCTCCAAAAGGGACACACTGCTGGCCAAAGCAGAGGTGGTGCCTCTGTGAATATTTAAGAAAAGGTAAAAAACACCACAAAACAGTAGCTGGGAGAGGGGAGAGAGAACATGTGAGAGAACCAGCCATGCAGACCCACAGGTCAGTGCAGAAGTTGGGCAGGAGGTGCTCCAGGCATGCAGCAGCAGTTCCCCTGCGTCCTGTGGAGAGGCCCCTGGTGGAGCAGGCTGTCCCCCTGCAGCCCATGGGTCCCACATGGAGCAGATCTCCACGCTGCAGCCCTGGAGGAGCCCCGGTGGAGCACGTGGATGTGGCCTGGAGGAGGCTGCGGCCCATGGAGAGCCCCTGCAGGAGCAGGCCCCGGGCCGGAGCTGCAGCCCCTGGAGAGGAGCCCACGCAGGAGCAGGGGGTCTGGGGGAGCTGCCGCCCGTGGGGGACCCGTGATGGAGCAGTTTGCTCCTGGGGGATGGACCCTGTGGTACGGAGCCATGTGGGAACGGTTCTTGAAGAGCTGCTGCCTGTGGGCAGCCCCCGCAGGCTCAGTTCGGGAAGGATGGCATCCCATGGGAGGGACCCTATGTGGAGCAGGGGAAGGGAGTGACTGTGAAGGAGCAGCAGAGACAAAGAGTTAGGCACTGACTGCAGCCCCCATTCCCCTGCGCCGCTCAGGGGGAGGAAGGAGGTAGATGAGGTTGGATGGGAGAGGGAAGGTGTTTTTAGTTTGCTTTTAGTTTCTTACTGTCCTAGTCTGTTAATGATAAGCAATAAATTCTATTAATCTCCCTATGCTTAGTCAGTTTTGCCCATGACAATAATTGTTGATCTTCCTGTCCTTATCTCGACCCATGAGAGTTTTCATCATATTCTCCCCCCACCCCCCTGCACCCACACCCCCCCAGTTCTTTTGTGGAGGGAGTGAAAGGAGGCATGGTGGGCATCTGGCAATCAGCCAAACTTAAACCAGCATAGGAAGAGAATTGTCAGCAGAGTTCAACTGGGATAAAAAGTCTGCAAATAGAAAAAAAAAAAAAAAAATGTATTTAGTGCTTTCATTGACACAGTTCTATTAAGAAGATATTATGTGTACCTCTGTGGTTGTGGATGATTATGAAACACATACAATCACTACTAAATCTTTATATTTATTTGGTGTTCCATCTACACTGTCCCATCTCCTTTCATCTGGTATGTAACATGGTGTCATGTAACTTTAAAGATGAAAAAAATATCTACATTAAAATCAGTTTGAAATTATCTGGATAGAACAGACTTTGGCAGCCACTGCTAATTGAATTTAGCACTATAGAATTTTCTTCAGAGTGAGTTAGAATTCCAAAGAATATATCCGCCTGCATCTTTGGGACTAAAAATAACATTTCTGAGCCCAATTTATGTACAGGGTGATTTACTTAATTGTCAAAATAACTTTTTTTTTTTTCTTGTCCTCCAGTAAAATTTACCGTACTAGTATTTATAGTTTTGCATGCCCAGTGAATACAAATGTCTTGCTTTGGCTGCAGACAAAATCTTACTGGCTTTGGTATTACACTAGTCCAGGTATTTTCTCCATTTTGTTGGTGAAATTGATGAGATACTCCATCTCATTAATGTCATCAAGTTACTACCTATAAAGAAAATAGATTTTAATAACAACTTTCAGGGGGAATAACACTAATTAAATCAAAACCTGTAGCTTTGGAACCATCTGTCTGACTGGTGGGCTTCCAAACTACCCAAGTGCATCAGTGGTTTTACAGTGTCTCTGGAATTCACACTCTCTTTCATGCCGTCACCACATGTTCATTTGTACAAAGCATGTCAGAAAATCCCCAAAGGGGCTGAACTAGCTCCTAATAACTCTCATAGGCAGTTAGAGATATTCCAATAGAGATAGTTCTATAGAATTCCAGTGTATCACATTACCTGTACTATGGAGGGGAAGCAGGACAGAAAGATCTCCTTTGTTTTAAATTAATATCTTTGTTGCTGCTCTCAGATGTAGTTACATAGTACTGAATATTTTCTTCTACTTCACAGAGCTATATTTTGGATACATATTCGGTTCCCCATTGCTTCCAGAATTGAAATATTAGGATGCATTCCCTGTGAATGACAAAAGTCTTGGGCTAAGTAAGTTCTGGGTGCATATTGAAGCCACATCTGTGGAGAGCATTTCAAGAGATATGAACAATATCTCACATGCTGATACAAAGAGTGGAAAATGTGAACATGATTATGTTCAATAACAATCCGAAAAACATTTGTTAAGAGTCATTGCCTGATCACAACTGTTGAATAAACATCTACAAGATAATTTGTACAACATAGATTCCAGTTTTCTTACTATTTTTTAGTACTTTTCAGCTACCTTTGTAGACCAACTAGTAGGACATGGGGTTGAAGAGAGTTAAAACCCAAACTAAAAAGTTCAAAAAAGAGTTGCAAGTCTCAAAAATAAGTCAAAATCTTCAATGTAAAGAAACCTTCACTCTATCTGCAAATGATAAAAATATCCTAAGCAAAACCTTCAAATGAGATATGATCACTGGAACAACTATTTTTTTCTTGACTGTGAATTTTACTAGGATGGCAATGCAATTAATTCCCTTTCCATATTCATACAAGAAAAAGACATCACAAACAGATGACTGTTCTGTCTTTTCTTGAAATTTCTAAGAGCAGCTTGATCACAAATCTTTATTTATAAAATCCAGATTTCAGTTTTACCCCCACTTAATTTGGAGAATAAGCTTCAGAGAATCAGAGAATAAGCTTCATTTTGAAACATCCAGTGCTATAATCTGTAATATTTTCTATTGTTACAGAGAGTAATAGAAACTTTGTTATAGGGAAAACCTTTCTCCAGTGAGCAAAGTATTCTGTCTCCCAAAGACCTCTTCCTGACAATATACAGATACTTTGTCATTTGCTATGAGCAAATATCACAGAATCATTTAGAAAAGAGCTATTCTAGTCTCTGTGCATAGAGCTACTGTCCTGTTGAAACTCAGCTTGCAAGAGGAGTATGGAGAAAACTAGAAAGATCCACACTCCCATAATATTCCACCTTAATACAGTTCAATACTTCTTGTCTTCTGTTTGAAGGAAAGAAATGCTTTTTGCCCTAAACACAATTACATACAGCTACTATGAAATATATATATAAAAAAATATTAAAAAAATGCAGGTTGTACTTCACTAAGTGTTGCAAAGTAAGCTGAAGAATAATTCATGCAGTACTGTACAAGTCAGTCTTCATTTCTTGGCAAAAGCAATTCTGATGGTCACTTTACTGGAAATAGATGTTGCGTCAAGACAAATTGGACTCCTGGTGAGTAAGAATTAAGTCAGTGCTAGCCAGTTAAATAAAATGAAAATTTTCCAGTCTGACACTTTTCACTGATTCAGAAAATGGTTTTCAGGCATAGCATGGATATGATATACTCCAGGAAGTATTCAGTACCAACTGAAACTACAGGTGTAGGACATTTCTTAGAGGAACAATAATAGTCTTTCATTATCCACATAGGTGGCAGAATAGTTCACATGCAAAATATGTTGTTCACAAGTAGAGGAAGGAATTTTGTCAAATATATCTCTAGGAGAATAATAATTAATCCTGAAGAATGGTATTTTCTTCTCCACATGTACAACTTACTGCAGTGAAACAATATTCATCTCCGTGCCCTGTTCCCTCCATTACACTGTCTCAGAGAATTTGCTGAGGCTGCATCACAAGATATCACTCTTACAGATGCTAGTCTGATGAGACTTTTCAGCTAGATACCATCATTAGTCGGTTCTACATGAAGGACACAGCTCAAATAATAGAAAATATTTGCTTGCATACAATTCTGTTGTAGGGTTTGAAGAAGGGTAAAGAAAACAGGAGAATCTGGTACCCTAATTCCTATGTCTGTCTTCAGACTGCTTTATGATGTTTCTCCATTACTATTATTATTTGTGATTTACTGCTATAAGCCTAGCTTTCATATACTGAGCTGAAGTGGTGTTTCCAAGCTGTCAGTCATCTGAATATGACTAAACAGAAAGATTTTTTGGTAGTTGCCATTTCTACTTTGCAGAAAGCATCTTGCTCAGGTTTAGTAATTTTATAAATGATTCATTGACAGAAAAATTACATGGATGTGATTTAATTTCCATTGACTAGGAAAAGCTATTTACTGAAAAAATGTGCCAAGAAATTACAGAAGAATAGTTCTTGTTAAACTTTATTTCGGCACGCCTTTGTCAGTCTCACAAAACAGAGATACGTTTTCCCACTAAATATATCAGAGTAATGTGAAGAGATACTATTCAAGATTTCTTTGTAATTGCTTAAAGTTTCTATATTAAAAATAGCAATAAGAACATTTAGAACAGTCAAAATTTTAAAACCTGAAATTTTAGTGCTGTAGTTACAAGTTAACTGTAGTAACCAGTTATCAGAGATTTCAGATCAGGTATCTGGAAAAGTATAGCATGCAAATGTTTCCAGAGAAAGCAAGCTGTTTGCAATAAAAACAAAACAAAAGCAGCAACAAGACATGAAAACTTCCACTGGTTGGAGGATACTGGCCATTTGAAACATTTTTTGAAATGACTCAAATCATTTTCCTAATGACACATACCACTGTATGCTTTTAAGGACTTCTTTTTCTTTATGGCAGCAATGATGTGAAGTAAGAAAAACATCAAGTATGTGGAAAAAGAAACAGATTGTTTTTATCCTAGACTTATTTTCCACCTGAAACTATGTTCCGTACTTGGAACAGAGATTCTGTCCCTGGAAGTCGCTTTGAACGTTATGGTTTAAAGAAGTGTTGTTCACATAGAAATAACTTTATTTTGTAAAGACCAACTACCATAGCCAAATGTCACAGAGAATCTACCACTAGAGTGAAGCTGACTGTATATGGAAAATGTTTGAGGTGTGAAGTTACTCAAACAGGACATACACTGTCACAGGAGTGCTGTTGACTATGTGTGGGTATAAGAACGCTACTGAGCTTGATCCAGCCACTGCTTAAGGCAATACGAATCTACAGTTTCTGGCTCTGAACTGGGCGAGAAGGAGCAAGAAGCATGTGATGAAGGATCATTTAAAGATTCCATAGGTTTGTTAGCACAGTGTTCTGGAGCAGAAAACAAACTAACAATGCCACAAAGACCAAGATAATATCAGCTAGCTGTCAGGCCTTCTTGCTTGAGTGCAGCCATTGTTTTTGTATAAATTCATACATCTCACTAACTCTAAACTGATGACAGAAGAGAGGAAGAAGCTTTAAAGGGATGTCAGTAAATATTTCTCACTATTGTGCAAGAACAGTTAAAATGTTTTGGCCTATAAATAACGAGAGACCAAAGAAAAATTTGCTTTATTTCTCATATAAGCCTTTTTCATATATTGCCTACATATCTACACCACACACACACGTGCACACACAGAGACGCTACTTATGTCTAAGTTGTACTTTGAACCCTTTTCTGATGACCAGTAAACGGTGCTTGTTCTCATATTCTTTCTCCCTGCGTCAGAATGTATGAGAATCTTGACAGCACTTCTCCATGCAGTGTGGGCAAAGCTATGCAGAAATTGCAATGCCTCCACCTGGGGCTCGGCTGTTAGTCAGTGCCCCTTGGCTAAAACAGCATTGCAAGCTCCTCTTTGTTCTGTTCCAGCACAGCAGAAAACAAGCTCATTTAAACCACAGGTGGCTGACTACTGCCTGTACCCTGAAAGGCTGTGGAAGAAAAGCACTAGCAGTGGATTCAGAGGCAAGGCTATACCCAGATATTATTGAATTTTTCTTGGCACTGGAAAAAAGGAGGTGAACTCACACAAGCCACCAGAATTGCAGCTGAAAGCCAACCACCTTTGAGTTGAGCTTTGTTCCCAGATGCATCTTACTCTGGACACATCAACAAAGAAAGAGTCCATGCAGTAGACCCTGGACTCAGAGCACAACTGAAACTATGCTGTGCGTGCTTAGGTGTGTGTGTTTGAAACAGAGATCCTGCAATATACAGAAGAAACAATAAAAACATACCAAAAACACTGAGGCAAAGAAACACTTCTAAGTAAAAGTCATTCCTTTTCCACTGAGTTCATTTGTTCCTATAAAGGGAGGTGACTTGGGGAGTACGAATGCAGGGTTAGGTTTTAACAATTCAAATCTTGGTGAATCTAAACCAGTTCATACCAGCAGGTAATTTGGCCCTGGACAATACGGTGCTGAATTTAGAGGTGACATGGGATTAATTTTTTTTTTTTTTTTTACCTTATAGTAATTTAGAAAATTCTACTGCTTATTTATCTTGTGACTGTGGACTTACTCGATCAAAATTTTCTGCCAATTGCTATGGATACTTTCTGCTACTATTTTTGGCATCTCTGGATTTCTCCCAAAACATCCTATTTTGTTTTCAAATGCAAGTGTTTTGGAAGAGAAAGAATTAAATTCAGTAAAGGCTTGTCACGTGATTTTTTTTTGGTTTGTTTTCCATCTAAACAAATTTTAAAAAGGACCTAGAGGAAAATTACTTTTATGGTTACCAACATACGGAAACTTAAGGCTCTGGATATGTTTCTGTTAACAGAAAGTTAAAAAAAGGAAAAAAAAAAAAGCTTTATAAAACACAGATTTTTAGAGGCAACAAAGAGCATAAAAGCACATAACAGTCATCTGAACTTGATATTAAAATCCTGTTTGGGATTGCTATTTATGAAAAAATATATTAAGACAATAAAAGCAACAATATGTCAGTAACATAGGTAAATTTCCAACAAAATTCAGTGCTCATCAAAGTTGTTACAAAAATTTTACGATAAATGCTCTGTTTTGTTTTGTTTTGTTGCAGAAAAGTATCACTGAAGAAAAGTGAACTTCAGTAGAGATTTTTTGACATTGCAGAGTTATAACCAGGAGACAAATCTGACTTTACAAGCTTTTAAAGGCTCCACCTTCCAAAAAATCCCTGAACATAATATATGATTTATGGCTATTCTCCTTCATGCTTAAGGAACAAGCTGTAAAATAACATAATTCCTTTCATACTGCAGAAGGATAAGAAAGTGAAGGTCTTCATTTATCAGCATTCATCAAGGAGGAAAGGAGAATTAGACTTTCAAAATTGTCTCTTGCCATGAAAGCTCATCCCACTCCTTCCTGAACTTTATTTGCTTTTTCAATGCTTATTAGCCTCGCTCTCCTCAAATTTGTAACGTAGCAAGCATAGGTCTAGTAGACATTGACAGAAAGGGACTGTTTTATCTTCATTGCTCATCTCCTTGTCCATTTAGTTTAAAAATCTGCTCTGTCTTTCAGAAGTACATTCTGGATGTCACTTTGATTTTTCCCAGCTTTATCATTTGCTACATTTCTTCCTCCCATTGAGGATATGTATCATGGAATCACAAAATCATTAAGGTTGGAAAAGACCTCCAAGATCGTCTGGTCTAACCGTCCATCTACCACCAATATTGCCCACTAAACCATGTCCTTAAGTACTGTATCCACCTTTTCCTTAAACACCTCCAGGGACTGTGACTTCACCACTTCCCTGGGCAACCTGTTCCAATGCCTGACCACTCTTTCTGAGAACAATTTTTTCCTAATATCCAACCTGAAACTCCCCTGGTGCAACTTAAGATATATATATTGGGTTATAGACTCCTTCCTCTCATCCCAGAATTGCCTCTTTGCCTCTTTCCAAATTGGATTGGGTGTAATTATTTTCTGCCCGTGTTTCCTCTTTGTTTATACACCTTTGTATGGTTCCTCTGCATATGCCAGTTAGGGCAAATTACAATCATCTGCAAGCTTTGTTAATGTGCTGTTTACTTCCTTCTTGGGGATCATAAGTGAAGAAGATAACCAGGAACAGATGTGTCATTATTAGACACCTCTCTCTGATTCAATGTGCTGCTGTTTATCATTATTCTATGTTTACAATCATTTAGCCAGATTTCAAACCACATTACACTGTTCACAGCCAAGCTAATTCAAATCAAATGAATATTTCCAGTAGGTTTGCATCAGACAAAGTATTAAATATTAATGAAAACCTAGCAACCCACAACAAGCCCTTCTTCTGATTACAGTAAGCCTCTGTTTGGAAAACATGTAAGCAACAATTCAAGAAACTTTTTGTTCTTCAGGCAGATGATGTGAAGAAAGAAGTCTCTGCATTGTGCTTACCAATTTATTGAAACTTTTCACACAGCAGGACATGCACAGACCAAGACTTAGAACAGTACAAGGAGCCCTGGTCTGGCTGGGCCTGACCAGTTCCTCAAAGTGTTTTGATTACGGATGCTAACAGCTGCTTTCACAGGTATGATGGTGTCAAGGAATAGATACCATTTCTTTGCTACTGCTAATATAAATATTGTTTCTAAGTGCTCTGCTCTATGGTGATCAGCGGGATGGCTAACCTCCAGTCAGTCTGAAATACTCTCTTGTTGATGGAAGTCACTTCAGTTTAACTTGGATGGAAATCATCAAAAACATAAACTTCTTTTAGAGTTATGTAAAAGATAGGAACATTTTGGAAGGTGATTCTGATGTTCCATAGTTGTTAAGTAGAGGTAGAATGAAACGAGCATGGGAGGGTGCAGAATAAAGGGATTCTAGACGAATGGCCTGTTTTAGATTTCCAGCTTTTACATATACTCTGTTCATTGCTAAAAGTGAGCAAGAATTTCCAAGTGTTGATACCGGTCATAAAGATCAAAAAAGCAATGCAGACAGAAAAATTACATGATAATCTGCACCAACTGGAAATACACCAAAGCATAATGGCTGAGAAGTGCTGGTGAGCTGCTAACTTTTCTCTGGATAAAAGTGGAAGAGGAAAAGAGAAACATATTCTTTAACTGGAAATGAGAGAAAATCCAAGCAGCTAGGTCATTTTAATAATAGGGGAAAAAAATAGGCAAAATAGAGAAGAAATGAGGCTACCAGCTGGGTGTGGTTGTTTTGAGTTGAATCATAAAACCATTAAATGCCTATTTCTTTTGAGAAGGGAAACAACAGAAAAGATATGTCTCCTTTCACCAGATGGGAGAGAGAATGAAGAGCAGTGACTCAGGAAATGGAAGCTGAAAATGTCTGAGTAGTCCAGATGCAGAGGAGAAAAACAGAAAAATATCTTCTCAAAAGGATTACTTTTTGATTCAGAGACAATCCAATCCTAACGCAAGATTCCACCAAGTCTTGTAGGTCACTGTATTTCCATTGCTTTCCACAGAACTATGTTTGTTGCCTTAACTCAAGAGTTATATTTGTTCCATTCAATTGTGATTTTAGGTAAAAAATGTTTAAGTCCAGGTTTGTCCATCCAGTTTATTTAGATAACTATTAGAATAGTTAGAATGGTTAGACAATTGACAGGAACTGTTAAACTGATATTTCAAAAATAATATGTATATTTATCTTTTCTTGGTTTATTCTTTTTTTATTCTTAGGATAAACTAATATCAAATTAAAAGAAAACTCATTACAAAGATGCTTTTAATAGCCTGACTTGTACAAAATCATTTAGAATAAGAAAGATTTGGACCTGTTAGAGCAGGTCCAGAGGAGAGCCACAATCAGAGGGCTGGAGCACCTCTCCTGTGAATAAAGGCTGAGAGAATTGGGGCTGTTCAGCCTGAAGAAGAGAGAGCTCTGGGGTGACCTCCTTGCAACCTTTCAATACCTAAAGGAGGCTTTTAAAAAAGATGGAGAGCAACTTTTTGCTCGGTCATATAATGACAGGACGAAAGGGAATGGCTTTAAACTAAAAGAGGTTTAGATTAAATGTTAGGAGGAAATTCTTCACTCAGAGGGTGGTAAGGAACTGGAACAGGTTGCCCAGAGAAGCTGTGGATGCCCCATCCCTGGAGGTGTTCAGGGCCGGGTTGGAGGCTTTGGGCAACCTGGTGTAGTGGGAGGTGTCCCTGCCCATGGCAGGGGGGTTGGAACTAAATGATCTTTAAGGTCCCTTCCAACCTAAGCCATTCTATGACTATGGTTTAAACTGTAGCATTTTGATTTTCCAAGTGTAAAAATAAAAGTCATCATTCATTGTAGTGTAATATTTTCAACTGATGGAGTTTTATTAAAATGACTTGGCTTAGGGTATTATCATTTCAACCTTACAGCCCACATACAAAACTTTTAGAACAAACATAGCAGGAAGCATTTGTAAAGCAACACCAACAAACTGAGATTGTTTGTGCTCCCTAGACAGTAGCCTGATGGTAGAAATATGGTTGTGTGATTTTCAAACAAAATGAAAACTGGCAAGGCTATCTGAATCTATTTTAGACAATTTTTCTCTTCCTCTTGGCTCATAAAAGTGAGATAACAACCAGAAACCTGTTATTTGTGGTAAACAAAACAGAGCTGATGAGCCTGATGCTGTAGGACTGACTTTTTTTCACTGCCTACCTCTCATACTACGATAACTTCGGGCAGAGGTTGCATAACTCGCTCCTGAATTTTACACCATTTCACCCCCTTTACTTTAAGAAATAGCATATAGACATTTATTTAAATGCTGCCTCTGAAGTTATGCCACAGATTAATACGCTAAAAAGGAGCAGGTAAAGAGCCAATTTTATCTGGCAATTCCTCTGTCCACACCCTTTTAGTTTTAACATTTGGGAAAATATTTTGTTCTTTGATGAGAGGAAAATGATGCATTTGTTTTGGGATGACAGCTCAAGGCTCAGTTATTACATATAAATCTCATCTCTGCAATAGTTTGGCTTCTGATGGTTTAAGCAAAATTGTTTTGGCTTGGAATGGATGTTGACCTTATGAGGGATCAAGTCTGCCTTCCTGTTGTTACTTGCAGTGAGCACATATTTTCTCTATCTCTTGATACTCAGTTAATATTTATCTTAGTACCATTGAATTGAGAGGAGTTCACTGGGGTCACACGTGATTCTAACCCTACAACAAACAAACAAACATTCAAATTTTTCATGGAAACAAATGACCATGTTATTCACCTTTTTTTTTTTTTTTTTTTTTTTTTTTTTTTTTTGTTGGAAAGGTAATCTTATGTAGATTGCTTATAAAGGAAGCAATTTTTTTTTTTATTTATTTTTTTGGCAATATTCGAACTACATAGTTTGATCGATTAATAAGAGTTAGAGATGCTTACCATTACAGACTACATTTTCTAACTACACAAACTCTGAAAAGTTATATTGAAGTAAGAGAAAGAAAATGGTATATAGAAACTATCTGACATTTAATGCAACGCCTACAGGTCATTTGAACTCATGGAAGAGCGATGGTAGAAAGGATGCAACCCTGGTGGAAATTCCTCCTCCTAAAATGTTGTGACACACACTGTGCACACAAAACTACTGGGACTACGTGAATCATAGCTTTTTAAATCTCCATGTTTCAGAAAGCAGAATGAACAGTATGGTGTGTGATAATAACAGGGTATTGGAAGAAAAATATATTTCTTCTTCAAGAGGGTAGAATATTTTCCACAGCCTCTTAGATGGCCCTAGGTTAGCATAGGAATCTAGCATAGTCTGGTCAAAACAAGTTATAACGTCTTTCAGAATTTTAATGGAAAGCAGCCTTTAAACAGTGATAACACCGTGTAGCTAACCTTTTGCAAAGATAGCAGAGTATAGACTAATAGACATGATTTGGACTTTTTTATGAGTGAGGAATATTCTTTGTATCTGCTTGATGAACAGAAATGTACTTTGCAAAACACAGGGCACCTCTGTACTTCTGGAGAAGGACTCCAGATTGGAGACCTATTAAAGCATGCTGCAGGATCAGACAGTGCTAAATTTCCATTTCCTTTCCATGGAAATCGGGGAGAAAAAAAAAAAAAGAGGAAATGCTGAATACCAAACTTGTAGATTTTTTTTTCATTTTTTTCATCCTTGATTGTTTGATCTAAACATGGTTATAATGAATCATTGGGCAACTGAACTCAAGGGCCACTATTTCGATAAGAAAAATTTCTCTTTGGAGAAGCAGCAAAAGAAATACATGTGTTAGACACAAAACACCAGAAATTTCCACAGTACTGATATGTTTTCCCCAGGGACTGGAAGTTAGCTCAGGGTGTAATAATCCTCCTGAAATCCATAAATCTCAGGTCATTGGTCAATAAATTGTGTCTTCTGACCTTGTTAGGGAAGGGGAAAAACCACTGTGTGGTTAAGCAATTTTAATGAAAATGCACAAATCCAACTGGCACTTTCCCCTAATAAAGAAAAGTGATGCAAAAGCATCTTTTCATTTTCTGGGGAAAGACTTTTCATGACCTTTTAAACATTATTTAAACAAATTGTTATGCATCTTGTCATTACTATAAGTGATAAACAATGTAAAACATTTGTTTGAAACTAAGCTTTGCTGGACAACATTAGAAAAAGCAATAAAAGCATCATTTAAAAATATTGCAAAAAAACATAACATTTCAGAAGCACTCATTTCGTAATTCCAGCAGCTTTCTGTGTTTGTTTTTAAACCAGCAGTTTCTGTTACAGCAATGTATTTCCGGGAAGAGAAAGACATCTCATGAAGTTTGCATGCAGAGGCAGCTGTTGGCTTCTTTGTCACAGCTCGGAGATGAAGTGTGTGGTGGAGTCCTACTGTCTCTATCAAGCTGCGTGGAGGAGCACACTCTAATGTGGCTTTGGCACCTGTACAGAGTGCAACCCTTCTGGAGCCCATGGCTGTATTTGTTCTCAGTTTTCCAATGAAAGACAATCGGCAAAACATGTATACCTACTTAGGAGGTACAGGGCGCTTAGAAAAAAAAGTACAAAAGAATAGAACAATTACAATAAAAAGCAAAGAATACAGTACAGAAGAAGACCTAGACAAGGGAAACTGAAAGGGTGTCCCCAGCCACTCTCCCCAGTTATCTCATGGCTGGAAGAAAGAAATGTTTTTTCCTGTTCACTATCTATTCTTTCTCTATATTTGCTGGTGTGTCATCTTTCCACTGGTATGTGCTTCAGTCAACCTTCTCCTTCCCAGTCTTCAAGATTTAAAATCTCTTCATCCTTTATGAAGGTAATCCATTCAATTATTCACCAAATCAAGGACAGTTTGTTCTCTATTGTTAACTCAGCTTTCACACTTATAATTCATTTGAAAGTATTACAGCAAGTGTCTTTGCCATTTTCTTTTTTTCTTTCTTTTTTTTTTTTCCTTTTTTTTTTTTTTTTTTTTTTCTTACAACCTTTAAAGGGTTCTTCACACTTCATCCTAACACAAGAAATCAATCATTGCCAGAACATACAGTGAACTGCGGACCACTTCATTGTGCAGTCTCTGAAAGCAACACTATTTCTCTTCTTCTTCAGTCTCCAGTAGCTATGCCTTTAAGTTCCTCATAGGGACATGCAGGAAGATTCTGATATTCTAGCATGAGTAACGTTATGGAATTTGGTGTGAAAATTTCACAACTGGTGCCTACACCACAGTGGCACTGAGTATATGTATATATATATATCAGTATTTTACAGTATGCAATTCTGAATTTCTTCAAAGAGATTATAGTGAGAATAGACCTTGCAGCAAGCAAGATTGTTTTTTTATTAAGTCTGTGGGAACAACAGTGATTGTAGGGAGAATTCAAAACTAACCAAGACCCTGTTTTTACTGCAGCTCCATTTAAAAGGTTTAGAAGGCCTTGTGTGTACAGGCAAGAAGCATGAGCTGTGTTGCTTTCACTCCGAGGATGGTAAGGACTGGCAGGGATGAACTGAGCAATTTGCTTATTTGAGCTAAACAAGAGCATTATGCTGACAACATTGTTGTATTGCTGGCATTTACCAAGTGAAGGATTTTCCGTTACATTATGCAAATGCATTGAAAGTGTGTGTTTCTTTCTATCTGCCACTCACTGCGTAGAGAATCAATGAAACAAATGCACATTGAAAAGAGGGAAGCATAGAGGTGATGCTAAATGAATAAGAAATAAGCACTTTAACTAAGAAAGTGTTGTGAATACAGATTATTTCAGTGATACTTGTTGGATTTGTGCCTCTCTTTCCTACAGCTTTGAAAGTGGTGCATTCAACATTCATATCTCCACACAAGCAGTTCATCAGTTTTGGTTCATTGTTTAGTTTTGATGGTGGAAGCTAGTCAAGTTTTGATTTCAGACAGCTGCTGTCAAAAAGTCTTGGGATCTGGAAATCAGGTTACATAGTACTGGGCTGGAAAGGAAATATACCCAGATTGCCATCAGAAGAACTTAACCCACATCCCTACAAATTGAACTTTGCTAATGTGGCTTCTCTCAGGCCTGCCTAGAATTGGTCTGGTGCTCCCTGATGGAACTACTGAGAAGACAAAGAGTACTTTGACTGTCCTTTCTGCAGAGAAAATGCTTTACCTTGGCATAGCAGTCCCTGTTGGCACTGACAATTAAATAAAATTGCATTAACCTATTCTTTAAGACCCATTCACGATTTGTAACAAAATACAGCCAGAAGAAAGAAAATGTCTTATCTGTTTTTAACATTTAAACCACTGTTAAAATTGCACTGATAATCAGATTCTAATAGGGTGAACTTGGCTTTTCTAGGATATTGATAGTGTATATGTATAACATATTATACATATTATAAGCACCACCTGAGCAATCTTGCATTTATAAAATGTGCACAATATTTGCCAGGAACTCAGAAAGAGTTGATTGACCTGATAAGATGTACCTGAGGGTCCTGAGGGAACTGGCAGGTGAAGTTGCTAAGCCACTATCCATCATATTTGAGAAGTCAGGGCAGTCCAGTAAAGTTCCCACAAACTGGAAAAGGGGAAACATCACACCCATTTTTAAAAAGGGGAAAAAAGGAAGACCCAGGGAACTACAGGTCAGCAAGTCTTGCCTCAGTGCTCTGCAAGATCATGGAGCACATCCTGGAAACTGCTAAGGCACATGGAAAACAAAGAGGTGATTGGTGACAGCCAACATAGCTTCACTAAAGCCAAATCATGCCTGAGAAATTTGGTGGCCTTCTATGATGGGGTTACAATATTGCTGGATAAAAGAACAACAGCTTATGTCATCTACCTGGACTTGTGCAAAGCATTGATGCTGTCCTGTACAACATTCTTGTCTCCAATTTGTAGACATATGGATTTGACAGATGGACCACTCGGTGGGTAAGGAATTGACTGGATGACCACACTCAAAGAGTCTCAGTCAAAAGCTTGATCTCCAGATGGAGACTAGTGATGAGTGGTGTTCCTCAAGGGTCACCAGTCTTTGTTGATGACATGGACAATGGGATCGAGTGCATCCTCAGCACATGTGCAAACAACACCAAGCTTTGTGGTGCAGTCAACACACTGGAAGGAACAGATGCCATCCAGAGGCTCTGTGACAGACTTGAGAGGTGGGCCCATGCAAACCTCATGAAGTTCAACAAGGCCAAGTACAAGGTCCTGCATCTGGGTAAGAATAATCCCAAGCACAAAAATAAAATGGATGAAGAGCGGATTGAGAGCTGCCCTGAGGAGAAAGACTTGGGGTGTTGGTGGTTGAAAAAACTCAACATGAACTGGCAATGTGTTCTTGCAGCTCAGAAAGCCAACCGTATCCTGGACTGCATCAGAAGAAGCATGGCCAGCAGGTTGAGGGAAATGATTCTCTCCCTCTATTCTGCTTTTGTGAGACCCCACCTGGAGTACCGTATTCAGCTCTGGGGCCCACAAAATAAAAGGTACATGGACCTGTTGGAGTGGGTCCAGAGGAGGGCCGTCATTTGATCAAATGGCTGGAGCACCTCTCCTGTGAAGAAAGGCTGAGGGAGTTGGGGTTGTTCAGCCTGGAGAAGAGAAGGTGCTCCAGGGAGACCTTATAGTGTCCTTCCCATACTTAAAGGGGGCCTACAAGAAAACAGGAGAGGGAATCTATCAGTGGAGTGTAGTGATAGGTCAAGGAATAATGGTTTTAAACTAAAAGAGGGTAGGTTTAGATTAGATATTAGGAAGAATTTCTTTACAATGAGGGTATGAAGAGCTGGAACAGGTTGCCCAGAGAAGCTGTGGATGCCCCATCCCTGGAACTGTTCAAGGGCTTTGATCAACCTGGTCTAGTGCGAGGTGTCCCTGCCAATGTCAGGGGAGTTGGAACTAGGTGATTTTTAGGGTTCCTTCCAACCCAAGCCATTTTATGGTTCTATGATTCCGTGATTCTATAATTCTGTGATTATATGATTCTATGATTTTATGATTCTAAGCTATTTCAAAGTCATTTTTTTGTTTATGGTGGCATTCACAATTCTTTCTATTAAAGAAATGAGACATTTCAAGACAAAAGATGAACAGATATTTTGTCTCATCTCTAACAGTTGTCCTTTAACCAGCATGACAGAATAAGTTACTTTCCCCTAAAAATCCTTGCCTAAATCATTCTGTAATGTTTTTGAGCACTTGCTCCAATTTCTTCTCTTTGTATTATATTTCATTTAATAATTTTCCTGTTTTTAAAATTGTACCTAATTTCTACTGGTGCAGACACTTTCTGTAGTGTAACACTTTGCTGCTCCTTTATCTTGAATGACCTTGTTCCATTTTGAAATCTGTTAAAAATTCACATTTTTAGGAGATGTTCTCTTGATCCTTTTGCTTTTACGAAGAAAATGGATCTTGTTTTTTCAACTGTTTGAAAAAAAAAAAAAAAAGCTAAAATTATTATTCTCTTTATTCTCTGTTTTAATGTTGAGTTGTTTTGTTTTTCTTTTTGGCTTCTTCCTTTATCCCCTGTCATTGTACAAAGAAAGAAGAATTTGTAGAAAATTCAATTAAAAGAAACTCATGGAATTTCCCTGTTCCCTAGACTCTTTCTGTGGAATTTATGATAGGGAAGAATGATCCAGTCTTTCACCAGCTGCTTATGTTGGGTGTGGAGAAGAGAAGGTCACATCTGGAGGAGAACAGTAATTTTAAACCTGTACAGTTCAAACAACACCGTGGAAAATTTTGACTCAAGGAGGTTAAACATGCTTGAAGGGCAAAACTCTCAGCTGCTGGCAGGAATTCATGCTCCACAGAGATGCACGATGAAACAGCTAATGTTTTTATCTGCTTTCTATTTATCTCACCGTTCACCTCTTGCACATGTGGGTAATCAATGTATCATCATATCTGCCATGTTTTTCTTGAGTGATAGGTCAAGAAAGGTTGACCAGGTTTTGTATTTTGACTTTGGGGAGATTCCAGTAGCCTTCAACTTCTAACCTTTTTTTTTTTTTTTTTTTTTTTTTTTTTTTTTTTTTTAACTAATTTACAGGTAGCTTTCACAAAGAAGACATATCACAGACATTTTTCCTGGCTGTACTGAGATTATACCAGAATGCAAAACAATAAGCATGGTTTTCATGCTGGCTAGATACATTGTGTTTATAATTATTACTACTTAGTCACAGTCAATTAGGGTTTTAATATGAACACATAGCATCTCCCCAGATTGGATTTAGAATGTAATGCTAAGTACTGGTCTAGACTTAAAAGATTTACTGGCTTACATCAGTCTGTTAGCTGAGTGATATATTTTGCTGTTGGAGCTACGCTGGAAGAAGGCCTAGGAGTTACACCAATAAAGTGTCATTTTGCAGTATAGTTTTTACCCTTTCTTTAAACAAAAAGAAAACCTATGGCAGGAAAAAATATTTTCTTTCTTTCTTTACCTATTTTTTTTTTTTTTAAGTTTTGGCTGCTGTGTCTACACTAGTGGGGTTTATTTCCAATCCAGGGGCATCACAAGCCTATGGGCTGGTGGAGACAGACAGTAGACTTGTCTGTAATCTTGTCTGACCTTATTCCCACAAATTACAGCACACATTATCACACCTGTGTTAAAAACCATCTGGGCATGATGACTCTCCAATAACCTGGAATCATCTATGGAATGGTTTTACTGCAAGAGAAAAGCAGTTAACAATTTTCATCTGAGCCCACAAGAAGTTCTTTTTTAGTAACAGCAGAATAGAATGACTCTTGGCTTTTTGCTGAGACACAGGAACACCCCAGCAATGCAGTCTCTCTAAACCTAACCTCTCTTTCACCACAGATCTCTGTCCCTCCCCACCCCCCCTACTCCAGTTTTACTTTGATGCAATTAGAGCTCATTTTGCCATTGCTTTAAAGTGTCTAGACGATCTCATGCTCATATAAACACTCCAACACTTCACACTGTTGCTTGTATTGTCTTACCTTTGTTCAAATTTTGGCAAATGCATATTATCCCAGAGCATTTGCAGGATCAGATTTCATAATTACATCTGGTTAGGTTCTAAGCCCAGCAGCCTTTATCCTTGATAGCAGCTGTATTCCTGCTGGGTCAAGTAAGCTAGGATTTCTTATCATCCCTAAGCTAAAAATGTGCGTTGAATCAAAACTGTAAAGCAGGTGAACACAGGGTCCTGTATAAGAATCTGCAAGACAATTAGAATTTTAAGTATATAGGTATACTTAGATCATTATCAACAAGATTGTGTGACTAAAGATCAAACACTGTATTACACCTAGCTAACATTTTACAAAAACATATTACACCTACCTAACATTTTAAGCAACAAGTAGCTAGAAAATAAATGCTCCTTTTCAACAAAATATATGGTATTTCCTACTTGAATTCAATTTTAATTTTGAATGGAATTCATTCCTTGTTTCTTATTCTTGTCAGTGTTTGTTTATGTTGGGGGGAGGGAAGAGGAGATTTAAGTAGCTGAAGACAGTGATGCCATTTCTGAAAATAAGGGTAGATGACTTGCTTTCTGAAAGATTGCCAAAGATAACTAAATCAGAAAAAGTTCACCCTCTTCTTCTTGGCAGTGATTTATGGGACAGAAAACAGTATTTAATGAGGTCAGATGGCCCTAAGAAGAGCAACAACACAGTGAAGCAAAATAAGCAAAAGCAATAGGGAAATCTCAGGGAACTGGACATACACACATACATGTCAGAGAGAGAAACTAAATGGTCTGGCAGAAGAATGAAGCTCCAGAGTGCTGTTAATGAATAATAAAGCTTATATAACACTTTAAAATTTCAGTTTTGCTTGGCCAGTATTCGATATGAAAGATTGTATACATGACTCTTCTAACACTGTGTTTATTTTATGTATATTTGAGCTGAAAACTGTACAAAATCTTTTACACTGTGTAAGATTCTGTTGCACCAGTACATGCTGGAGGCCACCCAACTGGAAAGCGGAGCTTGGCAGAAAAGGCCCCCTGAGTTTTGGCTGACACCATATTGAACATGAACCAGCAATGTGCCCTTGCCACAAAGAAGGCTGCTGGTGTCCTAGACTACATTAGGCAGAGCATTGCCAGCAGATCAAGGGATGTGATCCTCCACCTCTACTCACTGAGACAGCAGCTGGAGTACTGGGTTCAGTTCTGGGCTCCTCAGAGGTAGGACCCCTAAGGCTATTAAAGGACCGGAGCACCTCTCCTATGGGTAAAGGCTGAAAGAGCTGGGGCTGTTCAGCCTGGAGGAGAGGAGGCTCAGAGATCTCATCAATGTCTATGAACACCTGAAGGGAGAGTGCAAAGAAAATGGAGCCAGGTTCTTTCCAGGGGTTCCCAGTGCCAGGACAAGAGGCAATGGGCACAAACAGAAACCCAGGAGGTTCCCTCTGAACACCAGGCAGCACTTCTGTGCTGTGCGGGTGACAGAGCCCTGGCACAGGCTGCCCAGGGAGGCTGTGGGGTCTCCTCCTTGGGGATCTTGGTGGTCAATGGCTCTATGTCCAAGTGGAGGCTGGTGACGAGTGGTGTCCCTCAGGGGTCTGTCCTGGGACCGGTACTGTTATATCTTTACCAATGACATAGACAGTGGGATTGAGTGCACCCTCAGCAAGTTTGCAGGTGACACCAAGCTGAGTGGCAGAGTTGATACAACCGAAAGAAGGGATGTCATCCAAAGGGACCTGGACAAACTTGAGAAGTGGGCTCATGTGAACCTAATGAGGTTCAACAAGTCCAAGTGCAAGGTGCTGCACCTGGGCCGGGGCAATCCCAGATATGAGCACAGACTGGGCGAAGAATGGATTGAGAGCAACCCTGCAGAGAAGTACCTGAGGGTTCTGGTGGACAAAAAAATTTGACATGAGCCAGCCATGCTTGCAGCCCAGAAGGCCAACTACATTCCTGGGCTGCATCAGAAGAGGAGCAGCCAGCAGGTCGAGGGAGGTGATTGTGCCCCTCTGCTCACCCCTTGTGAGGCCCCACTTGGAGTCCTGCGTCCAGGTCTGGGGCCCCCAGCACAAGAAGCATGTGGAGCTGTTAGAGTGGGTCCAGAGGAGGGCCACAAAGATGATCAAGGGGCTGGAGCACCTCTCCTGTGAAGAAAGGCTGAGAGGTGGGGCTGGTCAGCATACAGAAGAGAAGGCTCCGGGGTGACCTTATTACGAACTTTCAGTACTTGAAGGGGACTTATAAAAGAAATGGAGAGTAACTCTTTGCTCAATCATATATGGACAGGATGCGGGGAAATGGTTTTAAACTAAAAGAGGGGAGATTTAGATTAGAGGTTAGGAGGAAATTCTTCACTTGGAGGGTGGTGAGGCACTAGAACAGGTTGCTCAGAGAGGTTGTGGATGCCCCTTCCCTGGAGGTGTTCAAGACCAGGTTAGACGAGGCCCTGAGGAACCTGATCTAGTGGGTGGCATCCCTGCCCATGGCAGGGGAGTTGGAACTAGATGATCTTTAAGGTCCCTTCCAACTCGAGACATTCTATGATGCTGTGATCTTCAAAAGCTGCCTGGAGATGGGCATGAGCAGCTTGCTTTGGGTGGCCCTGTAGGAGGAGTGGGTTGGATATCCAGAGGTCCCCTCCAACCTTAACTGTCTAATGATTCTGTAAAACTAACTTGATTTACTTTTATACTATAAAAATAGAAGTCTGTTTTCTGTTTCTATTTCATGTAATTTCCTAATTTTATTTTTTTTGTTGTTTTCCCAGCTTGCATTTACCATTTTTATGATGAAATAATAATTTTCTTTCTCCTTTAGATAATTATTTGCTGCTTCTAACACTAGAAAAAAATGCAAAATCATACATCATAAAGCCCAACATTACAATATTTTTCTTTCTAGTATTTCTAAATCAGAAAGCTTACTCTGCCCTGTGCCTTTGAACTTGTATGTCTTTGATGAATAACTCTCAAGCAGCTACTGAAATCGATAAATAAAAAATAAAATAAAATAATATCCCCCACAAGTGCACCAATAATGCAGAAATATTTGCTTAATAGTATATCTATCTGTAAGTTCTGAGCCTAGTCAAATTACATTTTATCATTTTGTAAAGCAGACATTGTGCAGACTCCCCCTTTTTTTACTGTTACCACTGACTCAGCTGCTAGACTTCTGAAGCACAAAGTTCACTTGAAGTGTGATATAGACAGAAAAATGGTTTCTAAAGCTAGCTTCAGAGAAAGAAATAATAATAATAATAAAAAAACACTTTGCTTAAAAACACTTTAAAAAGCAAAGTGTTCCATTTTTGTCTCACATTAAATATTTTTCTTTCATGCATGATTTTCTTTAATGGGTCTAATTAATTCTATTTTTACAGCAGCAGCATAGGCTAATTAAGAAAAGCAACCAATCCCTCCAAGAACCCCCAAATCCTGTCCTATTTTTCAATACTTTTTATAAGTTCTATAATTGTATTTTTTCTTTCATAGCACTTTCCAACTCACTGAAGGGTTTCAAAGCTGCCATCCTAACTGTATTTACAACCTGACTTATGTTTTTTTTATGTTTTGCTATCTTGATTCCTTTGCTATTTGACTCTTGAACATTTTTCATGTCCTGTTGATTCTAGCATTCAATTTCTCACAGTTTAGATTTCAGCACTAATTAACACGGATGACCTCAAGGGCGTTCTTCTTTGAATCTCCTAAATTTATATTTTTTGAAATTGAGATTATGAAATCAAAGTAAAAGAGGACTCTTTTAGATTCCCTGGGACCTCTTACGTATTTTTTGGTCAGTTGTTTTCTATTTATGCTGTGGATGCATGAGTGTTAGTATTAGTTACACTGATGTACTACAGAACAGCACACTGGGATAATCGTCCCAGTTTGTTCCCAACATCTGGCTAGCAGCAGAGGCAGATAGCATATTGAAGGGATGTCTGTGCTGCTCAGCAAAAATAGTGTATAGCTGTAATGGAACTTGCTCCTTGATCAGAGGCCATATGGTCATGTCATCCTGGCACTGTGCCTGACTTCGTGAGTCATGCTGAGAGACAAAGGCCACAGCTGATACAGTCAGTAGTTAGTACAGTCTCAGCCTCAACTGTGGAGCAGGAAGGCTGCAACTTTCCTGCACAAAAGTATGCATCTGATGGTCCTCTGTGTCAAGCAGGAACCAAGGTGACAGGCTGCAATTAATCTAGTGTGATGGGGCTGAGACAGATTTGCTGTTGATGCGGTACCCAATAGACAGCATAGGACACACAAAGGCAAAGACAACTGGACATCAGAATCTGTAGCACTGTAAGGTCAACAGTGAGTGCACTAGACCCTGATGTGTGATCTGGACTTGAGGTTACCATTGTGGCTAGGCTAGTAGCTACTCAGCTATCTGGATCAGCATAAGGTCCACAAGGCTCTGCTGATGAGGGGGCTGAATGACTTTTAATGTCCTCAATCTGCAGGACACTATTAGCCTCATTATTGGGCTGTTCACTGTGTAGATGTGCCATTGGTGTGTTCTCAGCCATTTTGCTGGACTCCATCCTTTTTCTTGTGGAGGGGACCATTTTTCCCACCATATCACACCTTTATAAACAGTGAATGAATACTGATTTAAAATCAAGGGAGAAACAATAGAGCCTATTAAAGACGTGAAATACAACATCGAAGGTTGAAGGTCATTGAAGGTCATTTCTAACTTTGAAAATGCAGTTTCTAACTGAAAATTCATTTCCAACTTTGAAAATACAGTTGCTTCCTTCTCTAACACTGGCTGCAGCAATACTACTGAGAGTCTTGCTCAGAAGTCTTCATAAGAAATTCATTGTGAGTTTTGTTTGCACACACAGTTTATGCTATGCTGAGGTTATTCTTTGACTTTGAGGTTATTCATTGGTGTTGTGGTGTCACAAAATACCATTGATGTCAGATTATCACCAACAATCTGAGCATTGTCATCTTAGTGTGGTCCTGAAGATCAACCTATGAGAATAATTGCCCAGATTTACTCACTACAGCTGCCCAGCAGATGCATATGTAATGGTGCTTTCAATTTTTAAAGCATTTATTTCTTTTTGTGTCCAGTTAATATACTTCATGCATATGAAGTCTATTCATTGGCCAATGTTTTTCTCATACTGTTGATATGTCTTTGCTCACAACTATTATCATCCTCTTGGCTATTCTAAATTACCTTGGCTAAACCTTTGGCCTCTGATTTATCAGTTACCTAGGACTTATTTTATACCAGACTCGATAGTCTGAAACTATTTTTTTCTTTTTTAGTTTAGTTTTGTTTGTTTTGTTTTTATTTTATTTGTTAGTTTTAGGCTGACTGACCAAAGCAACTGCTACTGATGTTAATGTTATTGATATATATGGATAAATCACATCTAAGTATTTCACATGTGTGTGGACATGACATATTGAGCTAATTTTAACTCTACTGGATTACCCTTTCCCTCCATTTGTCAGTAAGTGAATTTCACATGGAACATAATTTTAACTTTAGTAATTTACAGATTTACATCTGTTGACTGTCTGGCAAAATGCCTGTAAAAGGCAGTGTTTGTCTCATGGAAGAATAAAATTCCTTTCAGATTCTGCTCCTAAAACTTCTTTTGAGTAGATAGACTGGTAGCTGTCAGGTTAGTGCAACCCTACTAGAAATCCACCTGAGAAAGTGAAAAGAACTGCAAGGGATTTGAGCTTTCCATGAAGTCTAGAAACTAAACATCTCTTGTTTAAAGTTAATGTGGTACCCTGCAAAACAACTGGGGGTGTTTAGAATAGGTTTATTCAGTTGTACTAGGCACACCTCTATGCTATGCTACAGAGGAAGCAACTGTGAATGTTTTCTATATTGTTAAGGAATATATTCAAGAGAGAGCAAAAACTTCAATAGTATGAAACCATATGTGATGAATTCTTAATTAATCAGATGGAGTTGATATTAAGGGCAGGAATTACAAAGATTATGTTGTTACTTTTTCCTTCCTTTGCTCAGTCAAAACTCAAATATTGGCTATATTTTCCTTTCTGAAATGCTTAGCAAATAATTAAAAACATGTTAGAAATAAATAAATCATATACTTCACTCACTCTGGACTTCTAGGCTCAGGCTTTTTTCTTTTTTCTTTTTTTCTTTTCCGTTTTTTCTTTTTTCTTTTTTTTTCTTTTTTCTTTTTTTTTAAATTTTTCTCTCTCTTTTTTTTTTTTCTCCTTTTTTCTTTTTTCTCTTAGGTAAAAAATAGCTGGAAATCCTGTCACAGACATGATACAATGAAAAAGTGGGGAAGAAGCTGCCCATAAAAATGTGAAAGATATTTTAAACAACTTAAACATACTTTAAATCAAAAAGCAAGAAAACTACTTAAATATGTCACTATTTATACTAATTGCTCTTCTATGTGATTACAGTTTGCAAATCCTGAGTTATAAATCTAGATTTTGAGGAGTTCATAGAAGAAATCCAAGATGCATGTTATTAGGAAGATTAGATTTTTAGAAGGCATTTTTGTTAATCTTTATGAAATAACACATAGTGAATACTGACATTCAGTAACTTAAATTTAGATTTATGACAATTTTAACTAAAACAAGAAAAAGACAGAAGGATTGTATTAAACCAAGTAATGACATTCATTTGATAGGGAACTGAAAGGGCTTGTCATATTTTGACTTAAAAATGAACACAGAGAGAGATTTTTAAGTGGGATAAATGCTGAGGTAATAAAAGAACTATGATGGCAAAAGAGGAAATGGATACTGATATCTAAGGAATCCTTTCAGGCTGAAATTTGGGACTGAGAGATATGGTTAGATCAGACTCACAGGAGAAATGCTGAAATTTAGAAAAATCAAGACTAAATGAAAGGTTGAAAGGGAACGATTTTTTTCCCTGTAACAGATTGGTCTTGATCACATAAGAGGTATTTATGAGCTTTAACATCCCTGTTTTTTTGATCTTCTGAGCTGCTTTGCATATAAAATATTTCATATTTTTCAAGATCAAAAAGAGCTTCCATTGCTGTAATACATGGAGTCATTTTCCCCTAAGAAAGCTAAGCTTTTACAATTAAGTTGCGTGAGTAGGTAGGCATATATATGTCTGCGTGAGACTGTCTGTCTGTTCTGCCTTGCACAGTAGCCCTTGGACCTAGTAGGCAACCATCAACCAAATTTAAAAGATGGAAAGGTCGCAATATACTAAGAGTGTCTTAATGTCTTAACGGATTAAGTTCTTCACTTACACCCAAATATTAGGCAATAGGTGAAACAGACCTCTTAAAGAAGTGACATTTTTCAGATTGTTATTGAAGGTTGAAGATTTAAATACTGCCATAGGGAAACAGTGACTAGAAAGGCAAAATATCTGGGCTTTAGGAAATCCAACCTTCCTCTGGATACTTATGACCCCTGGCTGTATAAGGCATGTAGAGATTCATTTTAGGAAGTCAGTTTCACTAAGAAAGTGATTGAGCTGCCTAACAGAGGCATCTACTGTCATCTTACTTCAGGGTGTCCTCAGGGAAACTTCATACAAAGCTAGCAGATATAAAACAGGACCTGCATGAGACCCGTGTCCTTCTGGAACAGCATTTCAGGCACGCATCTGAATTTGTCTGAAATATCACCAGATGCTTGACATTAGGAAAATGAATCGCTCCTCCAGTGACTGAAGTTGAGTCAAAAATATAAATGTGGCAGGCTGTGTCCAACAACAATTTGTTCAGTGCTAATAGGCATTTAGATCAATGAGGAGACTGCATGAATGAATGCGTGTACTGATGAAAAGGCTGCAGAATGACCATAATAGTTCTTAAGTTCTATAGAATGTACAAAATTAAAAGCATTATGAATGCCCCACATATGGAAAATATTTCAACTGGAGTTTGCACCTGATTAGATAGTAAACAATATCTTCCCTGACAAGATTATTATTTTTTATTACTATTATTATTATTATTTTTTAAGAGTGCATGCAAAATAAGCATAGACGGGATTGGATCTCCAACCCATATTTCTTTTGGCAATTCCTGTCAGACAAGAGGAGAAATCAACAGGAAATTAGGCCTCATTGCTTCTGCTCTTTATGGAATTGCCTGCTTTCTAATCAGATTTGTTTGGGGAGAAAAAAATGGAGTAGTAAGGTGGAGTCCTCAACCTCCATCCATTGCCAAGAAAATCATATCGGGACAGAAACCTAGTATCAAGGATTTAGGTTGCATTGTAAGTATTTCAGGGAGTTCTGAGTATGTGAAAACAGAATGATATGAACATTCATGTTTTGCATCCTCCACTGGAACTGCAATAACAACAACAACAACAATAATAATAATTATTATTATTATTTCTGTTTATCTTAAAAGCTTTGAAGCTGAAAAAAAGACTGAATGTTCATTGTGAAATGTACAAATGAATGAATTTAAATAATGATGTCTGACTTTCTTATTATTATCAGTATGAATTATAGGACTGAATTTATGAAACTGTCTGTTTCAAGGAAGTATCAAGTTGTTTGTCTATAACTGAGTAACACATAACGAATAGTATTTAACTATATTGAAGGTCCTTCTAAAGATGGTCTGGAGAGAATAATCTTGACAGGATGGAATTTGCACTCAAGAAGAAAAATACACACACACGTGTGAGGCATTGCAGGGGTCTGTGCAAGTAAGACAGAACGAAAATAGCATGTTGAGATTTTCTTCCCATTATTTTGCATCAATGTTACACAAACATTGTTTGCCTGCAAAGCAGGAATCATGTGATCAAATTTCTGCCTTGCTTGATTCAAATGAAAGACTTGTACCTTGGTTTCCTGGGGAGGCTGATACATCCTGCCCAAAATGCAATGTTTTTTAGCAAAATAAAAATAATTTTTAAAAAGTATTGAAACCAGAGCTTGAAGTAACAAAATTCACTATAAGAAATTGAAATTCATGACTACAGAAGAGACGAAAAGTGGAAATATTAACTGCTCTGAACCAACTGACATGAAATTGATAAAACTCTCTTTAAGCCGTTATCCCTGTGAAACAAACAAATAGGGTTTGAGAATCTGTACATGAATCTCATGTTTCTGAAAGTATGGGCAGTTGTTAGCACTGGCTTAAATTCAGAAAAAATGCAACTAGACACTGTGTAAAAACATCACACAGCTCTGTCTGTGCTTTGGCCTGTACCACCTTGGCAGCCCTAGCTTTCTTATAATCTCAAATTGCCAGTCATGTCCAGGTGGTTGTTCACCGAGATGTAAACAGTCCAGGACAAAATAGTCATATTAATTTTCAGTAGTGATCCAAGCAAAGATCTGGTGAATAGAAACTTTTCAGTGCTGCATAAATTAACTATAGATAACCAAAAAGATATGAGTAAACCTCAAGGTTATATAGAAGGAATTATACAACATTATTTCTTTATGACATAACTATAATTAAAAATATATATATAGAAAAAATAATAGATTCATGATGACTCAAACCTTTAAACATTAAAACATTTATCAGTATATTTGGTGAATATTCATTAGCTTTTGCAAGAACTGCTCACATCTTTGAAAAGACTAAGCAATGTGCTGAGTTTTGGGACTTCCCTGGACAAAAAGGACATTGTGTGGTATTTCAGAGAAGGATATTAAAGCTGCAAATAGCAGAATGTATCTTCAAACAAATCCATATTACTGCAGTTTCATAAATTTTCCTCTGTGTAATTACATCTCAGATCACAGATGGCTTTAGAGGAATTGCTGAATATGCTACATTCAGAATGCAATCATCACATCCTGGACTCCTACACGTTTGTTCCTTGCTATTAGTTGTAATTTGAGCGTAACAAATAAAATCAGACAAATAATTCCATGCTTTTCCCCTGGTGTTTGGTGTATTTCACAGGAACAATAGATTTTGGTTTTGGCTAACAAACAAACAACAAAAAAATGATTAATGTCCTTGATTTTGATTCAGGGGATAGAAAAGGGATTTCAGACCCTTAAAGTGAGTTTCATCATAGAATTATAGAATCACAGAATCATAGAATGGTTTGGGTTGGAAGGGACCTTAAAGATCATCTAATTCTTCCCCCCTGCCATGGGCAGGGACACCTTCCACTAGACCAGGTTGCTCAAAATCACATCTACTTCTCAGTGTTTACATCTATATTAAAGAAGGCTGTATCTGAGGTAGTCACCTACAAGTGACATTTGCAGAGTGATTCATCCGAGCTATTTTTGACATCTTCTTTATGATGAGATACGTTAAGCCTTTACTCTCCAATCAGATGACTTACCATTCCAAAACCTGCAAAAGGCCTATAAACAGCATTTGGATCATCTGGTAGCTAAGGTCATGACACATGGCTTCAACCATAGGACTGATGAGGGAAGCAGCTAGTTGATCCTGAAAATGTGCTGGAGCTGGTATGCCTGATTTTCCAGAGCCATCCTGTGCTTATGAAGTGAAGGGCATATATGATTGTAAGCTTCGGTGACTAATACCCTCCTCTCCACCCTTCCTCAGCAAAATTTAAACACTGACATTATTCTTTTGGCTCACTCTTGTTTGCTGAAAACATGGCTGGTGAGCAAGATCATGCTTACCTTCTATATAATCACACAAACCTGCACAGTACTTGCCAAGGAAGAAGGAGACCTGAGCAGAATTTTATCCTAAGCCAAATCTGGACCCAAGCTCACATCATCCATGAGACTGAAGGTTATGTTAGGATCCTCTTGGCAAAGATGAGCCTCTGATTCTGAGCAAAATGTAAAATTAATAAGAGAGACTGAATAAATGAGAGTTATCAGAGCTCATGGAAGAGGGCATTGCAGTTGCAGCTGCAATCTTGTAGGCTGAAACTACTGCTGAAGCAGCTGTGAGGCCAGCACTGAGCAGAGCCCCAGCCACTTTACATTTTTCCCTCGTAGTGTCTGCATGGTAATTCATCTTTATTTTGCTGTGTTCACATTTGCTTTTTCTCTATCTGCTAGAATTACTAGCAACAGCTGAAAAACTTTTTTTTTTCTTTTTTTTCTTTTCTTTTTTCTTTCTTTCAATACAGGAAACACAGTCAGTACTTCTGGGTTTTGAAAAGTATGTGTCAAACCCCCAAAATGTAGTGAACTAGAATACTGGATTCTCTAGTGCTAATTACTCTTCATGCAAAGATACGGAAGCCAGTTGGTCAGGCAAATTACCATTTCACAAAAAAAACTTGTAACAGTCTCTTTCATACTTAACGAAAAATGACACCCATGCACTGAAATGAAAATGAATGCTGAAAGCTTTCCAGTGGACATACAATGAAACAGCAGGTAGTAGAGAACAAGAAGTACTGTCCTTGCAAAGTAAATTCAATTCAGATTTAATTAATTCTTCCCATGGAATTCAAAATATTTAAAGGTGTAAAAGTCTCATTGCAGGCTTGAAACCTGGTACTTGTCTTTATTGTTGTTTACAACATTGTATAAAAAGCATAGATTTTCCTTCAGGCTGTGTATTTAGACTTTCATTTAAAAGCAGTATATATATACTCTTTTGAGTTAGGGTCCAGGAAAATTCATCCTTCAGATAAGGGATCTACTTCAACTGGAACAGGAAATCCTTTACTGCCTTCAGCCTCTTGCAGATTTTAGACATGTTAGAAACCTGATCCTAACATGGGGCAGGCCTTCCTAAGCTCTACTTGGCGACTGGAACTGGAAGGAAGTTCCCAGAGGAGTGTTGAACTTCTTCAGTGGCTAGCTGAATAAAGATCAGAGGCTAGAGATCCGAATATTTTCTAACTGATGTTGATGTTGTCAGCTGCACACATAATGACAGAGGAACAGGCAGTATCCCTACATTACATCATATAAGCTTTGCTTTAAGTTATGATGATTGTACATTAAAGAATGTGCTAACATCTTTTAAATCTATGTGTAGATTCTGCATACGTCCAATAATATGTATTCATCTTGTCAAGCTGAAGCCTGAAATGTAGTCTTAAAATTAGGTTGACTGTAAAGAGCATGGTCTTACGTTATAAAATGTAAACTTAGGTGTGCAGTACTGCTTTACTACCCACTTTGTGCTCTCAAAGTGAAAATTGGATATTGCTCATAAGATACATCTGTCATGTGGAGAAATTCCAACAGGACTAGCTCAGCTTTCCCTTCCTCTTCTGACTGAGGTGGTATGTTAGTTTAAATAAACAATTTGTTTCTAAAATTTTACAAAAGTAAAAGATGCTTCAAGTGCTAATGACCTCAAATTATATTTCTGAAATAATTTAAACCATGAACTCCTTTGGGTTTTGATCAAACTCTTTTACGGACTTTATGGAGATACTGTGTTAAAATAGATCATAACCACTCAGAAATCAACTTAAAAGAATGAAAACTAAAAGTAACGCTCTTACTCTGGGTTATATAACCGATTTTTATCCCAGGTAAGAAAGTCTGAGTAACAAATGCAATCTCCAAAAAGCTTTCCATGCCTAATGAAGTGACACTACTGACCAGATTCACTTGATCCCAGGTAGCAGAACAAAATAGATGACTGTGATTTTCCCATTCACAAATCAAATGCTGTTCCTTCACAGACAACTAGTATTAAGTATTGTTAAACATTTTTGAGAAAGTACTGCAAAAAGTTCTACATCCTGTCTGACCAACCAGTCTCCATCCAGGTTAATCAACTGGGGGGAGGCAGAGAGTGAGGTGAGAAGGCCAGTCAGTGCAGGGCTCTGTCTAGATCTCAGTAAAAAAAGCCTGACAACAAATGTCTCAAGAAGATAACTTGCTCTGTGCAAAGCAGAGCAAATCCTATCTGTGATACTGTCAGTCTTATCTATCACTGAAAAAAAATAGTCTATGTTTTATGTAGGAATTTTATTCCTCTCTCCTCTTTTTATTTTTCAATTGCTTGCATGTGTGAGGATATATACCCTAATTTCTTACTAATCACTAGCAGACCAGAGGCAGAGAAGCATGGGATTAGTAAAGCGTTCCAGTGGGGAAAATTTTATTTGGCACCAGGTGAGAATTTTAAACTTATTTGCATATCTAAACAACCAAATTGAATAGACTCTAGACAGCTAAGTGTTTTCTGAAATCTGATTACTCCCTTTAATTATAATGTTAATTTATTTTTAAACTAGTTAATTACTGTTTTGGAGGGAGAGGAAATCAAGATCAAGCAAATTATGGTTAAACGTGAAGCAAGCTGTTCTGACCATTTAAAAGCATTTCTAATTTAATTGAATGTTTTCGCTCTCATTCAGAGCAGATTACACAAGATTATGTGTGCTGGATAGCTATAAAATCCCTTTGAATCTAAGATAAATTGGAGAACCTCATCACCTTCCAGTTTGTAACAAAATAATAATTTTGGTTCATTTACAGGTGTTTTAGGGAAGAAAAATTGCTATAGTCAAAAGACCTCCCTCCTATCCCTTTCCCACACTTGGCTCAAATGTCACTGATGTTTTACCAACAAGTGTTTGGCAATATATCTTTAGAAGGATCAAACAATAACTTATATACAAAGAAGTTATTGTGACAGTTCTCAGAAGGCTATGCCTTGGCTGAGTACACATGTATATATTCTCTTGTTAAATCTAGGCTAATCTAGATAAATCTCATTTATTTAAAATGGAGTCTTTTCGGAGGTCAGATAAGGGTTTTAAATAACCAGTGCTTCTTTGCATTGCTATTCTTTGCAGGAAATCTCTTCCCAAGAGATCTCATGTATGCTTCTAGAAGGAAATGAATCCTTTGAAAATGTAAGGGAATCTTCTAACCCATCACATCACCTTTGGGTCATGAATGAACTATGAGATAGATATTGCTGTACTATTTACAATGTCATCAATGACTGAAATCTCCCTTTTGTAAATCTATCTACTGTGTATGTTAACAGTGCAACATAACTTTTCCTCACACAGTTTCCTAATAATATTTATGCTGGGAAGGTTTTCCATAATGAAGGTTTTCAAATTTCCTGTAATTCTGTCTTAATAAAATAATAGTAATAAACATAATAATAATAGTAGCAATAATAAACCCTCTACTTTCCGAATCAAATGGATGTTGCAAATTTTAAAATTTCTGATGAAAGAAGTATAGAAAGACCTCACAGGAATCTGTTTGAGGACATTTGGTGTCCTAGGAGACATGTTACAGGAACTAAATTCTATGTTAGGAAACCCTGAGATATCCTCTTCTGGACATTTAGTAGTATACAACAGATCCACAGATCCTGTGGTCCTGGGAGCTATGCAAAGTAGCTGGAAGGAACACAGGCAGGGATTAGATCTACATGAGGCATTTAAGTATTTATGTAGAGACTAATAATCATTCTCCTTGTCTCAGTGATTATTTAAGCATTTTCTACAAAGAAGAACAGCATCAAAAAGCAATGCAGAATTTATCCCAGAATACTTCTGCTACACTGAAGGATAAAGTCTCTGTCTATCTTCAGCTGCATATGGTATTCTAGATCAGAATAGAAATAGCTTAACTCTAAATAGAATTTATCAGATTAGTCAATAAATTTGTGGAAATGTTAGAGGGCTCCATCTCCTTTTCTATGAGTTTAGCCTCTTTTTCCCCCTTTATTGTTCAGTAAACTGTGCTCAGAAAATTTAATTCTAATTGATAGATATATTTTTTTTTTTGAGATATGTAAAACCACACTTTTTCAGGGAATAAAGTATAATGTAAATAACTTCCACCTCACTACTTGGCTTGTCACCACAAATCTCTAACTCTTCAACATGTCTTCAAATAGGTACAAGGAGTATCCAGCAGGGAGGAGAGAAAGAAGGAGGGGAACTAACAGGGAACTAGAAAGATGATTGAATATATATATATATATATACATATATATATATATAGTACAAAGTCTGTCACAATGATGGGAAATTTAAATGGTGTAATTCAATAGTTCTCATTTCAAAACCACTGTGTAGAGACATTCTGGACAATACTACTTCGACCCTTTTCCAGGATTTCATTATAACTGCAGACATTGTATCCCATTTGTGTAGTGTATTTGAGTATAATACATGAGGCGATCTAGGAGATAGATAAACTTAAATAAATACACTTTTGAGGCCACACAAAGGCATTAAGTATCTTTGTTGGTTGGTCTGGATAACATTTGCTCATAAATTGTTGGAAGCTTTATTTTGCTGTTTCGCTAAAGTCACAGACAGAAGGCGTTGCTAAGTACTTATGTGTATATAAGAGAGTCTTTTTGCATCACAGACCTGGACAGGGTGGCACCCAGTGATTATAAGGGCTTGGAGTACAAGTCTTGCATTATAACAACAACAATAAAAAAAATCAATAGAAAACAGGTGCTGGTGGTAAACTGTGTGATCCTAATGTAGTTTAGCTAGAACTTCTCACTTTTAACCTTTTTTTCTATGAGGAATGCTAGGTCTGAACTGGAGTTGCCATACTTGCTTAACCAAATTTAGCATCTGGGAAGAAATTAAGAAAAGCTGGAGTTCAGTTTCTCTTGGTCAGTGCTAGATCTTTAACAAGCAACACTGAAAATAAATTTCAAACATTAATGAAAAATTGTTTTCATCTATAGACTTTGCTCTTGCAGTTCTATAGCCTTTTCCTGTATTTTTTCTGTCTAAAAAAGTGAAGGAGACAGTAGCAACAAGAGAAAGTTACTGACTGTGTAATTTAAATTGGACAGATTTCTGGAAAGTAAGAAAGAATGCAACCCTGGTAGAACATCATGTTTATCAATCGCAAGGCAAAAATGAATAAAAGGCAACAAACAGAGCATATCATATGAGTGCCAGAAACAGGGGCAATCTTGGAAGGTGGCTGAGCATTGTATCTTGATGAGTAAGGGTGAAGCTCTAAATAAATTTCAGACAGTAAAAGATGTAACAATGGTTAATTCACCACAGAGACTTTGCAAACACATCCATGCTACAAGTGAGTCAGAAGCAGGGAGAGAATGACAGGAGCTGCAGGAGGAGCATAACATTTCTTCCAGAGCATGGAGGAGATCAGGGAAAATTAGGAAAAGAAGAGAAACAGCAGTAGCAGGTAGAATTTTTTACCAGCTCTCTAGTTATGGTACCTGCCATCTTGACCTCCCTTATGCAAAGAATGAAGAAGTGCACACTGTACTATGTCATTTCACTTTCCTCCTGTACCGGGTTTATGTGGCAAGGTTTTGGTAATGGGGAGTTGCAGGAGGGGCCCCTGTGAGCAGAGCCCAGCAGCTGCCTCATGTCACATCAGAGCCAGCTCCAGACGGCTCTAAAAGGGACCTGCTGCTGGCCAGAGCCAAGCCAGGGAGCGACACTGGTTGGGCCTCTGGGAGAGCAGATTTAAGGAAGGAGAAAAACTGATTTAAGGAGGGAAAAACCTGCTGCACAACAGCAGCTGGAAGAGAGGAGTGAGAACCAGCCAAGCAGACCCCAAGGTCAATGCAGGAGGGCAAGAGATGCTCCAGGCACGCAGCAGCAGTTCCCCTGCGTCCTGTAGAGAGGCCCCTGGCGGAGCAGGCTGTCCCCCTGCAGCCCATGGGTCCCACATGGAGCAGATCTCCACGCTGCAGCCCGTGGAGGAGCCCCCGGTGGAGCACGTGGATGTGGCCTGGAGGAGGCTGCGGCCCATGGAGAGCCCCTGCAGGAGCAGGCCCCCGGCCGGAGCTGCAGCCCCTGGAGAGGAGCCCACGCAGGAGCAGGGGGTCTGGGGAGAGCTGCCGCCCGTGGGGGACCCGTGATGGAGCAGTTTGCTCCTGGGGGGGTATGGATGGACCCCATGGTATGGAGACATGTGGGAGCAGTTCTTGAAGAGCTGTTTCCTGTGGGCAGCCCCCGCAGGCTCAGTTTGGGAAGGACAGCATCCCGTGGGAGGGACCCCACGTGGAGCAGGGGCAGGGAGTGACCGTGAAGGAGCAGCAGAGACAAAGAGTTAGGCACTGACTGCAGCCCCCATTCCCCCATGCTGCTTGGGGATGCTGTTCGGGGGGGCAGAGGTAGAAGAGTATGGATGGAGGGAAGGTGATTTTAGTTTTTTATTTTTTGTTTGTTTGTTTGTTTCTCACTTCTCTAGCTTGTTTGTAATAGGTAATAATTTTCTCTAATCTCCCTATGCTGAGTCTGTTTTGCCCATGACAATAACTGTTGAGTGATCTTCCTGTCCTCATCTCAACCCTTGTGCCCTTTCATTGTATTTTCTTCCCCTTTCCCTTGGAGGAGGAGGAGTGAGGGAGCGGTTGTGGTGAAGCTCAGCTGGCCAGCTGAGTAAAACAACCAAACACACCTTCACACCTTTTAACCTGTCAGCAGCCATTTTTGTGTTTCGAATCACTTTATTCTTCCTGTTACACATATTGTTTGTTTCAAAGTTTATTTAATCTACAGTATTACTTTTGAGGAATAAAATATACAGGGTTTTAAGATTTATTGCCTTGGGGAAAATTTCCTTTAAAAGGGAGGACTGCAGATAATTCCCAGTTGTAATGAAGTATGTGCTTGTGCAAAGAGGAACTGTTTCTAGAAGTATACAGCAGTTTTCATAAATGCTTATCCCTCATGTGTTCAAGAGGATGGAAAATACTTTGCCATGCTGCTCTACCCAAAATTCAAAATGGTGATATATAGTAGCTTACTCTGGATAACATCATCCATGTTTTTGGTATGTAACAGAGAACAGAATAAACAGTTAAAGGATGGGTGGTCATGGTGGAATGATAAAAGGCAAAAGGAACTTTGACAGCAGGCAGAACACAGAGAGCAGGTTTTAGAGAGGAAGGATGGGATGTCTAACTGTTCAGCTCTGTGCATGAGCTAGGTATCTAATCTTTACTACTGTCAACAGCTTTCTAGAGTTTAGTTTAGTTGCCCTTTCATAGGTTTTTGGTGCCATTGAAGATGTCCTTGGATATCACCCCTAAGGTCTCTACCTGCTGCTCCAGAGGGGCACAGATTGCCTGTGGTTGTAACTGCAAGTCTTGATCAAATGTCTCAGGAATCCAGTGTTTCTGAAAAGGCACAAGGCACCTGTATTTAGATAACTGAATCCTACCCTTAATCAACAGTGTATTAACAGCTACTCAGCTAAAGAAACGTGTGTGTGTGCCTTACAGTTTGCTGCATAGATCTTTAGACTCCTTTCCGTTCATCAGGTCACTATTGATTGCAATGGAATAGAGACCCATTTTGCAAATAGATACCCAGTTGGCTGCACATATGAAGATTCTACAGATGTTGTAAAGAATGTTAAATAGATTCAGTTGTCAAACTCCTGTATACAAATATACATGTCCACAGCCTAGTATTGCATCCCTGTACAAGAGTATGCAAGCTGACTGTACAATTCCAGTCAGTAGCTGGCTGAAATGTTTATGTCAGAATCCCAAAATTATGATTTTACAAGTAATGCAGTGAGGAAATTTTTCAGATTATATGCTGTGCTCAGGCAATGACTTATGTAAAAGAAAGTACAAGTAATAGGATTGTAAATAAAACTCATAAAAGATTATTCTCTACTTAGTAGATCATGTATTTGGATTTAGTAGACAACTGGAAAGCACAAATAAGCATAATGGCATAATGAAGAGATGTGTTAGCCCAGGAGACAGAAACATGGGTCCATCTTCAATTCTGTCATTGACTTGACTTTGGGAAAAACAAACAGCCTATTTAAATTCTGTTCTTCCTTTTTCTTATTCTTCTGCCTTCTCTATGATTTCTGTGAGCCTGACAAACAAGAGGTCTTATCTTGCATTTATAAATTGTATTTATCAGGTGGTTCTGTTATGTTTTGGATATTTGCATTGCATAAAATAAAAATCAAAATGGTTTGTGGAAAATAACCACTTTACCATTCTTTGCAAGTCAGATTACATTCTAATAAACAGCAAATGAAAAATACAATATTTTTTGGGTGCACGGAGAAATTACAGAAGCTTCAGTTAGATAAAAGGCTTATTCCACTTAGTTCATTTCAATGGTATTGACATAAAGCATGTTACTCTTAAAAATTAAAACTGTGACTTAACAAATATTCTCTGAGGGATCTCCATAAAAATAGAGATTAAACTGTTTGGAGCAATAGCCCATCATCTATCTTCTCATTAATTTTTTACACTTTTCTCTGACATTTCCTATTGTGAGTCCACACATTCTTAAGAAACAACCAAAAGCTGAAGAAAAGGTGAGGAAATATAAACTGATGTGGTGAGGCCAATGCACACAGCTACCAATTTTCTACATTCCCCTTGTCCATTTACAGAGTCAGCTTGACTTAGCCTCTAATCATCTCTCAGCGGTGGGCCAGTAATTATAGCCATGGGGACCAGCTTCTTCCCTTTTATGCAGAGCCATGAAAGCAGAAGGAAATGGCATGACAACAGCTGAAGAAAAAACAGCACCTCCTTGTACAACTTACTCTGTTCTGGCTTAAAGCCTGCTGCTGTGTAAACAGCTATTCTCTGCTTCCCTTCCCAACCCCTCTCCCAACCAAAAAGCTTTGTGGGGAACTCTAGGTGATCCTGCTTGGCAGGGGGTCCCTTCCAACCTCAGCCATTCTGTGATTCTGTGAACAGGGTAATTTCTTCTCTGGGTTAGAAGGCACTCAGCATCTGAATGATCTGGCTCCAAAAGGATTTTATGATTGCAGTTTCTAAATGCTGTCAAAAAAAAAAAAAATCTGGAAGACCTATTTCCCAGTTTAGCAGCCCCTTTCTGCAGAAGGACTATCATGCCATTTAAACAGTTTAATGTAATTGCTGTTATTTTCTGCAGACAATGTCTGATGCTTAAAGCTTCTAGTTCCTGACTGGTAATTGCTCTCTTAAAAGAGCAATACATTTGCCAGGATTGTAACACACTGAACCTTTGCACTTCTGACAAGAGTAAAAAGCCATCAGATGAACTTGCCTTTGATAATTATGTTGCTGTGATAATATGAATAATTTCAATATTCGGTGTCTTTTATTTGAACCACATACAAAAAGATGTGAATGAGTAGCAAGACTGTGACCTTCTCAGTTTATAACTACATTTCAAAGATTATTTGACATTACAATAAAATTTAGGAAGCAGTAGTTAAGACTGTTAACAACATCTATTCTGTTTCTTTCTCTCTCATTATACAAACCAAGAATCAAATGGTAAATGCAATTAATAAGAACTGCCCTACTGGATCATGTCAGTGGTCTAACTGAGGATTCTACCAGGCTTAGAGCAGAATATAAGAACCAAGCTAAGTACTTGCGTTTATACTTTGACCTCCACAGCAACCTGTGATTGAAAGTTGTACAGTTTATGACACCCTAAACCAACCAAACAACTGGCCAAAAAAAAAAATAATAATAATAAAAAACCCCCACAAAACCAAAAACCAGAAACAGAAAGAGACAACAGATAAAAAGATCTAATGTTGTGATGATTAAATATGAAATAACATGTGTGGGAAAAAAAAGAAACAAAAAAAACAAGAGCACACAAGCTAAATATTATTCCTACAGTGCTTTATGTGAAACAGAGCTTCAGTTTATAGTTTTCTTACAGTATCCACTTAAAGCAAATGGGTTTTTGCTCTCTTCACCTCTCAGATCACAGAAAAGTTTAGAATTACGATTTAGAGAAGCCAACTGTTTTCTAACTTCATAAAGAAATATCAAGAGCCTTTCAGAAACCAGGGGTATACAGAGTTACCCTGTAACTCCATGACAATATGAATTTGCTCAAGAAGTGGGCTGCCTGAATATTCCCGTATGTAAACCTTGCAATCTGCAACAGGCTTCCCAGGAAGAAGAGCAAAATTTCAGAATTCCCTGGGAATCTTCAAGAGCCTAGTGTTTGTCAGAGTATTGTATAACTAAGTTATAGATTTATGCTCTGATTTCCTGTATGTATACAGCATTGACTTAAGTGAATAAATTATTTGCTTGTGTCAAAACAGGGGAATAAAAGTTTGCGGACATTGGTCAACATGAGAATAATATTTCTTTATTATGCTACTACTCTCCAGGGAGGCCACTTCCACATAAACTCTTAAGATGCTAAGAAAAAGATCTAGAAGGGCAAGCCAGAGGACAGTCACTTCTCACAGCACATATCACCCAAAACAGAATAATCCTTACTGCTTATAGTCTCACTGTGAGCTATATTGAGTTTAAAACAAACTTTAAGAAGGCAGAGGAGAGGTTTATGCCAACTCTGCAATGTTAGCAAGATCTAAAAATGTTATTTTTTTTTCTAGTAAAAATGTGGTTAAGTTCACTTGAGTTAATAAATGTGACCTTTTTCTTTGTAACATAAGAAACACACGGTTTCAAGACAGTGTGTGAGTTCAGTTAGAAACAGTGAGTTATGTATCACAGACAATTCTCATGCAACAGGTTTGTGTTTTGTGTACTTTGACAGATGTTTGTCATTTACAGGCTATATGTCTTGGAGAGCTATCCAAATCATTTTATTTTTCGCGTTTCATTGCTGAGTGCCTAAAACAATCAGCATCTTTCATTCAATACAGTGGAACTGGGCGGTGTGCTTATCAGTCATTCCCTGATGGAGAAAACTGGAAAAAATACAGTAGTTACCTACCTTTGTGTCATTGTTAAGACACTGTCTACAGTTCTCTATGGAGTATGCAATGCTGAACAAAAGTATTTAAAAACATTACTGAAACTGGAATTTGTAGGCCTGAAAATTCCTGCATGGCTTCTCTTGACTTTAAATTGTTCAAACACCCCTAGTTTTCTTTCCTCAGCTACTCAGTAGTTCTTCAGGCTTTGCAGCACTGAGCTTGGATGACACATCTCTCCTACTTTCAGGTGATGATACAAGAAAACAGGATTGTTGTGTAAAGGGCAATCCTGTATACAGAGCCAGGCATGTGAACAGTATACTAAGTATGGCAGTGGATGAGTCTCTTTAAAAAATGCTTGGGAAGGAGGTTCCCCTGCTTCAGCAATGCAGACCCTGAGTGCAGCACTTGGCTCTGCCACCCTTGCCTCTCCTCAGGCTCTGGTGCCTGTGCTCAAGCCAGCTCTGGTGCAGCCCAGCTGGCTGACCTGGGATCACAGCACTGGGACCTCACTGGGGCAGATCTGTATGTCCTGTCTTCCTTTTCTGCCTTCCTCCCATGGGGAAGCCATCCACTGCAGTGCCCTGGTGTGTGCCAAAGTGTTTAGTCAGAGCACTTACTGATACCAGGGTTCACTTCACTCTTCTGCCATTGGAGTACTTCTTTCCACCTTGTGAACCACAAAGAAATGTAAGCTTGATAAGGAGAGGTAGAAAGCCCAAAATGGATTAACATTCTGAATAAATGAATTAGACTCTCAATGGGGCGAGGAAAGTTGAGTTTATTTGGGAATAATTTTATTTGTTAAAATAAAATTATAAAGTTATAAAATAAAATATTTATAAAATAAAATTATAAATTTATAAAATAAATTTATAAAGTTTATTTGGGAATAAATGAAAATAATTTATGCATTTTGTGTTAAACAGTTAATGGGAAAGGAGATGTGCTCTTCCCAAAAGAGGGACTTATGAATGTTGTGCTGTTCAGCGGTTTCAACAGCACCCTCCTGAGGACCCTTCATACAGTAGCATTTGGAAGGATGAGGAAGTCTGTAACTCTTCAGTGGGGGGAAGACCTTGTACCTATCTTGTCACATTCTGTTAACTTCTAGAAATAATTTGTTATGGTAAGGGAAGAGATGAAAGAGTTGAAGGAATCCTCTTTGCCCAAGGATTTCCTCTTGCCCAGAGGCAGTGAGGGATCTGAAATTTCCCTATAGCATTCAGATTGATTTAAAACACACCAAGATATCTGACTATTCTTCTGCGTACTTTTCTTGTACACAGAGCCTGTGTATCTTGTAATATGATTTTGGCTTCCCACTTGGGATCTAGTTATTGTGATGTTTAGTGGTGCAATCAATATCTAACGCCTCATTCTGGGTATCATATCCTTATTGCTGTGTTAATAAGGTAATGTATGAATGAGGATGTTACCTCAAATTATACATATAGGATCCTTACCTGCTCTTATTCAAATGCATGTGAATACCAAGAAAAGCATTTGGAGTTCTCCTTACTTCAGTAATGAATGAAGAGAGGTTATTGCTATTTCAGGCTATGTCAAACAGAAGTGATTCAATTGGTGATTTTTCACAAGGATGTCTCTTCAAGTTAGTGCTTTTCACCAAAAAAATCATTAATTCATTTACAGATAAATGAACATGAGTAATTTCCTAGGCTGTTTTATTAGACTTTAACAGAAATAGAGCGGTTGATTAATTTCTGTGATGGAGAGAATAATCCTTAAAGAAGAAAAAGAGACACAAAGCACAGAAACTTGTATGACCTCACTACAAGAAACTTTTCAAAAGAAAATTTCTGTTTTAGCTTGCCTTTAGGCAGTTCCAATGGGCCAGAAAGGGAAGAGACCTGCATTTTTAAAGTCTGCAGGCCTTTATAACCCGTGGGGCACATTGTCATGTTTCTGAGTGCACCCCTAGCCTTCCCTGCCTGTCCCTGTCCTGCCCCCAGGGCTTCCCCACCTGCCCAGGCCCAGGCCCAGGCCCCCCCATCACCCTGGGACCATGAGCCCCAGCAAGGCTGCACCAGGGCCAGGCTCCAGCTCCCCACAGCCCAGCCTGACCATGGCCCCTGCCCTGCGGGCCCATGTCCCGGCCTGGCCTTGGCCTGTCCCCAGGAAAGTGCCTGGGCCTGGGGCTGCCCTGGTTTCCCCAGCTGCCTGCTCCTGGTGGAACAGCGTGATGCGACCTGGCTGCTATGGCCTGCCTTCAGCCACCATAGGCAACCTCCATGGCCCCCAGGGACACCCTGACCCCCATGGGGCTCTGACAGGTGTTTGCCTAATGTAAAGTGAAAGACTTGAGACAGTATCTTCCCCTAAAAGAGAGACAGAGAAAATGCTAGAAACTCTTCATAGTTTATAGTAATGCTGGTCGTGTCTGTGACTGCCAGTCTGGTCCGCTTTCTACATAGATATTATGCCATGTACTTGAAGACAGCTCCATAGTTTTTCAGTTGTCTGAAATGTATCTGCACTATATTAGTTCTCTCTTTTAAGAACTATGGGTGAATAGTGGAATACATTACACTTTAAAGAGCAACATTAAGGACAACCAAAATGAATGTGTGTGATAGGTCATTACAATCCTCTCTCCTCTGTTCCCAGGCTGTGATGACCTCTCTATTAGGAAATTAATTGCATTTCCAATACTGTGGGGAATGCCAATGCAAAGCATAAGCAAGAAAATGACCTGTGAGATTAACTCGTCTGTTTCCCTACCACTGCAAAATCATTCCCATGAACACATTTTATTCATATTGTCTCCAGACTCAGGTAATAGCCTATATTCACATCTACTAATATTTTAAACAATGGGACTTTTACACCTCCAGGAAATAATTGAACATAAGTGGCCTTCATTATATATTTTTTTTAACTATTAAACTAAGTTTTATTTTGCCCAAACTACTATTAAAAGTGAAAAAGGCGATTTTGTATGAGAAATAACATCTTAAATGAGCTATAAAAGTGCTTGGCTTTTATTTCTACAGTTTTGGGCAAAACTCTGAAGAATTCAGCATAAAAAAAAAAAGAGTTTGTATTGGATTTTATAATCAGTTTGGTTCATTAGATATTCAATACACAACTGCTGAGTACAATTTTTCAGGTATGTTTTTTTCCAAGCATTTACCTCCATATACAGATGCCACAAATTGTTTTGGTGCCTAAAAGGTAAAATATGTAAGTCTGCAAGGGTATCAGTGAGGCAAGGCTGAGTCAGGGTAATCTTTATTTTTGCAGTGCATTAGAAGAAAATAAAATTAAGTTTGAATGCTTACATGGAGTTTGCTAACATGTCTATTAGAAAAAAAAAATGTTTTTTACTTATAAGCTGAGCAAATTTAACATGGTATCACTGAAATACAATAAAAAAACCACAGTGCATTTTATAGTCACTTTTTTTAGAGTAGAACCACATGTTAAGTATTTACATGACAGTCTGCAAAAGTTCCTGGTCTGAAAGTGTTTATTAGGTACAACTGGCTTGATTCTGCTTTCCTTGCATCTTGTGTAGTCATTTATACCTGTGCAATGATGTATTTCACTTCATATTACGTACTTTTTATGAGATTTTGGCAGCACAAAGGGGTCATAAAGCCAGTTAATATAATCATTGAGGAATACTTTCATTCTCTGCATGGTGTGCAATCAGCTTAAAGTTCTTTTATCACTCCTCTTCATAAGCTTGTAAATACAAACCGTAAAAGCTATAATTACAGAAAAAAGAGCTTGACTACAATATTAAAATATGTGAGGCAAGTGAAAACTAGACGTATGGAATGAAATGACAGGTCTAGCATAGATCTGATTGCATTTTCCTACTGCTTCCATGTCCTGAAAGATGCCAGGATTCTGTTCAGTTTGGGAAAGATAAGCTTGTAAGTGAGGTGGTGGCTTGCCTTTACTCCTACAGCATAGCTGAGGTGGATCATTCCCATATTGGAGCACTTTATATATTACCTCTGTATTAAGCCAGTGAAGTTTTTCCCCTTTAAAGGCCTTGCCTCACTCTTCTTTCAAATTCACACCTATATATATATATATATATATATTTTCCTTTCTTGCCATCTCTTCAACTTCTCATAACATTTTAAAAAATAATCAATTTCAATACTTTATAAATGTTCAAAAGCTTTTATTCTCTGTATGTCATTAAAATTGCCTGAGAAACAAATTTATTTCTGATATTTATAATCCTGAGATTATCGGATTCACCTGGTATCCTGTAAAAAACAATAAAAGGGAATTTCACAGCTGACAAATAGTGCATTCACAAGTGTTGTATGACAATGAATAACTTATTTTTCTAAGCAGAATACTTCAGCTAAGCAAAAGCTCACCAGGCAGGCTTCTGGAACCATTGGCTATGCAAGCTACTTTGCCACTCCTATTTAAACTGTACCTAAATCACTAGAAAACATGATTAAAAAAAACAAAACAAAACAAAACAAAAAAAACACAACAGCGCTGCTTTCGTAGGACAGAAGAGAAAAAGGTGGAAACAAAGAAACAAAAGTTTTATTTTTATTTTTTTTACTGAATATATATATATTTTTCCATTAGTAAAAATATTATTCATGCAGGCATGAATGCTGAAGTGATTTTGCATCCTAACAAGGAGTCACTGTTGGATATACTTGGGAAAAAGACACATTGTTTTAACACAATGTAGATCGTCACCCCTTCCATATAGTCATTGTATCTCTTCCATATAAGGTTATGTCTCCCTTTCATATATACCCAGATGATATACCTCTTACTCTAGAATGCAAATCCAAAAAATGGATGCCTTTATCGGAAACCAGTTCTCCACTAAGCTGATAAGACCAGTTCTCCAGTAGCTGTATTAAATTACTTCACCATTCCAGATGATGATGATATAAAATATTAATAATACATGGCTACTTCAAGCCCTCTTTCAATTAAAAATAAATAACTAAAAAGAGAATAATTTTTGGTACATAAAATAGGCAATAAAAGAGAATGCAAAAGAGGTATCTTGAATGGAGACCAGTTTTGACCACTGCTTCATGGCCATTTACATTCACAAAAATATTATTTGCAAGGTTCTATTTTCTTCACTTTTTAATGTCATGATTTAAATGAACCTGAGACTGTTTTATAACACTATTTCTCTTTCAATTTGTGCATGTGTCTCTTCTGGAGTAAGAACCTTGTAACTGAGCCAAAGAATTTTTGGAGAAGGGGAAAATACTTGCCATAGTAATTATAGGAAGGCAGCAGCAATTTCTAAAAACAGATATTATGACAGAGTAGGCCAGAGCTGGAGGGAAACCTGTCTTGTGAAATAATTCATGAGGTGTACATGATAAAATGATTGCAAGAAGTGATGCATGGCAAAGAAAAGAAATACCAGTATTCTTTTCAGGCAGACTACATTATAATTAATTTGACAACATACTTTAACAACTTTAAAAACTTTGATGAAATTACTAAAAAAGGAAGGTTCTGATCCAGGACATGTCTATGAGTTGTAAACTTAAGATTTTTTCTTTATGTGGTGCGTTAGACATCTGATTTTGCCTGTATAACTGTCAGGAATTGAATGGTTCAAGTATTATGCTCTGTGCTATTTGCTGGATATAAATGCAAAGGAGTTTTGGATGGAAACGAGGACACAAATATGTTTCTCTTTCTCCTGCTTCAGAAGGAGAGACAAAAGATGCCAGTCAATTACTCAATGACACTTATGGTTGGGTTAGAATGAAATGCTTTGATTATTGAAATACTGGTAACGACCCTGACTGAGCTTTCAGCTTTCAGCTCTTTTTGTCAGTGGCACTCCACTGTCAAGTTTATCTTGAAATATGCATATTGGATTTTGCTACAGAACACTGGAAATGATTGAGTAGCCCATAGCTCCTTGACTGGACCACTCTCACGGGTTTCATTCATATGAAACCTAAGGCATTAAGTATGGGCTTTTGACTGCATCCAGGTCTCACAGTGAGATGGAGACAAGGCATGGTGAACGGTGTACCTAGACCAAGACCTGAAAAAAAAACCACACAGATATAAGTTGGAAATGTAGTGTTTTCAGGGGTGAAGATCATGGTAAATAACTATTCAATGATTAGCCTCTCAGTCACATTTTATTCATAAATACCATCTGATGAAATGCAGTTAGTTCTAGAAGAGAAAATGCAGGTGGTCATCTTCTTGTTTGAGGAATGGTTGTTTTGCAACTTTACCATGGACTAATCCTTTTTACTCCAACATTAGCTCTTCATGCACTCCTTTCCTCTAGAAAAAGGCTGTGTTTTATTGGTCTTTCTTCTGAGGAAAGTGGAGTCTGTTTCACTTGAGATGTTCATGGAGAAAAATGTAAATTTTCCCCAAGCTTCTAACTCCTAATATAATAAAGGCAATAAAGCTATAGTTATGAGTGTTATACCAATGCTCAATTTTTAAACAATCTTGATAATTATTAGATAAAATACTAATTTTACTTTCATCTTCTGCGCTCTGAGTATAATTAAATTAATGCTATTAAATCAATAAAATCTTTGTTTATTCAAGTAAAAAATGTAATATGTGTGGGAGAAATTCTTCCCAAAGAATAAATGTTAATCCTGCTCATCCTAAGATGTTTTTACAGTAACTCGTTTCCAGTTTTGGCAAAAAGAACAATATTTTAAGGTAATAAAACATTTCTAAACACAGACCATGAAAACTGATTATACTTGAGTGTTGCTGGTTTTTATCCAGTTGCCGTTTGAAAAGCCAACAGAGAATCAGTTCACGCTGTCATGGTCACATGGTCATGTTGAAAAGTCATCAAGAAACTGTCAGCTTTACATCTGATGGGCTAGGCTATTGTGTGAAGACTGTTGTGGATAATTCATATGCACCTTCAGGGAGATGTATTGATCATCCCAACATAAACAATTAAAGAGAGAATTTTTAGTGTCTTTGTCATGAGATATTAATACTACATCCTCAAATAATTGCATTAAACTATATTCACACCACCAGCAATGCATGACTGCTATTCTTACTGTCTACCCAGCTGTTATTGACAGTTCCTTCAACCATATTGACTTCATAGAAAACCTAGGAAGATGTCTGCCCCTCACTAGATCAGAAAAGCTAAACTGTTCTCACAACTTACTTTCTTCTAAAACTACAAGGCAAATACATACTTACTTATCCCCATGATAGTGACAGAGCAGACAAAAAGGGTGAACATAGTGTCTGCCAGGAACAGATAAATGATGTTTCTGGTGCATCACTGCACCTTGCTTCTGAACTGCCTAATATTTCACTTGTGACTGGTAGAAAGTCAAGAATTCTGTTACAGATGGACCAAGCATCTTATTTAACTTTGCAAAATTAAACTTTAACATTAAAACATACCAAGGCAGTATACTTGGACTAGAGACAGCCATTTTTAGCCCCCTATTCCTTCCATAATCCAGCTGTTACTAGAATGGACTTCCCATAGCTGCTCTCAAAATTTTTCCTCTTGCATCTAGACCAGGAGACAGATACTTACCAGCTGAAAGAAAAGGGAACAAAAACAAGATTATTGTTACAACAAACAGGAGTTATTAATTTCCTAGTGCCATGTATTCTTGAACTAGACGGAAAACCTTTTTTTTTTTTTTTTGTGGTGGAAGTTTTCAGAAGTTGCAGACATCTTCATGGTATACATTTCCGTGAGCTCAAGGGTCTCTGAAATGTTTTGCTTGAAAACATGTTGGAGTCCTTAGAATAGTGAATAGCTCAGTGATAGAGACAAGCATCTGAGATGCAGGAGGTCCTCTTTGGCATCCCTGAATTCAAACCAGGGACAGAAAAGGTCAGTTTTATACATGCGACAGGGAATCTTAGCCACCAAGTTTTAGTTATTTGAAATAGTTACCTCCTCACCTTTCTGTTGAGGCCAGAATAGTACAGTATCTGCAGAGGAGGGAGATCCAACATTATGAGAAATATAAATGCATAAAACACAAAAGAAAGAATGTGACAAATAAGTCAAAGAAAAAGCTTACGGGAGGTCCATGCTGCTTTAATTTCAGCTTTATAACCAAAGGGAATGGAAAAGGAATATTGATATGACAGATGACTGAAGTTGGTATAATGTCAAATTTCTAAGAAATGTAAACAAAAGTCAGCCTGTGGCCACAGAAAAATGTTGAACACCAATAAATCATAAAACAGAAGCATGATGGCTCTCACAGCCCTCTCCCTGCAGTTTTCCCATCAATGTTGTAAAAAACTGAGGCAAATCACTCTTCTGTATAAGGGATTTTAGTTAAGGAAACTGAACCCTCTTTTAGGAGACAGCAAAGGAACACATATTCCCTCACCAGTGCTGATATTCAATATGCAGACTGCCCTATAGACACGTTGTCAAATGCTCATTCCTGTAAGACTCTAGCAAATAAGATCCTTCAGTATAGTAACTCAAGGGTGGAACAGGCCTTGTTCCCAGATCACTGACCATCACATTTGTTAGACCATATCACAAGAGTGAGAATATATACATATATATATATTGAGTTATATATGAGTCCCCAAAGGCAGGGAGAATGAAGTACTGTGTGAGCAGATCAGGTCTGAGACCATCTAAGAAAATGGAAGGTGCACAAGTCCATGGGACCTGATGAGATGAATCTAAGGGTCCTCAGGGAATCATAGAATATCCTGAGTTTGTAAGGGACCAACAAGGATCATCAAGTCCAACACCTGGATCCCCAAAGGACTACCCAAAATATCAGACCACATGTTTGAGAGCATTGTCCAAACACTTCTTGAACTCCAACAGCCTTGGTGCCATGACTACTGCACTGGGGAGCCTGTTTCAGTGCTCGACCACTCTCTCGGTGAAGAACCTTTTCCTGATATCCAGCCTGAACTGCCCTTGTTGCAGCTCCATGCCTTGTCCTTGGGTCCTATGGCCCAAGGTAATCAGTGCCTGCCCCTCCGCTCCCCTCATGTGGAAGCTGTACACCACAATGAGGTCTCCCCTCAGTATCCTCTTCTGTAGGCTTAAAAAACCAAGCGACTTCAGCCGCTCCTCATACGTCTTCCCCTCCAGGCCTTTCACCATCTTTATAGCCCTCCTTTGGATGCTCTCTAACAGTTTTACATCTTTCTTATACTGTGGCATCCAAAACTGCACACACGATTCAAGGTGAGGCTGTACTATCGCAGAATAGAGCGGGACAATCACTTCCCTCGACCAACTAGCAATGCCGTGCTTGATGCAGCCCGATATGGTTGGCCCTCCTGGCTGCCAAGGCACATTGCTGGCTAATATTCAGCTTGCTGTGTACCAAAACCCCCAGATCCCTTTCTGTGGGGCTTATCTCCAGCCTCTCACCCCCAGTCTTTATGTATAGCCACAGCTGCCGCTCACTAGGTGCAGAATCCGGCACTTGCTCTTGTTAAACTTCATATTGTTGGTGACTGCCCAGCTCTTTAATTTGTCTAGGGCTCTCTGAAAAGCCTCACCACCCTTGACAGAGTCAACGGCTCCACCCAGTTTGGTATTGTCCGCGAAGTTGTGCAAAAAACCTTCAAGTCCTACATCCAAATCATTTATGAAAACATTGAAGAGGACTGGTCCTAAAATGGAGCCCTGGGGAACCCCACTAGTGACAAATTGCCAGCCTGATGTAACCCCATTTACAAGAACCCTTTGGTCCTGACCTGTCAGACAATTGTTCACCCATCTTATTATGCTTTTATCTAACTGTATTCTGTTCATTTTGTCCAGAATACTGTGAGAGCCAGTATCGACAGCTTTACTGAAATCCAGAAACATTACATCAGCTGGTTTCATTTGGTCAACTAGATGAGTGATCTTGTCATAAAACAAAATCAGATTTGTTAAACATGACCTTCCCCTTGTGAACCCATGTTGGCTGTTACCAATGACTGTGTTGTCCTTCAGGTATTTTTCAATAACTCCCAAAATAACCTTCTCCATTATTTTACCAGGCACTGAAGTGAGACTGAGAGGCCTGTAATTGCCAGGATCTTCTTTCTTGCCCTTCTTGAAAACTGGGACCACATTTGCCAGCTTCCAGTCAATTGGGACCTCTCCAGATTTCCAAGACCGTTGAAAAATAATTGAGAGAGGTCTCATCATGACATCAGACAGCTGAGTACCCTAGGATAAATCCCATCTGGCCCCATGGACTTATATGCATCCAGGTGGAGCAGCAAACCCCTCATTAAGTTTGGGGTTGACTGGGAGTTTATTGTTCCCGCAGTCACAGTCCTCTAACTCAGTGTGACTGGAGTCCCAGAGCCCATCACTAGTGTTGAAGACAGAGGTGAAAAATGAATTGCTCACCACCCACTGACTGCTCACCACTCACTGACTGTCCCCCTCCTGAGCAATGTCCTCTTCTCCACCCCTCCACCCCCCGGCCCCTGCCCCAGTTATGTCAGAAACATGCATGATAGTTTCCTTAAGACAGTCTTTTTCTTATTTTTCAAAACTGATTTATGGCAAGCTCTATATTAATCAATATAACTAGAACAGCTCAAGCAGTTTGAGGAATGTAAATAAGTGATAAGTTCATACTATATTATTTTTATTCCTATTACATAGGAAGGAAGGAAGAAATGGAGGGATGAATAAGTTGTAAGACAAATAAGAAATATATCCTTGAATAGAGTTAGTAATTAGTAAGGAAATATTCTTTATCTCCAGCAGTTTATAATGTTCCTTATCAATATCCATCATGTGTAGAAAGAGCTTTGTGTATTTAGTTCTAATATTGGGCACATCTTCCAAGAGGAAAGATCAGTTTTGAAAAGCCTAGAATGAAGCCTCAGTACATCAAAAAATATACAAATGTTTTGTGATTCAGGAGTCACTACTTACACTGTGTTTATGTGACAAGGTTTTGGTAGGGGAGGGCTGTAGATGTGGCCCCTATGAGCAGAGCCCAGCAGCTACCCCATGTCATATCAGTGTGAACTCCAGCCGCCTCCGAAAGGGACCCACCACTGGCCAGAGACGAGCCAGGGAGCGATGCTGGGTGGGCCTCTGGGACAGCAGACTGAAGAAAGGGAAAAAAAAAAAAAAACTTGCTGGGCAACAGCAGCTGGAAGAGAGGAGTGAGAACATGTGAGAGAAACAGCCCTGCAGACCCCAAGGTCAGTGCAGAAGGAGGGCAGGAGATGCACCAAGCGCTGGAGCAGAATCACAGAATGGGCAGGGTTGGAAGGGACCTCTGAAGATCATCTAGTCCAAACCCCCTGCCGAGCAGGATCACCTACAGCATGTTGCACAGGATGGCGTACAAGCAGGTTTTGAATATCTCCAGAGGAGACTCCACAACCTCTCTGGGCAACCTGTTCCAGTGCTGCCACCTTCACAGTAAAGAAATGCAAGAAGTGCCCCTTCATACTGAGCCAGAACCTCCTGTGCTTCAGTTTGTGTCCATTGCCCCTCATCCTGTTTCTGGGCACAACTGAAAAGAGACTGGCTCCATCCTCTGACACCCTCCCCTCAGATATTTATATACATTGATGAGGTCTCCCCTCAGACTTCTCTTTTCCAGGATAAACAGGCCCAGTTCTCTCTGCCTGTCCTTGTACGACTGTCCCCTAATCATCTTAGTAGCCCTCCTCTGGACTCACTCCAGTAGTTCTATGTCCCTCTTGCACTGGGGAATCCAGAGCTGGACACAGCACTCCAGGTGTGGCCACACCAGGGCTGAGTAGAGGGAGAGGATCACCTCCCTCAACTTGCTGACAGCACTCTTCCGAATGTACCGCAGGATACCGTCGGCCTTCATGGCCACAAGGGCACGTTGCTGGCTCATGGTCAGCCTGCTGCCCACCAGGACTCCCAGGTCTCTCTTGCAGAGCTGCTGTCCAGCAGATCAGGCCCCAGCCTGTACTGGTGCTTGGGGTTATTCCTCCCTAGGTGCAGGACCCTGCACTTGCCTTTGTTGAACTTCAGGAGGTTCCTCTCGGCCCAACCCTCCAGCCTGTCGAGGTCTCTCTGAATGGCAGCAGAGTCTGAGCTTTGTGTCGTCAGCAAACTTGCTGAGGACGCACTCGGTTCCATTACCCAGGTCGTTGATGAATAAGTTGAACACTGGACCCAGTACTGACCCTTGTGGGACACTGCTAGCTACAGGCCTCCAGCTAGATTCTGCACCACTGAGCACAACCGTCTGAGCTCTGCCATCCAGCCAAATGCCAATCCACCTCACTGTCCACTCATCTAGGCCACACTTCCTGGGCTTGTCTATGAGGATGTTATGGGAGACAGTGTCAAAAGCCCTGCTGGAGTCAAGGTAGACCACATCCACCACTTTCCCCTCATCTACCCAAATAGCCTGTGGAGAGGCCCCTGGTGGAGCAGGCTGTCCCCCTGCAGCCCATGGGTCCCACATGGAGCAGATCTCCACGCTGCAGCCCGTGGAGGAGCCCCCGGTGGAGCAGGTGGATGTGGCCTGGAGGAGGCTGCCGCCCATGGAAAGCCCCTGCAGGAGCAGGCCCTGGGCTGGAGCTGCAGCCCGTGGAGAGGAACCCACGCAGGAGCAGGGGGTCTGGGGGGAGCTGCCGCCCGTGGGGGACCCGTGCTGGAGCAGTTTGCTCCTGGGGAATGGACCCCGTGGTACGGAGCCATGTGGGAGCAGTTCTTGAAGAGCTGTTTCCTGTGGGCAGCGCCCGCAGGCTCAGTTCAGGAAGGACGGCATCCCGTGGGAGGGACCCCACGTGGAGCAGGGGCAGAGAGTGACCGAGAAGGAGCAGCAGAGATGCCAATGTACTTATTGACTTACCGCAGCCCCCATTCCCCGTTCCCCTGCACCACTCAGGGGAGGACAAAGATGAGAGTGAATGGGGGGAAGGTGTTTTTAGTTTGCTTTTGGTTTCTCACTGCTCTAGTCTGCTGTTGATAGGCAATAAATTCTATTAATCTTCCTATGCTTAGTCTGTTTTGCCAATGACAATAATTGTTGAGTGATCTCCCTGTCCTTATTTCAGCCCTTGAGCCCCTTCTGCTATATTTTCTTCCTCTTTTTTCTTTGAGGAGGGGTTGTGAGAGAGTAGATGTGGTGGAGTTTAGCTGTCCAGTAGGGTAAAACCACCACAGTAATTCAATCGCAGCTCATTGCCAATATTTTTATGTCATATATGAGCATATTTTTCTGTCAAGAAATTATAGCCCAAACACTCTGCACTGAAATCAAATCTCTGCCACACGTATTATAAATGTACAGATGTCTTTCCTGTTTAAATGAGGAAAACAAACAAAAAATCAAACAAAACAAACAAACAAAAAAACCAACAAGCAAGAGCAAAAAGAATGTAGGAGTTTGAGAGTTTGTGTATGAATTCATGTCCTGATCATCGATTAGCTCTACAAGCTTTCAGGCAGATTTCTGGCTCCTGTAGTGTTTGAAGATTCATGATAATTTTTATGTTCAATTTACTAGTTGTTCCTTAAAATATTTTTTTAGACTATTGCATTGTGTTTTCATATTTCATCTCCGCAAGTTTATGAGATCTTTTATTTTCTACCATGTGACATGACTTTAGCTTTCAAAAGAATGCCGATTTGCTTTCTGAGAGACTTCTTCCTTGCCTCTGATGTTTAATCTGGACTGCTTCCTTTTGTTCTTTCTCTGGATTGGTTGGTATATTTTGGCTTCCCACTTCTAGTATCGTAACCTTAATGGTGTCAGTGTACCTTGCAAAGGTTTAATTATAGCATCTACTTCTTATAACTTCATAACTTTATAACTTTTAATGAGTTTTCTTATTTTTATGTCAATCACCTTCTGAATGCTAAGCACAATTCAATAATATTTTTTTGGCCTTCTGGAGCCTACAAAACTGCCAACTCTATGTAATGGTTGCTGTTACACAACAACCTCTCCAGCTGCAGGATTTTCAACAAGTTCCTGGGTGCTACTGAAAAACAGTTAAACATTTAAACATTTGCATCTTCTCAAATGGGATGTGGACCAGTTTGAGTATGAAAGTCATTGATAATATCTAGAAGCTTCTTCTTTATATTAGAGCCACATATGCTATTTGCACAGTCCACGTGGATTACTCTAGCATTTTCTTCTTTTGATGCTTTTAATCTCTCTGTATGGCAGCCATTGTTGACATTGTTTGTGTAGCTGATAAACATAAACTCAGTATTATAGTTTTCTTAATAAATCCCGAAACATCAATCAATACAGATTCCTGTTAACTACAGAAGTTTTTTGTTTTGTTTTGTTCTGTTTTGATTGTTTGTTTGTTTTTGGTTTGATTCTAGGTGCTCTGTAACAGGTAGTTTATCTAACATCATCATGACCCACTTTCTTTACTGCTTATCTTATCCTGTTACAATGGTATTGTCTTCCATCCATGCAATTTCCAAACCATATGCTGCAATGTGTATTTCTTCTCCTCACTTTATAGCATACTGATAAACTTCTTGATTTTAAGTGCCAGCAGTGTGGTTCCATTATGGTTGAGATACAGTCTGTTCTTTCTGTGCAGACAGAAATTTAATCCAGAAATGTTCTTACTCCCTAAGGAGTTGTTAAATGTGACTGAAATGGACCAATATGTTCAAAGAATAAAAAATAAGGAAAAAAGAACTATGCATGGACACACCCCTATGCTGATCATGCAAGCATTACTTCCATACAAGAAAAAGGTTAATCAAATAAGTTAAAATGCAGAGTATGATAGATAGTTCAAATAGTCAAATCTGCCTCTTTTATTTCTGCTTTCTGCGGGGAAGAAAGCTCAGTTATTTTTAAACTTTGTTTCCAAGTCAGCTTGCCAAATGCTACTCTCTATTACGCACAAGAAGATGGAACAAGATATAAAATACTATATAGTCTGTCTGTTTTATTTCCATAATTTTCTTACAGTTTCCTACTGTCATTTTGGGAGGCTTAGTATCACTCTGTGGCATAATATTCTGTATGAAACGTACCTGTACCAGACAGAAAACAAAACTATTGCCTGACTAATCACACATGGGTGGAAGCACCCACCCATTTACCCACCTGCACACATATAGCACTCATACACACTCAATTCTATGGTTATCACATTTCTTAGAATATCTTTTTTACAGTTTACTTTTACTTTCTTACAGCTTCTTACTGTTCTTACAGTACATAATGCAGATTTTTTAATCTTCTGAATAATAAAAGAAATCAAAATAACACGTTTTAATTATTTTAAATAAGAGAAATTATAAGAAGGGAACATTTATTTTTTATGCTCAAAAACAGTTTGTCAAATTATTTGTGATTAACACTTGAAGATTATCTCAGGAAAAGGGCAAGAACTATTGATACAGCTGTTGATGTCCTGTAAGAGTAGTTCATCTGCAACTGGACTACATTTACAGAAACAACCATTGCTACATAGAGGACTAGCATAGGGAATTCCAGCTGTTCACCACAGAATGAACATGATGAATGGGACTGATCACTATGCTTGAGACATTGAAGTCCTGTCTGTGTAAACTACTTTTTTTTTTTTTTAAATTTAAAATCACCCTTAACATTTATGATTTATGATTTATTTTAAATTCCTAATTGTTTTGCTGTTTTCTAATGGAGCTTGCTTGTCTCATAATCAGCTCTCCAAAATGACACTATATATTGAATATACACTGCTGGATTTTTTTGTGGAAAATAGAACTATGAATTAAAAGATGCTTTGGTGCTATTAACAGCATTTCATTCTACTGTTGCAGAATAAACGGTTTGCATTCATGTTGTACATAATGGCTGTTGGCAAGTTATTCAATTCTAGTCATTCTATTGCATTTTTATGATGTGATAGGTCTTGCAGTCTTTAACACTTGTATGTGTGGAAGGCATATCATCAGTCACACTCTTAATACACTCAGAATAGACGGAAATCCCCTGTTTTTAAAGAAATAAGACAGGACATAGTAAGTGTCTGGGCTAGCATGAAAAATCAAGATGCTGAAAGGGAAACAAAGTCTCAATAAATTTACTTGGATTGTAAACTTCTAAGTGGAAGTACTCACTATTCATATGAAGATTCCTCTAAATACTTCCTGAACCTAAATTAACTGTATTAGAGAAAGGAAAAAGTTGTTTAATTTTGCCATTGAGAATTCAGGAATACAGAAATATTTTTTGCCGCACTTTAAATAACATAAGTTCATGCACACCGGTCACGAAAAGTCAACTAGAGAAAAAAGACTTCATTCTTCTCTCTGTGCAGTCTCACAGTGACAGATTTGCTTACAAAGTATATTCATAACTTAGTACAATAGAGATTTTAATACAAAGAATGTGGACGGGTATAAATATGCATCAGTTTATTGAGAGACATGGTGGGTGGTTGCATTTTCAATTTCTGTCTCTGAGGACATGCTAGATGCTATTTTGTGAAGGCATGACAGCACAAAAACTGAAATAGATAAATAAATAAATAGATAACCCTTCCCCTTGTGCACATAGACTTACATCCATCATATTCTGATCCTCCCTACTCCTCCCATAGTATTGAACTATGAGGGAAAAATTCAGGATGTTTGTGGAGGAGAAAGAGAAACATTTATATGCTTATTAGCTGCTGAAACAATCTTCCTAGCGTACAGTGTGTAATAAGTCAGGGGCGACCTTATCGCACTCTACAGGTACCTTAAAGGAGGCTGTAGTGAGGTGGGGGTTTGTCTATTCTCCCACGTGCCTGGTGACAGGACGAGGGGGAATGGGCTAAAGTTGTGCCAGGGGAGGTTTAGGTTGGATATTAGGAAGAACTTCTTTACTGAAAGGGTTGTTAGGCATTGGAATGGGCTGCCCAGGGAAGTGGTTGAGTCACCATCCCTGGAGGTCTTTAAAAGACGTTTAGATTTAGAGCTTAGTGATATGGTTTAGTGGAGGGCTTGTTAGTGTTAGGTCAGAGGTTGGACTAGGTGATCTTGGAGGTCTCTTCCAACCTAGATGATTCTGTGATTCTGTGATTCTGTGAAGTAGTTCACACTGACAGACGTGAATTGAGGAACTAAAGATCGCTTGGATCTGATATGACTTAACAAAGAAAAGGATGACTTCAAAAGAGAACAGGAAAGGAAAAAAAAAAAAAAAGAACAGGGAAAAAAAAAGAAGTGAGGAATTATTATTTTGCATACGGGAAAGACCTTATAAAACATCTGTATTATTAATGGTTTTCTTTTTGTTTCCATACCATGGTAGCAAATTTGCTATTGTGTTTGAATGTGGAACTCCAGTCAACTTTATATTATTGCGTTATCCAACAAATAATAGTAATATGAGCAGCTATTGATTCTAATAATGTTGAATGGATTGTTTTATATGTTGTTTGACCAGAGATTAGAGAAGAGCAATGAACTAGAATTAAGCTGTCAGGGCTTTGACTTCAATGTATACAAAGAGAAGACCACCAATACTACTGAAAATTTATCTAATGTCTCAGGCCAAGCATCTGAGTAGCTTGATGGAACCTTTCCCAGTTGTGGGGTCAATAAATGGTGAATGGAAATTAGGCCTTGTTGACCAGTCCCATTTTACTGTAAGGAGTAAGCTTATTTCCCCTTATTCATATTTGTGTCTGTTACTCACTGAAGTGGCAGGCTTTGTAGCATGAGTCACAAGTTCAAAAATGTATTTCACATGTTTGTGTAAACCAGCAAATAAAAGGAAAAAGAAAAAAAAAAGTATTTCTGAATGTAGCTTTTAGCTACTTTTAGTGAAAGTGAAAATGGAGAAAAACTGTACTTTTTAATAAAAGACAAGCAGAGGGATAAATTCATATTTTGGTGAAATCTAACCAAGAAGATGGGAGTTTCAGCTGGAGGCAATTTACCACAAAAAGACATATTGGGAAAGTTACATGCTTTTTGACAGTTGGATAATAAGCACAATTTATTTTTTTATTTGACATTTTTTGCTGGCCAAACTACATGCCAAAGCATTGGTTTAATAAGGAAGTGGCAGCCAAGTAGAATCCCATTCTTGAATGCCATAAAAAAAAGTTCAAAGAAATTGAAGTTCACTTATTTGCTCTGGAATTTCAACAAGAACAACAACAACAACAAAAAACTTCTGTTATAAAACTGTCCTTATTTGTCATTACTACTTTGGAAAACAATGATAAATAATACAGAAGTAGCATAAAGTGTGATTCTACTGAAGTTGTTCTGTCCAAACACTCTGCAGTGAACTCAGCCTAACTGCCAGATGTCTTTCCCAAAGGTAAATTTATTCCACAACATATGTTGCAATTGCAGCTGGCACAGAAAAAATCAAGCCTACCCATGGTGCTGTACTGACAACTGGGGCTGTGCAGAACTCAGTGCAAAACTCATCAAAACCACAGAGAGACTGTTGGAGTAGAAGCGCATGAAGTCTCCTGGGTGCCAACAATGCCCACACCAAACGGCTAGTCAAAGTCTTGATTGGACACACAGAGATGACTGTGATGCAATTAAACACACTTGACAGCACAAACCTTGGTTACTTCTCAGGAACACCTGGTAGGACCCATGAGTAAAGCCTTGAATTCACGCAAGGAAAAGTGAACTAAAATGCCAGTTCAGAGTCAAACAGAATGAATGTACCCTAAGGAACACCAAGGCTGGGATTCATCTCACCAGACTTGAGGTATTTACACAGGAGATGTTGGAGTAGTTGTGTGCATAGAATGACAAGACAAGGTTATTTTCTCTCCCTGCACCTATAAAATCCATTCTTTTAAAAAAAAATATTTATTTTTATTTATTTACTTTTGTAATTGTGGGAACTACTTATAACCTATTTTTGCCATTTTCACAAAATAACAACAACAAAGCTGCTAGATTTCCAATGTACAAGTACTTTTCTCTGTATTTGCGTGCCTAAATCATTTAATCTGATCCACATGCTAAAAGCTCAAATATCCTATCTATAAGCTTATCTTGTTTTTTTCTCAGATCTCATTCAAGCCCAGCAGAATAATCATTACTCATAAAATTATGCTAGTAACATTTGAAAATCCTCAGAAAAATAAAGTGTGCAACACATCGGTGACTGCTAACATCTTCATCTTCGTGAGGTTCCTTATAAACATCATGACACTGATCTTAGAGATATTTCTGCAACTGCAAAAATCAGAGCAATGTTTTAACTGGCATGATATGTTTGTATGATATACTTACTACCCTGGCTTTTTTTTCTTCTAAAGTCAAGATTTTTATATCGCGGAAGTACATTTATATTTGCAGAAATTTAGTTAGAATATTTTTTGAAGAATTTTTTGAATAATGCAAAAAAATTACAAAATCAGATGACTGAATTTTGCTCCACATTTTTCTGCCTTTCATCTCCCTAAACCAGATGTGCACTATTTGAAAATATGGAAAACGATTAATATCTTTACGCTTTTTTTCAAAGTGCGTGTTTGTATGTGTTTATGAAAGCAGCCTCCTTTTATATCATGATTTGCTTATGGAGATGATTTGCTAACTGTCAGAATGTTCAACCTTTATTAGAAACCTGTTAAAACATCCCAAATGTTATTTCTCTGTAACCAAAGAGGATAATAAGATAAAATAACACCAAAAACTAACTAACTAACAAACAAACAAATAAAATGCCTTTTAAGATTAAAATCTTCTAATGGAAAGTTGTTAGGAGAGTATTCTATGGGACAATCAAGCAGTTTAATTTTGTAAATTCAATGTGTTGTTTTCAAATATTCATTCAAAACAGAGTTCCTGAAAATCATACTTTTAAAACATTGAGTATTTATTTGTTGTGCTTTAACCTGGCAGGCAGCTACAAACAGCACCACACAGCCATTTGCTTGCTTCCTCCCCTGCAGTGGGATGGGCAAGAGAACTGAAAAAGATAAAAACATGGAACTTGTAGGTTGAGGTAAAGAAAGTTTGATAAGAAAGGAAGGGAGGGGGGAGGGTGAGTGGGGAGGGGGTGTAGGTTGCACAACACAATTGCTCAGCACTTGCTGACCAATGCCCAGTCCCTGAGCAATGGCATCTCCCACAGCCAACCCCACCTTTTTTTGTTGTTGTTGTTTTGTTTTGTTTCAGAATGATATCGCATGATATGGGACATCCCTTTGACAGGTCTGTGTCAGCTATCCTGGTTCTGTCCCCTCCCAGCTCCTTGTGCACCCCCAGCCTCCTCACTGGGCAGCCAGTGTGTTTCTCTGCAACAACTAAAACATCAGTGTGTTATCAGCATTATTCTCATCCTAAATCCAAAACACAGCACCATACCTGCTACTAGGAAGAAGATTAACTCTATGCCAGCTAAGACCAGGACAGTGTTTCTGAAAGTGTCTAAACTGGTCATAATGACAAGTGAAAAATATTTCACTGAGCATTAAAACCCAGTACTATCAGAATGTTTTTCTTTTTCTTTCTTTCTTTCTTTTTCTTTCTTTCTTTCTTTCTTTCTTTCTTTCTTTCTTTCTTTCTTTCTTTCTTTCTTTATTTTTCTTTCTTTCTTTCTTTCTTTATTTATTTATTTTTTCTTTCTTTCTTTCTTTCTTTCTTTCTTTCTTTCTTTCTTTCCTTCTTTCTTTCTTTCTCTTTCTCTTTCTCTTTCTTTCTTTCTTTTTCTTTCTTTCTTTCTTTCTTTTTCTTTTTCTTTCTTTCTTTTTCTTTCTTTCTTTCTTCCTTTCTTTCTTCCTTTCTCCTTCCTTCCTTCCTTCTCCCTTCCTCCCTTCCTCCCTTCTTCCTTTTTCTCTTTCTTTCTTTCTTTCTTTCTTTCTTTCTTTCTTTCTTTCTTTTTTCTTTCTTTCTTTCTTTTTCTTTCTTTCTTTTTCTTCCTTTCTTTCTTCCTTTCTTTCTTCCTTTCTCCTTCCTTCCTTCCTTCCTTCCTTCCTTCCTTCCTTCCTTCCTTCCTCCCTTCCTCCCTTCCTCCCTTCCTCCCTTCCTCCCTTCTTCCTTTTTCTTTCTTTCTTTCTTTCTTTCTTTCTTTCTTTCTTTCTTTCTTTCTTTCTTTCTTTCTTTCTTTCTTTTTCTTTCTTTCTTTCTCTTTCTTTCTTTCCTTTTTCTTTCTCTCTCTCTTTCTCTCTTTCTCTCTTTCTCTCTTTCTTTCTCTCTTTCTCTCTGTCTTTCTCCCTTTCTCCCTTTCTTTCTTTCTTTCTTTCTTTCTTTCTTTCTTTCTTTCTTTCTTTCTTTCTTTCTTTCTTTCTTTCTTTTTCTCTTTCTCTTTCTTTCTCTCTTTCTTTCTTTCTCTCTCTCTTTCTCTCTTTCTCTCTTTCTTTCTTTCTCTCTTTCTCTTTCCCTCTTTCTCTCTCTTTCTCCCTTTCTCCCTTTCCCTTCCCTTCCCTTCCCTTCCCTTCCCTTCCCTTCCCTTCCCTTCCCTTCCCTTCCCTTCCCTTCCCTTCCCCTCCCCTCCCCTCCTTTTCTTTTTTTTCCTTTCCTTTCTTTTTCCTTTCTTTTTCCTTTCTTTTTACTTTCTTTCTTGAAAAATGTTTTGTTTGAATAACATTCTCAAGTGAAAAGTTATTTATACAACACATTTACAAAAAGGTCCACTGTTGCAGAATATCCATATAGGTTTTATGGCAAGCAATATTCTTCAATAAATTTGGCATTAGGGAGAAATGTAGAAAGTTCAGACACTCAAAGTGCTATGTATTTTAAAGGTTAATGTATAAAAGGCCTAAAAACTTAGGGCAAAATTCTCCTTCATAGTCATGAACTGCATCTCAGCTATATTATTGTGCTCTTCTTGCAAGCCTGATATTTCTGGGCATACAGACATCATGGAAAGATACAGCTGAGATCCATCATGAAGCTCTGAGAGGATTTTGCCTGGAAGCTCTTGCTTTACTGTCTTATTAAATGCCATGTGAACTCTCATTCTGTTCTTTTTAAGTAGATACTGTTTCAAATACATTCACCATAAAAATGAAGTTACCTTACATAATTGTTGATTTGGCCTCTAATGTGTTGAAAACAAAATATTCCATCTTTTCTTGGCAAAATTAATGATTATCTAGGCATAGCCCCAAAACTGCACTTTGCTAGGATTGTTGTTTTCCTGATTTTGTTTTTAAACCATGTTAACTCAGTAGCTATCATTACTGTAATTAGTTACAGATGAGCAGAGAAATAATTTATGTGCTAATTATTATTAATATTAACTTTATGTTAGAAAAATAAAAGCAGCATTAGTCTTTCTTTTAAGGAAAGACAAAAGTAATGGAGAATCTGTAGGTCCAGACACAAAAGAAAAAATTATTTCAGTGCTTAGCTAGCCAGCTCCAGAAAAGTACATAGAAACCAAAAGACAGCAACGTTAATGAGTTGCTCAAATCTATAAGCAAAATGCAATTAGATATCTGTTTGTTTTGAGCCACGTCTCGAGATTTACATAAAGTCAGAATAGATCATTAAATTGATTAATATTACTTCATTTGAGGGCTTCCCAGACTGCCTGTTTTCTCTTCTTTTGTGGACAGTAGTGCATGTTTGACTACAGCTTGTCTTCCACAAAGGCAGTGAACTGTGACTTCAGGTGTTGGAGAATCCACTACATCACTGGGGATAATCTAGACAGTATCGTATCACAGGATATAGTAAGATAAACTAGGTTTCTGAAGAGGCCTTTAGACCATCTGAGACTCATTCTGCTCCCACCAGAGAACTTCCAGGATGTTACAGACCTATTTCCGTTCTACTTAGAGATTCCCACATGTTGTGTTCTTATCTTAGTTTGAAAGAGAGCTCTTCTAAGGAGCTTTTCATTAAGAAATCAAGATTTTAATAGGTGATCAAGTTAATAAGCAGTAGAGAAATGAGCTTGTAAGGGATGAAAAGGAACCTAAAAATGACACCTTTTAATAGTGACTACTCTGCACCAGAATAGTTACGTGGATAAAACTGAGAATAAAAGTTTAAGGCCTTGCAGGTTACTGATCTGAAGGTGATCCTCAAAGACAACAATCAGAAACCTTGTCATCCTTGGCAAGCCCAGAGTATCCAGCTGAAATTTTGCCAGCTGTAAGGACTGCAATTACTTAAAACATTAGCTGTACCCAAGGGCTGGTGTTATATGCAGAAATCCATAAACTTATATTAAAAACACAAAACAAAACAAGACAACAAAGAATAATGCAAGAAGTCTAGAAAAATCAGTGAACTGGTTAATTAACTGGATAGCAGTAATTCACCCAAAAAGTGAATGTTAAATATGTGTTGCATATTGCATGCATTGAACTTTTCAAAAAGTAAAAATGTGTAAAATTTCAGATACTCAGAGGAAAAATTTCATGAAATCTTTTCTGAACAAAGAATAGAAATATCATTGTTTTTGAACTCTGTCAGGGCAACTTGATTTTGAGTATTAAATACTCTCAACAACATTAGATGTGATAGAAAGAATTATAAGATATTTGAATAATTACAAATAATGAATAATGAACTTGAAATTGAAGCAAAATGCACGTTTCATCAACAGTAAGAAGTAAATGCTAAATCAAATACATTTTGAATACATTCTTTACTGTTTAATTAACACCATATATATATGAAGAACTGAATAGAAATAGCCACATATGGCATGCAAATGAGAATGTATAAACTATTAACTCCAATGTCATCTGTCATAAAATCAAATTATTGGCAGCAATCATAAGTGTAGTGGTTGATATCTACAAGCAGACAGAGACAGAATTCATGAGAATATAAACGTGGCAGAATAATTCAAATGTTCATAAAAAATACTTGAAAGAAAAACAAAGCAATAGATCAGATTGAACAGATCAAAACTGAGGCATTGTGCTGCTAAATGACACACTGAAAATGTAACTGACAACAACAAAGAAATCAGGAATTTCAGCAAGTTTTTAAATTGTATATGAATCTGAAAATATTAATCTGCTGTATTATTCATCTAAAAAGCACTACTGTATTATGTGCCATGCCTGTGCTAAAATTCTGCTATTAGTCTCTTCATGCACACCTGAAGGATTATGTTGATGAACGTCATGCACATGATGATAAATTACATTTCAAATTTTATATTTTTTCTGCAAATTCTATTGAAATTTTATATTTATTTTTTTTTCTGCAAAGACAACTTTTCTGTCTCATAAAATGACATCTCAAAAGTTCATGATGCATTTCAGAAAGACTTTGTATTGTGCATGCTTCATGTCTTTTTTTGAGGAGACCACCATGGTTCTATTCCACAAACTCCGTTTTTGGTTTTGCTGAAAATAGCTGCCAAATGAAAAAGATGCTGTCAGCACTCAATAAACTTAACGCTGTGAACCTGATGCAAATCCAGAGAAGATGATGAGATTTTTTTTCTACTGACTTTAAGGGACTCAGATTGCACTGAGTAACAGATTTGATTGACTCTCATTCAAAACCTTGGAGCTGTAGTGATAGAAGAATCTTATAACAGCTGTTGTCAGATAAATTGATAGTTGCTACTGAAGATTTAGTCTCATGATGCACATCACCATTCTACCCTCTGAAGCTGCTGTTAGGTAAAGATATATCAGTCACCCTCCAACCTGCTTCTGAAAAAGTACCAGGGCTGTGTATCAGGTTAGAGGTTCAGCTAGCCAATACCCTGACAGCAGCAACCATCAGCATCTGAGGATGATGTGGATTCTCCCTTCTCAAACAGAAGTAAGAGGCAAAAGGATGAAGGTTGTCAACATATCTCAATTTAATAGAAACACCTTGGTCATACCAGCTTGAAGATCTTTAAAAAAAAATAATAATCACATAGTCACAGAAAACTGAACTAATGTTAATAAATTCAGAGGAAGTTGCATTTTCAACTGAACAAAAATTGTGGTGACTTTTACTGATATTTTCCACTTCAGATTGGAACTGCTAAGAAAGCATATGCACACAAGAATTGATTCTGAGAAATCCAGTCATGATTTGCAATAGGGCTTTTTACAGTTGCTCATTTTCTACCTGCCAATTTAAAATGAAAAAGTTATATTTTTTTTCTCTCAAAATAAGGATTATGTCTTTAAGGATTTCAAAAAAGCTGTGGTAAGAGAGCTCTCATCCTGTAATGGAAGCCGTTGTCCTATTGTGTTGTGCTTTCTGCACTGAGGCTTTTGTTCATTTTCTTCTACACAGGACATGTTTGTCTGATTCCACTCAATAACTACTGAGCCTTCATGGGAAATCCCATGGAGGTGCACGTGAATAATGAAGCTGAGCTAGTGAGAACGGGACAGCTGTAGGGAAAGAGCAGAAAGAACTGGGACAGGAGGGTAGCAGAGTGCCAGGATGTCCTTCCCTGAGAACAAACCTGGAATTGAGTCAGGTATGGAAAGGTGTACAGAGGAATGTGCTAAACAGAGAAAGAACTAAAGTTTCAAAACAACTTTTTTTTTTTTTTTTTTTTTCCACAATTTGATTATAAATCATGGTTACAAGCCCAAATTAGCAATCCTAAATTGAGCCTAAGTTATTTTAAATGTCACAGTAATGGATCGCCTGGTTTTACTCTGTCTTTTAACACTGGAATATGAATAGAAGACAGTGATTTTCTTTTACTCTTCTAAAAGCAAGGAAGTTTAAAAACAAAGACTGAAATAACACTCCATATTTTCCTCCATGACATAAAGATTAAATGTACCTCTAGAAAGTAGGAAATACAGTCCAGTGTCTACAAGCTTTCTGAAGCATACTTTTATTCTATTATTGACTCACAGACTATTGACTCCTCTCCTCTCCTCTCCTCTCCTCTCCTCTCCTCTCCTCTCCTCTCCTCTCCTCTCCTCTCCTCGACTCTCCTCTCCTCAGGCCTCCTCTCCTCCCCTCCTCTCTCCTCTCCTCTCCTCAATTGTGCATCACTTCTTTTGTACACGTTATTATTAGTAGTACTATCATTATTATCATTATTTTCCTTTCTTTTCTGTCCTAATAAACTGTCTTTAATTCAACCCACAAGCTTTTACTTCTTTTCTCATTCTCTCCCCCATCCCACTGAGGGTGGTGGGGAGGGTGAGCAAACGGCTGTGTGGTGCTTAGCTGCCAGCCGGGTTAAACCACAACAGTCAGGATGGATGGTTTGGCTTCTCCTCATGTTTTATAGATTTTGAAAGTGTGTGGCCACCTCTGTTTAGTACAAGGGGAATTTATATAAATTAAGAAGATAACAGCCACCAAGTTTGAAAAAATAAACTGGAAAATAAACTGAAAATAAAATGGACTGCCTTTGTTTTTGTTAGTATGTGAGTATGCAAACCCAAGAAAAGAAAATACGCTGGATATGAGCATATTCTATGGAGAAGGATGGGAATATATACTTCAAAAGCGTGATCTAGAAAAGTCACTTAGCTTCACTTCAGCTCAGTTTTCCTAAACGTAAAGTGATGAAGCTGGCAGAAAAAGTTTTGAGAACCTTCACTTTTTCGGGTGCAAGGTGCTTACAGCTGTCAGTTGTCATCGTGTACTTGAGACAAAGGGATAATAAAGTTATGCAGTCCCACAATGTACTGTGTGGTATCCTTCTTCATGTTTGAAAGGTCATCTTTCATGTACAAGTTTTCCTCTGTCTTGGTCCAACATGTTGGATTTAGTACTCTCATTGCCACTGCTGCTCTAAGCTGGTTTGGATAGGATTTCGTATGTCAAAGAAGAGCATATGGAGGAGCCTGTGTCGAAGATGAAGTCATTTCAATGAGTACATTAACTCTGTTGCTGCTTGCTGCTCTCTCAGCACGTTCTGAGATGTTTTTGTCAACAAAAGCTGCAAAGATCATAGAAGAAAATGTATCTACTGTCTTGTGAAGAAAAAAAAAAAAGATCAGAGGCAGCTTTCCTTTGCCACCCAACACACATCCATACAAAGACACAAGGAAACACTGAGGCATCTGTAAAACTAAATCTTCTGTCCTACAAGCTGAACATCTGGAACAGCCTGCCTTTGGCAATTCTGGATGCTGACATAGTTTCTTTGTTAAAATCTGTACTCAAGTTCTTGTGCTTGTCTTGCAGTACTTGAAATCATTAGACGCTGTGGATTTTAGAAATTCATAAAATGTTTGTATGGCTAGGCAAGCATTTCTAACTTTATTTGATTAATAGATTTTGTTCGCTTCTTATTCCTTATGCTTTATAAGTTTTATAATTTATTTTAATATATCATTTTTTATGCCTAATCGTCACTATTCTGCATTCTGCTGGAATAAAGGAAATTTGACTCTTGCTAAGACCTTGTACTAAATGATTGATTTGACTAAGAGTGCTGGAGCCTAAAACAGGCTACAAGCACTTTAGTTGAAGTTTTCTTTCTGAACAAAGTCAGAATTTTTCTGAGCATTTTGGCAACCATGTTTCACCTTAAAACTTAATCTTATTTTCTGGAATCCAGAAAATAAGTTGCTACAGTACGATAAATACAGAGGCCTGAATCTTCATCTACGTTTTACTTAGTAGTAATTTTCTGGGAGGTCAAAGTTTGAGGTTGGAATGGCTGCAGCAAAAAAGGGCAATGAAACTGAATACCAAGCTACCTGCAGACTATTAGTGCAGAATTATCTATTTTATATAGCAACAGCTGAATTTAAAAATAACTTAATGACCTTATTTAATGGCCTTATTTAATGACCAAAGTATAACAACCAGAAGCATCTGCTCTCAGTAGGCGGTTCCAGCCTGCACCACAAGTCAGGAGAGGTGCCTACAGTAAAAAAAGTCAAGAATATTCATCATTCAACAGTGCCTCTCAACCAGCACTCAGGAGGTACCAACCTCTTCATGTTGCCTTAATCACATCTCATGTGCTGTTCATGGAATCTAAACGTAACTATTTTTCAGGTATAGTTCTAGGGCTAAGAAGTTAAACTGTGAAGCTCTTAGGACCTATGTTCTTTCATTAGTGTTAACCCCTCTCTGCTGCAAGACATTAAGTTTTCCTCATTAGAATAAACTGAAAAGGTGCATACTGCACTGAAAAGGCACAGATTGAAGTTGTGGAAACTGCAATGATGTTGTAATGTACAAAAGGTGTGTAAGATATATGTCTTCCACTGATTATGGACATCATTAATTCATCAATGGGAAATTCCTTTGACAATAATAGTGAAGGGATTAGCTCTTTATACTTAGGAACAAGTGCATCCTTCAAGTTCTGTCTAGTGTGAAAAGCTTTATTTCGTAGATGGTGAAAACATGATTTTACTATTGCTTTTATATAATACAGCACAAGGCTCTATACAAAAGCATATCATGAACTATGGAGCATCCACATAAAACTATTCAGAAGCTGTTTATGTCCCATTTGAATAATGTTTTATTTTTATACTACACCTATGCCACTTATTTAAATTTAGACTTGATAGAAATGCTGCTCTTGTAAGTTAGCTTAATAAAAAGGCCATGCATAAATGAGCTTCAAGTTAAAGACAAAGTAGAAGTTAGCAAACAGCAGCTGAAGTTAAAATTACATAAAATAAAAAGCAAACTGTTATTGTAGCTTATTAATTGAGAAATTGTAATACATGGTCAAATGAGAAAGCTCTGATTAACTAACTTCATATTATAATTCTTTCACTTGCTGGATACAACCTGAAAGTAGATTATACATTGCAATTACAGATCCTGATGAGAACGTGACTCCTTCGTTTTAAATACATGACTTCATTTTCACTGTAAATCAGTGTCTTTTTATTCTCCTTTCTCTTTATTCCTTTAGACTTTAGAAGCATCAAATCATCTATCTGAGCAGTTTCCAACACAAATCCCAGAGCTGAGGAATGATTTATACCAGAACCTCTTGTATCAGCAGTGCTGCACTTTTTCTCCAGAATTTTGTCATATCCTGTTTTGCATATCTTAAGTATAAATGTATTTTCCACAGGGGCAGGATATGGTTTGTTTTGATCACCATCTGAAAAACACTCACAAGCCAAATGAAGAAAAACAGACTCAAACTTCTTTCTCCACAGAGTTTGATAAATTATTCTAATATGCAGAAATCCTACGGAAGAGGTAGGGATGGTCTAGAACTAGAGCACTACAACCTCCCTCTCAAAATAATTTTAATTGATCATTATTTTCCAGTATGCCCCTTTGCCCACAGGATGTCTCCTCTCCCTGATACAATTTTAAATTCAATTTCCTTATCTCCATGGCTCCGATACATGTGGCACATTGCAGACTGTGCAGCGAAGTTGCCCATTTCCAGATTCACACAGGGTTTGCCCTGCAGATCCTCCATTCTAGGTCCCTGGGCACCTGAAGTAGGGATCTGGGGCAGCAGAGGTCTTTTTATGCAGAGTTGGATGTCTGTACGAAGGCAACACAGAAACATGGAGGGAGAGTGCACACCGTGGTCTCCTCCAGACACACAGTCATCACCACATGTTCAGAAATGGGACTCAGGAACTGGGACAACCAAGATGTCCATGGAGCGCAGAGCCTCACAGCACACACCAAGGCCAATGGCCATTAGGTCTCCTATTCCTAGTGTCTTCTCTTCATAAACTAAGATGAAGTGGGACAGGCTGAGTAATACCACTGCTCTGGATCTGAGCTGGCTCCACCAGAACTAGGCTCAGCTCTTCCTGTACTGTGCCCACGCTGTGGTGAAATCTGTTTCTGTGCAGACTGGCAGAGGCTCAGCAAGGCTCATTAGATTTGTTTCAGTGTTGCACTGCCCTGGCTACACTGCTTTTGGGACTCAGTGGCCATATAGCCACATGAAAATGTCATTATGTCTGATATGATCAAACCTGAGAGTTTGGCTAGCAGCTATTAATGGACATAAGGCATAGATTATCTGGGACCAAAGGCATTGCCCATAGACAGCGGAGAGCTGATGTTATTTAGGCACCATGACGTTTCATTCACTTCAGAAGGATGCCTAAATCCCAGCTGGAATTGGAAACACTTCTGTGAATCACAGCTGAAATACATTTCTCTCTTTCTCCTTCCATTCTAACCACTTACTTGTCCAGAAGTGGCAGTGCCCCAGGATGCAGAACATGAAAGAATATATTATATTTCAGGTACGGACTTAGCAGAGCAGGATCTGAGATCTCTCATAGCGTAAAGGTAATTACAGATCTCAACTTGCCTCTTTGGTTGGGATCTGTTTAAAAATAAACCTAAAAAAATTTACACCACCTTATTTTTAAAGTTTTAACTGCATGATGAGATGAAGCCTTTAGAGATGTGTGGAAAAAGAGAAAAGAAATTTGACACATTTGTGAAATGTTGATTTTTTTTTCTCTCTTTTCTACCAACTGTCCACAACTAAACTGTTACTGACACAATAAGTTGTTCATATATCCTCCATGTTCTTCCATAACACTCTGTGCAAGTTGCATCTCAATTCTCAGCGTCCTAGTTTAGTTTTGAGATCCTCCTCTTAAACAGCTCAGCAGCCAGGATTAAATAAGCCCTGCTGGTCCTGGGCTGGAACTGAAGTTTTCTCTTTCGTAAGTATAGGTAGCTTATAGCCTCTTCTGTATTATCCAGTGTAGTTCCACCAAAGGGAACTTTTTCTGTCTTTCAGCAAAAAGATGCACCTCTTTAGTATTGTTCCTTAACACCTAGTGGGAGATGAGGGAAGAATGAGGGATGAATTATTTTTTTCATTTTTTCAGTGTCTTCAGCAAATTATGTCAATGCTTATTTTTTAATGGTTTCCATGCAGTATTATTTGACCATATACAGTTTTGAGGAATTAAGACATGAGTCAACACACTGTAACCAAGTCAACATTGAAACACAGTGCCTGCAAATCAGCAAGCAGTGTGGTTGCTTTGACGCAGATCTTTGTGATATCATAGGATGTACCAGGCCACAGCTCAGCAGACTGTGAGGATTTCTGGGTGAAGACTTTCAAGAAATAGTGTAGTAAATAACTAAGAAATTAAATACCTCCATTGTCTAATAACATGATGTAAAGTCTCAAGAATTCAATTGAAAAATTTTTACACTGGATCTCTGATACCTATGAATAAATTAAATAAAATTATGCAAGATATTAATGTGTGTGAACTATAACCATGCTTTTTTTCCTTTTCTTGTCTCACCATCCAGAAAACAATTTAATCATAAATTAATGTTCTAATCTTTGACTTTTCTTCTGTGAAATACTCAATATTTTCTTCATTAATCCATTATTTTTAATCTGCAATATTCATTACTCCCAAAAGATGTAATTAGACTTAGTTTCAGTAATGCAGACACCATATTTAGTGGCCACAACCAGCAATTTTTTACCCTTGAACTCTATCATTCTATGAATCTTCAGGAACTGCCGTCTGTTTTTGCTCTTTAAGTCCTGAACGTTTCACAGGATAAAAATGTTGCCATAGGATCTAATCCAACATGTAATTAATGGGAAAGTGTTCCTTGAAAGTATTTTTCCTTTTTAAAAAAAAATAAATTTTGTAACACTGTGAAGTTGAAAGGATAAAAACAGAACACAAGTACAAACTGCTATCATTCAATACTATCTTTGAACATATTGCAATGTATAACTTTATCTTAAAATTGTATAAATAAAATTTCAATATTCTCAGGCAGAATAACCATTCATTTTGACCTAGCAATGTATTTGCAATTAATTATCATTTTAGGATATTGTTATCTAAATAATTTAATCTTGCATAACAGTAAATATTACTTGACTTGCGTAAAAAAATAAATCAGGGGATAAATTCCTCCTGAAGTGACAAAATTAATTCCTTTACCAGCTTAAAAAAAAAAAAGAATTATGTTTAAAAACTAAGTAGAAAGGTAGAAAGTGGCAACGATAAAATGAAATACAACCCAGCCCTTTCACTACACTTTTCAACAATATGAATTAAGATAAAGTCTGAGCAATACCATATGATATCTGTGATGTCTTATTACAGTGGAAAGTAGAATACCTGTGTGGCTAATTAGGTGTTTTTGGTTGGTTGGTTGGTTGGTTGGTTGGGTGGGTTGGGTTGGGTTGGGTTGGGTTGATTTGGTTTAGTTTGATTTAGCTTGATTGAGAGACCATCTTGCCATTTGGCAGTCAGCTGCTAGAAGAGCATTAACTGCATAAGAACTTTTATAAAAATAATAATAATAAAAAACATGGTATTAATCTGAAAAAAAAATACTAGAAACAGATAAATTCATTTTCGTTTGACAACATTCAAAACTTATTTTTGGTCACTGTGATTATTAACAATTTGCCTTTTTTCTTCATTTTTATATTTAAAAAAGCACCTGTGTATCAGAACATTCTTATAATCTCTTCTTCGTCCCTACTTGCACACTCTAATTTATTACATTGTTTAAATATTATGCTAAATAATGGCACTTCAGGTCTAGGATGATTGCGCAATGTTAAAAGGAAGATCAGCACTCATTTTCAGGCTTAGACTGATAAACTCTGTATGGAATGTACTGGTATTGATTCAATCTGTGACATGGACCAAACCTAGTCAAATCCAAAGATAAATATATGCCATTCACAGATCTTGAAGACATAAGGTAGTTTTAAAATTGTTAATATCTCTTCAGGAAAAAGGTATATTTGCTGACCTGTAGCTTTCTTGAGGAGTCTAATAATTTCTGAGTCTGCAAGCGTAGATGAGATTGTTGAAAGGCAAAAGTCTGACTGCTGATCATTTGTCAACATCCTTTGGGCACATAACAACTCTAGTTCAGTGTTCTGTTTACCTTTCATTGATCTGATAAAAGTCAAGTGTGCACAAAGCCTGCGGAGCTCTGTGAGGCTTTTAACATACAGTTTCCAATGGTTTGAGGATAGATGCAGGCTGGGATGCCAGAATAGTTTGAGAGAACCCTACTTCACTTCTTCTTTGTAAGTCTGATGTGCATATCCCTTTTTCAAGGTATTATGCAGAAAATCAGCTGGTAGCTGTAACTTCTATTAGTAGTCACTTTCAAGCTTCAGATGAGTTGGTTAAACTCCGCAAATTTCTGTTCAGTTGGGTTAAAGATTGCCAAAAACAAAAACAAAAACAAAAACCTATAAGCAAAGACTTACAGGCTGCTGCTGAGCTACACTGAGCAGCAGTTTTACTAGTCTTACAATAAGCTTTGGACTACATTTGCATTTGAGGAAATGTATTGTTATTCACGAAACAGCATCTGGAAGGGAGATATGAGTGTAAATGACCTCCAACTCAGCTTGGAGAAACTGTGGATGGAGAAATCTCTCATTTCTACAAAGGCAAGACAGCAAAATGAGTGCAGTCTTCATATGATCTCATTCTCCCCCACATTAAAGCTTTTATCCTGATATTGTAGACTGGAACATTGTGAGGTTGAACACTATTTCAAACATTTGTCCACAAGGCAGTGACTCCTCAGCAGCTTCCAAGACATTGCTGTGACCCATCAAAACTCTGACCATCAGTATGTGGTGGAACGGCCTGGGGGGTTTCAGTAACAAAGGTTATGGATGGTTCAGGGTCCATAAGAATGAATCCTGTGTCCCCAAAAAGCTCCTGTGTGGTTTACCTGGAGGATGAACCCATGCCAGGCATTAGCTATCCTGAAGCACTGCTGTCATCTTTAATCATCAGGGTGACAAACACTATATGTGGAGGATAAATACTAATAAGGGACATTGGTCTTATTTCATTAATGTACTTAGCATTATAGCCAACAACTAAAACAATGATAATTTGATGAAAATGTTCTGTATATTTTTAAGCACTACTAATCACATTTAACAAGAAATACCAGATGTTTTCAGAGATAAATTATAGCAAACAGATTTCTATTTATTATGCAATCTTTTCCATCCAAGTTTTATAAAGTTTCAGTTGCTTTATTCCAGTTTCCAAGGATACGAGCTCACTTCCCTTCATTTGGTTTTGCAGATCAAATCAGCTTTTCCTCTATACAATTGAAATATAGGTGCTCATTTTAAAATTAGTTATGTTTTCTGACAAACCAGCTATCATGATTAGTTGTAATAACCCTTTGTAATGTCACAGCTCTTCAATAAATGCATGTGCCTTCAAGTCCCATGGGTCCAACATAGTATTTAAATTATCTTTTAGTTCTAGAACACATTTAGGGACCAAGTTACAAACTCTCCTCAGGTATCCTACAAAGAAGATTGTTTCTGAAGTCTGTGCATTACTCTGGAAGACAACAAAACAAAACAAAACAAACAAACAAACAAAAACAAACAAACAAAAAAACCTACAGCAGTTGCATAGTAGTTTACTTAAGCATTTCATGGCCTTTTCTATCACAGTACTATAACCATAAAACTGCTTAAGCAAGTAAAGGCACCCAAGGGCATGAATATTTTCCGTTTCTGTCTCTAGCATAATACCAAAAATACACAACACATTTTACAGGCCCTGCACCCACAAGAAAAAACAAAACAAACAAACAAAAATCTTTTTTTGCACAACACATTTTGCAAGCCCTGCCCCCACAAGTAAAACAAACACACAAAACAAGGGAACAAGCAAAATTCTTTTTTTTCCATTGTAGCTGAGTGAAAGCTGTAATAATCCAGATGAGCAAATTATATAATATTCATTAATATTTAAGACATGGCTACTGCATGAAGTAATTCACTGGTAGACAAGGAATGTCCAGTGAAGTTGGGTGTTAATGTTCCCATGGAACAGATCATAGAATCATAGAATCATAGAATATCCCAAGTTGGAAGGGACCCATAAGGATCATCAAGTCCAACTCTTGGCACCGCACAGGTCTACCCAAAAGTTTAGACCATGTGACTAAGTGCACAGTCCAATCTCTTCTTAAATTCAGACAGGCTTGGTGCAGTGACTACTTCACTGGGAAGCCTGTTCCAGTGTGCAACCACCCTTTCGGTGAAGAACCTCTTCCTGATGTCCAGCCTAAACTTCCCCTGCGTCAGCTTGACACTGTTCCCATGGGTCCTATCAGTGGTGATAACGGAGAATAGGTCACCTGCCTCTCCACTCCCTCTCACGAGGAAGTTGTAGACTGCGATGAGGTCCCCATTCAGCCTCCTCTTCTCCAGGCTGAACAGGCCCAGTGACCTCAGCCGCTCCTCATATGTCTTCCCCTCTAGGCCCTTCACCGTCTTTGTCGCCCTCCTCTGGACACTCTCCAACAGTTTAATGTCCTTTTTGTACTGTGGTGCCCAGAACTGCACGCAGTACTCGAGGTGAGGCCGCACCAGCGCAGAGTAGAGCGGGACAATCACTTCCCTCAACTGACTAGCAATGTCGTGCTTGATGCACCCCAGGATACGGTTGGCCCTCCTGGCTGCCAGGGCACACTGCTGGCTCATATTCAAACTTGCTGTCAACCACAACCCCCAGATCCCTCTCTGTGGGGCTGCTCTCCAGCGTCTTGTCGCCTAGTCTGTACGTATAGCCAGGGTTGCCCTGTCCCAGGTGCAGGACCCGGCACTTGCTTTTGTTAAACTTCATGTGGTTGGTGATCACCCAGCTCTCCAATAATAATAAAACACGTTTCACTGGTAAGTGTTGTGGTCCTGATGTGCAATGTTAGCCAAAACTGATAGAATGACAACACAGTGCCAAACCATGAACAAAGCAGCAGGTTTTACTCCTTCGTAGTTTGCAATTTAGCTTGTGATTGTTTTCCGAAAGGTTAAGCTGATCTGGATAAGAGTAGAAAAAACAGTAGAAAACAAGAGTGCTCCATGTATTCATTCCCATTCAGTAAGTTTTTGCAGAGGTAAATAAGACCCACCATGCAATAATAAAAACATTTGGGCTTTGTGATCTGAGCAATGGCAAGTCTGCTTCAAGTTTATGCAGAGATTTATGACAGAAAGCTCTGAAATCCTTCTTGAGCAAACTGTCCATTCTCATATTCACAGAGTATTTTAAGGCATAATTAATTTGCATCCCATTTTCACTCTTTATTCATAGTTCCTGCTTGGCCAAATTTCATGCAATTTAACTTTAACATATTTTCCCTAAGCCTGTCAGCAGAGTCCAAAAATACCTATTAATATACATATATTAAATAAATGCAAAGCTAAACTACCTTTCATTTTCCAATAATACAGAATATCTTGGATGCATTTCTGTTGCTAGATATCCAAAAAAATAACAAAAACATTTTTAGGCTCAGCAGCATTATGAATTCCACTGATCACACTGGGGGGCTCAAAATCTCATTGTTAAAAGTCAGGTTCCAGACCATGTATAAACACATACACCTAAATCCTGTGTATATATACATATATACATACATACGTATATATATGTATATGTATATATACACGCATATATATATGAACTATAACTGCGTCAAAGTCTTGCAAGTTTTCATGTAAGATTCAAAAATTACTACTACCATCTTGTTTGTGAAGATACTATGTAAACTAGACTGGCTTTACCCACTGAACAGCATGTCAACTGTTTCCAAGTGAATTGCTTTTTATTAGCCTAGCATGACATCCCACTGATTTTCTTGTATTTGTTTTGACTCATTTGCTATTTTAGAAAGGAAATAACCAGAATAGTACATTAGAACTGAACAAATATTTCCTGCTTTTAAAAATAAGCAGCCTAACTTCACCTACACAGAGACAGTATGTATGATAAAAACTGGTGTGCATTGGTATTAAGTGGAAAGGTAACTCATAGAATGAAATGTGATAATTCCCCTAGCATCATGAACAGTCTTGGACCCACAGCTTTACAGGAATGTCACCTTAGCTGACACTTTAGTCTGATTCTATGCAGTACAATACTGACAATATCTTTAACTTGTGCAAACATAAGGTCTTGATTAAGGTTATGAAGTCATTAGCTTAATTTAACTTTCAGCTAGCCCAAGGTGTCTGTCAGCTGAATATTTAAGGATCCAAAACAGAGTATCGTTTATTTATGTAAACTCCCAGTGTGACATATGAGTTCCTAAAAGAAGGAAAGTTTAAACATGACTTCAAGTAGGAACAGTATATTACAATGAGGCCAGTCTTTTCTATTTCACTTCTTGGATCTGCTTTCCATCCATCCACCTCAGGTAATCTACCTCCTGCTTGTGGAAGTGTTAAGGGTTATGTATATAACTTCCTCCATAACTGACAATCTTGTAATTATGGAACACAATTTGCATAAGCTCCTGGGGAGCTGCATAACTCCCTATTGATCTCCCAAAACACATGTAGGTTTATTTTGCTTACTGTTGCTTTCTATAATCTCCAGACACCAGCACAACCACAGTGGATTTAATCAAAGATCCATCTTGTACTGTACAACATTTCCAACTGGGACAAATGCTAAATGCTTCAAGAAGTTGACAAGCACGTTGAGCTACTTACCGTGCAACTTTTATCCTCCCAGCTTGCAGTTATATTTTTCTTTGGGCTGTAGGCAGACCTAGACCTCTCTGACCATGATTTGCAAGTTCCTCTGGACACCACAACAGCACATTTAGGAAATGTTTTCCACCTCTGCTCCTCATTCATATAAGTGCTTGGAAAATAGTTACATTTCTCATTCCTTTCTGCAATGAATTCCGACTTCTGTCATTATGTGTCAGTAGTTAACAAGAATAATTGTTCCTTTTTCACCTTCTCCATTCTATATATAATCTACTGGACTCCACTGTACCCTGTCTCACACTTGTGTATTTCACATTCTGCAGGATTATGTAATATCTTTTTTTTTTTTTTTTTGAACGCAAATATTTTTTCCTACCACTGGGGAGGGAGACTAAGCATCTAGCTTAGAAGATATAATTAACTTTTTAGGCCACTGAGGAAAGATGAGATGGTGCCATTCAGGGTTTCTATGCAGTTTTTCTTTGCTACATTCTATCGCCTGTACTATCCCCTGCACACTCTGGTCATGTATTTATTCTGTGCTTTCCTGCTTCAACTTCTCTGGCAAACTTTTCTCAAGTGGTTACATTTCTCACTGTTCCTGCAGCATTTTCCAAATTTTGGACATCATTTGAGCCTGCATGTTCATAATTCTTGTGCACTTTGGTTTAGAAACTTTTTGCTTTTTGATCTGAGTATTTCTGCCTTATAGAATCTGCTTTCCAGACTCCTGCATCAGCATTCAATCTGCCTTGTGTACCCACATCTTTCTTTCCTTCCAGTACTTTCACCCTCTTTTAAGTGATTTCTGCAGACTAATGCAGACTGACATAAGCTTTGCATGTGATTGTCTGCATCTTCCAAAGCACTTTCTGCAGTTTTGTATCTTTAATTTCAATTACTATCCTATCTGTGATAATTAAGTATGGCAAATTGCCACAGTTGACATGGTTCTTATTAATAAAAAATCAGACAGGAGTTCCTCAGAGAACCCTCCAAATTCTGCAGTTTTGTATGAAGTCTGACCTTCCAGAGATTTCATTTTTCCTGGGAATACAACATTCCTCAAGTCTCCTAACTTTTAGAGTTCAAGCTATAATTTCAGTTTGTCATTTATGATTGATATTTATCAAAAACCTTAGGTCTAGCAAAATGGAAGGATACATAGTATATAATGGTTTGCTTCTTGTTCCAGTATTACTTTATATTTTATGGGAACCTAGATAATGGAAAAGATGGGTTTGTAAAATTTACAGACAATTCTAAGAGAGTTGGATAACCAGTTTACCAGAGGACAGGATTAGGACTTGATTTTGTCAGAGTCTGAAATAATAGGGTGTAATAAGAACAGAAAATTTACAAAGAAACAGAAAAAAAAAAAAGTTTTTATACTCATGAAAGAATAACCAAGAGCAGAAACACAAGCTGTAAAACAAGCTGTTAGTAGTTCTTTGTGAAAGAATCTTGATATAAATTTGGAGCTAATGTGAGTCAACAGTGTCATGCTGTTGAAGGAAGGGCACGCAATATAATGAGCTATATACGCAAAAATAAGAAGTCTTAAGTAATTCTTCACTCAATTCAGAAGTCGCACAACCTTAGCTACAAAAAACTTGTCAGTTTTAGACACAACAGCTAAGGAAGACCAAAGAGACTGATCTGAGAGTCATAAAATCTGATTTACAACAAAAAAGACTGAAAATGTTTGTCTTGTTTTGACTAGAGAACAGAAAACTGAGGGAAGACATCATTATAGTCTCCAAGAAAGTAAGAACTGTTTCACATTACTCTGTAAAGAAGCAAAGAAAAATCTGTTTTCAGGGTTCATGGACAAAAGCAAGATGACATGGATTTCAGCTACAAAGAGATTCAGGTTAACTGATAGGAAGAATTTCCTAGAAATAAGGAAGGATAAAAAGAATAAAATGTGTGAGGAGGTTGTGTTGTTTCAATTACTGTATGTCTTCAAAAACAGACTAGACAAGCATGTGTACTGACTCTTCTGAAGGATAAGAGGGATAAATTAGAATTTGTATACAACCTCTGGAAATCTTGTGCAACTCTATTTTTATATAATGCTGGAATAATAGTCAAGATCAAACAGTCACTTTTTTGTGGCTCTCTTTCATCTCATTAAATCCAAGTGTTTACATATGTGTTTTAATTCTTGCCAGGATCTTCTTTGAACACTTGGCAGCAATACTTGAGAGCATCAACTCAGTAGTCCTGTTCTTGCCTGAGTCACTCTCTGCCCAACCAGATCAGGCTGTCCACCTTTTTCCTAGTTATAGTAGCCGTAGAGGTTTAACCATTGCTACCAGCCTGACACTGTCTCTTAGGTATCTTAAGGCCAATCTGAACTGAAAACCCAGAATTAAACTTTGAGGATTCATATGGGACAAGAATCACAGTAGTGGTTCCGCACAATAAAAGTGAAGACAGAACTACCTACACCTCTTGAGAAATTACCTGGTGTATTGTGTCCAGTTCTGGGCTCCCCAGTACAAGAGGGACATGGAGCTCCTAGAGCGAGTCCAGAGGAGGGCTACAAAGTTGATTAGAGGGCTGGAGCACCTGTTGTATGAGGACATGCTGAGAGAACTGGGCCTGTTTAGCCTGGAAAAGAGAAGACTGAGGAGAGACCTCATCAATGTATATAAATATCTGAGGGGAGGGTGTCGAGAGGATGGAGCCGGTCTCTTTTCAGATGTTCCCAGCGACAGGACAAGAGGTAACGGACACAAACTGAAGCACAGGAGGTTCCAGCTGAATATGAGGGGGCACTTCTTTACTGTGAGGGTAACAGAGCACTGGAACAGGTTGCTCAGAGACGTTGTGGGGTCTCCTTCCCTGGAGATATTCAAAACCTGCTTGTACGCCATCCTGTAAAACATGCTGTAGGTGATCCTGCTTGGCAGGGGGTTTGGACTAGATGATCTTCAGAGGTCCCTTCCAACCTCGGTCATTCTGTGATTCTGTGATTCCTATTCAGGATTTAGAAACTCCAAGTGTAGACGCATATAAAAAGTTATTTGAAAGAGCTGATGAGCTCTTTTTCTAAGATAATGTTGGTAAAGTAATAGAAATTGTTGCCCTCCACCCTTGACAACATCCCCGTAGTAAGTGCACTTATTTAGAAAGTGGTGGGACAGGTTTTAATCCCCTCCTCAGCCAAAGAAGTGACAAATTCACATTTTGCTTCTTCTAGGAAAGGAGACAACCAATGAGATCTAAGTCTGTGGGTCATAAAATGGAAAAAATATTTTGTTTTATTCCAGTGTCTACTCAATATAAAAAAGTGTGAATGATTCTGGGAACAGAGACAGAAACCAGACATGAGCTGGAAACAAGAAAGAAGTGAATAGAAATAGTACTGGGGTTATGGACGGGTCCCATGTCTTGCCTTTCTTTTCCGAATGCTTGAACTGCCAGGCACTGCACAGAAGGTCAGGGGCTGCTCTGCCAGCCCCCCTGCTCTCACCATGGAGCAGAGGGAAAGCAGGCAGGCACCCGAGTGCTTTATGCTGGGAGAGTCCTGAACAACTGCAGCAGCAGAAACACAGCTACAAGGGAATTTTCAGGTCAAAGAGGAAAGCATTTACTGATTTCAGGTGACTTTTGTACTAGGTGGCTGAAGATTGTTTTCTTTTTTATTTCTATTTCAGCTTGTAGTGCCCAAAGTCTAACTACATGGGACCTAAAACTAAGTCCTCTTGAGAATTTGAACCCACAGACAACAGCACAATCACATTAAATCTTGACTTACAATTTTATTCAGTTTTCTTTGAAAGTCTGTTATACAGCAATTCATATATACACTATGTACTATGGGGTTCAATTTCTGGTGTCATTTGATCTCATCAAGTCAGTGGAGTTGCAGAACTGAAACAGAAGTTATGCTACTGCCCTGGCATTTGAACTTCCTTGTGTTTGTTGCTCCAAATGTAAAACTGGAATAATGACCCTTTTCCTAATGGAAAATTGCAGGTTTGAGAGATTAACAGTATTGCTTATATGAGGCTAATTAGGGAAGCCAAATAACAAACTAGTAGCAAGGAAGTTGCATTGGTTTAGATGAGTTCACCCATAGAGATGTTTCCACACCAAATGGATTAAGAACAGAAGCTCATGACTCCAGAAGTGTACACTGAAAACAGAAGATCTCAATTAATTCCTTTGTTTTCTGTATCACCTTATTTTCTCACAGCTCATTTTGCCTGGTGACTTAAGGTATCATGGAGCCTTTGAAGTGTTCCTCCAGTTATGATAAGTCAGTTTATATCTGTCATGTATACAAAGGGATGTTGCCCAATATGTGCCAGAAATCTGCTACTTGTAAATAAGGAATAGCTAATTCTGGATATGTAATCTTTGAAATGTTCCTTGCCATTGCAGGCACATTACTCCCAGCATTCCATTGTATTAGTGGAAATTTTAAGAGTTATAGGCTTTCTTTCTCTCACTGTTTATCCCACACCCACAGTTATTCTTTCAAATGTGGAAAGTGCTCAAATGTACTGGAAATAGCTCAGTTTCTGGCAAACACAATGTAATCCTTAGAGACTGAATTTTCATGCACAGTGTGCATAGTCCAATAAATTTGTTTACTGTCTGTGCAAAGAAGCTTAACAATGGGAGCACTGTTTTATGAAGCACATACCACATGGTAAGTTCATAACCATGGAAGTGTCAGAACCAAGGCAACAAGTTCAGGATTACTGCAGCCCTTACCAATCACACAAATGTGCCATGTTTTACATGCAGGGATAAAATGAAGAATCTCAGAGTCTAATTCTTTGCCCATGCACTACCTGCATTTTCCTGCTTCAGTACTGTTTAAGGCAGATTGTCGTCCCATCTGAGTAGTTTGTATTCATATATCTTAAGCCGATATGCACACCCTCTGCTTAACACTAGTAGCTGGTGCTGTTAAATATGTTACTAGAAAATGATAACATAACCCAGGGAAAATAAATACTAATTAGGTACAACGTGCAATGTGTTAAATTTATTAGCATAAATTCATCTCCAGACCAAAAATAAAAATGAGGACACCTTTTAATTTAATCTCTAAGCAGTTCGGCTCAACCACACATCAAACTTAATTGAGCAGGAAAGTTTCACATCACTCTATTGTGTTAAAAATAGCCTGGTAGAAACAATCTTGTGTAAGTGAATACCTTTAGCACTGAGAAATGTAAATGGATTGACAAAATCCACCCTGTTTGCCAGTTAACACATGTAGGAGCCACAGTTCTTTCCCAAAAAGATAACAAAATTATGTCATCTCAACAACTTATTGTGTACATGGTGTTCAATAGAAGAATTTCATTAGTTTAGCATGCTTCAAAGCAACAAAATTCATTTTCAATTTGGGAAGTCAAGAACATGGGCGAACTGTTTTTTGTTGTTGTTGTTTGTTTGTTTTTGTTTCTGTTTCTTTTTCTTTTTCTGTGTGCTATTTCTTTTCTTCCACCTTTTTTATTTTTATTTATTCAATGACGTCTTCACATATAAAATCTTAGTACTAATTTTAAATGCTTTTTTTCCGGCATGAGCTGATGTACCTGCATAAAGTAGATGCTGTAGGCAATGACTATAAAATCCTCTGGTCAGATGTACATGCAGGTGGCTTTTTCTAGAAGAGTGTAGAATTGAAAAAAAAAACATGCAGATGAGAATAATAGGAAAAGATTAAAAGATCATTACTTTGTTACTTTGTCTCACTTCATTCTTTTTGTATTAGGATATTTTATCTTCTCTTTGTCTATCTGATAACTTCTTTCTCAGGGACCTGCAAACATTTGAAAGAACCCTACAATTTATTTCTTTTTAATGCAGAAGCAGCTAAAGTAGTTTTGACCTCCTGAATCAAGTAACACTACAGTACGTATTTCTCATGGGAGAGGTAGTGTTACTGACTGCTTGGATGTGACAGTGATATCTGATTGTTCCCAGCTGCCGATCCTTTGTCAGCAGATTCCTTCACGTTGGGTAAGCCATTAGCAGTACAGTAGGAGTAAGTAACAGCATGCCTCTCTGACAGCAGTTGAATAAACCTGGTTTCAAGGATGTCCTTAATGATAAGTAACTGATAAATGAAATTCTGATTTATGCAGGGCAGAATGGAGAAAGGGAGAAAAATGCTGAACTTTTTACCTTACAAAATGGTAGGAAAGAGCTGATCTACATTTCAGATTCATCTGCTCTATGAAATATAAAGAAAAGTTGTTACCTTTCTGGGCCTCATCCAATCTTAAACTGTGCAGAATGTTGTTCATACATGTTTGTGCACCAGAGATGACACTATTGTGTCTAATTGTGACCATGAAACATCACATTGGCACTTACTTGTAGTATGTGTAATGTAGCTGCATCTACTACTCAGCTTTCTTTTGCTTTCAGTGCTATTAAGGTACACCCCCACGGGCTGAGAAACTGCATTACAAGCTCTTTAATGGTCCTCTGTGCTCATTAACAGTGAAATACAGAGGTCTCCCAAGGGGCTTAGGAGTATAGGTCTCTGCAGAAGACCCTCGCATCACCTCCATTGCAGCTGGGAGGTCTGGGCAGCCACCAGGGCTGTCAGGCCCTTTGAGGTGTGATTCGAAGTGATACAGGTAACTAAACTTCAGAAAAGACCAGTCTGCCTTTTATTCCAATACAAAGCTCCACCTTAAATCCCCAAATGAAGGTAGATTTTGTTAATCAGTTCCTGAGTCCAGAGGACCAATGAGACAGATAGTCTCCTGTATCTGTAAACATGGAAACAAAAATTCTTTAAATTCTTTAGCCTTCTCCTGTTTTGAGATCTTAGAATAGCACAGCATCCTTTCCTAATAATACAGTGACAACCCTCCTTGCAACCAAAACATCCAGTGGTGGAAACAACTGTGAGCTTTTTCTCCCTTCTCTCCATAACTATAACTCATTCACTTCCTCTGGGAATAACAAAAAAGGAATGTTTTGCTAAGATTGTAAAAAAGGGAGTGACAGCTTGCTGCATGTGGGTCAGGGGGTCATCTTGCCCATCAGGAACAGCCCTGACAGGGGGAAGAAGAGGGAGGGAGGGAAGAGTGGAACAATATACTGTTACTAGCACTAGTTTCTGAGGGCACAGATGTAAAATAATGCATCCATCATTGCACAAAATCTGTACAAATTTTTGGAATAAGGAAGAGCAAAACTAAAATAAACATATAAGAGTGGTCCAGAAGAACTGAAAGAAGTAAAAGCAGAAAGGAACGTTAAAGGGACAGTCTGGGGAAAAGAAGCAAAACAGAGAAGCAAATGAGCTCGGCAGTTTCTGGAATTGAAAATAAATAAATAAATAAATAAATAAATAAATAAATAGAAGCCCTGATGGATTTAGCAGAAGCTATACATTCATGTGAGGGAGAAATAAAGGATACATTGAAAAATGACTTCCAGAGGAAAGGTCTTCTCAAAAAGCAGTCTGCAGGTAGCTGAGTCAAAACAAAACAAAACAAAACAAAAGAATCCCAGAGATGGATGGTGCCATTTGAGAAGTTCTAAATACAGCTATAGAAGGCAGAAAACTTTCAGTTATTTGTCTAAATGAAATAAAAAATCATGTGAAAATGATTTCTTACTTTAAAATCATATGAAATCCATGTGTTTTTTCCTTTGAACAATGAAAAACAAACAAACAAAAATGTTGGCTTAACCTCAGATTCAAGTTTGATTTTCAAACTGCTTCAAAAACTATCTAAAAGTATAGATTCAGTATTTTTAAAGAAAAATACTATGAATAAAGTATAGAAACACCATAAGAGGTCCAAAAGCTGTAAATATGCTGTGAGATCAGAAAAGAAATTTACTGTCTTACCCAGAAATTTACTTCTTCTTACCCAGAAGAGAAGTTATTACTGGAATTTCACCAAAATCTGTAATAATTTTAGGCCTCAGAAAATGACATCATGTGAGTAAGCAGTTGTCTGAAGCAAAAATGAAACATATATTTACCAAAGCTAAACCATGAGAACACAAAACATTTTTCATCCCTACTATTTAAGAAATGAACTCTGACACACATTATATTATCCATGAAGAAAAAATTAGACATGGATTTATAATCAAAGTTATTTGCACTGAAAACAAAAATACCAGGAAAAAAAAGAAAAAGGAAACAGCTTTAGAAGTGGCCACTGTGTCTTGGTGTCACTGAGATTCCCCTCCCAGTGGGCCAATAAATTAACAGCATCTTTCTTCTGCAAAAGGCATATAACAAGAGTCATAATTGTTGCTCAAGGCAGCATCCCCAAAGAACAATGTGATACTGAATAGCTTGAAACTTGGCACCAGCATGTCAGTTATGTGTGGCTGCTTATCTTTTATGGTTTAGTAATTGGAGAAGACTCTCAGTTCAGGCAGCAGCATTTCTAGTAAGCAGTGTGTCTGAGAGTGAGGAAGAACACAGTTATACATATATGAATGGAATAACATATTGAGCTCTTTCCCACTATCTTTTCCCTCACATATATTCAATTTCCAACATGTAAGCAATCTTTAGCTCGTACAATCACTAAATCCTGATGAATGCTCTCAAGAATTTGATGCCAAATTTCCTTTTGAAATTTTTTGGATCCTTTGAAAATCCAGGACACCATTTCTGATAAATGGTACTATCCTTGTGAGGAGCAGGCTTTACTCTGTAATAAATCACATATGCTCCTGATACCCCCTTTAAGATCTATGTCTTGGTCAATATCTTATGCCAGAGTTCACCAGCCTGCAATTGTCCTGGAGTATTATACTTGGCAACAATTTAATAGTGCTTAGTCTTATATTATTGTCTTACACTGAAGTTCTGACTTTTCAGAAAACAAAGTGCAAGAACAACACTTGATCTCTCCCTCTCCTAAATCACCCACTCTTCCTAAAAACAATCTGTTTTCATTATATTTGGCCACTGAATTTTGCCTGCGAGAGCCCTGGTTATGCACATGAGGGCACTGCATTACAGAGAAGACCAGCAGTGGCTTAACAAAGCCTGAGTGGCTAGAGCTTCAGTTTTCAGTCTGAGTTTAAATTTTTCAGTATCTTCATGATTAAAATTGTTTTCAAAAAAGGACAAAATGAGAAAAATTAAACAAAACCAAACATCATCTCTGACTGTGTCACACTGCCAAAAGAGCAGCCCCCAGTTTGAAACAGATATATACTGTATGTGTGAATCTTAGCAGAACCACAATTATTAGTGTGTTCAGTAAGCTCTTCTTTGTGTCCAGGCTGCTCCAGAAAAGCAATGGTAGCTGAAAGTCATTCATTTCTGCAAAGCAGGGGAGATGGTTCAGCTGGTTAAACACAGAGATTAAAACAAACTAACAAACAAGGAAAAAAAATAATAATAAAAAAAGCTAATATATATATTAGCTTTATATATATATATATTTGACACAAAAAGGGAAGAAATAAAAAGGTACATGATTCAACCTCATTTTAATAGAATTCTCATTATGCCCCCAATAAATGTCACACAATAATCTAGAAATATAAAATGGTTTAGATTGGTATTTTTAATCCTGCCAGTGTGGCTAAGAATTTGCCCGAACTATAAATATTTTGTGGAGGAAAACCCCAGTATTCCAAACAGAATATCAATAATGGAAACAAGAAAAAGAAAAGAAAGGTTGGGATCTGAATTCTAGTATCTGATACTAGCAATTCTTTTATTTTCTCACATGAAACCATAAACTAATGCACAAATAACCATTACTCTTACCAGCTAAGTTGTTTTGAATCAATACAAAGAGTTTTGCTGAGTTCACTGAAGCCATATTATCAATACACCTATGAATTGAACATCTGCCCAAGTATCCAACTAGCTGTATTTATATATCTTATAACACTAAATGGTCTACTGGTTAGAACAAACCCTTTCCACCCAGGATTATAGGGTTTCCTTGTTTCTAACACGAACAAAGGGCTCAATTTTACAGGATGTTCTGTATTTTCAATTACTATTCAACTGGGATTGATGTGTGGATAAGGAAAAGTGGTGTATTTGGAAAATTATGTATATGCAACTCCTGACAAAGAAAGAAGAACTTTTCTAAATGTTATTTTTACCACAATTCCTCCAGAAATTGTATGTATTATATATAGTTAGCTGAGTGACTAAACAGAATATTTTCCTTGAAAATCCTAAAGATCTAAAGTGAAGACCTAGCTCCAATGAAAGTAATTGCAAAGCATCACAACTTCAATTATAGCCGTGGCATAAATGAATTGTTAAAATTGTATGGTGTCCCAGAAGGCAGCTATTTGAAAACACAAAGCAGACTACTTTGCTGCTGTCATATTTTTTAAAAGTAATGTTGAACACAGTTCACTTTATCCAGGCATAACTCATAGAGAATGCACCTTTGCTGAAATGAGGTCCACATTCAGTTTTCCAGCCTTCATTCTGTTGCCATAGAACCATAGAATCATTAAGGATGGAAAAGACCTCCAAGGTCATCTGGTCCATGAACTGTGTCATAGGAGATAAATGAGATAGAAATGAAAAGCTAATTGCAAGCAAATACTTTCATTGCAAACTTTACAAATAAATTTTGTGAGAAAGATGAAGTCAGTTATGTACAAGTGGAATGAGTTTTAAGTTTTTCCCCTGGGAAGGAACTCATCTTTTTCTGAGGTGTATGGTGTCCTCTAGTGGCTCCTGTCTTCAGACAAAAATATAAGAGCAGCCATATTTAAAAAAAAAAAAAAAATTGTTCTGTTGGTTTATTTCAAACACATTGTTTTAGGCTGAATGACATATTTATTAGCTCTTTATGTAAGTAACAGCACTTAAGTGCCAGACACCATTAATATTCTGGAAGGAAAGCTGCCAATATAAGAAAAATATGATTAAATATATAGAGATTTAGCTATGTAAGATACATATAAATCAGAGATAGGCTTGAGTCCCACTGCTTAATTTAACAATTCTTATAAAAAGATAAGAAGATTGGGTTCCTATCCAAAGTTTTTAGCTCCAGAACATCTGCACTCCAAATGGCTATACGACATTCATTCATTTTAGCTCATTGCAATGTAGAAAATAAGAGTTGAACAGAAAAAGAAATGCTGGTGCTGTGCCCCCAAGTCCAAAATTTAAAACCAAAAATTTTCCTGAGGTCTCATCCAACCCTAGAGGTGCATAAGACTTGTGGGAGCTGTAAGCTCTGTGGTACAGTTCTTAAGGATTGGTAGGCAGGCCTACAGTCACCTGAGTCCTGTGGTGCTGAGAGTAGAAGAGTATTACCGATTGTGTCAGGTTATATAAAGTAAGTGTTCTTTTACCTTGCTTACCTGAAGGAAAAGGTAATGCACAGAGTGCATTTTCTAAAATGGACTTTATGTAAAATGCAGTGGGAACTTTCTCTTTACTTATAGTTTCCTCCTTTTACCTCTTACTGCAATTGAACACAAGGTGACCTTTTTGGTAATTGCAACAATTCAAAGAAACAACAAGAAAAACATGGATCACCTTCCCCCTTTGCCTGGAAGTATTCAGAGTAATATCACTCAGCTTCCACAAGTGACCAAAAACCCAGACTATTTTCTGTTGTGGTGTGGGAGCTTTCCCTGTCTTCTCTGACAGACCTGTAACTGAAATTTACCCTGGATGCCAGAACTGGTGTCAGAAAGGCAGTCTGCAGTCTGTCAGAAAGTAACACTGACTGTCATAGCTCCTATGGTCCACTGTGGACTTAGGACACAATGACATTCTTGTATTTCTAAAGCACTGTAACATAAATAGGTCAAAGTGCCCAAATTACAGCACTACTAACATTTTTGGTGTTGACGGTGTATAACAGTTCACCTCAAACTGGGAGGAAACCTTACAGCGCTAAAGTGACCTTTACCATGGCCAATTTAAGACAGCTTCAGAACAGTCATTTATAGTGGAGCCAGTCACTCTGGGAACCCGCAGTCATCAACAGAGGGAAACAGGTGCTCCTAGGGAAGAGTTCGTCTGACCAGCTAGAGACATCTTCCTAGGAATAAGTTGAACTGTACATCAGTGCAAGCATTCAGTTAATTTAACTATTATTCAGCAATTTTCATTTTTCATGATCAAACACGATATGAGGCCTATAGGAACAGACTACAGAGACAGACTATGGACATATTAATAAATTCCCACAAACCTCTTAACTTCTGTGTAGTTGACACCTTGGCAGGCTTAAAAGTAAGTATTGATATTTTATTAATGCATTACTGTGGAATCTTACTTTGGCTAATGAAAAACAAGTAATTCATATGAAATAAAGGCATTCAGTTCTCTTTCTCTGGGTGTAGATTAATCTTTTTTTTTTTTTTTTTTTTTAATGACACTGAATCATGTAAAACTTTCTCTAACTGCCTCTGGCAGTGTAAAGAGGATTTTACACTGTCCTTTGTGGATGAGCACTTCTGAACTTGTTACAGTACATCAACTCAGATGGAGGTTTCTGTCTCAAAGGCAAAGGTAACAGTAACTATCATTCTCATCCCGTAGCTGTTTCAGTGTCCAGCACTATATATTGATGAAAATTTGAGCATACAGTCTCTCTTACAGTCATCTCTCTTACAAGCCACCTTCATTTCCTTTCATCTGCGAATGCTGAATATTTATTGTATCACATATCCCCCTAGAAAGAACACATACAGGCATATTACGTTACAAGATCTCATTATTTATTTATTTATTTTTACGATGACAGAAAAATGTTTTTGTTTTATAAGCTCTTGAGAGTTTCCCAAGAAGATGATAAACACATAATTGAACTCTATGATCATTATAATGCTCGACAGCAGAACAGTGAAACAAATAAGACTGGCCGAACTATGGGAACATTTTGGTCCAAAGTTAAACCTTTTTTTGAAAATTAGTATTGCAAATAACAATTTGAAAGTATTGTTCTGCTTCCTAGGCTTTAAAAGAGATTCCTTATTGTTTCCTGTAATTTGAAGAAAACCAATCAGTGCTCTGAAAATGCTGCAATATGTCCTGAACTGACAGTTGCAGTGCTTTACAATTAACTAAGCATTTGCTATGTTAGAAAAATTATGTGATTTGTCTAAAATACTAATACTTGTGCAACTGACTAAATCTAAAAGGGGTTTGTGATGTCAGAAATATTTTCTTACTGAAAATTTAGGTAGTAAAATCATATTTGATAGTTCCAATAGCAATTAACACAACTTCAAAGTGTCAGTATGGAACTTACTAAAATTTTAATTTCACAGTAGAATTGTTTCAATAATATTTAATATATTGCAAATAACTGTGCAGCAACAAACAAGGAAATGAGGTGATTCCACTGGGAAATTCTCATTTGTGGAGAGGCTGATGAAATGTTATTATCTGTGCTCGCTAAGTGGCAAACCTTTTTACCGTCTTTTTCTCTCTAATTTTTTTTTTTTTATTCCTGAAGTCTGATCTACTGGGATTGGGCTATTCCAAATATTTCTGAAAGATGGTGTTATCGGGAGAAAGCTGCTAATGGCAAGGGCATGTGAAGTTCTAGAACACAGAATTTCAGAATCATCTCAGAAAGCTGCAAACTGGCATCTCCTTCCATGTTTCATATAATTGTGAACTACGGACCGCCCAGATCTGGATTTTACCCTAAACCTTGTGTTTCTTTTATATTTGGACAAGCAGACCTCCCTGGTTCCCTTCCCTTCCCTTCCCTTCCCTTCCCTTCCCTTCCCTTCCCTTCCCTTCCCTTCCCTTCCCGCACTGCTATCCAAGTCTGTAAGACTGGATCATACCAATTCCTAATTTAGATTTAGATTCTGAGAAATCCTTTTATCATTTGAACTTTAACATAGCAGAACCTTTTGCTTGTTCAAAAATAATAATAAAAAATTATTATTAATAATAATAATTTTTTAAAAAACAACCTTGCCTGGAAGTAAAATACACCATAGATCTAAGACATGATTGACATGATTGACATGATTTACCACCTTTTTTCTTTTTCTTTTTTTTTTTTTTTTGTGTGTGTGTTGTATCCTTAATTTTGCTTGTATCACTAAATGCAAAAAGAAAACAGAATAAGAGAATGAACTAGGATCTTCAGTGGTAAATATTTGAACCTTTGCCTACAGAAACCAAAATGTAAAAAAAAAAAAAGGCAACTTGTACAACTTGGAATTTCAACAGACCTTGCCAAGGGGACCAGAAATAGCTGCTGGTAAGCGTGTGAGTACTATGTGTTTCACAATGGATGTGCATCTGTCAGAGCACTTTACTTCAAGAGTGCCCTGCCTGTGTCTCTGGAAGCCTGTTGGTGGCCATGGTAGTGCCATGGTCTGAGAGCAGAAGAGAAATTCCAGTGCTGTGCGGTGGGCAGGGCAGGTGTCTCCTGCCACCTCCTGCTCTCCTTCCCACATCACACGCACATGTGTAGGCAAACAAGCAGCATGAGGTAGTTTAGATAAAAGAAACTTGAGAAGTCTGTTTATACCTTTTTATTGCTTGGTATATATATATATGTTCGATTATCATGATAGATGAATATTCTTCTAAAATTGGCCCAAACATATGTACCTATTCTGTATCAATTTTTCTATAAGAATATCTTCCCAAACAAACTAACAGTCAGGCTCCTAAACCCTGAACACTCTGTGGTGATCATTAAAGGAATTGGTGCACTATTGGCTGTTACAACAGGGGAATTCTCTAGTTATTTGGAAATATATGTTTTTCCTGGATATAAACATCTTTCGGATTTATACACCCATTTATGTTACCCTGCACCATGTAATGGGGAAAGTCAGTAAATTATAAAATGATTTTGAAAAGCTAGTCATCACATGTTCAAAAACATATCATCACGGTCCTTGGTATACCTCCCTAGAATTATTTACAGAAACAATTCCACAGATGGCATATAAACTTTTTAAAGGAAGGCAAGAAGGCAGGCTTTGGACATACCTTGCATGAAATTCACACTGCTTATTGCTTTACAACTTCATATCTTCCAAATAAAAGAGAGAAATTAATATGGTAAAAGCTGAGATTCAGAAAGGTAGTGGCTAAATTGATTTCTTCTGCATATTGAGGCACATAACTCAGAACTGCTCTCTTATAGTATTTAGGAGACATGGAAAGTGTTTCTGGCATCCCTCACTGGAAATTCAATCATTTCTAGTGAGCTTGCTCAGAAAAAATAGCTTGCTCCAAAGTGTCTGGGTGTGGCTGTTTGTACACGAACTCTGTACTTGCAAGTGTCCACAAGTAAGTGTCTGCTATCACCCGTAACACAGACCTATGAATCCAGAGACACTGAAGACTTCCATGAAAATCGATTTTCCACTGTTATTTTATGTTTTAAAAATGTAGACTTTAGAAAGTCTAAACTGGTCTTCTTGGACCAGTTGATCCAATTTCTGTGGAGAAATCCATAACAATGCTTTATATCTTCCACAACATGCCCTGTGTAATTATTGTTTTTCCCATATCTAAAAATCTATGAATAAAAAAAAAAAAAAAAAAAAAAAAAAAAAGCTTAAAAGGTAGGGGGAGATATTTAAATAAATATTTCTGTTGAGGTTGTGGTAGTTTATATATATTCTATTGAAGGTTGTTCTTTTGTGCTTTCTTTTCCCTTGAAAATGCTGTTAAGTCTTAAATATTAGCAGATGAAAAGACAAAGCCTGTTTCTTCACTACTTTTCATCTTATGGAGCTGTGACGTGAAACAAACAAGCAGGAGGTGTCAGACATAACTTAATCATGATAGGAGCACAGTGAACTTCCTGCTGGGCAGGGTAGTGGCTGTTCCAGGTGTACATTAATGGAGAATCAAATGAATAGCAGTCCAACATGTTTATTTGAACTATCTCTGGATGGATTTTCTATTAGCTATTTCATTGTCATTTTCACCAAGTAACTTTAACACCTGCACTGTATTACAGAGCAGAATATACATATAAATCTTTACCAGGCATTTTAAGAGAATTGGTGCCAAGTACATTTCTAAGACAATGCCATTTCCACAACTTTTAACAGAAGAACATTGCCTCAGGTATCTGTGTACCGTGGCCCACCCAGCTAGCACCATATCACAGCCTGTGTTAAATCATTTATAATACAGATGAAGCTGGGAAGAAACAGTTATATTGCTATCATCCACCACAAGCTGGAGTGCAAGGAAAATCCCATCAAGCCCACTCGTACCTGTGCTAGATATATCACCTTTGAAACAACAAAATGTACTCCTGTTGCACATCGTCACTTTCACTGGTTCTGAAAATCACATGATTGTTGAGATCACAGTAGTAGCTGCCACAGGGAAGCAACAGCTTATGCCAAGCAATTCTTGTATATTACCATACTTGTCAGATAAAGACCAAAATTTATAAACAGTGAACGTTACAATTATCATATTTTAGGGAAAACACTTTTGCAGAGTTGCTGGTGCAGTCTTGGGAGGGTTCTGCTGCTGACACTCCAGCAAGCTTAGAATGGAAATGTAATTTTAGAATTTAACTTAAGGAAAACTTTTGATTTATTATTATTTAATTTAAGTTTGGCAGGATCCAGTTTGGGAAGAAAGCACATAGGTTCCATGTTTAGATAGGATATATATGTGCATGTGTTTATATTTGTATACATATATAATTACATTAATCTAGTATCTACCTCTGCTATAAGGAATGCATAGAGCTGGGGTTTCAAATATGCTGATAGATAAGGCAAACCTGTTTTACTGTGTAGTTCGATTGTTCAAAATACAACTGTTTTTACACTGTGTTCAGTGTTACGCAACCTAAACAACTGTATGCTTCCTTTATGTATAACATTTTTGAGTGTTGGTATTGACATCATGCTGATTTCCTCCTCTCTCTCTCTTTTTTTTTTTTTTTTTTTAATGACATTTAGGAGGCATAGGTCCCTCTCTTATTCTCTTATCTAACTCTTAGAAGTATATGTTGTTGTTGTTTTTTTTTTTTAATCAATTCAAAAGGAAAACCAAATCCCTTCTGACATATTGGCATTTGAAAACTGCAGAAGATTTTATGAGCCTTGCGCGTTGATATGCCACAACTGGTGGTATACAACACCTCCACACAGTAGTGACAACCTCGTTCTGTCACTGTCTGAGAGGATGAAGGAGAACAAAGAAGATCACTTTATTCTTCACAAAGCACAACACAAAATATTTCTGAAATATTTTTTGTTAAAAATATTCTTCAATAACAAAATACAATTCAACATCCTTTTTTTTGAAGGTAATCTCATTATTCCTGCTTAGTCAATTTTTATTGCACAGTCTCTATGGTATAAAGTGCCAGATATGTCAGACAACCTTACAGCAGCCCAGAAGATTGCTGAAAGCAGAAGCCTATGATGAAGAAGTGAAATCACCTTTCTAAGCATTTTTCTAGGTTAATTCTCATCCAAGCACTGCCTAGGCTTACTCTAGCCTAACTCATTAATTGGCACAATGTGCAGCTCTGGCTTTCCTTACAGATACCCTTATCTGTAGGGAATTGAAATGCCTAGCGTCTGTTTACAGTTTTGTGTTAAGTTTAATCCAGGTTCATCAAGATCCACTTTGTGAATTCACAGACTGCACTAAAAGAACGCTTTGTCCTCTTTCCAGAAGACAGACTCCAATACGTTTAGCATGCCGCCAGCTAGCCAGACATATCATGAAATAATAGCAAGCTGTGCTGGAGAGACCTTCAGGTCATCCTGAGTACCCTCTGCCTCCTTCAGCAACATTATCAACCTCCTACACCTTTATTGTTTCTGCATAATTTCTTAAATCTAGAAACTCCTCAGCCTTCCTTGGTGATCTACCCCAGTGCTCTAAAAGCTCTCTGTAATATTAACGAGGCTTGTAGAGATATGGGAATGATCTAAAATAATCATTGGCAGGTATGAAAAGTAACAGGGAAACTGACATGCAGGCACAGCCAAATGCTTGCCATTAATATGTGTAAGGTAATGCCTGTTCTCAGACTCTCCCCTTTGCCTTTCTGTATAGACACAAAAAAAGCCAGCTGGAACATCTTGCAATTTTGTGCAGAAGATCATCTTACAAAATAGTGATCTGTCAGACCTCTGCCAGAAAGGCTGACCTCTGCTAGGTTCTCTTGTTCCAAGTCATCACCAAGTAACAGGTTTCAGAGAAAGCTGAAGTTTGCAGGAAGCAAACACTTTTTTATTTATTCCTGAATATTAATTAATTAATTTTAATTAAATTCCTGAGGCTGAGGTGAAAATAGTTTGAGGTTTCTGACATAAAAAGTAAAACCAAAAAGTAGAATGCTCATAAATAAAGCAAGACTTAGAACAACAAATGGATTAATTAAGTCAGGTAATCTATTCTCCCCTTTGAACTAGTTAACTGTGCACTTGCAGCCAAAGTTGGAAGAGAAAGGGACTAGCATGATCACAAATAAAAAGGAGAAACAAGAAATACAACATAAATAAATGAACAACTGCTGCTGCTGCAATTTTCCTCAGTCCAGGCACTGATTCCAAACCTGAATACAGATTGGAAAAGAAATCAGTAAGCCAACTTGTAATTAAAAGAGAAGGGAGATACCTTAAATTCATGCTGTTCATTAGAAATTTACTTTAACTGTTTCATAGTCATACAAGATATAGTCTGAGTTAGACAGTGAAAGTAACCCTGTTCTTTGCTGGTGGAGATCTTCATAAACCAACTCTGCAAAGGCCGTTTACTGAATGATTTCTTTAGCAGATTTGTGTTCAGTTTTGAGGCTGAAGGAGAAGAGTATTGGAAAAGACAGTGTGACTGCTGGCTTCTGGTGTTTTCTGTTTCTTTTCTTCTATTTCTTTCTTTTGCAATGTGTTGAAGATTTTCTGAGTTTCCATATTTCTCCTGTTTACGTCTAAGATCGTTCAATTCAGAAATTTAGTAACAGGACAGGATTTGCCTGAAAAATCCATTTTCTGGTATGTCTTTTTTTTTTTTTTTTTCTTAATACAGAAATCAAAGGATTGTTTCCATCAGCAGTAATTTATTAGAGCAAAAAAATATTGTCTCGTGGTTCTGTAATCTTACCATTTTTTTTTCTAAGTAAAACCTGAAATATGTTTACTGTCCTAAAAATAGTTTGCTTTTTTTTTTTTTACAAGTCAAGTTCATGATATCACCTTGTCATAGAATTAAGTCTGAGCTGCAAACATAATTATAGATCCAAAATATATAAAAGTGTATTTTTGCTGATTTTTTTGTTTCATCTGTTTTGTTTTCATATAGATACCAAATCCATATGGAACCCTTTCCAGAGGTTAACCTCTCCAAATGCTAAGCTAAGTCATTCAGTTCCTTGCTGTGTTTTGGATGTTAGTGATGTCTTCATTTACTGTAAGTGAACTCAAGAATCCTAAGCTCAAATCTTAGTCAAGTAAAAAGATGCAAATGTCACTTTAATATACCATCTTACACTTGCAGATCACAGTTTTACATCTGCAGATATAGACACATAAATTTGGAAGTTAAAAATTTTTCCCTTTTATTATCTTTTCAGTAAAAATCAAAAACACCCAGTACCACTATTAATTAGAAAGAGAGGAAGTAGGATTTAGTAGGGAAAAAAAATGCAAGCAAATATCAGAGAATAATCTTTTTGGTGGTTTAGAATTTGTGGGTGAAAAATTGCTAGAAAGATATGATGCAACTAATAATACTTTGTCCTCAGTACTCATGGCTCAACAAGGCAATCAATTTCTTACTAAGCAGCTTTCTCTTCCCAGACAAATTCCAGATCCCTTAAGGTGTAGTAGAGTGTCACTGACTCAACACATAGAACTGCTGGAACAACACAAAATCACTAAGAAAAATGGTCCATGTGAGTTCTCCCTGTTTTTGTAAGAGGATTCAGTATAGGCACATGATTTTCATTTATCAGCTATATTTATGAATATGGTTCCCATAGTTTGAAGGCTCAATCCACTTGGCAAATCACTGGCTATGTGGGCGTTGCCATTTCTCCATATATAATAAACCTTTTCATGTGAAAACATCCAAAACTGTAAAAGCAAAGACTGATTATTTACAAGAATCAGTGGTGATATCTTTTCCAGACAGATAATTCATCAACATGCCTAAACTTTCCAGGAAAATTTATACTGTCCAGTTTAAGATCAAACCAGATGCATTCTGTTTTTCCAGAAGCTTTTTTTTTTTTTTTTTAACACCTTTTCAAGAGAGAACACATCATCTACTTTCACTACATTCACTGTATTTTTCAAGAAACTGAACAAATTTCAACAAATGTAGAAAATCTGTGTTGTATGTACCTGAATTTAATTAAGTCTTTTGATGTTTATATATTTTGTTCTTTTGTTGCCTGCATCAATCTTGCTCTGTCAATTAACTGACCACAGAGCCCATGACCACTTGCTAAATAATGTGGAAGTTTGTCACAGCTGCCCTCTTCACCCATTTAGTCTTTCAATTTTTTTTTTTTTTTTTTTGGTACTTGGTCTTCCTATGATCTTTTATGAATTTATAAGCTTTCTTTTTAAGTTTCCTCCTATGTAGCAAATTAATTAGAAATAATCTCTAAAAAAATAATTAATCTGTTTTCTGCTATTATGATTTCTGATAAATAATGTCTATACCTAGTTTGATACCTTTTAGTATTCTGGGGACACTTCTATGATATCTCTTTAATTAATCTATTACAAAATATAATTCTTCATGAATTCTTAATCCTGAAAAGGGATGTCTTTTACAAAAAGAATTCTGATGCATTTACATTTCAGCTGCATTGATAATCAACTGAGACATAACCCAGTAAAAAAGGTTGTGAGATTTCTTTTGAAAAGACCACAGAAAGAGGATTGCTTGGTTGATAGCGCATTTGGATGCTTTTGTGTGTCAAAGTTTTTCTGTTGTAGTTCTCATCTTTGCAATAGGCCTGGAAACCACTAACATTGTCATAGAAAACTTAACCCACAATGACAGCCCATAAACTGTCCTGCAGCACATACCTAGGGTTATTTTTCAACATCTGTGTATGAACATTCTTTTTTCCTTTTTATTTTCTTTTCTGCCTGAATTTATAATTTATTCATAAAAGATATAGCAGAGCACAAAAGCACAGACACACACTGGAAACTGATAATGCAGTTTCCTACACTATAAAAAAGGCAAAACCCATATGATAATCTTGGCTATCTATCATCATAGGCTAGGAAATATTCTTCATCTAGTAATTCCTGCACTGAGTTTATAAAGTTTGTCTTTTAAACATTAACTGGTGTCAGTGAGTTAACAATAAATATCATCAGCCTCCAGTTGATCATTCTGAATTATCTGAATATCAGCATTCAGTTATTTTTAATGTGAATTCACACAGACAATCCCAGTAACCAACCAACCAACCAAACAAAACACTGAAAAGTGGTTATGTAAACAATTAACAATAGTCATGTATTTACAGGATATAACAAAAGACAGGCCAGGTATCTGTCAGGAGAAGGCAATGCCATATTAAATTTTTTTTTATTTTATTTATTTATTTTTAATTTGGCAATGGAAGAGTTAATTGTTTGAAGGGTTTAAAAAAAGAGCAATGCAATTGCATTGAAACCAACAATATTTATACATGTGCATCTACAGGAAGTTTGCTTATGCAACCTTAATGAAATTATTGTGTCCAAAGGTCTTTTTAATAAAATACCTCACGTAGGGTTTAATTGTGTCTTCAAGATTTTGGCTGCTCTATATCTAATACTTCATATAGCTATGCTCAGAAGAGATGAAAACAGATAACTTTAGACTGCTAAAATGTTCAAGAAGGGTTCTAGTATGGGAAAAGGCTTTTTGTTTTTATATCCTCAATTTTCAAAAAAGGAAGACTACTGAAATCCAGTTATGTATGGCTGTGTCCCTGGGATGAATGTCAACTAGTGGCTCTGTCTCTTATCTTCTCATTGGACTTCTAGGGCTTTGAATTTAGTCTGTGAAAAGTTAGTAGGAAACCAAGTGATAGCACTTGTATGCTTTAATCTAGTCTACCATTTATTTTCCCTCAAAAATACTACCTCTGAATTATACCTGGTTTCTCACACTGCCATGGTGGTCCTAGGCTGGAACAGAAAAATGGTAAGTTATGTTCTCATTTTATTTTGGCCTACTTCCCTGCTCTTAGCAATGAGTTAGGCAAAAACTCCAACATCTGTATCCTTTATCCTTTCCCCCGTATACTTTCTGAGATATCGATCCTTCTAAAAACAGAGAGAAAATAAAAATCTTGGTTTAAAATTTTGAGGATCAACAAACCGTCTCCAGTCCATTGTAATAAATTATTTGAATGCAAAAACTTCTTCAGGGTACAAAATGTGTTGCTGAAGAAAGACAATATGCAAAAATTTCAAGAAATGGTCTGTAAAGCAAAGCATAAAAAACAATTTTAAACTAAGTCAGTTCCAAATAGCAAAACTGTCATAAAGTCTGTCTATCCACAAACCTTTTTAACCTGGAATACAAAACTTTAGTTTTTCCTGAAGAATAAAAAAATCAGCAAAATTTTATTTAATCTGATTTCAGTATAAATGCTGTTGATCCTTAACCACACACATAAGAGCAGCTGAAACTGTCATACAGCTTTATATAGAAAAACACTATTGTTTTGGTGTTTCTATGAACATCTGCCCTGAGGTAGGCCTACAGGTCTGGCCATGGACAAATAAGTTTGGGAGAAAAAATGTTCTGCCTGTACTGTAGGAATATGATGTGCTTTCAGGAGAAACTAAGGTAGACATGGGATTGCTAGATCCTATCTTCTTAAATGTCCTAATATCCAATTGCCACAGGCAACCTGAATAATACAAAACAAGAAGTAACATAAAACAAGTGTAAACTGGTCTAGAAGAACAGGGAAAGAAATAGGGAATGAGTGTTTGCATCAGTTGTGGCATGAAGCTCTGAGTTGAAGCTGGCCTGAGCCTGGGAATCCACATATCACAGGAACTCTTTGGAAGCTGTGTTGCTTTGTGTAGACATATGATGTGAAGGGTGTCTGCATGTATAATCCAAAACCCATATTAACCAACCCTAGGTAATGAAGACTTGACTATGATCTTGCCAATAATCATGGGCTTAATGAACTTCCTTCCAACTATGTCAAGAAGGCCTAAGAAAGCTTTAAAGTACAAACAGCCTTGACATTTCTCTTAATTCCATCCTTACAAATGAAGGTTTCAGGAAGGGTTAATTTTGAGTGAACTCAACTGGGAGCACTTCACTGTCTTCAGTGAGGTGCAGAACATTTACAATAGCAGGGAACTTGGTCAGTGAACACAGATAAAAAAAGCTCTTGTGCAAACGGAAAACAGTCTTCACTAACATATAAATTTTATTTAAAGTAGCAGCCTTCTCCTTCTCTTATTCATGTAGCTTGCCTACATGATTTCTGAGAAATTGTAATTGCTTTACTAACTGAATTCAAAAGAAAGAGAGCTATTAGTTTTTTCTTTAAAACTAAGAAAGCTGAGACAGATAGAAAATGAAGATTCCTTTTCCAGGTTGATGGTCATAAGTAAAAGAAGAGAATTACTGCAGCATGGAAGTTCAGAAATTTTGAGTGGAAGGGCTTAGAGCAACTTTCCAAGGAACCCTCTCAGAAAACAAAATAAAAAATAATTAAAAACACTCAGAGGTAACTGTATGAATATACCTGGATATTGAAGATTATAAAGGTTCTCACTCCATTTGTTATTCTTTTGAAGGTATTGTTTTTTCTCTTACCCATTTCCCAACTTTCAAGGTAGAAACATCACAAGGTAAAGAAATACACTGCATTCTACTAAAATACTGCTTTCTGGGAGGCTTCATACAAAACAGGCATGAACATATTGTTAGCAACAATATCCAAACAATGGAAACCATTATATGTTCATTCCTCTAGCTTTCCTCTTTATGTAGCCATGTTCATCTGCGAGCCAGCTATTCAGGAGAGAAAATTCGCTAGAATATCCTTTATAATGAATCTGCTGAGATCACATTCGTTACTATACTTGGTAACTGTTTCAGCAACATAAAGCAGACATCACTCTGACTTACCCTTCTCTGTTATGCTTGGGGGTCTATTGTACTGTTAAAACAGAGGAAAGCAGTAAAACCACACCTATTTTAATGTTCATATAAAATATCGATCTCTGTTGGAAAAAAGTTTTACATTTTTAATGCATTACATAACATTCCTAAATTTAGTGGCAGAGGTTGCAGTTTACATTATTTTAATTTATTTGTATTTTTCAAATGAAAAGAGAGTTTCTCTTCGGTTTTTATAAAAAACTAGCAAAACTGTTAAATGGTCCGCATCTTCTGGGCTCAATAAAGAGCAAAAACGATCATTTAATAACAAAAGCACTTTGAATTTCTTAATCGGTTCATAGGTATTTGACAGTCCTCTTCAGTTCCTGGATATAGACAGGGACCTTAGCTCCATCCTGGAAAAAAATATTGGTATGTACCATTTCCCAGGAGCCTGATTTGTATAGGCAGGTACTTCAAAACGTCCAAGAGATCCCCAGGATCAGGGGACTAAGCCTATGAAGGATGCTGATGAGGTCATAGCCTCAATCCAAGCATAGCTCTTGTAAAAAGTATATGCTGGTGTTGGAAGGCTTCAGCCCTTCTTTCTGACTCTTTTTTCCTCCTCTGATTTTTCTCCCTTTTACATTTGCTGTACTGACTTAGAGCTGGTACTTAACAGATGTTAATGATATCTCTTTTATAAAAGGCAATGGCAAAGGTGAAGCACAGCAATGCATGGCAAGGCAAGGCAAGGCAAGGGAATTTTCTTCAAAGAATTGCACAGTATTTCAGAAGGGAATTAAACCAAAGGTATTGATACCCTTGAGTTGAGGCACAATAAATGTAGTTATTTGCTTATCATTAGTTTTACTAAAAGAGAAAAACCTTTTAAAGCTTTTTCCACTTCAACTTCTGTGTCATTTACACTGCCTCCCCCCTCCCCCTTTTCTTTTCTTTTTTTTTTTAAAATCAGTGTCAGCAATGTACGTGAGAAATACTAAATAGATCAAAAGGGAGCTTGGCACAAATTTTGTGGAAAAACGCTATACAGTGCTTCAATTAATTAACAGCTATTTTGGAGTGGGTGGAACTGTGAGATGCAGATGTCTTTGTGTGATCTAAAATTCAAATATGCAAAGTTTTCTTTAATTCAGAAGTGTTTATAAAGACAGGAAAGTCTGTAAGATAGTATTACAGCTTCTTCTGAATATTTAGTGGCCATGTTTATAGATGCCTGGTGAAGTACTATCACTATAAGTGCCGGGTAATCTGCATAGTGATGTCATAGATTTGACTAAGCTACAATTACTGCTTTTCAATATGCTACAATTGGCAGCCCTCTGTCAGGGCCAGAGGCCACATTTTCTGAACAGAGTGCAAGTACCTAGGCAAGCCCTAAGGTCAAGGACACCTGTACTGCTTGATTCTGTCCCATAGCTGAAAGATGGAATGAGTTAAATAATCCTATTTGGTCACTGGACCACAGCTGCAAGGGATCTAGTGAAGTCAATTACAAAAATCTTCTTACCATAAGATATGTGCCCTGTGTAACTCATTCCTAATATCTTGACCAAGCTTTTAGAAACTTTATGCATTACATACTTGTCTACCATTCAGCCAAGATCAGACAAACATCAGGAATCAAATTACAAAAATGTCAAAACAAATTACTTCTCTGTAACCCATGACTGAGTCTATCAGTAATAGATAATGACAGGCAGGGATTCAAAGTTAATGCCTGTAAAGAACTGGCCTTCTCTATGTAGTCCATTTGTTTTCTCCATTAGTTTTTCCATATTTGTTTATTCCCTTTATGTGGCTTGCTCATCTGTGCATTATTCATAGAGGCTGCGAGCTCTCTAGGGTGAGTCCATCTTTGTATGAAACATAGCAGAATAGGGTCCAACCAGGTTTTGTAGCTGCATTGCAAGGAAAACAAACATGACTAATAACAGGATTTAATTTCATTGAACATTTACATCTTAAGAACTAACAAAATGGTTGACTAAGCTATTCTATTTACTTAATGTAGTATAATCACAGATTTTGTTGTTTCTTCTCTGACAAGTGTACTCCTCCATATGTTAAGATTCTGGAAATCCCACAATAAAATGCAGGTATTTCAGATCTTTTCATGTTATTTAATGAGTTCAAACCACAGGACAAAAGGATTTTTTAAGGCCTGCAATATGTGACTGGTTCGTTATAGAAACCTAAACATCATATAACAGCATTTAAGGAATTTACAAGGTAAGTGGGAGTTTCAGAATCTTGTTCTGAGATAAGGCTGTCTTGTTAGGAGAGAAAGATTGTTCACTGCACACTCTGGACAATGGCCTCATGCTTATGACAACCTGAAGTATCATAACTATTGATTTCTGTAGTGACTGTGTGAAAAACTCTATAGCATTAAAGTATACTTTGGGAGAAGAGCATCACCAAGAAAGAATAGTTTACTGAATACTGAGTGTAAGACCCCAAATAAAAGGTCAAGATGAGAAAGGAAATTCACAAAACCTTGTAACATATTTAGATTACGTAGACGTCCCTTCTGTTCAGAAATAACACCTTTTGTGTAGGCTTGATTTGCCTACAATGACTACCTTTATTCCCTTTCAATATATATTCATCACAGGTGGTCATTTCTGTTAAAGAAAAAAAAACAAAAGACATGGAGGAGTCTGGCAAAGATTTGTTTAATTTACATTTCATATTTTTTATGTTGCCCTTCTTACAGAACACTATTTTGGAAAAGAGGCTGGTGGAGAGCAGGTCACCATTACTCAGGGACAGGCTTAAGCAAGTCTAGCACAATGGGGTCTCACTGGGAGGCGATGATAATGTAAATAATAACAAAATGCTAACAATTCTGCCTACCAGGCTTTCTTCTTCAGGATATTACTGTAGTGCATCTGAATGTTCTTTGACTGGGCCAATATTTTTTGCTTCCCTATTATAGGAACTATTTCCTACACATTTGTGACCTTCCATTAAGAGAGACATTAAATGATTGAATAGATTTAACCTGAGTTTTGGTCAGCAAGAATCAGTAAATTGCTGAAGATTTCTTTTTAATTCCTGGTTTTACAGAAGCTTCAAATCAGCCAAGAGAAAATACTATACAAAACTTTCCTTCTGCAACCTTGGGAAAGCCATACCTTTAGTCATTTACGTACGTGTTAAGAAACCATCCAGATGTGGTTGCCATAAAATTTATAACCAGCACCTACATTTAATTAAAACCTGACTACAACAACAGAGAAACAGTGGGCTTTTCCATGAAGCCAAGTGGAATCTGTGCATTCTGGTTTATAATTCAATTTTTATAGTGCCCTTTTTGAGGAGACTCCCTTCTCTTTCTTTCCTGTCTGTCTTCGATTATTGCTGGGCTGGTGCCATTATCACAGTCTGTGCACTGGAAGACCAAATCTGCATTTACGCAACACCAAGGAGCTGGTCCAGCTCCTCAGTCACTCCAGACTTGCTTCTGACAGCATGCTGGAAGCACAGACCTTGCACAAACTGCCAGTAAAAGCCAACCTTCCCAACTGCATTCTTTTTAAAGCCACAATTGTTCTCATTCATGACTGAACAGCTCAACCTTCAGTTTAAATGAAAAAAAAGAAGTCCAGGCTACATTAAACAGCTTCCAGACATTTCCTCCACCCTCAGAATATTTCAGTTCTATCAGAAGGATAGAAATAGGTATGGTTGTTATTATTCTCTCCAATACAACAAAAACTCTCCAATGAAACCCAGCTCAATATTTCTTTAATCATTTAAAAGAAACATATTCTGTATTAATACACAGGATTTGAAAGACATAATAGTAAATACACACAAGGCATAATTTTACTGCTAGATGAATAGGTGATGGATTAGGTCTAGTGACACTTCAGCTTCTTTGGTAATTTTCATTGTGATCCCATGTTGTTTTTCTAAGTTACATTCTGGGCTACAAAACAATGCAAGTGGCTACAATTTATTTTCATTTTACTTAGTGTTATGCTAGAAAAACAGTCAGCTCCAGGAAGATGTCATGAATGGAAGTGTTTTTAACACAATGACATCTAGTTAGGCCTTTTCTCCTATTTCTTGAATATGTTTCTTAATTTATTCTTTTGCTATAGTTACTGCCTAAAAATATACTATCAATCATCTTCCAGTGTGCTAGGAAAAAAAAAAAAAAAAGAGGACATGGTTGTTACCTGGGAAACATGACAACCTGAAGTACAGGGTAACTGGACAGTTAAACTGGGGAACTAAAAAATCTGTCAAATTTAATAATAATAATAATAATAACAATAATAATAATAATAATATATTTTACTTCACCTGCTTTCATTTTTTGACATTTTTGTATTAGCAAAAGAAAAGTAGGGATGTAGCACTTAGATTATTTATATTCCCTGATATAAATGTAGACTTGATACATTTAAAATCAAATAAAAATGTTTTCTCTGCAGTGAACCAAGCCACTTGACAGAAATGCCCAATATCAACATTCAAGTGGACTTTAGTGCTTTGTGCCCCTGTGGAAGTGACAACAGAGAGCAAAACACTGAGATCTTCCTCCATAACACAGGGAAAAACTAGGTAGATTCAAGCACAATTATGAAAAACCCAATCCTGTGAGTAGGGAGGCATTTACAGGAAAATGCTAAGTCTTCAGTCCTGCATTCTGGTGTTTAAGTGCCTTTATTACAAGAAAAAACTCCTTGAAAACCAGAAGCCTCTGCTAAAGGTAAACGCAAAGCATTTTTTCATTAAGTACAGCCCTTGGAGGATATAAAGACAGAAAGTTTCTGTTGAGCACACTCCTGGACAGAAATAATCCCTGAGTGTGGGAGCACTGAAAGTCTCCTAACCTGGAGGGATTCAGACCCAAAATGGCCATGAAGCCTGAGGAGGGAGCAATCACCAGGCTCTGCACTCAAGCTGTGCATAAAAATCCCTTAAAGCACACTGCAAGAGGAAGCATGAAGAGACACAGTGACAGTGTCACTTCGTAGCATAATGATTAGGACATTCAGCTGGGAGGCACAAGGGCAGTTATGAATTTATTTTTGGTATCAAGGCTGCAGAGTCGAATCCTGCAAAGTCAAACAGCTGCAGCAATAAGCATTTCTGTGAAATGCACAGGCACCCAAACAGGAGATACATACAGCCCTGGAGGCTGAGCTACTTAAGGTATCTAGTAGGAAATCCCAACACTAAGGAGTTGTCCTATGTCACTGGGACATACTCTTGTCCCAAAACATCAAAATGTTTGTTCTGATGAATAGAGAACCTGTCACAGATATCTCTGGGAGCTCTTTTTTTGGTATGATCTGCCTAAAATTAATTTTGCCCTTTATGGGCAAAATGGAGGAGTTAGCATCCCTCATATCTAATGGCCCAGTGCTTCAGTATCTAGATGGGAAGTCATAAGGAAGAACAACCTTGAGGACCAATGTCTCTCTTTTTTTTTTTTTTTCTATAAAAGCAGAGTTCCATTCCCCATTTGCTCAAGTATTAAAGCATTTTATGCATAGTGTAAGTAGCATTGACTAGTGAGCAGGTGAGTTCTTTCCTCGGTGGTACATCCACCAGACAGGAGGTGATGTTAGTTCAAATCTTGACAAGCAAAGAAGAAATTGAACTGAATACTGCACAATTTGAATGAATTTTCCCTCTAATATAATACTGGGAAAGCCAGGACCCACTGTTTCAGCCACAGCCTTGAGAACATATCTATAAAACCAGTCCCTTGGACAACATTAGCAGAAACATATTGAGTTCTGCTGGGACAGTCATGGACTAAATGTACCTACTCTGGCTTGACAGTGGAAGTTACATGCCTATGAGGTACAGTGGCAGCTGAAGGAGAGTTCTGAAAGTTTCATGAGTGCATGATGCTGATGGAAATTCCTTGTTGGTAAGGAGATGTAAATTGGCTTAGAAAATCTGTACCAAATAAGATGAAAAATATCTGCTATTTTAATCCCTCACAAAAGAATAAAATAGCAAAACATTCTCTATCTCCATATAAATTTAATATGGTGGATCCTTATTGTTTTTATTTGGTGGATTAATAATTACCTTATCCAAAAACCCTCTTCCCTCTCACCCTTTCCTTCCCCATTGCCTGTTTCTTCTATAAAGCTGGGAGAAAGCATCATTTGTTCCCATAGTACTGTTCCTTGGGTCATATCACATTCAACCAGTGTCCCTCATCCAAATTTGAGCTGCACACATGTCTTTGAGGTGCCAGAAGCCTAAAACCTATGGACAATGTTAAATAAATAAATAAATAATTAATTAGGCAAAGGGACAGTGGGAGAGAGGGAGGATGTCTGCAGTGAGCTGAGAATTGATTCCCTCCATTTCTCTCCATGCTGTTAGGAAGGAGGGATGCTCAGAGTGGTTTCTTCAAACTGTTCTCAGCCCTGGTATTGCTAGAAATGGGTATCTGATAAATGCAAAGCTCTGTCCCCCTTCCCTGCTACCCCTACCCAAGCTCTTCTCTGGATGCTAGAAGGGGACAAATTCCCTCTTTCTCTTTCTCCATGCCTCCCTTCTAGTAGGATGGATGTCCCCTGGCCCACTCTTCAGCCTGTAGCACCCTTCAGCAGCTCTGATCGATGTTGCCAGGTCACTAATGTGTGCAAGGACTGGCTTCTTCCAGAAAAAAACATGGACACGGGGCCAGTTGTTCTGCATGCAAGACCCTGAAAGGTAGTAATGTCTTCAGTATGTGGAAGTTGATTAAGTCCTGACTACAGGGAGACATAACTGTCTGTGTACTTGGAGGTAAGAGAGGTTATTAAACATGGTATGAGGGAGTTTATTAGGAGTAATAGGATGGAATTGAAAAAGCAAACACTTGAACATATGGAAAAACCATCTGACAATAAGATCAACTCTAAGTAAGGAAGGGTAGCATAAGGAATTGGTAGAAAACACATTTAAAATTAGACAACACCAGAAAATGTGCTGTGGGGAGCATGCCTGTGCTGGCACAGAGATATGACAACTGATCTAGTAAATCTCTTCTCTCTGCACCTACCATTCCCCGATCTGAAAATAGGTTGACTCACAACAGACACAGACCCTGAATAGTGAGACTTCTTGCCATCTTTGATATCATCAGCATAAAAATTTTATCTCTTTAGTACATGTTACTTGCTACTGGACATTTTGTTGCAGACTGAAGTTACAACTGCCATAAACTTGGTTTGGTTTCTTGTGCCCTTTCCAGTCCAACTGGCAACGTCAAAGCAATGGTGAATTTTGGAGAGGGTGTGTTCTGTTGTATTTCTGTTTATTTCAAAGTCAGACAAAACCTAGGAGTGTAATCCAGAGGTTAACAATCAAAGCCCATGCAAGAGCATCTGTAATTCCCTTGAGACAGACATTTGGTTCTGATTCAAAATGACAACTTGCCAGAATCATCTAAAAGATGAAGAGAGAACACTATGGGAGGTGTGAGTCCCTGTGAGTGAAGGCAGATCTGCAAGGCATGAAGATGAAGAAAAACAAGGGAGATGAGACTGGTTTTTTTTGCAATAACAAAAGCCAAAGATCACCTTACCAGGAGTGTCATATTTATTTCCAGACTTGCCATCACCAGTGGTTTTGTCTAATGATTTTATTATGCATCTAGTCTTTTCTGGATATGAGATTGTGTGTGAAAGGAAACCAAGGTGTGTGATATTAAAAAAGAAAGTCAATAAAATTATGCCTAGGGTGTAAGAAGTACAATGAATATGTTTTGCCTTGCTTTCAGTGTAAAGGGAAGAGAGCTGTCAGGAAAGTGTGGCTTGGTTATTTTTACAGCTACGTGGCTATTACTAAACACAGCATAGACACCACTGGCTGGAAATACCCACCCACCACCTACATATTTATTGTGAAACCAAGGCAATAGCAGAACACACTGAGGCTGTTGTTATCAAGTCAGCTATAAATATCAGAAATCCTCTCATCCCCTCAAAAGCTGTGTGATTCAGCTAGACAGAGAAATCTCAATTCTCAATTGGTGCGACAAGGCATATATAGGTCTACAGAGGCTTGAATTAACTATCAGACATTGCCTCATGACACAAAGATGCATAGATTTTTCCACTCTCCTTTTTGCAATCTCCCTGCTTAATCCCACACAGCAGTTTCACTGAAACCTGATAGGTCACTGGTGGGTTGCTTCCTACAACTCCTGTTTTCTTCCTCTGCAGTCTCAAATGTGGTGGCTAAATCAGGTTTAAATGTCTGGCAGGCAAATACCAGAAAACAGCAGAAGTTTGTGGGAAAATATTAATTGGCATATTGATTTTAATGACTGAATAATGCTTTTTAGGAGGTAAACATGGAAATGCTTAAAGCTATTGCTGAAATTCTCTATTTTTAGAAGGTTTTCTGGTTTTAGGACTAGATATTTACGTTTTAAAAAAAATAATATATATATATAGCTCTATTTTATGCTGTTGCATTTTTCTACACTTGTATATGGACTCTGGGGGTGTCTGACCTTTTGTACAATTTTTGTATACAAATCAAGAGTATTTTCCTGTGTAAACACACATACAAATGAGGCAAATGGAACCATTTCTGTTCCCAGCCACCTGCTCTATCTCATACTTTCAACAAAGGAATTACACAGCTGAATATAATCTCAGTGGAATTTGATGCATTTTCATAATAAAATCTTGGCTAAGAAATTCTGAGTTTGTATTTATCATCATAATTTTTTATGGTCTTTGGCAGCAGTACATAAGGAAATCAAGGAAGGTCAGCTTCATTATTTCCCCCAAATTATATACATTTTCATTGTGTGATTGTATAAAATATTGTAAGTAAAATACTATGGGGACATGAAAAAGTAGTTACCAATCAATATGTCCAAGACACAATGGCAGGTGCACGCTAAAAAGCTTTGGAAAAAGATCGTAACTGAAAAGAGAAAAAGAAAATCAGGAGATAGTAGAAGTTTTGGTTAGCTCTTCTGCAAGTGACAGAGAAGACCACCGTTTTTACCTCATGATTTTGAGTTATGTTTTCAGTGAGTTTGTAAGTGTAACAAATTCATCTTCACTAACTACTATGTGATCCGAAACATCTCATCTATTTTCTGTTTTCATATTTTTCACATACGTGAAAGGATGTCAAAATGGGATACTCTTAACCATTATAGAATGCATTCCTAAGTGACTGTCAAGAATTCTCTCAAATGTGCAGAAGGCTTTGGTGACTCAGCTCCATCATATTTCTTATTTTTCATTTTAACAAAGATGTATAGGAATGGAAGCTACACAGTGGTGTTCGTTTTTTTTTTTTTTTCCTACTGTGCTCATGAGTCATGTGGTATTACCAAAAGGTCCATTAGAGAAGAAAAAGGGTTTGGAGGTCAGGAGTCTAGGATTGCAGGCTTAATTTAAACATTTAATTGAGTGACCCTCAGCAAGTCATTTTATCCTTCTGCCCATCCCACTGCCCTCATGACAGTGATTTGCAATATATGGGACACTGAAATTTCTTGGTGGGTGGCACTATTGTTAATTATGTGCATGACATATCCAAGAGCTCTGGCCACAAAGTCAACCCATCTGTGTTGAACACAGTACAAAGCAGATAAACACACAAATACAAATTGTAAAATCATGTGTTAAAGACAAAGCAACAATAATTCATAATGCAAACAACATTAATATTATCTGTCTTTCATGATTCTTGCACTAGAAAATCCCAAAGAAATAAGAGCTTTCAAAATTAGACAAATAGATGAAACATCCTCTAAAAATGACTTAGTCACAACAAGTTCCCTGCTCACCAGCAGATTGTTTTGAGAAGCTGCTATCTGGAGTGCTTGAGGCAAAGCAGCTGTTTTCAGCTACCCTCCTCCACAGCAAGTCCTGCATATGTAAGGCTAGGATATGTGGAGGCAGCTAATGCCTGTATGAAATCACTCCTGAGCGATCAAACATCTGAGTTTTGGTTTATTTCATAAGGCTTTTTTTCATTAACAAAGCCAAAATGTCATACTCTGTTACCATAGTCCTTCCCGCAAAAGGATTATAGCTGTCAAGTTTATCAGTTTTTTTTTTTTTGTTTTTGTTTTTTCCTAACAGTGCCCACATTTCCTTCTCTTTACAGTATGGTAAGACATTAATCTTGATTTTCTACTAATCAGTTCAAGGATTTTAACACTTTATGTGTAGAAAGCAAAGAACTGTCAGCATGATATAATTAAATTCTCTCTCATTGACCCTTAAAATGTCTAATAGCACCTCTTGCAGTCACATAATTACAGCAAATTGCAAGGAAAGCTTCCAAAGTCGGTCAAATCTCTTGAATAATAACTGCATTCTGCATTTGCGAAACCACAGCTGTTAGCATTGCTGTCGAGATACATTTAAAAGACCTTGAAAGAGTAATAACTATATAATCACAGCAATATTCAGTAGAAAATCCTACTGACATCATTGTAGGTTTGTTAGACAGCAGATATCTCACTGCAAAGTGTTTCAATTTTCCATTCAGAACACATTATCTATGATTTAATAAAAATGAATTATTAAATGTTTTCTCTATGGCCTCAATAACCATATGTATACAAACATATCAATTACAAATGTTTCTGATAAGCAATATTCAGGGAAGTATCAATGTCCTAGACAATGAAAAATGAATACCACCTCATGCCATTCAGAGGTAAGATTCAGGAACAGAGGTATGTAAAATTAAATATCAAAGCAAGCTTTAAGGCTGCCCATCCTTCTCATAAGCAAGAAAGGGAAGTCAGGGTGTCAATTGTCTGAGTTCTGAGAGTCCACCACTTACGTCTGAGATAGTGCCACCTGATATTTCAATTATAGACAATCCAAATGAACATTTTTCCCTTTTAGTGTTAATTTAAGATAAATAAGCCTCAGTTTGAATCCCTATATATAGGATTTCGTGGACAATTCCATAGTGAAAAAAAAATAATAATAATCATTTTTTCTTTACTCAAAAGCCCTCTTTCACAATGTAGAACTTCCACGTAGTGACAGCCAGCATCACAATACACACCAAAAATAGCCACAGATATCATAATTTAAAGTAACTGTGAGAAGACATTAGTTTTCCATCTGCATCCTCTGCTGGTCCGTTTCCTGGCTAGTGACTTCCCAGAGACTCCTTCCCTCTCTGAGTCCTCCCTGCAAGACTCACCACACACAACTAATTCACTAACCAGTCAAAGCAGAGGACCTGCTTTTCAGGGGACCTCAGGGCTGAGCGAGAGCAGCCGCCCTTCTTATTCACACCAGCAAAGCTCTGTTCTCCATAAATCTGATTTCCCTAGACCTTTCCTGCTGATCAAAGTATCGCCCAGTGACAATGTGGAGCAGAAACAGAGGTTTCTTGGCTGCTGGATGCAGACATGACAGCACTCGAGGTTAACAGATGTTTTTGCTTTATCAGAAAATGATCTCAGCTTCCACCCCCTAAATTTCTCCTTCTAGGGGAAAATCAGCCGAAATCAGTGGAGCAGATATTTGAGAAGTGGGAGGACAGACGTGTTGCCTTTCATCTAGGCACCAGCAGAAGCCCAGGCCAGCTCTGGCGCTTCCCTCTCCCCTTAGTGCTGTGAGCATTCAGGACAGGCGAAAGCCATTTTTCTCTTTCTTACTCCACGGTATGTTCAGGGTGGTTTCCAAGGCTGTGATATGCTTCCCCATAGAGCAGCTGGGCTGGGGGCCAGCAGTCCAGCTCACGGTCCAGAAATGTGATTCTGATTTGGACTTTGTTAAGGGTAAGGGAGTTGCGCTTTAGCTTCCTCGGTGAAGAAGGGAGCCTGGCCAAAGACTTTGTAACACAACGCAAGTGCAAACCCCAGGGCTAGAGCACATAACACGATAGAAGGAGTTTGGGCCAGCCTCGTTTATGTCACTTGCAGCATTGCTATGTCCTGCAGCTGTGCCATGACTGAATTGCATGTAAATGCTAACAGATCACCTCTGTCATGAAAGGTCAAAGGGACCGTTTGACATACAACCTGGAGTCAGTGGTTCACACCAACCTCACAGCTGCCTGCCTATAGTTTGGAACAGGATTAAAAGTGCTTGGGGAGCAGGGAGAGAGGCTTGTGCTGGTACATCCCACTCATGGGTGCCTTTCTGCCAGGAATCTCTAACTGTGGGAGAGCAGAGGGGCAGGTAAGCTCCCTGCTCGAGAGCATTGGCTCTTGGCAGGCTCGGAGGGATTGTGGGTGGGTGGGGGACTGGGAGACTCAGGAAGCCCTGCAGCTAAGGCTTGGCTACACAGCTTTAATTATTCAAGCTGTTTGTGTTTTGCTTATTTTCTTGATTGTTATATGATTATGGAAGAGATTTATTTTTAATGGTTTATTCCTTATCCTCCCAATTTCCTTAGAAAGAGAGGAACAGAAGGAATTTAATAAAAAAAGAAAGGAACCTGAGTACGTCTAAAGTCTTCTGTCCTATAGGCTCTGGACTAGAAAGAGGTTAAGTTACTGAGAGTACGAACTCACCGCTGCAGTTAGGGTTCTGAGAAAGCAAGGATATGTGTTTCCTAATAGACCATTGCATTGTATAGAAATAATCTCCAGTTCAGGGATGGAGCCCAAGTCTCTCTATGAGGCTCTAATCCCCTGAGCTTTTGCTAGCCTTCTCATCCAGTCACGCTAGATCCTTGCCCTTACAATATCACCCAGCTTCAAGAAGACACCGTGAAATGAAAGCTGAGAAAGAAAATGATGCTCTCTGGAATTCTATTTTCATTTCTTGGGTAAGTAATCACTTTCTCTTACAAAAAATGACAATAACACAATTTTCTTGGGAGACTGTGCTTTCATAGTTAACTCTACCAACCTGTAAGAGAGGACTTGAGGCTTTTATTCTCGATCAGAGGGAGACTTTCAATGTGCATGTCCATCTGCCAAAGCCCAAGGAAGGAGAGGAAATTCAGTCCCGTGACAGCAGAGTGCTCATTATTTCTAACAGTAGCACTTACTTTCTTTTCCACAAATCCACATCTAATTTTTGACAGTTTGCCAATCATCCAGCAATTATTACTATATGGCTAACTGAGTACCTCCTTTTGGCAATTCTCCTCAGGCCAAGAAACCATCTTCTAACTGTGCTAGCCGTGTGAGCAGAGTGGCATTTTGGAGAATCAGGATCAGTTCTTCATTTGCAGAAATCTCTAGGAAATTCATAACTGCATGTCTGCAGGCTGAGGCTTTTATCAGTGTTCTCCTCTCAGGAATCACACTCATATCTTCACCTTGTAAGTTCCTAGAAAACATGGATCTTTCTTTCTATTTTCCCAGGATTAGACAGGATCTAGATATATCTCAAGGTAAGATCTGACATTTTATGCTTGGAAAAAAAAAATTATCTTTATGTACAGCAAGTACAAGTCCTAGATTCATTTACTGAGTAAGAATCTAGATCACTTTTTTTTTTTTCTAAGCGTATCCCTTTGGGTATTCAAATCCCATTTCAAAATCTTTCAAATAATTGGCCTATAATTTATGCTGACCTATGCTTCGCTCCTGACCTTTACTGCTGTCAACAGACTTTCATTCTGCAAACATGTGGGCACAGCATTTCACCTACAGGAAGAAAAGAGAGATGGAGCAGGTAAGAAACAGAGTAGAAACTATCTTAGGGCTCCCAGAGGAGTTTTGTTCAATTACCAGCAAAAACTAGTTATTGGTTATTAGCCTACAAAACCAGTTGCTTGCTTACCCTCTGCATAATTTTTCTTTTGTTTTCTCTGTGCCTGGGTATGGAAAAAGATTTAGTACCTCAGACTCTAATAATTTTTTATTTCTTCCCCCCCTACAGTATTTCTACATAATTTTATCCCAAGAGTACTGGAAAACATAAAATCTCACACAGCAATCAAAGCTTTAAGTACATGAACACACTGAGACGCAAAGGTACCGGGTACATTTACCCAGAGGAAACACAGCACAGGTAGAAATAATGCAGGTTCATACTATAAAAAGTTACTACAGTTAATGACATTAAGCTATCTATTTCTGTTTGGAAGTAAATTCCAACTTACAACTCTGATGCTGCACAATGGATAACTGATAGCTAAGAAGCGGAGTCAGTTTTTACACAGTAATGCATGTGTTTATTTAATTTATCCTCAAGTCAATTAAAAGCAACCAACTGAGAGAGGGCTGCAAGGAGAGAACACACAACTGTGCACTTGCATCCTCTGGAGCCAGAGAAATGCAGGGTTCCTGGCAGAGCAGCGAGCTTTGCTGCCTGCAGACACGGACAGGGTGAGCAGCACCTCTCCCCCAGCCCCAGCTCCCTCCAGATGCAGGGACTCCTCTGCAGACCAATCTGTGCCATTCAAAAGGCCTGCTCCTGGGGAGCAACATGCTAAAAAACAATTTTAAAACATTTTTCCTTCTTAAGGAGGTTGCTTTTCCATCCAAGAAGAGGCAAACTAAATCTCTCCATTCAAGTCCTTTCAGCCTCATTCCTTTTTAATTCATTCTGGCTCTGTGACAACTTCCCTTTCCTACCCTGGTGCTCTTTTAGATCTGGTCTCTTCCCCCAGCTAGCTGTCAGAGCTCTGCTTTCTCTCTCTGGCTGCTATTTAACATCTCAGTGCAAACCCCAGACCACAAGCTCTACACCACAAGTCTTTTTCTTTTATTTTTTTTTCCCTTGGACCATGCTTACAGACTCTCATCTTACAGAAAGAAAATGGAAAAAGGCCACTCCTTACTTTGGCTCCCATATTTCTGCTACTGTTATAGAAACGGTCTGCTGAAAGACAGCAGAGACACCCTGGTGTTGGGTTCTCGCCCCCGCGGTGCTGAGCAGCAGCATTTCACTACAGAAGCACAGGTGGTTGGCAGTCTCCTTCTGGCGGGGTAGCTGATCTGCGTCATCTAGTGGCCTAACAGCCCTCTGCCTTCCCTGTGCTTTTGCACCTTAAGGCACTGCATTGCAGGAGAAGATTTGCTTTCCTTCTAGTTTGGAAAAGATCTTCAAGATCATCAAGTCCAACCATCAACCCGATCTACTGAGTCACATCACTGAACCAGACCCCTTAGTGCCATGTCCACATATCTGGGCAGCCCGTTCCACTGCTTGACCACCCTCTCCATGAAAGAAGTTCTTCCTAATGACTGATATAAACCTCCCCTGGCACAACTTAAGACACGCCTCACGTCCTATCATTCGTCACCTGAGAAAAGACACCAACACCCTGCAACCTCCTTTCATGTAATTGTAGAGACTGAGGAGGTCTCCCCTCAGGCTTCTCTTCTCCAAACTAATCAGCCCCAATTCCCTTAGCCGCTCTTCATAACTTTTGTTTTCTTGTCCCTTCACCAGCTTTGTTACTCTTCTCTGCACCTGCCCAAGAGACTCAGTATCCTTCCTGTAGTGAGGGGCCCAAAACTGAACACAGTACTTGAGGTGTGGCCTCACCAGAGCAGAGTACAGGAGGACGATCACCGCCCTGGTCCTGTTGGCCACGCTATTCCTGATACATACCAGGATGCTTGGCCACCTTCTTGGCCACCTGAGCACACTGCTGGCTCTTATTCAGCTGGTAATTGACCAATACTCCCATATGACCCATACTCCAATACTCCATTCTGCCAGACAGCTTTTCATCCACTCTTCCTCCACCCTGCAGCGCTGCATGAGGTTGTTGTGCCCTACGTGCAGTACCCAGCACTTAGCCTTGTTGAACCTCATACTGTTGGCCTCAGCCCATCAGTCCAGCCCAAACAGAGCCCTCTGCAGAGCCTTCCCACCCTCGAGCGGATTGACACTCGTGCCTAACTTGGTGTCGTCAGCAAACTTACTGAAGGTGCACTCAATCCCCTCACCCAGGTCACTGATTAAAATGTTCAACAAACTGGCCCCAGTACTAGCCCTGAGGAATACTACTGGTGACCAGCTGCCAACTGGATTGAGCTCTATTTGCTCTATTTCAGCCCAACCATCCAGACAGTTCTTCACCAGCAAACTGTACATCTGTCCAAACCAAGAGCAGACAGTTTCACCAGGAGAATACTGTGGGAGATGGTGTTAAATGCTTTACTAAAATCAGTGCAGACAAAACCCACAGCCTTTTCCTTACCCACTTAGCAGGTTGTCTTGTATAGAAGGAGATCAGGTTAGTCAGGCAGGACCTGCCCTTCTTAAACCCATGTTGCCTTTTTCTGATCACTTGATTGTCCCACATGTGCTATGGGACAACATTCAGGATGACCTGCTCCGTAACCTTCTCTGATACTGACGTCAGACTGACAGGCCTGTAATTCCCAAGATCTTCTTTCCTGCCCTTCTTGTAGATTGGAGTCACATTTGCTAGCCTCCAGTCAATTAGGACCTCCTCAGTTAGCCAGAAATATTGGTAATTGAAAGTGTCTGGTTGAAAATTTCCACCACCTCCTTCAGTACCCTTTGGTGAATCTCATCTGGTCCCACAGACTTATGAACATCCAAAACATGTAGGAGGTCACTTACACTTTTCCACTGGGGGCTTTCTACAGGGGTTTCATCTCTCCCTGTCATCATATTCTTCTTCACCCAGGGGTCTAGGTACCCTGAGAAAAATTGGCCTTACTAATAAAGACTGATGCAAAAATGCAATAAATACCTCATCCTTCATCACTAAAATCTCTTAGCAACTTCTCTGGGAGACTATTGAATGTGAAAAATAGAAAATTTCATTCAGGTTTGTATTTTGCTTTTTTGTTGTTGTTGTTGGTGGTGGTGGTGTTTTTTAGGGGGGTGGATTTTGCTTTTTCTTCACTGCACCTTGGTGTTAGTCCACCCCCTTGGTGCTATTTTTCCCTTCAAAATGACTGATTTACACAGTCATTGTTTCATTCAGTTAAAATTGAAATATTATGATGTTGACCCACTATGACTGGCTTAATGAAGATGGACTGGCAGACATGAGAAGAAATCTATTATCTTGTTTTTGTGAAGTGCTTTGAAAGACCTGAAGTATTCCAGAAAAAAACAATGCTTCCAATCTCATTATCATGTTCAAGTACAAGCTAAGCTTATAGGTGCCATTAGTTTAATGATAAGTCTATTTTTCAATGAGCAAGGACAACCTAAAAGGATAGCAATGCATATCAGCATCACAGTCTTCCTAAATCAGATGTCATAGCTACTTGTATGACCTCAATATACAAGAGTGAGTCTTTAATGATTACTCAGTTAAACAGCTACAGAGTTCTCATCTGAATAAAACTATGATTGCTACTCTAGGTTAAAACTTCTTAGAAAATATCAGAAAAACAAATGTACCTTGTTTTTGGAAAATGGTCCCACTGGATGACTCCCCGTTACATGGACTATATTTTGTGAGCAAGGTGTACCACACTCACTAACGGTAATGATGCTATCACTTACTTCCAGAATCACTAGTGTTTGCAAACATAAACATTACAGAATATATATTTCAATTTTAAAATATAAACTTCAGCAGACTCACGCAGATAAGAGAAACAAAAGAAGTCCTGTGACCAAAGTCTCAAAACTCTTGAGCCTCCTTATGCTCTTAAATCCATACTTAGCACCTCAAAGGAATGGTTGATACCCTTTGTAAGTAGAGACACAGCTTCTCCAGATGTCAGTGCAAATGTCTTTCTTCTAAGGAAATTTTGAAGCTTCTTGGCCATTTACTTAAATTTTCAGTGCAGTCTCCATCTCCTGATTCATTTATATCACTCTTTTAGAATCAGGACCACCAGAAGGAATCAGAGCTCTTGGTGCATTATAGATGTACTTGCTATCTCACTGTGCCTTACTGTGCTTTTATTGCTATGTATTATACTTCTAAGATTTTGATTAATAGCATTAGAATGCATACTTTATTCAAAACACCACAAGCTGAAAGCGGAGATCACTTCTATGTACAGTAGTATAAAACTATTAAAGTGTTTTTAATAGTGCTGTAGCTCATTTTTAAAGAAAAAAATCTTTTTTTTTTACAAGACACAATGGACTATAAATTCATGTTTTTCATATGAGAAGAGGGCATTCTGTGATCTATGAGTAAAAAGACAGTTCATAGGGGATTAATGCTTGCCAAGGTAACTAAAGAAGAGCCCAGCTTTTCATCAGTCCAAACAGGAAATGAGAGAGGAAGTCTGTTTTGTTTTCCTGTGTTTCAAGATCAATTCTTTAACTCCAAATTTAGTAGGGTTTGGAACTAAGCCTGGTTGAAACAATTGAACAATTTTCTATTGTTTAAAAATAAATACAACAATTCTGGAATATAATATCATAGTACTTCTGTGGTTATTTTATTCCTTAGCTTTTTCCTCCAGTCACCAAAAGGCCAAGAACAATTCAGTTCAGTTCTGTTAATTAACAGTAGCCAAATACTTCTTGACTCTGTCTGGAATGTTGTTGGCTTTTTTTTTTTTTTTTTTCCATTACATGATATTTCAGAAGAGGGGTATTAAAAAAAAAAAATGGTGTTATTACTGTATGTACATAAACAGATTGCTAAATAAACAAGGTGTGTGTATATATATATATAAATATATATATATAAAGTCATTACTTGGAAAGGGCATCAGTCATCTTCTGTTTTCCATTAAATATATTCCAGGCCAATTCCCATGGCATGTTTTTCAGTTGAGGAAGAAAGACGCACTCTCTGTATTACGAAAAGCCAAAGTATCAAAAGGAATTAGTCTGTTGACACGAGGAGCCCTGCAAGAGCATTATGGTAGTTATACAGCTGGGGTGCTTGAACAAAGTGGGGTGGGTGTGGACAGCTGTACATCTTCAGATGGATTGCAAGGGTCTGTCACACAGCCCAGGGAACAAACAAATGCACGGCTGCTGCAGCCTTTGCCTCGAACGCTTTTCCTGCCTGAGGTAACTTTTTCTTTTCCAAGAGGTCTTGCTGTGCTCCATTCCTGCCTGCCATGATGAAAGAGTTGGCTGGCAAGCTGACCACAAGCCTCCTTGCACTCATGGTTCCTGGAAGGGCTTTTTGGTGGTGATGCGCTCTCTGTCTACACTCCAGTTAGCTGTACAGGAGCTCCTTAGCGCTTATGAATCATCCAGACAGTCACAGCTGGTGGAAATGCAAGCACAATGTTACATGACTTCGCTATCTGCCAGCTTGTCGCATCACCATAGCAAGGACTGGTGGAAATGTTTCTGGTGAAACTTCTTTAACTGACAGAGGCATATTTTGAGCAGCATCCAGTACTCTTTGGATACAGCACATACCCAGCAACACTTAAGCACACCCATTTTCTGCCACTCAGTTTGCAAAGAGCTGGGTCCTACACTGGTTTCTGCCCCCTCCCCAGGCCCAAGGCCATGCTACCCTTCTAGACCCGAGAGAAACAAGGCTGAATGGCATGGCCATTTGAAACACTCCGAGGTAAAAAAAAAAAGTTTGTGAACTACTTGGTTCAACACATGGAACTGGATGAAGTAACACTCTTCCTACCATGAGCTGTTTGACACAGAAGATCAGGTTTCTTCCAACTGAAAATCCAAAGCTGTCTATAGAGACCACAAATTAGCACCACCTTTAGCAGAAGAACTTGCTTGTCATGAGCTACCAGCATGCTGCGGTTGATGTTACAGTGTAGTTAATTTCATGACTACAGGCCTCCATGAAGTCTAGAGAGGCTAAACAGCCCTCAAAAATATTTAAGACAAGGAACTGAGCAAATTCCTTTTCTTGTTTCAACTCTGCTGAAGTTTTGAAGTTAAAGCTGTGAGAATAATGAATTTATTAGTTTGTTGGTTGTTTGGAAAACTTTAAAACTGAACTAATTTAAATCTAGAATAAATTATTTATTCTTTAAAACAAAGTAAGTTTTGCATATTTTATTTTCTTAACTTCTGGGAACAGTTCCAAAAATGTCATTTGGGATGCATGCAAAACATTGATTTGAAATGTTTAAGCAAAAGACAAAACTTTCCCCAGTTTCTTCCTTTTTGGTCTCCTCCACAAAATAATTTACTTAATTTGATCTTCAAAACCTTGAGTCCTTCTAGTGTCATATAAGACTCCAGCTACAAGATTCATGTAGAGAACTTTCAAACCAAGGAAATGTTTCCTCTTCCATTTCTGAGATGCTACTATTCTTTAGTTTCAAATACTCTCTCTACCCCTAGAAGCATGTATCTGCCTTTAATCAACTACTTTATGGGTGTTGGGGTTTTTCAGTTGGTTTTGGTTTTATTTTTATAGAAGTAAGAGGAGAGACAGTGTCAAAGGAACAGAGCATTGAAAACCTTTTATGTTGCATACTCCATATTTAAGTTAAAAAAAAAAAAGCTATGGTGTTACCATGAAAAAAATGCAATGCAGCTTTTGTTTAGCTTTGTTTTTGTTTTCCCTTCTTGTCATAGATAAACAGATAAACATTTGTTATGTACTGTTACATTTCTGTTAGAAAAGTTTAGAGGTTATATATTTTTTCACTTATCCTCTTACCTAGAGAGACTCCTCTTTTTTTTTTTTTTTTTTTTTTTTCCAGCCAATTACACATGAAACCACTTACTTACTTCCCCCAATTCCAAACATGCAAAATTAGACAGATTGGGTAGATGACACAAATTACATTAATATGAAAATTTGTTTTTATTCTTAAGCATTGTATCTTAAGACCTTGTTTGAAAGAGTTTTAATTAAAGCATACTAGTGGAAATCCTTTTAAAGACACCAGCATGATCAGGCTTTTTCTTTTTTCTTTTTTTTTTTAATGCTTTGGTCTATTTCTCACTCATAGTCTTTCGTATGACTCATAGTAGTGCATTGTTTCAGTCTGCAATTCATTGCTGCTATCTCCCATAGCACCTTGACAAGAACCAGGATCTTAGATTTTTCTGATAGAATAAACAGAAGTGAACTCCACTGCATGTCACCCTCAGGGCAGCAGGGAAACAAGGCTTGAACGTGAAGCAAGTGCTTCCAAAACAATACAGGAAAATACAGCTATGGATGTCTTTAAAGTGAACTGGCTAAAAGAAGCCAGTAAGTGTAACAACTTTTTGGCAATAAATGAAACTATGCTGTAACTCAAACCGGATTTTCAAGGTGGCTTTTATTTTTCCTTCCAATACATCATATGCTATGGCCCTATACAGAGAAAAACAAAAACAAAAACAAACAACAAAACAAAACAAAAAAAACTCCACACTTTTGGTCAACATGTGTTCTAAAAGTCAATGACTGTTTCTGCAATCTTCTTGCAGCTTCTCTCCTTTTAGCTGCTTGAACCTATGCCAATCTAAGATCAACCAAAGAGATTTAGAGAGAAAGAATTTATGGACTGAATTATTTCAAGTACCATGAAATGTCCTTCATTCAATGTATAGAAGACACTAGAAGCTTAAAGATATTACAAGGTAAATTTATCCTCCTTTACTTTTTTATTGTATTCACTACCATTGTTGACAATTTGAAAACAGAAAAAAACAGACACACAGACTCATGGCAAGTTAAATAACTATGAAGAGAGTATGTTTCTGTAGAGCTCATGATTTTAACACTAGAATAATAAAAAAAGTCTTTTTTTAAAAAATATATTTGAATGGCTGACAAAAATTATCACTCCATGGTTTGATAACTGAAGTTCTTATTTTATAGTCGGAAATAAAGTAAGAAATTTGTAACTGTTGCCTACCACCACAAGCCCAATGGAAGTTTGTTTCCCAGGGTGATAGGTTATCATTTGTGTGAAGCCATTTTACTTTGTGCATCCCTGGGTTCAGCTGCTGAACTCGTTATCCATGCAAAGACATCTACTCTGCTGAAAATTTGCTTATAGTGGAAGATTTACTCTTTGACATCTTCCTTGCTTAATACACATCCAGGAACAAAAGCACCAAAAAAAGCCCACTATTTTATAACTTTAACACATCTGTTGCTTAAAAAATGTGACATTTCAAACTTCATGCAAGTTAATATATTTCATAAAAATACTTACTAATTTTGAATGCTGATAAAAAAGATACACTATTAACTCAGCTGTTCCTTTTCTGCCCAGTTAAACACTTCCTTTGGGGGGAATAAACCAGGTTTTTAGACTTCTTCTGTCAAAGACTTGCACTTCAATGTGATATGAAAGGCAGTTAAGAGTACTGATGAATGACAACAACTCACAATTCCTTTTCAGAAATAACTGACCCCCAAATTGTGGCAAAGGAAAAATGAAAACCCCAACATGTCACTTTTTTTTTTTTTTTTTTTTTTTAAACTGAGAGCATACCAGTAAGATCTGTCTAGTACAGCAACAGAGGAAGGAAAACCTAAGGATCACTCACTATGATGTGGACTGAAGTTTCGAGAAATGCCTTATAGAATCTCATCTTCACTGTCATACAGACATACAGCTGGTGCTCTAGCTACTTTTTCTCTATTTCATAAGTTTTGATGGGTGGGTGGAAGAGAGGAATAGTTTCCAACTTCCTCTCTTTTTATTCTTCTTATTCAGTAGTTGCCAGTTTTAATCCCCAGATCAAGAATTTAAAACAGCCCACCTTCCTGATATTTATTTATTCGGATAGTATTACCCTATTTTCAAAATTAAAATATTTTACGTCAAAAGATTTGTTATTTTAAAATATCTTATTCTTAAACTGAATTCACAGAATTTCTTTATTCAATTGCCAAGTTAATGTAGTAAAGTACTAAAATTTTAAAAAATTAACACATTAATTTCAAACCTGTCATATTTTGCATGTTAATCATCACCAGCTGTATAAATAAAATCTGAAATAGTTAATTACAGGGACAATCTACAGAGTCTCCAGACTTCACACACATGTTCACAATCCAAGAATACATTATCTCAAAATCAGGGGTCAACAAGAAAACCTGACTATAGAGTAATGGCCACTCATGTATGGATGGCCTACTTCGAAAGAAAAAAAAAATCTCCCTTCCTCAGCAGCCAGGAAGTGAAATTAAAAAGACCTGTACCCTAACAATGCTTACTCAAGTGATCCATCACCAAACTTTCCTTCTTGCATCACCAAAGTTTTGCTGGGGATTACATGAGTCACAGGCCCTTCATGTCAAGATATTAAAATGGGTTCAGAGTGTGCTATTTGAATTTTGTGTTACTTCACAGCATTTTGCAAGTCTTGCTTTCTAGTGGCAAATATTTGCAGAGAAAAGAAAAAGGACAGTTACTCTCAGTTGTTGTAACTCATTTTTAGCTCAAATAAGCAGAGCTAGTGTTTTTCATCCACTGTTCAGCTCACAGCAGGGAAATATTTCTCATAGATCACTTGTGTTAACTGGCTGACTTATTACTGCTACATGCATGATGACAGACTGGCAGGAAGAAGCGAGTGTCATGGCACAGGGGTGCAGCACTGTTTCAAAAGAGAGGCTAATTGAAAAAAAAACACAAAAAACAAACAAAACAAACAAAAAACAAAACACACGCACACACACATATATATAACCAACATACGCAGCAAACCACAAATGCATTAATGTGGAACAAACGTTGTGGTTCCTCAATAATGCATTTAACTATTTACAGCCAGCTAAATTTTATTAACACAAAGGACAAAACAATTTACATGCTCCTATTTATTTACCAGTAAATATTTACCATTTTTTTTCCCTCCAAAATGTGTGACTAAGTTGGGTAAAAGCTTGACCAAAGAATAAGAATGGAAATTTGAGTAATTTAATCAGCACATCTCAAAAACAAACCCTATTAATCAGTAGAAATGAAAGGTGCCACTTATGAAGGTTTTACTCTATTAATAAAGTCTAGCATCCCTGCTTCAGTTAAATATTTTTACAAATATATCAATTACAAGATGCTCCTAGATAAAATTGAAATTTCTTTTTAATTGAGAAATTAAAATCAGGTCAGAGAAAGTATTATGTATTACACACACAATTTGAAACACTTTATAACACTTCTTCACCAAACTTAAGAAGCATTGAATGGCTGAGAATCTTATCAAATCTAACTCAAAAACTGAGTTAATGCTTAAATTCCTAAGAAAAGTGGACTTGAAAGCTGCCATGGAAAAGCTGAGTCGTTCTAAAGTCCAATCTTAACATTTGCTATACTGTTTGGTCACACACTTAAAGCTGCTGAAAGAGAACAGATTTGGTCCTGCACAATGAGAAGGCTTATGACAAGAGCCTGAGCAGGACAAGGATCTCAAGGCTGACACACTGCACACTTGAGCAAGCTGCTGTTTTCTTCAAGTGATTGACACGAGGAGCAGCATGTGAAGCATAGCGCTCTCCTATGCGCAGCTTGTGCTTGCACAGAAGTGAAGAGGATGATGGCTGTAAAGCATTTTTCTCCTTCTCTGACTCAGGTGTTTTAGTCTCAAGTATTTTCTAACCTAGACTAATTAATGGCTAGAACTGAAATAAACTCTGGCTTCTGAAGCTCTCTCATTTTACACAGTATTGGGAAGGAGGGCAGATTTTACAGCTTGGCAGCCACCACAAAGAGCAAAGAGGCTAGAACAGGCATTATTTTCTCTACAGCCTTTAATGATAGAGCTAATAGCACATGTACAAATAAAGACTATTCAGGCACAATTATTTCTAGAACGTAAATCCAATTCAAGCTTTCTTGGTTTTCCAAAACAGCTCTCTCTTCCATTTTTTTCTTCTTTATTATCAAAAAACAGAGTATGGACAATGTGCTGGAAACAAGAAGGAACAAATCAAAGATCTGTTTGGTTAGTTGTTTAAGCTGAAACAGACTACACTTTAATGGGGTAAGGTGGGATCCTGATGGATGTGGGGGTATGCTGAGGGATGAACAGGGGAGGTGCTGTGGCACAGATGTATGGTTTGGGGGAGGTTCTTGGAATGCCCGAGGGATGTATGGGGGGCAGAGGGATTTGCAGCTGGCTGGGGGATGCCTGGGCTGAGTAGGGGAGCCTGTGGGATGGAAGTAAGGTTTGGGGGTCTCTTGGAGTGCTGGAGGGTGTTGAGTGGAAGGTGAGGGAGCTAAGGAGCTCTGAAGGTGGGGGATGAGCTGGGGCTTCATGTGTTTGGGATCCCTTGGGAGGGAAGTAAGATTTGGGAGTTTCGTGGACCACTGGAGGGTTGTAGGGGGAGGGAACGAGGAAGACTTGGGACTCTAAGGATGGCTTGAGTTGGGCTGGGGCTGCCTTGCGGTGGGCTAGGGGAATACAAGGGTTTGGGATCCTGTGGAAGTAAGGTTTGGAGGATCTCTGTGGTGCTTGAGACTCATCAGTAAGAGAGCGCCCTTGGTGACAGGGGTGGCTCTCAAGGTGTCTAGGTTGACTGAAGGGTGTGAGCAAGGTTGCTCTGGGGGCTTTTGGGACTCCTACTGAGGGGAAGAGAAGAAGCAGATGAGCTAGATGTATGTAATATGATGAGCGGAACAGGATGGGAAAGAGTCCTAAGGTTTGTGAGCTGCTGAAGGTATGGAAAGGAGCTGGTGAGTTTCTTAGAGACTTCAGGATAGAGGTTGTTGAGAAGTGCACATTCCTGGTGGAAACAAAGCAGGCTAACAGTGTCCTGGGCTGCATTAAGGAAAGCATTGCCAGGAGAACAAAGGAACATCCTTCCCCTTACCTCAGCACCGGTGAGGCCACTCCTGGAGCACTGTGCCCAGCTCTAGACTCCCCAGTACAAGAGAGATATGGACACACCAGAGAGAGTCAAGCTAAGGGCCACAAAGACGATCAAAGGACAGGGAAAAGCTGAGAGCTGGGACTGTTCAGCCTGAAGAAGAGGAGGCCCAGAGGGATCTTACCAATGTGTATAAATATCTGACGGGAGGTTGCAAAGAAGATGGAGCCAGGATCTTTTCAGTGGTGCCCAGTGACAGGACAAGAGGCAAGGGGCACAAACCAGAAGATCGGGAAGCACTTCTTTACTGTGCAGGTGACTGAGCACTGGTTGCCCAGAGAGGGTGTAGAGCCTCCTTGAAGATCTTCCAAAGCCACCTGGACATGGTTCTGGGCCATCAGCCCTAGGAGTCCCTGACTGAGCAGGGGAGGGACCAGACAGTCTCCAGTGGTGTCTTATAATCTCAACCAACCTGTGATTCTGTGATGCAAGATTCAAATAAAAGAAAGCAATACTTTCCATACCTTGTCGCTAGATAAAATTAACATTTCTAAAAATGCATGCTTTAGCAAGTACACCTTTGCTTTACGGAAAATTTGCAAGAAGTTGGAGAGATTCTCTAGAACTACGATACTGAAGCTTAATCTTATTATGCATTCCTATTCTGCATGCCAAACCCTAACTGCAACTTGCAGTAAACAGGTTTCACACCCCAAGGAGGATGTGGGGAGTGATGGTGGACAGGGTTCTCAAACGTCACTCTTGGCCAGCTTAAACTATTGTTACAGTAGGTAACATCTTTGTGATTTTTTTTTCATAAATCTGAAAAATGGTAAGAAAAAAATAGCCATGCACATAATAGTTATTAATTGGGAAAACAAAAAACTGAAGTATCACAGCACCTGTTTTTACTCCTGACCTATCCAGCTAAACAACAGTAAAATTCAGGACTAAGATTTGAGGTAAGTCTAGGACCCAAGGGAATGGTGTCAAGCTGTGACGGGAGGTTCAGGCTGGATATCAGGAAGAGGTTTTTCACTGAGAGGGTTGTCACACACTGGAACAGGTTCCCCAGGGACGCAGTCACGGCACCAAGCCTGCCGGAGCTTAAGTAGTGTTTGGACTGTGCTCTTAGTCATATGGTCTGAATTTTGGGGTAGACCTGTGTGGTGCCAGGAGTTGGACTCAATGATCCTTGTAGGTCCCTTCCAACTCAGGATACTTTATGATTCTATTGCTCATACTAGAGATTCCGCGTACTTCTAAGAATACAACTTTCCAGTATAGACTCCTCCCTTTCCAGTCCAATCACATAAACATTTGTTAGTGAAGTGCCCCTCAAGCTGATTTTCCACCATACTTACTACTGAAGTTTCCTGTTGTCACAGTTTAGAAATTTCCTGGAGAAAAGTAGAAAAATATTTGGGTAAGCTGAAAAAAAAATATCTTACAATTCAGCTTGATGAAGCTTTACAATATTCCTGGTTTAGAGGATAAATATGAAGCTTGACATGGATTCACATGCAGTATATTTTAGAGAGTAGGTAGAAAGAAGTGGAAGAGAGAAATGAAAGCTATAGATTTCTACTGAGACATGCTTTTTTACTATCCCTGTGAAAAGCAGCTTGAAAGTCTGAAGGTAAGAGTTCACAGATGGAAGAGTTTGATATCTGAATATATACAGATTCACAAACCACTGGGCAAGATTCAGAGCTGCAAAAGTGACAGTTGCTTTCAACCACTTCTTATTATACTGTTACTACTTAGTGAAATCAAGAGATAAGACGTGGGGCTAACACTGAATTATTTAGCTGGTCATAGAATAGAGGATTCTTGTCAGACTGTTTCAGCATTTCTTTTTACAGTAAAAAAAGGTTAATGAATCATGCAAATGAGATGGATTTGGGGTCAGCGAGTAATACTACATGAGTATGATCCAGGGAAACAAAAATAGACCAGCAAAACTTACCTGCCCTTCATTAGTGAAAAAACATATTTAAAATGACCTTTGTTGGAGAAGATTCTGAGTCACAGGTAAATCCAAAAAACATACAGTACTCAGCTTAAAGTAAATGAACAAAAACTCTACCACATGACAAAAGGCTGGGGTAAGAAATAGATGCCAAACCAAATTCTTTACAAATACCAAATTCTTGAATGTTAGCAAGTGTCCTGGGTATGTTTTAACTGAGCAGTTTTTTGATTCATGTCTAAGACATGACTAAAAGCTTGCCAGGGCTTATTGCGGTGTTCTTCGCTTTCCATTACCAGTTTTTAAAAGCACATGACAGTGCTTAATGAGAGAAAAATGCCAATGCACACAACATAGATTTAAGCCAGGCAGAAATAAAGCACAAAACTGTTAAAAAACCCTTAACTCGTCCCTACTGTATCCAGTCAGTTCTATACCTACATATTTACCTCTGCAAGATTAACCTATCTAGTGGGTAAGAAATAAAATACAACTGGACCAGGAGAAGTAATTTAAAACCAACAGCTAAATATTTTTTGGTAAAAGCAGACTTTTGATGTTCTTGATAAAGATGGAAAAAAAGATTTAGTTTAGTGTGCCTGACATCATAAGAATATTTTTGGTGTTAAGAAATGATTGCAAAGATTGAAATGAGTGTTCCGGACAGCGTTCAGGTCATTAAGTTGTGAAAACGTCAAAGCAACTAGGGTCATTTAATCAAAGTTTAATGAGAAGTCCAAGTCAACGCTTTTCAGTACCAGATCACTACCTGAAATTAATTGGAAAATGTACTTATTGGTACTACTTCTATGCCAACTGAAATATTTTCCACCACTTGTGTCTTGGTCTGGAAAGACTTAACTCCTGAGAAGAAGGAACAATTGTTTTTCTACTCCTCTCCCTTTCATCAATTTTTGGATGAAGAACCTGTACCTCCTCCCACCATAAACGGAAGCAAACTAGGTTTAAACATTTAAAAAGTTATAAAGGTTTATTAAATGAATCCAGATTTGACAGATATTACATAAATTAAACAGCAATAAAATTTTACTAGGGTTTATGTACAGATCACAGTGATTTTCATTGTGCAATGAGGGCTGACTTTATAACTTTGAACAGTACTTATACATGTGAGCTACAACAAGCAACCAGCAACATACAACATTAGTCCAAGTTAACCTCGCAAGTCTAGCGTTTCAAACTGGTTATGTAGTACACAAATGCCTGCTATCATTACCACTACTTTCTACCACAACAGAGTATTTATAAAGCAGTCAGGTTTGCCATAGAAAAGTGCAAAACATGGGAAGTCTGTACACAGTACAGTACAAAAAGAAATCATGCTACAGTCATTGAAAGCTGAAAAATAACTCTATAGCATAGGAAGCACTGCATCACACCTCTTCTGAATGGTAAGCAGATGGGCTGAGGAACAGCCATATCTTAATTGCTATCAAACCTGCAAAATCCCTGTTGATCCATTTAAACATAGTTCAGTACCTATATTTTGATCAATTAACAATGACTTTTCTACAGTGGAAGATCACATTAGTTAAAGCTCAGTAGCACACATATTCATTGATCAAGCTAATATACAGGAAAATCTACAGCATGTTCTCCATTTAAATCATGAAGCATTTTCATCATTTGGTTACAAGGCAATTAAGTTTACAATGCACATTTATCACTTAAAACCTCGAATTGGGCAATTAAAAATATATTTATATAAAAAACTCAAAAATAAAGATTGCTTTTTAAATGTTTAACATTCTCATCCACCAAAGCAGAATATGAAAGGCCTATGGGCTCTTGCAAAAAAAAAAAAGTCCTTATGCAAAAGTCTATATGCAAAAACACATGTTAACAGAAGCAATCATAATAAAATGAATTTCAGAGAACAGAAACTTCAATGGAAAATAAAAGTGTTCTAGCTTGCTTAAAAAAAAAATAATAACACTAGAGTCCTTAGTGCAGTGTGTATTTGGGAACTTCTACTTGAGCACTCAGACAGAACTATGTTAGTGGTCCATGAAGTCCCAGCAAAGACTTAAAAATAAAACCAACTCACTTGTGCAAATAAATAAAATGGGAAGGTAATAACAGCTCAATAATTTCAAGATTGTAGAGAAAACTGATCATTTAAGATAACATTTCAAAAACAAGGTTTCTTATTATTTTAATTAAAAAAAATTGAAAGGAGTTTTGTACTAGAAAGCATGTTGACGAGGTCAGTAGTTAGGCATATGTACACATGGCTCTGAAAATAATGTGAAGTCAACAGATTAGCATTATTAAGAAGATTTTACTTGATTCTTTAGTCTCTATCATAGTGAGTGCATCCACTGCCAGCAATGGATAAGAGTTGTAGAAAGAAAATCTACTATTTCCTGTTGTTCAAACACTCAAAACTTCTGACCACCAATGTAGCACATTAATCAAATGCAACTTCATTTCCTCAGCTTTGAAGACCTAAACTCAGTGCAGTTTTTAAATTTGAAAAACAAAACAAAACAAAACAAAAAACCCCCTCATATTTAGGACACTTGGTTGTTGCAGTACATATGTTTTTAAATAAAAAGCTGCTTTTGTAGTACTCAAATTCCATAAAATACTGAAAGCTTACACTTCAAAACAAACAAACAAAAAAAAAACCACAAAACTGTGCTTTCTTCTCTTAGACAATGTAAGCTGTTTTTACATACTTCAGTTCCTCCAACTGGTTTGGAATAACTAACTCCACAGATACAAATAAAGTAGACCAGATTCATTTCTCGGGAGAACAAGGTAATTTTACCATGTTAAAAGTATAATTTTCTATGGATTTTCCTGTATTTTATTATATATAACTACACAGCTTTCACTGATCATCAGCTGGGGCCATCAACTTGTGACACTTCATAACATCAAGATGACTCTGTAATGTTCCAGAGCTACTGCTCTGAAGTAGCACAATTTTGTTACATATTGTACATTTTTGCCAGTTATACAGTCTCTTTAAAAGGTTAAATTTGATAAAGAAATAGATCTAATAAGCTAGAAGTTGTAAGCTCTCAAAGTACATCTACTATTTTACTACGCCTCTGCACTGTTTAAAGAAAGACTTTCTTAAACAAAAGAAATTGGAGGTAACTTTTCCATCATGAGACCCCAGCTGTATATCTGTCGTAAAGTTATAAACACGTTAAATTTTATCAGCTATTAGTAAAATGCCTTCTTTATAAGCATTCAGAATTTAGCTCAGAAAAATTAATCTTTGGCCTACATTTCTTATGGCATTTTGGATAAATATAGAAAACTGTTTATAGGAGAAACTGTCTGTGTCATCTAATTAAGTAGTTTTATGTAGAGCTCTTAGTCACAATTGTAAAACTCCAGTGAGCTGATGAGTTCTGGGGGAAAAAAAGAAGGATCTAAGTATTGTAGCTTTCCTAAAGGTCAGATAAAAATACAACATCTAATGCATTTACTTTTTGAAATCAAAGCACTTCAAAATCAATTTCCCTGCATTAAAACAAGAACCATGATATGAAATATGAAAAAATCTTGAATTGTATACAATTTACCTTCATGTTTACGTGTATTCATATACATAGATACATACAGATGCATATACTGTTACTTGGTGCTACTTAAAATGAAGCAGTATTGCAAATACTTCCTAAATACAGTGTATTTAATCTGCTAGAAAGCTGTTAGTAAGTATAAAAAAAAGATTCCTTATGTCTAAGGCTTGAACTATGTACATGTGGAATTCCTGGCAGTGGAGACTTTAGGACATTTCCAAAAGCAGAAGCAGAAAATTCAGGCTCTAATATATATTTAGTGTTCCCTCCTATATTCAGAAGTGCCAAGCATTCAACAAGAATGTCAATAACGGAAAAGGTCTGTTATGGCTCATGCTTTACATGTGAAGACGACAACAAGCTTGAGAGAACACAACCCCTTTAAAAGCCGGTGAGAGCCCTTTTATGAATATGCACTGAATTGCATGTTTACAGATAGTTGTCATGTGAGGAATTACTTTTCAGACAGTCTACTTCACTCAATATCCTGGTTTATAGAGACATCACTGTAACAGAACTTCATTGATTAGCCATTAAGATGTATCTTAATCAACGATAAAACATGCCCTTGTCTTTCTGCTTTAAAGTACTATGGTTGCAAGTGTGAGGCATTGGAATTTTTAGGTACAAATCTTATTTAAAACTTAATTATTTTTATTTTATTTTTTACAAAGAATTATAAAATGTATATAAGATGATGAAAAACTCATTTTTCCTTTTAAGATTTTTATCCCTAGAGAACTTCTTGAAAAACATTATTTGAAAAATAAAAATCGTAGACTCTGAAAAATACAAAAATTTACATCTTTGCACAGTTCCTGTGCTTTCGTTGTATTGTATTCATTATATACATATACACTAATTTGTGCTTTTAATTACATAAGTTTAGTATAAACTTATAAAATTAAGTCTATGAATTAACTATGCAAAAAGGATCTGGGAATAGCAGGAAACTTAACTAAACCATAACTTAAAAAAAAAAAATCCTAATATACCATTTTAGTCAGTCTACTTCAGAGTAGACTATCAATATTACAATTTACTAAACTAATGCCGAATGTTTACAGTTAAAAATTATTCTTGCCTGCCTCCAATTCCTTAGATATTTAAGATATTCTCATATTCACATCTGAATGCAGTATCGTTCTCATTCACAAAGGTGGTCTTCATTGAAATATGAAATCCATTTTTCTTCAGACTTACTCTTCGCTTCAGTTTCCTTCTAGTTTCTAAGACAAAAAGCGGTGAAAAAAATATAAAACACAACACAGTGCATGTGAATTGAATGTAAATTATCAGTCTTTCATTGCTGTAAGACAGAATCTAGGGTATAGAATTATTTTGAGGAACAAGGTTGTCAAAGTCTTCACTCAATACAAAAATCTCGCAATCAAGAAATGAACGTGACTGTTATGTGTCAAATCAATCTAGATATCTGCTTTTAACAAGCTATTGAAAAAATTTTAAGGATGAAAGGACTTCAAAAAATATCTGTAAGTGGATAACTATCACTATAGAAACAGCAAAGCCTATGATATAAATTATCTCTATCATTGGGCAGGCTTGCTTTGCAACATATTATTTCAAGTTTACTTTATATCGTCTATTACTATGGCCAATTCATATTGGTTTTAAGAGCTGTATGAAAGCATTAATCACTATTATTAATCAGAAGATGAAATTCCTGTACAAGGCTCTCACTCACAGACTTGCAACGTTTTGAAGCGAGCTCCTGACATTTGGACATACCTCGTCCAGTGCATATGTAGCATTCAGAAGTTCTTGAAAATTTCTAGATCTTTAGGGGGTACTGGAGGCATTTTATTCCAGTCATCTTCAGGATAAGCTTCAAAATTGGAAGTATCTCCATCATTAGATACTTTCGGCACTATAGGAGGCTAGTCAGAAAAAGCGCAAAAAAAATTTAGTACGGTTTCTCAATCAGCCACACTCCATCACATTAAAGCAGACGTTCTGTAAAGAGCTAAGAAAAAGAATGGGTGGTGGTGGTGGTAGGGGTGGCGTACATACTGATAGAAGTTCTTCTCTTTCACCAATATTGATTGGTGTGAGAGAGAAAAGCTTACAGCAACACAGTCAGGTTCCAAAGCTTTATCTGCAGTTAAATACTGTGGTTAAAGGACACTTATAATGCAGATACTTATTTATTTAGCACTCAAGCTCTACCTGCTTTGGAAATGGAAATTGACTACTTCAAAATATTATTGCAATTAAGCTTCCAGGCACATTCTCTTACAGCATAATCTGCCACTTTCTTTCCTCACTCCTTACCTCTCTGGTCAGCTGGCAAGGAGCGTAATCACCATCAGATCCCTCTCAACTAAAGAAGGCTCATAATAGCAGTGAGGGTAATTGCTTTGTAACTGAAAGAGAAAGCCTCCTCTTCTCTTCATTGCTTTCAAATAGGCTGATTGCTTTGAAAGAGGCTGAAATGACTCACTTGTGCTTGCCTCACACTACCTAATGTGCTTTTTCCTAGCCTAGCAGTAAAAAGAAGCATGTAAAGAAAGTGCTGCGCTGTAAAAAAAACCAGTTATTTCACAAGGATGTCTGTAAAAGCATCTTAATTCAAATGGATCTTTTTAAGAAAACTGGAAGTGCCAAGGGAAATAACTGTTTCTATCTCTTTCCTCAGAGGATCCTTTGGATTTCTAGTATTGCTCGCTTCAGCTTCAGCTGTAGTATTGCCCACCAGCTTCACTGTACCTCTAGTGCCTTGTCTTCTGTCTAGCATCAAGACTACTCTGACTCTCTGGCCACAGGAAGCAGATAAACCACCTCCCCAGGACACTTAATCAATTAGAGGATTTACCGTAGGATAAAAAACTTTTCTTCTTTCAAGAGACCTTCAGCTTTCTATCCCCTTCTCAGTGACATGGAGAGCTTAAATATCATCATAAGCCAAACAAACCACTCGAGGTTGAGAAAACCTTAAGGACAACCACCAAACTGGCCAAGGAAAGTTACATGACAGGAAGAACTACAAAACAAAGCAAAACAATATTCTCCATTTTCTCAAAAGCCTGTCTTCCACCGTCTCTGAGATCTAATCTGATTTTTTTGGCTTCTTAGTTTGAAACAATGCCATTAGCAGGTTTCCAAATGGAAAGAAAGGGTCCTTACAGACAGTAATGACCAAGCTTCAACCAAAAGCAAAGCCCTGTTTTGGCAATATGGCAGTCACAACATACTGCACAGATACTTAAGAAGATGGGCAGAATCTGCTCTGTTCCAGAAGCTCAGCTTCTACTCGTGTTTAAGCAGTTCCAGAGAGACGGTATGAACCAGGGGTACTCAGGACAGTGCTCCAGATCCTAATCCTTCATAACCACAATCCTCCAGTGTACCCAAACATTTTTAATATGTGCAACTGCAAAAACAACTTGCAAATGTATTTTCAAAGGTTCCTACGCTGGGACAACTATCCAAACTGACAGAAGACTTCAGAAATGCTATTTCTAAAGTAACGGGAAGATGTAGCCTGGCCTAAATCCACTTCAATCTGATTGTTGCTTTCCAAAAAGCCAAAGAACCTCAAAGATTATAGAGAATGGATCTTCAAGAAAACTCAGAGATATCTGCTTCACCACAGAGGATATTCCTGCCTCTCTGTAAGCATACTGACAAGAAAACAAGTTTTGTGAAGTGGTACAGAAAAAGAGAGAGAGAAATTAAGACTGACAGAATTATTTTCTCTCCTCTCTCCTAGCCTTCAATGTTATTTGCCTAATACTGACGTTTGAGATCTTATCAGGACTGTGAATCAATGTTTCATCTGTACAATAGGACAATTCAGACTTTTTAAGAGAGAAAATGGAGCACCGTATCCATTATTTCATATTTTCCATCTTTTCATCAGTATGTAATAGACTAAGATTTTGAAAACTGACTCTGCCTCTAACAATAACAAAGTAAATTTCTGAGCCAATTTATGTCTTTAATCTGAAGTATAATTCAACAGCATCTCAACTTCTAACAGTTTAATTCAATCATCACTAAGAATAAGAAACAACATTTTGAATTCATAATCTGAATGCTACAGTGACTTTTTTAAAATAAAAATTTTGCACAACAGGTGTTTCTATCCAAGACTAACATTCTGGTTTTTAATACTATTTGTTTGCTATCTATTTAGTAATAGAGTAGATTGTCGTAAACTTCAGAGTTGAAATACTTATATGATCTCACGATTTGTGTTCTTTGCAGTTTTTCATGACCAGAATTTACAGTAAATAATTTGAAAATTGTGTCTTAATTACAATGCCACTAGGTAAAACATCAACTGGATATAGCAATCCCAACATAAAAAAGAAAAGAAAAAATCAGCTACAGTGTTACTTTAGGATGTTGTCTACAAGAATACATCAAGAACATTTTCACCTCTAAACTACTGTCCACAAACACAATTTAAGATAGCTACCCAGAAATTCATTCTAAGAAATTCATGCAAAGAAAAGTAAAACCAAACATGTAATCAGTACTGGACTGACTGTATATTGCAACCTATATTACCAAAAATCACTGCTATAAGAAACTGTACTAGTCAGAAATTTGAGGAAGGAAAGAAGGAAGGCAGTTTTACTTCCAAAGGTCTTTAAAAAGCATTTTTACAGTGTTGATAGCTTTTGCAAACATCTGCCCTCATATAACACTAGAATTCAGTGCTGTTAAAAAGTATGTTAGAATTACATTCATAAATCCTTCTCTCTCACCTTCTCTCTTCCTCCTACTCCCATATGCTTTACATTTTATTAAAGCATTTACCTGAGTTGAACTTGGCAGAAAAAAATAAAACTCAGAGTAAAATATTTCCACATATATACATTGAAGAAAAAGAAACAACAATAACAACAACCCCTCATCCCTACAACAGTAATTACATACAAAACCCTACAACTGAAAATTAAAGCTCATTGTATGTAATGCTAATCAACTTACTTGAGCAGAACAAACTAGGGTTTTTCTACCTTGCTATCTGTAAGAGTATCATAGACAAACTGCAAATAGACAATCAAATAATTTAATTCTGTAGTGTAAAAGGACAAAAATGCATATAATTATTGATGTGGGCATATACTGCTCACGCACGCACGCGAACACACACAGAGCAACAAATCCTCAACAGAATAGTTTAAATGAACAATTTCTTGTTGCCATGTCCTGTGCAGTATTTTTCAGAATGTACCTTTAGTTTCCTTTGAGGTACAGCATCCCAGTCTATAGACCTGAACCATCGATGTCTCTTCACATCATCTGCTCCATTCTTTAAGAAAAAAACAAACAACCCAACCATTTAATAAGTTATATGTATGCCAAGACATGCATTTCATCATAAGAACTGCGGCATCAAAACAGGCTAATGGTTCATTTAACCTTATCTCTTTTTTTCTCAGGTGATAATCAATAAAAAGAGTCTACAGGATAAATTTAGTGTTACTTCCCTAACAGATCCTGAATTCCAGCAATATAGTCGTCTTTTTTTTTTTCTTTCAGCATTTTTCTGACACAAGGGTGATGAAGATTAGCCTTTAAATACCTACAAAACCATTCACTGCAGTTCTATTTACTTGTTTTCTCCTGTGTTTTAGAGAATGCCTTTTAGTCAGACACATTTTCTAGAGTAAGAAGTATTTTTTACATTAATCAAGAAAATAACCGTGGGTTGATGGTGTGTAAAGTAAACGTCAAGGCCAGAAAATACTTCTATCAAGTATGACAGATGTTTAGTGCTGAAAACAAGAGGTTCTAAATACTGCTGTAAAAGTACACTTATAAAGCCATTTGTTTTCATTTTAGATAAACAGTTAAAGGCCTTATTGTCTTGTAATGATTACTTTCTCTTGGCTGACTTGATTTTGTACAAAAAGAGCAAAAACGTCATTTATTTTTCAAGATAAAACATTGTTCAAGCACATACTCATTCTCAAGGATCTAAGCACTAGGGAAAAACTGCAGGTTCTCTGTCTCAGGCCTGGTTACAGTTTTAATGCACAGCGTTCAAGCTACCACCACATCCAGCCCCATAGAACAAAAAATATTGTACTTTTTCTTGTTGTTGTTTATTTTTATTTTGTTTTTCAGTTTTACATGGGTTGGGACTATCCATGCACCTATCCAAAAAGGCGATACGGAGAGTAATTTCTCTCTCATTGAATGTTTCATCGGAAAATGTCCAACCAGATATAATTTTTTCTAAACCAACTTTGGTTACAGAAAAGGATCAGACTTAATACTGGTCCACCGCCACCCAGCCCCAAAACCCCACTTTTAATTAAAACAATTTTTGATTTTGATGTTTTAGCCATTTATAGTAAACAAGCTAAAAATACCTTAAATAACCACAGACTAAAAAACACAAAGGCAACCAGCCACATTCATCCCCCGTCACCCCCCGCAAACATGTTTGATTAAACCAAGGTTTATTTTTGTGTTTGTTTTCCTTTGAAACTATCAAAGGATAAGAATTTTCATCGGCCAGTAACTTCCTAAATTTTGAGTTTGTGAAGGTCTGATGTTAATCTCCCTCCTCCTAGTAGAAAAATACTGCAAAAAGTTTGGAAAGGTAAGGAAAATACACTAATAAATAAGAAAAGCTGGAAAATAAGTAAGTTTGTGCTGTAGAAAAGGTTCTGAAAAGGAACTTTGGAAAGTGGGTTCTAGGGTCTGCACTTGCATGTTCAAGGAACCTGGGTGACTACATCTTTTACCTTCTTCCGCTATGTGCAACATAAATAATGCTTTGCAACAAAAATCAAACTTCTGACCAATCCTGGCCAGAGGAATGGAAATTTTAGCTGTCTCTAAACAACTAGAAGATTACAAAAGCTAATTTAGGTATCCACAACATTGCGACCACAGCAACCAACAAACACAGGACTAATGTATTCTGCTAGAAGGGTGTATTAACCTACAGTAAGTTTTAAGGTGCTTTGTCTAGTCTGTTAATGTAACCAAGCTAGTTCACATACAGCTAATTTCTCACAGCACAACCAACCACCGCTGCCACATAGCTGCAAAATCAAGTAAGCTCGTTGTCTTCTTGACATTAGAAGTAGTATTACAACAGGTCACCTCACAGAATTCACAGGATTGCTTTTTGTGTCACCTTGGCATATCACAGGTAGAGATGTATTTCTGAGGTACATTGGGATGCTGCCTGAGACCTGTGGGCATAGCTTTGTCTTTTAAGCTATTTCCTCCAGAAGTCAAATCGTAACAATAAGTTATTTGCCCCAGTGCAGCCCCACAAACAAACTGTGAAGACAATGACTATACATCACAGTGCAGAAACAATTTCTGTATTCTTAAAATAATCAAGCCTCTAATTTGTTTAGTGTTCCTTCTGGGATTAAACAACTCCAAAGAAAGAATGAAGTTATCTGGCTCTCTGGAGGACTAACAGGACATAGCACCGTGTGTCTAGTCTAGTGCAAGTCTTCAAATGTACAAAAACAAATAGAATTGGTTGGGGGGGGGGGGAAGGGGGGGGAGGGAAGGCAAAGAAGACTATCATGAAAAATAGAATTAATCCAAACATTATGAGTACAAATTCCAGAAATGAGGAGTTAAAGTTTGCATTTAGGATTGCACAAATGAAGTCATGTATGGGAAAATGTATCTCAATTTCATGCTTATAAAAACAAAAGCTATTCTAAATCTTTCCTAAAGAATTCTTTCAACCTTGTGCGTTACACCTAACATTTTATGCTTACCTTCATATTTCCTAACCGTCTTGTCCTATCAACCACAAGCAGCTTCTTAATAAGATCTCTGTAGTAAAGAAAACATGTCCTCTGTTAAATATAAATAATATGTATTTGAATGTCATATGGATGTTCCAGAACATAAGCATGCTTCACTTTGGCGCGTTAATACTGTGTATAACTTACCCATTCATCTCTTTTGGATTTCAGAACAGTTAAGAGTTAATCATAAAAAGGAGTAAAGTGTTCTAAAAGGAACTTGCAACATTATCTCAAGTTTTTTTTCAAAAAAAAGAACACATTTTTCTATTTCCTCCTCCCCAAGTAGTATCATATCTTTCTTTGCATTTTTGTATTTTGCTGGGCATTCCAAATCTCAAAATGGATCTCAAATCTATTTGGCAGAACACAACTCTAATATATACATATATTTATATATATATATATAAATAAAAATATATGAAATAGATAAAGTCACACCCTCAACTTTATACATTCAAATCTAAATTCTGCAACAGTTAAATATTCAGAGAGAACATGGAAGAGCTGGTCATCTGTCTAAAACTAGTAAGATCTGTAAGTTTTCATTTCACTGAAAATAAGAAGCTTCCTCTGAGATTCTAGTTTATTGAACAATTCTACATTAACCTAAGTCAACCTTTTAAAAAAGATGAAAGTAAGTTTAGAAACACAAAGACTTCCATTTTAAGAGCAAAGCACTTTAAGCGCCAAATAACTCCAACACAAATCAAAATGAGCATCACAATTTTCTGAGTGAGCTTGATTACTTAGAGTTGGGAGAAAATGTGTTTTCGTATTTCTCAAATATTTATCTTCTATATCAATTATTATTTTGCTATATATTTTAGCACAGTATCATTCTGCTTTCTTAAGCTACCAATGTGATAAAAAAAGTTTAGCTGCTACCATTGTTTCTACAGCCTCAAATAGACCTGAAAGATGAAATACTGCATGACATGCTGCAGATCTAGAAAGTATGTCTAATTCTGGTTTTTAACTCTGCAGAAGGTTAAACAAGCATATTTGCAAGAAAAAAAAAGGCAAGCATTAATGGCACACCTTTCCCTCTCCACCCTCGGTTATAACATCTACTATCCCCAAACAAAAACAGTATTATGTCTTGTATCCTAGAAATCGCTCAAGTTGTATGCATGATGAACATATGAGCTCACAGAAAATGTGTTGAACTGTTTCAAAAGCTGTTGTATTTGGCAGGGATATAGTTCTAAAACTCAACTAGAGAAATATTCAATTGACAGATAAAAGGAGAATAAAGAAATCAAGGCAGAAAGCATTTTTTAAACCTTCATGATCATTTCAGACAATCCATGTTTGGATTAGGTTAAATCATGTGACTAACTTCTTTTATATTGACCTTCTGGGAAATACCTCCTTCTAGTTCTTCATTAAGAAGACTATTTCTTATTGGAAAGGCTATGAAAATGGCTATAAACAGTCTTTTCAACTGAAAATGGATCCAGAAACCCAAAACTAGATTCACAGCCTATATGGCCAAAGCTAAATCATGGAGCTTTCCCAGTATAACTAGAAAACATTCATCAGAAATTCATCTTGAAAAAGCAAAGCTAAACTCAGTGATATGTGTTGTCACTGAAGATAAACACATCTGCTGCATTCAATAGAACAAATATCCATTAACTTGAATAAAGAGATAGTTGAGTGCTTCTTTACTTTGTAGTTTCTCTAGAACAATTTTGGAACTGTCACATTAAAATCAGTTGAATAAATATGTTGCTGTATATTTGTGGGGAATGATTCTACATCAAGGCCATTCCAGGCTAGCAATCATTAAACTGCTGTAGCAGTTTCATTTGGCATTTTTAAAATCTGTCTTTGCAAAGAGAAGCTTACAAAAGCAAAAAAGAAAAATATAAAGAAATAATTCACAAACTCACTAATGGACAAAGAAATAGGTGGAACATAATACTTAAGCTTTATCGGAAGTGAAGTAATGCAAAACTCTGCTGACGACGTTAATTTCAGAATTTCTAGTTCATTAATTTATCATCATCTTCATAACAGAAACTGCTCTCAGCAGAGATCTGCAGTAGTGGTCCAGTGTGTTAAGGACCTGTATATGGGGCAAAGGACTTATATAAAACATCTGATCAAATAGCAGGAAAGTTAGCAAAAGAGACACAGTAGAAAGCAATTTGAAAAGAGACTAGCTCAGGCCAGAAGAAACAGCAGATCTTACAACACTGCAAGAGACAGCGATCACGCAGCAAGAGAGAAAGCAGAAGCGGTACAAATTTGAAATGTAAAATATGCATGTGGAGGGGCAATGGGGAAGAAAAGGGGGGATAGAAAAATGTTAACAAGTAAATTTCTGTAGTACATCGAGGTAGGGAAGTTTCCCAGGGTTCAACAACAAGACAGACAGTTTTGCTGCCTAAAAGCAGAGAGTTTAAGTTCAATTGTTATAAACACTGTGTAGCATTAATACTTTGAACATAGCATGGATGTGACAGATGGGACACAAGACAGTCCTCATACTTGCTGAGATACCAACTGTTAGGAAGAAGAGAATGAAAGCAAAAGGGTTGTAAGGAAAAAGTAGACTGCCTTATTAGGAGAAAATAATCTTAGCAAGTGCTTTAAGCTAATGATGCAAAGATGTTAAGACTATTCAGTTCTTCATATTGTGATTTAAAAGAACTTCTAAATCACAAAAATGGTTGAAGAACGGTTGCTGGAACAAGAGAGACAAATTGTGCTCACAACTCACAGCAGGAAAGCAGGTGAAGCCAATGGATGAGATCACCCAAAACTGAAGTGTTAAAAGAAGAAAGTCCAAGCCAGAATCCCACGAGACCCCTTAAAGGCAGGAGTGTAATGGGAATGAACTGCCAAGCACAAGTTGAAAGAACATCTGGATAAGAAAAACTAGCAAAGAGGTATATCAACAATTACGTTGATTAATGTATCCTGCAATTCATTGATGGTCGTGTCTAGTCTGAAGAGCAAAGCCTGCATATACATGCCTACTATCATAACTAGGAATCTTTACAGCATCAAGGTGTCCTCTGGATAGTAGAGCTAAGTGTTGGTCTGTGAACGCTGAGTCCAAGCAGAAACTAACACATCTCTACTTTTAAATGCTTTCGCAAGCATCATGTTCACCTTCTGGTCATGCTCTTGTACTTTAATGCACACAATATGACTGGAGATGCAGTCTTTTTCCTAAGTCAGACTGGGTTATGAAGACCAGACAAGACTATCCTCATTGGAAAAAGGATAGAGATAGTAAGGAAAAACTCTTTTAAGAACAGACACGGATGACAGATGCTAATCAGCATAATCTGATGTAGATAGGCTTGATTCAGTGAACCTGATGATTCAGTGGAGGCTTAAATAATCTTCCCCAGACTATTAGGTTTGCAAGAGAATTCCTGAAAGTTCAGAGGATATAGGACAGATTTTATTAGATTCGCCATACAACATTTTATCTATCAACCTAGTGGTAACATTAAGCAAGTGCCATCTATCTCTACAGGCCCCTTCAAAAAGATTAAGCTGGGTATGTAAGAATAACTTCCAGCCTTCACTCATTCAAGTCATCTCTGCTTCTGAGTAGAAACTTCATGAAGTGCTTCACTGCACTTCAGAGCCTCTAATATTTACTAGCGATTACTTCTATTATGGAACCTTCAATTAGGAAATTTTTAAATAGGGGAAAAAAGCATTTTATCTGCAACATAAAAATATTATGCTTGTCTATTTTTTATTCATTTTTAAAACTTCATATCAAACTGGGGCCCTGCTATTGAAAGTGCAGTTTTACATTGAAATTTAGAAGTATCAAAAACTTCAAATAGTTGTGTCAGAAGTGATTTAACTGGTACTTATACATACAAAGGAATAGTTTAGTGTCCTCCACCTGCCCATTTAATTTTTATTCATGCTATATTACCTCCTCATTTTTTCCTCCCACACATAAACCTAGCATCAAAGAGCTTTATGCAAGGTGGAAAAGTATTTAATATTCAAACAGAAAAGTATGAGACAGATACAACCAGCCTGAATTTTATCTCCAGCCTGAAATCTATCAGACATAATTTTAGATCACATTTGCTTTTGCAGTTGAAGTAAAACATTTTCTAACATGGTGTTCCAGAAAATCAGAATCTGGTATCTGATCTATGAAGATCCTTCAGAAATAATGCTCAGGAAGTATTCAAAACATAAAAGGCAGTGTTGGGAGTCGCAGACTTACTTTACATATAAATCCAAATGCCTCGGGAAATCTATTTTGCCAGCAAGAATCTTCTGATATATACCAAATGGATTGTCATCAAAAAATGGAGGAAACCTATTTTAATACAACAAATTTTTAGAGGTTAGAAAAAGAATTTGCAAGAATCCTACAAACATTATGATGTTATAGTAATTCTCCTCAGAAATAATTGATCCCATAGGTTTTTTTGTAAGGCTTCAATCATATACCAACTTGACAAATTATCAAACCATACTGAGGCTGCTATTGCAAAATAGAAAACATTTTTGTACACATTCAAAATAGAATTAAGAATGAAGAATTACAAGAGAGCTATTTGTTACATTAATACATTCAAAAAAAAAGAAAGAAACTTTCAGTGTTTAATTAAAAAACGTGTCTGCATTTACCCATAAAATCCAAGGCTATACTTTCCAAAACAGCACCACCATTTTTTAATCTTGTACTGTAACCACAGACATACCCTTATTAACTAGCCTCCATCCAAAGTGTCAAAGACCCCACATGTGAATGGACTGTCCAATGCAGTTATTTATTGTACTTCTTTAATTCAAGTACAGGTTTTGTTAGAGAAGGTTTAAAGGAGACAAACTGTTCAGAACCTGAAAGTCTATCAAAGTGTAGCTACCTTTTTTGTGTTGGGCCAGATAAAATACTTATTTCATAAGCTCTCCAGAATGATCATCACATCAAGATGCATTAGAATTCTACACTTCTTATTTTCTAAAGAGTTCTCTGTAAAGTTACGAGGTAACAAATACACTGCTTCTTGTCTCACACCTACAGTAAGAATTGAGATAAATTTCTGATTCCTGCAAGAGGCTCGGAGTGTACATCAGTACATGCTCAGCTTAGACCAAGTGCCAAGAGGTTTTCAGAATCATCATTTTAGAAGTTACCATAGAAAATATTTTAGGGGAATGGAATAACTAACCATTCATTCACTGATCTCAGTCCCACCTTGACTTCCATAACATGACCAAAGTATCCCTTGTACGCTTCTGTCTCAAAACTTTTACAAAGTAGAAAATGGGATTTTGAATATCATCTATATTAATTAGGTCCAAACACTACTATGGTCCAACACTTAAAATGTTAGGGAGATGTGAAAACATTTTATAAATACTTTCTAAGACAACTAAACTGTGTGCAAATGCACAAGTACAGTGCTTTAGAATCACTGGTAGCACAAACAAGGGTGAACACATTTCTTCATTGCATATTCTTTCCTTGATTTTATGTTGCTCAAAGTAGCTTATTCCTCAACAAGTACTATACTTTATTCCTACCATGTAAATGTTTTCAGAAGTACCAACTGCTTCTTTGTTTAGCTGATGGTCAAGTGGATTAGCATTTCCTTTTATATACTCACAGACAGAAGGTCATACTTCAAAGCACAGAAAATCATAACTACCAAACTATCTGGTTAAGAAAAGACTGAATAAATTTTTTTATTGTTCAGAAAGCTGAAAACTGAAAGAAATTTTTTTATTGTTCAGAAAGCTGAAAACTGAATAGTCTCAGCTGGAAGGAAACTGGATAATATAAGAGTCTCAGGAAAAATGTGTGTTTATAAATTCTTGCTTTGACAGAAAAGAACATGGAAAACGTGATAGATTTTTAAAATGGGTAAAATTTTTGCACACCAGAGACTATCATGTGAAATCTATGTCCTTCACATTCTCCAAAGCAGTGAGAAATAGTAGACTCAATTTCCAATTTTGTATCTGGTATGCATATTAGCAAATCTAATTGCATAAGTCAATTAGAATGAGATCTTGTAACTACGTAGCATGAAGGTGATGGTTTCAGTAAGCAGACTGATGTGAAATGCAGATTTTTTTCCCTCCCATCTCCAAATATTTTATATACTATTGAGATGTATAATCAAGAAGAATAAGGAACTTACGTACCTTTTATATATTTATATATGTTAAAATTGCTCATTGAAAATCCTAAATTACTATGTAATGAATTCTTTAAAGAAAGCAAATCACACTTAAATATGCAAAAATTTAATGTCAATACTGCTTAAAGTGTATTTGACCTGTATGCAAAATAAGATTAGCTTAGTAAGATTAGGTTGTTTTCAAACTCAAAAACCAACCAACTTGACTTTGATAATACATGCAAATGATCAATCTGCAACACATTGCATAGATTTCTGACAAAACAGTGCAAATATTGTGCTGAAAGCTACCCTATAAATCAACTAAAAACCCCTTGAGTTTCAGACTGTCTTCACACCACAAGGCAAATACAAACAGCTGCCTTTTTTCCATAAACTGAAAAGAAGCTAAGAATTCTCTATATATGGGACAACAGCTGCAAACCATTCCTTTTGCTAACTGATGCATAACAATGGCATTGACATGGGTCTCAAAGTTAATAGATACTTTTAGCACTGAAGAAGAGATGCTGCAAAACCTCAAGGGAAAACCATACAGGTCTGAAACTATGAAACTGTAGACACAAATCATTATCTACCCATAAACAATAGACCAGCATATCACATATATAACTACCGAAGAGAAATCAAAACAAAGTCCTCATTAAATAAGAAAATTCAGTTAGCTATGTTTCTGATAACAGTACAATCAGGATCCAACACATTTAGCATGTTAACAAGTATATTTTAATCTACGGCAGATTGTAACAGAACACGATCACTCAAGATATACAGATTTTTTCAACTCTTTCTATTGACAGTTTGTTTAGTTTGCTTAGATTAACTCAATAAAGGACTGATGTTATAATCTGTTTTGGAAAGATTTCTTCTCACCCTCAGTTTTCCCTGTTCTTTCCCCTTCCCATATTTGCCATCTTAAACCTAAATGGGACCTTGCCCTAAATCTAGAATGTGCAGAACTTGAATTCCATGGGTCTCTAGGGATTAAGTTAGAGAAATAATACACTGCAGAACAGGAAAGTGTGGTTTTATTTTGTTTGTTTGTTTTTAAAGAGACTATTTCCTTACACACACATCTCCCTATTCTTTTCAATTGCTTTTGGGGTTCAGAGAGTAACTTAAGGAAATAACTACCAAATGTTTTAAGTTATTTATTTGCAGTCAGTAACTTAGTCTTGAAGTCAGGTTTTATTCACCTTCAAATAATTTTCCTGTTGTTGAGGTTTAACCTGGCAGGCAGCTAAATGCCACACAGTCATATGTTCACTCCTCCTGCCCCCGCCCAGTGGAATGGGGGAGAGAATTGAGGAAATAAACAAAACAAAACAAACTCATAGCTTGAGAAGAGCTTAATAAGACAGAACTGGAAAGGAAAATAATTATGATAAAGGAATACACAAAACAAGTGAGGCACACTGCAATTGCTCGCCACCCACTGACTGATGCCCAGGCAGTCCCTGAGAAGTTGCCACCCCCAGCCAACTCCCCCCAGTTCTATTGTCCAGCATAACCCCACATGGTATGGGATACCCCTCTGGCCAGTCTGGGTCAACTGTCCCAGTTGTGTCCCCTCCAAGCTCCTGGTGCACCCCAGCCTCCTCACTGGCAGGGCGGCATGCAAAGCTGAAAAGTCCTTGGCTCTGTGTAAGCACTGCTCTGCAACTACATCGGTGTGCTATCAGCGTTATTGTCATCCTAAATCCAAAATGCAGTACTGTACCAGCTACTAGGAAGAAAATTAACTCTATCCCAGCTGAAACCAAGACACCATTTCTTAAATCTTTCCTTAGTTTGAAGGGATTAAAAATACTAAAACAACTAAAAAACCCCAAACGAACAGAAGAAAACACACAAGAAACACTTATGACTGTTTTTGCATTAAAAGTCTTGATAGTAAATACCCAGCCACATCTTGAGTTGTTAAAGAAAAGCGCATTAAAACATTGCTGCTGACAATAGCTGTGAAAAGCTTCTAAAATGCTAAAAGCAAAACCCTTGTATGATATCCTGCCCTCTTAAAGAAAAGATGGATAATACAGTCTCTGCTCCCCACAGCCCCAGTCCATGAAACCCCAAAATCTTAAGAACCACCAGATTTTGACAGAGGCCCCACCGAAACACTAAAAAAGTGAAGCAGTGAAGCATATATATATACATCATTATGGAGAGCATATATACACACACACCTTTATTAAAGCAGAAATACTGTAGTGATACGCAGGCCGTTACAAAACCACTTGCAGCAGACAGCTGCTCTGTCAATCAGCCAACATAAGATCTCAGTTGCCTTTTAGAAATGCATAATTTACCTCTATCAGTTAAGAATCTCAATAGCCAAGGTGTTTGCATTAAGTTGGGGGAATTGAGATCTCATCACACTGTGTCAGGACAGAGGATTCTACACTTTGAAATGACTGCAGCTGCTCCCTCCACGCCCCCCCCCCCCCCCTTTTTTTTTTTTAGGTTAAGTATATGCCCATCATACTTCAGTGCCGTGCAGTTTTGAGGTCTCATTGACTCCAGAGATGAGAACTTGTTTGAGTATCAACTGTATTCTGTATGTTAACTTTGGAAATTATGTTTCTATTACTACTGTAGTAGAGAGAATCCTACCAACCTCAGTAAGGCACGTAAAGGAAAAATGCCCAATTTGCACTTATACTGGGACTGCACAGACAGAACAGAAAGCTGATATTCAGGGGTCCCACCAAATCCTGTGGCAGGAAGCGAAATCGGTGACTTCAGGTGGCAGACTAACTCCTGCGCGAACGTTACAGCCCCAGACGCTTTTATCTTCCTGCTGTCTAGTACTAAGATTAGTGGCAAAAAGGCTGCTGGGAATCTCATGTTCCCTTCATCCTGCTGAGAAGGGAACAAGAGACTCCCACCCTTACAGGTTGCTGTGGAAGAAGAAAGAAGCCTGGTCTCTGCACAGATGAGCCTACACAAAGTACCACCTTCTTATTAGATCAGTCAGACAACCCTGCCTGGGTCAGTATTAAACTATTAGTACCTTTCTATGCTTTTTCTGCACAGAAATTGCCTTGAGATTCAAAGCAAACATATGTGCAAAACCTTTAGGACTTTAAGAAAGCAAGCATCAGGCAGCGGTGCTGCCATGGGATACAGTTTTGATGGTGTTAGGTGGGCTCCTTCACACCAAACCTGCGCTGTAGATCGGAGCTCTGAGGCAATCATCCATCAGGGACTTGCTTGTCCAAACACCACAACCCTAAGCTGACGCCACCGCATATAGAAAAGGAAGAACAAGTCCATGGAGGGATGTTTTTGTTCCGACTTCGCTCTATGCGGCTGGAGATCATAGAGTAATAGAATCACTAAGGTTGGAAAAGACCTTCAAGATCATCTGGTCCAACCATCACCCTACCACCAATATCACCCACTGAACATCCTCAGGGACAGTGACTCCACCGCTTCCCTGGGCATCCCATTCCAATGCCTGACTGCTCTTTCTGAGAAGAAATGTCTCCTAATTTCTAACCTAAACCTCCCCTGGCGCAACTTGAGGCCATTCTCTCTAGTCTTATCACTAGTTACCTGTGAGAAGAGGCTTGACCCCCAGCTCCCCACACCTTCCTTTCAGGTAGTTGTAGAGAGCAATAAGGTCTTTCCTGAGCCTTCTCTTCTCCAGACCAAATAACCCCAGTTCCCTCAGCCGCTCCTCGTAGGACTTGTGTTCCAGAATGAAAGGTCATAATGACAAACTGGCACACAGCCAGCATGTGAGAAGGCACCAAGCACACAGGGATCAGTACCCTGACACTGAAAAGAAGTTGTAGAAACTATAAAACAAATTGAAATTATACCGTTTCTTTGGAAGCTGTGAAAACCTTGCTTTCAGCTGCACTTCAAGTCCAAAACAGTCACGTATATTAATGACAGAAAAATCTCTCTTTAGTTTTATTTTGTATCTTCTGTGAATACTGCTATGAAACATATTTCAAAACACCAGAAACAACATTCTCCCCACCAGTTATCCCAGTAGTAATGCTGATATGTGGTGGTTTGGTTTTTGGTTTTGTTTTTAAACACAGCTTCCTGATTCCTTTCATACGAGACAGAAATGAAACTGCTAACATTAATAATAAATTTCACCGAAATTTGCTCTTCGGAGTATCACAAATAGAACTAGTAAAGAATCAGAACCAGTACACATACGCTTCAACACAGTATTCTTGTCATATAGCAATCGTTACCACTTACCCTGACAACATCTCAAATATAAGAATTCCCAGGGCCCACCAATCCACAGCTCTTCCGTGACCTTTGCTTTGGATGACTTCTGGTGCAAGGTACTCAGGAGTGCCACAAAGTGTCCATGTCCTGGGGGAGGAAAAAAAAAATAAACAAAACATGATCTCTAACAAGATCTGAGAAGACTGTTGTGATGCTGTCCAGTTCTCCTGGTATAAAGGTGAAATACGGAAATTAAGAACTTCTTGGCTGCAGGAGACATCAGTGCGCTGAAGTTTCCTGAGTGCTATAACCTCTATACATTAGGTTATACATTGCTTTGAAATTATTAACAACAGTAGTTTTTACCCTGGAAGCAACAGACCCCTGGGACTACTTCTGACAGGCCCAGAAAGCTGCAAGATTATTGGCCACCAGGAAAGATTTTTGTTTAGAAAAGTAAAGGGAGAAGGGGGGAATAAAAAAGTAGTAGCTTAAATCAGTAAATAATGATTCCTTTTACAGTCTCTTATTAAGTAAGATGTTTTTCAAATAGTATTGAGATATAACCTGTTATCACTTTCACAATAACCATTATAAGGTAAATGTTTTATATTTTCAATTATTTAAAGGATTTACAAAGTGTTGATAAGCAAGTGTGAAATGTTATATTACCTTTTTTTTTTTGATATTGTTTAATGTCTTGTTTTTATTCATAGGTTTCTTATTAAAAGACCAGAATAAAAAAAAAAAAGTTTTATCGGTACTTAATTGAAATGTTTATTTCATATCCTACAAATTAATGAAACAAATTGAAACTAAGCAGTTCATGTTTACAAAAAATAAATTACAAACTGAAATAGAATATTCTGAGACTATTTTTTTCAGAAATGTGAACTTGTCTTTGTAAGAATACCAGTGGGGGATTTGCCTGGCTTCATGATCTTGACATTTTTAAATACAGGCTACAGAGAAAAAAGAGAAACTGATTGTTTTATTTGTGAGTGCAATGCGAATATATCCAAGGCATCAAACTGGTAACGTGGTCCTGAACAAATGCATTAACATGAATGGCAATCACCTTTAACAAGTAATACACGTCTTTCATCTTCCAGTTTTTCCTTCTACTGTTCTGCTCAACTTAAACCACCTACTTCCCAACCATAAGTTCATATTCAAGATCCATATTTGTGGCATATCAAACTATGAACTATTTTTTTAAAAGGTTTAATCAGAGCTTTTTTTTTTCCCCTCAGCCTTGATTCATGTACAAAAGTTTAGGGAACAGCATCTGTATAGTCAGTCAAAACTTAAAGACTTATGATGCATGGAGTTGAATTTATTTAGGCATGGTTTTAACATGGCAAAAGCAAAATTACTCCAGCTATACTGTCTCTGTTACTGACATACTGTGCATTCTAATGCTCCATAACTCTTTAAACTACACTCACTGGTGTAATGAATGAATCTTCAATTTCTATCATGAAAGGGTGGGATAATTTATATTGCTAGAAAACAAACTCATTTTTCAAATGGAGCATATTCAAGAAAAATTCTTATGTACAGTGCTGCTTTACACACTACTGCCATCTAGCAGTTGCTTAGATCATGACTAGATGATTAAGAAAACCAGCAAAACTTTGGTACCTTTTAAAACAAAACTGTGACAAACACTCCCTCTCCCCAATTTAAGACATCGTATTACAATCCATGATATAAACTGTTATTCATGATGACATAGCCTGCCCTGCAAACAAAACAGCTGCCAGCTTTACTCTTGTATTTGGGAAGCAAGGCTGTACAAATACAGCAGGTAAAGCAGGCACATTTGTTTTAGTAAATAAGCCAGGCACTTGGCAGGGCAATGCCCCACAACAGTCATCCTTTCCTTCCCCAAAATTAGTATGAAGGCATAAATTCAGCAAAAGTGAACTGTGTGGTGATTTTCATCCTTTTATCAAGGTCATTTAGATACAGAAATCTTACCTAATACTTGACTATGACTCCTAGGACCCATATAACTAGCTGGTGACAATGTAACTAAAATGAGCTTCTGTTAGGGGTACATAACATCTTTTTATTAAAGAAAAAGGAAAACTACAAATTGAGGAAAAGACAATATAACGTGAAGTCCCTAGCTTCACCAGAAAAACAAAGTTATTACCACCAGCAGGTCACCTACTTCCCTTAAATTTAATCAAAAAAAATGTTTACTAAATGCACATAAACTTGGAGGAAGACCACATTCTTTGTCAAGCTCTGTATTTGTACTGTTTGATCACAGCTTTTATTCCTCTTTTGTTGGTCAAGAAACAAGCTACTTAGCATTTTGAAAAATGCATAAAGTAAATTCTGTAGAAAAGATCAAATTGTCTTAAGTATTACTTTTATTAGCAGCATTTCATGACTGTCGCATATTCATCTTTTTGCAGATCATCCTTTTGCAGATAAATCATGAAGCAGAAAAATAGACTGTCTCCTTTGCAGTTGCTTGAGCTGCTACAAAAATTCCACTGCTCTGGGTTTTCAACATAAGAGCTGAAATCCAGGTAAGTAATAATTGATAAGGTTCAGCATGTAATTTTAAAACAAGGAAATGAAACAAAAGAATCTATTCTGGTCACAATATAAGCTATCAAATAACATTTATTGGACTTGTTAATAGCATTACCTGATAAAGTTAAAAGTCTGGATGGTTACCGTGTCCTACTGTTGCAGGCCATTTAGCCTCCTCCTCTGTAGTCCCTGCCAAGCTTCTCACACACAATCCAGAGATAATTAACACTGTCCTTTTTGGTGTTCTCTTCTGGAGGTTTCTTCATAATTATATTCAATGGAAATTCCTTTGTTTCCAGCCCTCAAAAGTTTGTTCTGCAAGACATTCTTGCTTCTACAGTGACACACAAGGCAGTTACATAAAAACAAGACTTGCTGTGTCTTGTTTTGTTTTCTATATTCTTTTGTGCAGAATTGTCATGAGGCACATCCAGTTTAAGAAGGAGTGAACGAGTGCCCCAAAAATCTTTAAGCTTAATCATGTCTCAAGTTATTAGTTTTTTTTATTTTGTTTGTTTGTTTTGGAGGGGGCAGGTGGGGATGGAATTTAAGCAATCTAAAATTAACAGTGAACAACATTACCCACCCCACCCCCCCCCAAAAAAAAGAGAAAAAAAAAACAAAAACGTGAAAATCGTAACTTTGCACTGAGTGTTTTGTAAGTTTTAAGTAATCTGTGCATGAAAAATGTAAAATTCTATGAACTTTACTTTTGTGCTTTCCTCTGAAAGGTCATTTGAGTTATACTATACTCTTGAGTTACTTGAGTTATCAGTGCTCTGACTGATAAAGTCCTTGTTCCTTCCAACTCTGTATTTTGCATTTTATATTATCTGTTGTACATTTAGAGGTAAAGCAGCTACAAATATAAAACTACTGTAGCATTCTACGTTTCAATTCAACACAAAATGACTAGCACCCCTACCTGACACACACACAAAGATGGGATGCAAAAGAATAAAGAAATGGTAGTGATAACTACCATTGATTTGATGTCCTGAAATTTGTTTGAACAAATTGACTCTTACATGGATTTATCTTCCAGATTGAAAAATATACTTTCATGTGAACTATCACCCTGCATAAATGGTTACTCCTGCTGTGCCTTAAATTCACAGAAATCCAAATTAAGAATAACCACTAAGTGGCAGCATCTACATCTAGAAGTAGGAAGTCATAAAAATTAGTAGGAAAATGTCTTATAAAGAGAGCCTCCTACTTTCTTACATCAGAGCTGCCTCACCCTCTTCCTGCAAAAAGTCATTTGATTTAAAAACTATTAAAAAAAAGAAGGAAAGCTAAAATTTATAAACCAATCTGCTTGCCCAGTAGGAACTGAATTCAAGCAAAATGTACAGATAATAAAACATCATGGATTTAAAAGAGAATGTTAGACTTCAATGGTAAACAGAACCAGCATATTTATTAGTGCCTGGCATTCTTCTATTGCTGAGGCAATGCAGTACTGTGAGCGTGTAACACAGGGATGCAACTTTTATGACCACCGTACAATGATTTGATCTGTCCTGATTTTTGCCTTCATAAGTGATCCAGTAAGAATAGGTCTCTCAGATCCACCTTCATTTCAATTTGAGCCTGTCAATTTCCCCCATATGCTGAACTGTAGCAAAAGCAGCATCAAATAGGTGAAACAGGCAAGCAAAAAGGATGGGCATCTATTTGATTCAAACAGTCACCCATTTATCTCAACTAGAACAATTGGATTGGCCTCTCTCATGAGAGGGTACTGGGGCATAACACCATACCTTGTCACGGCACTTTTCTAACATGACAGACTAGTTTATTTTCCCTTATTTTCAATGTAAGGGAACTTCTTGCTTCCTTTAATACACAACAATCCTGGTGGAGTAGTTCAAATGGAGAGAACAGAGAAAGAAATGAGGAGAAAAAGCTCTGCATTACCAAAAAGCTTACATACAATAAAATGGACATAAACCGATTTCTAAAATACTCTCCGCATTTTTCTGGTGAGTGTGTGGAGGTGTTGAAGCAGGCCTTATTTGTTTCAATCTAGATATTGCAATTTCATTTAGCAACATGTCAGTGAAAAAACAGTATCCAGTTGTAAAATGTTATTACTGCATTTCCAAAATCTCTCTAAAAGGAAATCTCAAGGACAGAGCAGTTACAAAATATATAGAAATTCAACTTGTATAGAAGATTATGTCCATTAATATATCGATATATACATCTCATTTTTTTCTCATTTTACTTTAACAAATTCTTTTTTTTAAACAAAAGGAGTGCTGTAAACCCAAACGCACAACTCTACTCACATAAAAACATTTTTCTACAGTAGCTTGTCTGTAATACTGCTCCTAATTATACCTAAGGTCTCATACTGATTTCAATAAAACCCATCTCCTTTATATTACAGGATTTGACATGTATGAACCACACTGGGAATTAGACGAAAATCGAGAGCGCTCTGAAATAGTTTTTTTTCTTCCAGCTATAATTATGTTTTCTGTACTAAGCCATAATAAAAACGTACTTACCTATCCACCAGTTTTTTAGCAAATCCAAAATCAGTAAGCTTGATATGTCCTTCTTTGTCTAGTAATATATTTTCAGGTTTTAAGTCTCTGTAAACTATTTCTTTGGAGTGCAGGTATTCTATTGCACAAATAATTTCTGTAGAGTAAAACAGTCCTGTGCTGTTGTTGAAACGCCCCATGTTGCGCAGGTAACTAAAAAGTTCTCCCCCTGGCACATATTCCATTAACATGTATAAGAAACGCTCATCGTGGTAGGTCCAGAATCTGTAATAAAAATATTGTTTTATTGAATAAACAAATTCTCTCTGTGATTTGCTTCAGAAGTAAATTTCTGTAAACTAATCTCTATTACCCCAAGTATGTACATAATACGTTTATGGTTCCTATTGTGCAAATATTAAAATCCCAAGAATCTAGCAAGATTATGTAAGAGCTGTTCAAGTAGCTAACTTAACTTGAAAAGTAAAAACACAGAGTTAAGAACGTGCACAGCACCGGCTTAGAAAGAACATTTAACTGACAGACTCCTTTGCTTTGTACCAAACAGGTATCTGCTAGGCACCTAGTAACTGACTTTGTATACTGCTAGTCTGCTAGGACCAGATGATTCTCACACACTTTATATTTTATTTAATGAAATATTGCCAAAGTAATGGGGAGGATGAGCAGAATCTGCATTTGGAAAGATGTTTATGACAGTATGTTCACAAAGAGGACACCAGAGAGCTCTCCTTCCCTTCTTGTACCCTTCCTACACAGTAATATACTACCCCAACTGAAGTGAGTAGTTTACTCACTTGTAAACTAGTAAACTACAAGTGTCAGATCACAATGCTTGCTCTTCTACGATATCTTTAACAAATCAATAGAAAAACAAAGCAGGATCATTTCTTTACCTCAGATCTAACCTAATGAAAATTACCTTCTGTTGCTCAGACTATTGCCTTTCTTTTAAGAAATACTGTGGTACCTTCTTTCCTAAAGTGCAGTAAAGAACAGCCAAGGAAAAAGAAAATCACTCCACGTGGCTTTCAAATGCTTCATTACAGAATACGGGAACCTTCTCTCCCACATTCCTAGAACTAAGCTATTCTTCTTTCTACCCACATTAACCAAGTCATACATCACACAACCAAATGTAACTTAACAATTCAGAAGGAAAACCGGTATTTGATAAAGCCTGGAAGAATATTTTATTATTTTAAAACAAACAGCTAATTATTATTATGACAGTCAAAAAAAGTATCTTCATCTACTTTCTTTATAGAAGAACGGAAGTTACTTCAGCTTCTAATAAATGTTCCTGTAGTATCACAAAAATGTACAGATCAAATATCTTTTTTTTTTTTTTTTTTGCGTCATTTACTAGTTCCTAATCAAGATAGTGAGTCTCAAGAAAGATAAGCAGGGCAAACTCAGCTTCCAAACCCAAGAGTGAGTTTTTGCTCAGTAAGACTTTCTTTCTTGATGCTATCACTAAGGCAACCAAACAAGACAGACTATTAGACACCAGCTACAGCTCCTCCATGGGTTCGAAGCATAACAGAGTGAGGCACAGGCTTTCTACCTCCTGTTACAGAGTCTTCAACATCACTAATGGCTACTGATGATGTTCACTGTATGTTTCTGGACTACATAAAAACTCTCTTTAGATGTTTTAAAGGAGTTAGGCAAAGTTACAGCTACAAGAAATGAAGAAAGAGGGACAGGAACAGGTAAAATGAAGCAAACCACGTACGTAAAAAAAATGATGTACAGGGGAGAGAAGGGGCAAAATCTGAAAAAGAATACAAGAAAAAGGGAAGACCTAGCTGTTGTATCACAGTATTTGTACTGGAAGTCACATCTTCAAGCACTGACTCTTAAGGGATTGTCTATACACAAAAACTGATGTGTTATTTATTATGTATGAAAAATGGAAAAAATAACTATTATTTGTAATACAGATTGCTTTGCGCTGTATTTTAATATATAAAGAAAAATACTACAGAAGCTGAGATTAGAATAACATATATGGTTCATGTAATTTTAAAATCTGGCTTCTCTATAGGAACTGTGGAAACTCTTACAGTCTAATAACTTATTTTAGCTTACAGAGCTATAAAACATGATTTTTATTAATTCTGATTTTCTTGAAAAAATTAAAGATACATGTTAAAATTACAGTGCCATGTGAACTGCTGCACTCAGAGTTATGATACTTCATTCAAACTTGTCAGTAAAGGTTGTATAGGAGTCTCCAATGACCAGCTGTTACAAGAGCACAAAACATTTCTAAGAAACAGTTTAAGAGAGAAGTAGATAAATAACTTCTCTGTTTACAGAAAAACTGATTCAGAACCTCCCTATACAATACTTCTTAAATGTAACAGGAAAAGGAAAAAAAAAAAAAAAAACAACAAAAACCTAACAATGTAAAGTTAAGGTACGGGAACGGTGAAGGTCAGAACTAGATGATGTACAGCACTACTTAAAAAATTCCCATCATAAAGGGCTACAAAATACAGTATTATGTTGCACTGGCCTACATTCCTTGAATTTGCAGCCAGAGGAAGATACTATCCATGTTTCAGGTGGTGACGGGAACACAAAAACCAGACTGTAAATAGCATGGTTTAAAGGCATTGAAGCAGAAAAACATTTTTGTCTCTTTGCTGATCAACTACAGACAAAAATTTAATGATAAAAACACAGGTATTGAGTAGGAGAGGAGCAGGCTGGAAAAACCCTCATTGTCATCAAGTCAGTAGTAACTGTCCATGAACGTTTGTTTAACATAAAGCACACAAATATGAACATGACTTAAAATTTAAATAGCTCATTCCAGCTAGGTTGCTTTGAGTCTCCTTTGCCAAGGGACACAGACAATTATAAGAGCACAGCTGATGCAGCATCACATAGAGCATGTCAGAAAGGGAAGAGAGCTAGAAGGCAAGAACAGTTCCTTTGCACATAAATGAACTTGCATTTGAATTGTGTCTTTCTGTTGCCAACTTTAAAATCCAGCATTTTGGAAATAAGGCAAAAACAAAAAAAACAAGAAAACTTAATCAGTTTGGATTTTTTGACCACTGCTTCTGTATGGACACCAATCCTCATGACCCTGTCTCACTTCTCACACAAGTTTCTCTGTTCCCACACTTGCTGCACTGCTCTAGATGCATGGATGTGCAGTTTTTTCCTCTCTCTTTTCTAAAATAGAATTTATGTACGTAAGTATACAAATAAAATCCTGTTCCTCCTGTCCTGCCCATATTTTAACCAGTCTAACCAGATGTACTCTCATCTTGCTTTCCTGCATGCATCTCAAACTTCACATCCCTTAGAACTCATCTTACTGATATTAAGCCACATGCAGGATTTATGAACGCTAGCTGGAAACTAATAGCATCATTATGCTGGAAAAAGCAACAGCACGCAAGGGAAAAAGCCTCCTCCTCAAGAATTATTCTAGAGTTCATTCTGATAAGCTAATGTTAACATTACTTTGTTTTTCCCTCACTTGAGAAAATCTCTATTGTTGTCTGAAAAAAAAAGAAAAACTAGAGAGAGAGCATAAAAAGCTTGTAATAAATTATTGCTTAAATGCTTAAATTGTGGTTTTTGTATTTACATTTTTAGTTCTTCCATAATAAATATTTTACTTTGAAGTCTACTTTAGACTAGATTACTTAACAGAAATTAAGCATTTGTTGTTGGTTACGTACACAAGAACTTGCAATAAGAGTCTGGAATGCTTAGTTTTAACTGCACTTCATATACTACTTTAATAAAAAAACAGCAACTTACAATCTGATCAAAAATGGGTGATTGACCTCTTTCAAGACTGACTTTTCATTGTGCACATGTTGTTCTTGCTTCAGTCGAATGACATCTGGAATGCTCATTACTTTCAGTGCAAAGTAACGTTTGGCCATTTTTTCCTTCACAAGATGAACACGCCCAAATGTACCTGTGCCTGAAAAGTTGAAGAAAAAACATCAATGTATTATTTAAAAAAAAGCGATTTGCTAATTAAAAACCTACAGGACCTCACTCACATTTTTTCATAATCAATATTACATTTTTTTAGTTGCTCCACACTGTCTTCCTTTGGAATTTCTCAAATTTTAGTTATAATGGTGTAATAACAATAGCGATACTGTGATACTGCCATTCTTTGGATAGATACTGGAAGCACTTCTTGCCAAGAGAAGTGGTCCTGAGAAAGGGTAAGGAAGATCTAAAAAAACAAGTCAGTAACAGAGAAGACTCAAATGTAACCAAAATAAATGAAACATGCAAAACTGTTCTCAAGTATAGAAGAAAGGCTGGGAAAAATCTTAAATTTCAAAGATCAGTTTTAATTTAGGTAGGAGCAGGGCGTGTAATCTCAGACTCAGAAATAGCATTCAGCTTATCCTATATATACACACAGCACGTGGCATAAAGGGAAAAAAAATCATCACTGACCAAGAAATTAATGTTCAATTGTAACAGATTTAAGTTATTGTTTACTGAGTAAATATTAACTTTCCATATATTATTTATTAAAACAATGTAGCTAATCCAGTAGTGTTTGAAATAATAGGAACTCATAAGAGTACAGAATGTAAAAAAAGAACAAAAAAAGAAAACAATACTAATCTATCAAGACCTCAGTGACTGAAAATAACTGTCTGCAAATGATCAGGTGAGGAGATCATTCCCTTAAATGTGTACAGAGCAATGAAGCGATTCAGTAGGGGAAAGGAGTGATTGGAAAAAAAAAACGCTTAAAAGTGCTGATTGGTATATAAACAACAAAAAATATCTCCTGAATTGTTATATTGCATGGTAAGAGTACATTTCAGGCACTTTTTTGTAGTTAATGCATTCCTTTTTCAATTCACTCTTAAAAATATAAAGGCAAATAAAAAACAGTCAAAAAACATATCATCTTTTGAGTAATGTATTATGCATTTCTCTTCATTCAATACAGTAATCGTTAAATTTCCTTTTAAATGCCTTGCACTCAAGACAATTATACATAACTGAACTGAGAATTATTTTTGAATTTGAAAGGAGAATTAAAACTATTATGTTTAGCCACAGGTCCATTTGTGAGCAGCACAGTATTACACATTTCAAGATGAACTACTTCAGCTCTCTGGGTGGTTGCTCATTCTTTTTTTTGCTCTTTAAACAATGTTATGTAGGTTCCACTGAACAGTACAGAAGAGATTTTTAATCCTATTCTCTGACAGAAACATGTTCCACTATAAAGTGGCATACAAACCAATTGCCTGATTTGTAAAAGGTCACTCTCTTGCTCAGAAGTGCCTTCCAAAAAAAAAGTCAAAGTTTTATACTCACGCTCACAAGTACTGCCTTGCACGTACTGTAGGAAGGCATCCCATTGACCTGATGCAGTATTATTAGCAAGCGTGTTAGCTGATTTCAGGTTGGGTTGATTGGTTATAATCAACCAACTCCACAAGACAACTTTCTAAGATGTGTAGCCAGCAAAGCAGATGAATAAGTACATGGAAAGGGGAAGGGTGGGAGGAGAACAAAAATAAAAGATGTGCCAAAACTGCATTACAGTGGCAATAAATAAATAAATAAATAAATAAATAAATACATGGAGATTTTGCCTCTAACAGATTCAGGCAACTTAAGTTTTGGGTCTTCGCCCCCCCCCCCCCCCCCTTTTTTTTTTTCCCCTCACTATATGTATTTACACTTAAAACATTTACACGTTATTTAACAGTTATTCTTTCAAATCACTTGTAATATTGTTTAAAAGCATGGCATTTACTAAAAACAGAACAAAATATTCACACTACAAACGAGGAACTAACAACTTCAGCAATCCAGTTCTATAAAAGTTGCAGCTCCACTACCAATATAGCTTTCAAAACCAGCTTTTGAGATAAAATTTCTCACTCCACAAACCCACCAAGGATTACAGTTGTCCAAAAGATTATATCAAAGCGTCGTTTTGTTTTTTAAAACACGTATTCCCACCCGTCCTGAATTACAGTTCTTTAACCACGAAAACTGTAAACAGGTCTCAGATAAAGCTTGCTGTTGTATTGAAGTAACCCACCAGGTCACCCTGGAAAATTTACCATGCAATTAAATCGCTTAGCAATGCAGTCACAATACATGACTATACCTGTAAACAATCTTGTTTTCATGGACATGAGTTTTTAAAAAATACATTAAAAACAGAACATTCAAGCATAGCCATCTGTTCAGACTAAAACACTTATTATTTATATCTTTATTGGATGCATACATGAAAAAAAATAACTTTGGTCATTTCAGAATTAGGAGCTGAAATGCAAGTTCAAGTACCTGGAAAAACATTTTGAATGCAGAATAACTAGTCTTATCATACATCTACACTAAAAAGCATCTTAAAACTGTAAGTCTTCCAAATGCTGACTCAGGGAAATTAACAGTACCAGCCCTGCAAGTAAATGCTGTTTTCATATGCATTTTGATACCTGCATGAATAAAATACTCCCACAGACACATCATGAGTAAAGTAGGAGGTGAACACATAACTAATTGTTTCCTGGGTCTTTAATGCCCTCATGTTTCATGAAGCATCCCACTTGTCCTAGAAATTCTCATTTAGAACGTTTTATTTTTCCAGCAGTACGAGCGGCGGTGCTCGGAAATAGTAATAGTAACGCCACATTCCACCACGTTCACAGCAGGACCCGTCAGGGACTTCTTTAGCAATGGCTCTAAATTTGGAAACATGGCCTCTTTAAAAACCTTCCTGCCGAGAGCTGCAGCACCTGGCAGGCTGTTCCAGAAGGGTGGCAAGATCTCATCCAGGGAGCCTCGGGGAAAAGCCGGAGACCACACAGACGGACGAGAACCTACAACCTCCCGAACCAGTTTTATTGTTTGCCTGGCTGCACACAGATTTTCTTCAAACATCTTCAGCCTAATTTCAAGCAGCTACGGAAATCAAGCTGACAATCCTGAATCCCTCTAACTCAGCAGACCAAGAAATCCTCCAACATTTGTTTGCAGATGTCTCTTTCTCACAATATGAATTGTCTCCCTTTCAAATCTTCTCAGAAAACCCATTAGGCCTACATCTGTTGGCAGTGACAGTACCCAGACGTACAACCACCACCCTTCCAGCTCTTTTGACAAACAATACACACTCTCAAAGTCCCAAAGAAAAATAGGGATGCTCTGCAATTTACACGGAGGTTTGCTTGCACTGTTTAAGTCGTTCAAGCTCCTCCTGTGGCAAAGAGAACCAAAGAGCAAACATGGGAGTAAAAGGTATTTTTCCAACATAGAAAAAGAAAACTCTTTAATATTGTGGGGCTGTTAACAAGAACTGAGCAACAGAGAACTTGCTGAAACTTAAAAACAGCAGCTGTATAAATGCACACAAGTGTGGTTTAATTTATGGTTTCGCACAGCCACATGCAGGACTAACTGTGGCATTTGTTTGTTTTAATGTTTACCCAGTCTTTGGACAACCAGATGAAGTTTGGACACAAAAATGGGTACAATTCAAATATCTCACTTTGTTCTGGACCTCTTGCTCACGTTCACCTTCCTGCAGACATCTGGGGAGGGTGGAAGGGTGGACAGGCTACAAGAGAGACTTGTTACGGTTCTGTAGCACAGTCAGGAATACCTAGCTGTTTTACACAGGCCTGCCTTGCCACTGAGACTAGCTGGAACTCTGCCCCCATGTTCATGGCAAGAAGCCTAACAAATTGAGGCAGCGAAGTGGCTGCGTGTAAGACAGAGGCACTGCTCCCATAAAATTGAGAGATGGCTATTTGAAGCAGAAAGAGGCAGAGTTACTAGTCTTTTGTCAAAGCACCGCTGCCTTTTGTCCTCCACGAAAGCGACACTAAGGTCATGGAACAACTTCTGCTAATCCCTGTGCAAGTTCTGTGCCCCGGTCTCCTCAAAACTCAGCTATTTGAAACTGGCTACATTTGCCCCTCTGTGACACAGGCAAACAAACCTTAGAATAGAAATATTTTGCCCTTGCACATCTTACATATAGTAATGAAATGAAATATGGTGTTTGCAGATTTGCACAATATTCTGACATTTATTTTATGTTCAGTTCAAAACAGGAGACTTCAGGAATTATATACCATTCTGGATGAGTCCCCATCTCCCCTCAAAGGCATCTAGCAAATGAAGGTTTCTCGCCACCAGTAACAAAAGCAATGAAGAGTGCTTGTGCCATTTGCAACATGAACACAATTCCAAGATTTTCAGGACTAAGGGGGCAAACAGAACAAGCATGCAAAATGCTAACCACTAATCCAGTATAATCTGTTTACAACAGAAACAATAATTTTTTTGGATCCCTTTGCAAATTCAGTGCGGTTGCAGAACTTGAAGGAATGCCAACAATCTTCTCAATTAGGTAACCTTCTCATGTTAAACACTCAACAGGGAGGAGGACAAATACTGCGGAGGACCAGCTTAGGCTGGGTATCAAACACAAGAAGGGCATTCTCAGTCATATAAAACAAGCTGGATTCCCTTACACCATGCCAAAATACCATATCCAGCTTCCAGGATTTTGCTCTTTGAAGCCTGGTAGAAAAGAATAACGAATGTGGGAATATTTCTGATGCAATTTAAGATACTTTAGATGCTAGGAAAACCAATCCTGCCACTAAATAATCAGCTAAAATAACTGAGTGAGTAGTCACGTACTGACTATTTTGCCATTGATGTAGGTGACTGAACTCAATGTTCAGTTTGCCTCTTTGCTTGCTCCCATTAATTAGGCCCAGCCGTTCCAACTTCCCACCATTTTAATCCCCAGTTCTTTCTTAAAACTAAGTTTGCCCTGCTCAGATAGATACCATCTGTTTTAACAAAGAATAAACTAGGTCAAGTGAGATCCATGACCCTGAGGGCTGCTTTCTGAGTCCCATAGGGGATGGTCCTGATTTCCACAGATGCCTACAGAAAGCATCAGATGTATTTGCTATTATTTACAGTCAGAAGAAACGTTTCCCACTGGGCCATGTGATGGTCTTTGTTGGTAGCCATAAACAGGACAGGCAATTCTGCTGAGTGTTAAAGATATCTTAGGTAAATTGTAGCAGATTACAATCTCGCTACTGAATGTCGGATTTCTCTGCTCTTTAATCTATGGCTTCTCTTGTGATAGAACTTGAACAGACTAGCAATACATGTCTTAAAAGGTGGAGGGGGCCGTCAACAATTCTTGAAAAAAGGGAAGAAGGGACACATCAAAGGAAAGAAGCCTGCCCAAGTAACCAGAAGATTAACATTTGAGAGAGAGTAGTGGAAATGAGATGACACAAGCAGCTGTGGGCTTCTACAACAGATGAGCAAGGCAACGCAGGAGGAGGAGGAGGAAGGTTTTGGACATCAAAGTGGCATTGTTCAGGTTTTTTGTTTTTCCAACCCACAGACCAGTGTCAGCTCCAAATGCCTTGCAGACTACCGCTCAACCTTCCCAGTGCCTTCAACACTGTTCCACAAGCCAGCTGTGGGCTGCTGCTTATAACTCTTTAGACCACTGCTTCCACCTCCACCACCCTGGAGAGTTCTGATCTACACCTAAAAAGTGCAAGAGAGAAACAAAGAAATTTAGAGGTTTCATAGGATGCCTCATTGTTCTAAAATTGTGTATCTTGTATTAGTGAACACAGTAAGTAAATATTATGCAATTTCTTTTGCAAAGCATTTTTACATCCTTCAGTGATCATGTAGACGAGGACACAGTCTGATAAAGAGAGCTTAACAGCATAGAAAACAGGACCAAAATGCCTCCTACAGTGTTCACCATATGCAGCTTTGCCAGAGTATCTTGCTTCCATGACTTTCATTCATCTGCTGTGCTACTTCCTAGTTTACACTAGGAACCACTTGGATAGAGAAACTATCTTACTATTTAGCAACGATGTAGGACACTAGACAGCAAAAAATATATATACCCGCTACACTCCAAGTGACATGATCACTTCTGGGGGATATAAGGCTACTCACCCCAGAAATACTATTGCCAGTGGCATGCCAGAGTGATCTTTTATTTCTTCTGTTTTGGATTCTGGTCTCGCCCCTTGTCAACCTATTTTACAACTGAAATATCAGTATCACCAATTCTTTATTGCTCAGCTGAAGTTAGAAAAACTAGCATTGCATGTTCTAAGTACAGTCTAGCCAGTGACTCAAAGATTCATTTCCAACTTGCTCTGTAAAAAATGTCCACCTCTTTGCATTTTCCAGATTTCAAAGATCCTGAAAATGTGTTACTTTTTTCTTACTTAACTACTTATTATACAGGAAGTTGATAGAGATACACCACTAAAACAAAATTTAACAATTTGGAATATAATCCTTGTTCGACTTCCCTTAAGATTTGATACGCCAGAGAAGAATACCAAGCACTTAAGTCAAGTCCTGGTGTTGAACCACCCACTTAATTCTTTTTGAATTACAACCCTTAAAAATTAAAAACACAGAATCACCACACTAATTAAGACACGCCAGTCAAACTTCCTGTTTTTCCACATAGTTCAGAGACAGGTTCGTGATTTCCAAAAAGAGCAATTCAACAAAACACCCATGGCAGGAGTTCCTTTCTAATTCCAGATAAATTGTTTTTGGCTCACAATTGTTTGGTCTCTATTAAAGTACTATAAATATCAGGGTGCCATTAAACAAAATTATCAGATTCTGTTTATACTTTATGGGCCCCTGATATTTCAGAATAGAATCACAGAATATCCCGAGTTGGAAGGGACCCACAAGGATCATCAAGTCCAACTCCTGGCTCCACACAGGACCACCCAGAAATCAGACCCTATGTCTGAGAGCGTTGTCCAAATGTTCCTAGAGCTCCGACAGGCTCGGTGCTGTGACCACTGCCTTTGGGAGCCCCTCCCAGTGCCCAACCACCCTCTGGGTGCAGAACCTTTCCCTAACCCCCAGCCTGACCCTCCCCTGTCCCAGCTCCATGCTGTTCCCTCGGGTCCTGTCGCTGTCCCCAGAGAGCAGAGCTCAGCACCTGCCCCTCTGCTCCCCTTGTGAGGGAGCTGCAGGCCGCCATGAGGCCTCCCCTCAGCCTGCTCTGCTCTGGGCTGAACAAACCAAGGGACCCTCAGCCACTCCTCAAGTCTTCTCTAGACCCTCCACCATCTTTGTTGCCCTCCTTTGGATGCTCACTATGATTTATGAATCTTCATAACAGTAAAGAGTTTCAAGCCATATTTATATTATAACCCCAAATAATGAATCCTGATCTCTCTCCAGATATTGTTTAATTTCTTGTCTGCTGTTGTGAATACATGCCTCCTACTCCCTGATCTGAGATCAGTACTAAATTTAAAACTTTCAATTGGATGTCTGAGACAGTCTAAACCAAAAAGGGTTTGACCCCTAACTTGCTATGAAAAAAAAAAAGTAGTTGCAATTTGCCTCTAGTAGCACATAAAGAATTAGTTCAGGTAAATCATTAATACACTGTTTTTCACTTACTCTGATGATGAACTGAAAGTGCTTTTCACAGTGATTTTTTTTCCCTCACAATGAAGGTAAAAGGAAAGATAGTGAATAAAACTAAGCAGGAACAAATAGAATTGGAAAAAAAAAAACAGCTTTATGGCTACGTCTAATTCACATAACCAAATCTTTATCTAAAAGGACATTAAAGCTTTCTCTCATCATTTGTTTGTACTTCTATCTTTTCCTTTTAGCTTTTAACTTTCTCCTTTAACTGGAAGCATATACAAAACCAATTTGGCCACGTCCTGGTTTCAGCTAGGACAGAGTTAGTTGAAGTAGCTGGTATGGTGCTGTGTTTGGGATTTAGGGTGAGAATAATGTTGATATCATGCTGATGTTTTAATTGTTGCAGAGCAGTGCTTACACTAAGCCAAGGACTTTCCAGCTTCTCGCTCTGTCCTGCCAGCGAGCAGGCTAGGGATGCAGCAGGAGCTGGGAGGGGACAGACCCAGGACAGCTGACCCAAACTGTCTGAAGGGGTATTCCATACCATATGGCGTTATGCTGAGCAATTAATATGGGGTGGCTGGCAGGGGTGGGGGGGGCCAGCTGCTCGGGGATAGGCTGGGCATTGGTCAGCGGGTGGTGAGCAATTGCATTGTGCACCACTTGTTTTGCACACATTATTATTAGTAGTACTATTATCATTATTATTTCCCTTTCTTTTCTATCCTAATAAACTGTCTCTATCTCAACCCACAGGCTTTCATTATTTTTTTTTCCAATTCTCTCCCCCATCCCAGAGAGGGAGGGGGGAGGGTGAGTGAATGGCTGTGTGGTACTTAGCTGCCAGCCCAGGTAAAACCACTACAGGCCAGTTACTTTACCCAATTCAGCATGGAGATATTTAGTTTAGTTTCCCACAGAAGTGAAAGTTTTAACAATTTCCTATGTCACTAGGTCAAGGGCAGATTTAGACCTTTCCAAGCACCTCTGACTAAAGGGAACTTTCAAAAAGGTCTTGAAGGTTTACTATAGCACCTCTGTAGAAGATACACGACGGGCCAGGTACACAACAGATTGTTCCAGTAGCTTTTGTTCCTTCAGTTGCTGCAGTTGAACATATTAGGTCTTGCATGTTCCTGACAAATTACTGTATGGACAGAAGTATAATTTTACCCTCAGAAAGCAGGAAACCTTAAAATAAATAAAGCTGACCAAACATAAAACTACAGAGAATGGTTGTGCCTCAAAACATGTTTTCACCTCATGAAAACTGATGACTGACTAAGAATAAAAAAATGCTTACAAATGCAATAATCCAGGAAAGATTTGAAGAGTCACTTCATCCTACAGAAGTTAAAGTTGCATGGAGTCTGACAAATATCAGAGATGCGTGAAGCACCATATGTCCAAACTTAACAGCAGTCCCCTACAAACTATGAGGCTAAATGATACTTAGCCATTGAAAAAGAAAGTGGCTAAGCAGGTGTTAGATGAAACACCTGTGTATCTAACACCTGCTTAGCCACTTTCCTTTTCAACCCTGAAATATATGCCTCTAAAACATTCTAGGCTATTTTTACATTAGCAGCATATTTTGGTCTGTCCTGTAACTCATCTTGCAGATTTCTTCCTCTGTTTTTTTTTCGCCTGAAAGAACTACTTGATGCAAGTCAGTCCCACATTAATGCAAGGAAAGGATCAGGATATTCCTTGTCTGTGTCTTTTTAAAAAGCAAACGGAAAAAATCTTGCTGAAGTACAAAGGTTTATTATTGCTGGCTGAGTGTAATAAAAGCCACATTGTTTGTACTTGACCGATTTCCTCCTTCACCAGCACTGGACAGAAGCCTTTGAGGCACTGGCACCCCTTATAATACAGTCATTTCAACTACATTTTACTTCCACCTTCATCTAACGTAGTGCTAAAGGAGAAAGAAATCAAGTGGGAAATTTTGCACAGTACACAAAAATTGTATTTTAAAAGACTTATGAAACAAGTTATCTATTCATTACTTAATCTGGTATTTCTAGAATGTTTTTAAAGTATAAGATTGGAGAACAAATTATGTTGAACACCTCCTACATGTAGACAGATCAGAGACTCTGCCCTAATTTAAATGTACTTCTGAGTTACTAGTTCTCTCATTGTGTATTTCAGGAAATAGCTGGACAGGCAAATAGACAAGGAATGTTCAATTATCTAATCCCTGCTATTTTGTGCATTAGCATTAGTCAGGTATAGATGGTCCTAGTCCAGAAACACAATTGCTGATATTTAAACATGTGTACCAGCAAAACTTGGACTTAACTAAAAAGACCAGGTTGAAATCCAGATACACTAATATTCAGAAAGCAAATCCTATCAAATCAGCAGTGAAAATAAAGTTTAGTGGCAGCCAGTACCTACCTTAAACACACTTTATAAGTTTAACCTTTTTCACTTGGCCTTTTTACTTCCATTTGTAAAATTTCCCTGACCTGGAGCTAATTCATGATAACAAAATAGATGAAGTACAGGCATTCACATCGAAGACAAAGCCTGGCCACTGAGTAGTAGTTGAAGACCTTGAAACATCAGGAAGTTCGTTCTTCATGCTATACCTTCACCTTACAACTGATAGTTTTCAAAAATGACAAACTGGACTTTTCCCTCCTTTCAAAGATCACCACAATGGAACACGTAGCCCCGTATCATCTCTTATGGTTGCACATCACAAGATACAATGGATGTGTGTCCTCAAAGGTTGCCAGAGTTCTTGTCCCATTGCAACTCACAGTAGGATCTTAGTGGAAGTCCTACAACACACAGAGACAGAAGCAGCGAAGTTGCCCACTATCCTTGTACATGCAACAACTGACCAGCCTCTTTGTAGCCCAAACCCAAATTGAGACAGACTTTCTCCATCTTGCAGCCTCACCTCGAGTACCGTGTGCAGTTCTGGGGCACCACAATACAAAAAGGATATGAAACTATTGTAGAGAGTCCAGAGAAGGGCTACTAGGATGGCGAAGGGCCTAGAGGGGAAGATATACAAGGAGTGACTGAGGTCACTTAGTTTGTTCAGCCTGGAAAAGAAAAGGCTAAGGGGAGAGCTCATTGTGGCCTACAGCTTCCTCACAAGGGGGAGTGGAGGGGAAGGCACCGATTTATTCTCTTTAGTGACCAGTGATAGGACCCGAGGGAATGGTGTCAAGCTGCAAGAGAGGAGGTTCAGGCTGGATATCAGGAAGAGGTTCTTCACCAAGAGGGTGGCTGCACACTGGAACAGGCTCCCCAGGGATGTGGTCACAGCACCAAGCCTGTCAGAGTTTAAGAAGCGTTTGAACTATGCTCTTAGTCATATGGTCTGAATTTTTGGGTAGACCTGTGTGGTGCCAGGAGTTGGACTTGATGATCCTTGTGGGTCCCTTCCAACTCACGATGTTGTATAGTTCTATGATCTTTTAGGCAATCAACAGTCTCCCAGACACCTTAGGCAGGAACTACCTCAACCAATTATAGAACCTACCTTTGAACCAGCCAGGCAGACTCCTTTCCAAGGGGGGAAAATAAGCACTTCTGTATTGAGTCAAGCAGTTTTACACATGCACTTTACAGACTCAGAAGTACTTATTTTTCCTCTGTGGATTGTAAAATGATTCTACATGTGTAGGTTTGACAGTCACACTACATAGGTTACACTCAGATGAAACAAACTCATTTCATTACCAGCTTCAGAGTTAAACGGTCTGATACGTACATACAGCATTTCACCACAGGGAAACTACTGACACAGAATATGCTATTTTGTTTAAGAAAGTACACATCTGTGAGGTTTAACAGAAAATCATTACTAGCCCACTGAATTCTTCATACATGTCACCAAAACTACACCAAACGATACCTATACAACTTTTTTTCAGCCACATGGAGAAGAATTTGGGGATATCAGTGGATGAAAAATTGGACATAAGCCAGCAATGTGCTCCTGCAGCCCAAAAAGCCAACTGTATCTTGGGCTGCATCAAAAGCAGTGTAGCCAGCAAGGCAAGGAGGGTGATTCCCACCCTCTACTCTGTTCTTGTGAGACACCCATGGTGCACTGCATTCAGCTCTGGGGCCTCCAGCACAAGAAGGACATGCACCTATTAGAGCGAGTCCAGAGGAGGGCCAGAGATGATCAAGGGGCTGGAGCACCTCTTCTATGAAGAAAGGCTGAGGGACTTGGGGTTGTTCAGCCTGGAGAAGAGAAGGCTCCGGGGAGACCTTATAGGGGCCTTCTAATACCTAAAGGAGACTTCCAAGAAAGATGGGGCAAGACTTTTTATTTCTAGTGACAGGAAAAAGGGCAACAGTTTTAAACTGAGCTAGGGTAGATTTACATCGGACATAAGTACGAAATTTGTCATGATGAGCATGGTGAGGCCCTGGAACAGGTTGCCAGAAAAGCTGTTGATGCCCCATCCAGAAGTGTTCAATGCCAGGCTGGATCAGGCTTTGGGCAACCTGGCCTAGTGAAAGATGCCCCTGTCCATGGCTGGGCTTTGGGCCAGATGATCTTTAAAGGTCCCTTTCAACCTAAACCATCCTATGACTCCATAACCCTCCGCAGTGTCAAGAAAATAAAATTTACCAGTACAACCTCATGAATGTGCTATTAAAAAGGAAAAAAGATGACTCATTCACCTAACAATTTTTTTAATAACAATGTTGTTAATAAGTAGATATTACACGTAAGAAAGAAATGCTGTTTTTACAAATAATGACAATTCAAACCACATCTAATTTGCAAGCTTGCATTCACTGATATAATCTATAATTTTGCATAAGCTATTAAAGTTTATGCAGCACGGAAGAGTCTTAGAAGGTACTTTAAACTTTCTTAATGTTTACCTTACTCTTGAGCTGTTACACAGACAAAAATAGAAAAGGATTTCTGATGCAACTAAGCTCTTTTCTGAGAATTTTATTTAGCTTGATCTTTGTTTTGAATAGTACGATGTACGAAAGATTTTATTATAATATGTACAAAGGACTCAATGTTGCAGCTACAGCAAAATGAATACCCTTCTGAAAATGACTTAAATAATTTCTTTGCATCCAGAAGTATGATCAGCATGCTGGGTAACTGAGACTTTGTATTCTATCTTCTGTACATTAAGTTTTAGACAACAAGCCAAGCAGCAAACCAAAAATAATCTTCTCCTGAAAGACTATTTCAGTCTGGAACACTCACTGCAAATGGATTTAATTTTAGGTAAGGGTTAGTAAGATCACTGACAATTCACAAATGGAACAAAGCTTTCCTCAGAGGGAAGGTTTGTTTATATTCCTAGGACAGTATCAACCGATATTCCTAAGAGACTACAGAAAGACGCATTACGTATCTACAATTTGTTTCACATAGTCATTACCTTACCTTTCCACGTTCACTCATACTATATCATACAGAAAATAATGTAACATTGTCCAAGTGAAGGAGATGAAATCACTGTTGTTTGGTACTAGAATGGACATAATATTCTCCACATAAAGAGCTATTATGCAAGAAAGAGGAAACAAGCCTAGAATATCCAAATAAAGTTCTATCTGATATGCAACTGGAACAAATGCACTAATGCAAATATTAAGTTTCAAAATACCAGTCTCCAAAATACATTTTCAAATAGCAATTAAATATTTCAGAAGAAAATCTCAATAAGCCTCTAAGAACAGCATTATTATTGATACAGGTAAAGAGTGAAAACATTCTTAGTATTAGTATCTAACGATACTGAAGACATGCCAATATTAATGTAACAGCTATGTTTAGTGTAAACACTTAAATGCCATGGCTGAACAGGACTGTTGGCTTAAATTTATCATGCTATTTGGGACTGTATGAACCACTATGCACTTTTTTTTTCCTTCCTGATGTGGAAACATAAATCTAACCTTATTAAAAATTCTGTTGTTTTCTGATATCCATGCAGCCTACCACATGACTGCAACAGTGGATAGATTTTTTTTTCCATTTTTACTATACATTTTCTAAATAGGAAGAAAAGCCACTCTACCAACTTTCCAGTCAAAAGCCAATTGTTCTCCTTAGTTTTATATGCATATTTTTCCTTTGAGCATTTATTAAAGAATATACCCAAACCACCCACAAATCAATTCCTTTCATGAAAATATCTTGATCTTCAAAACAACTCTGAAAAAACAAACTGTATAAGAAAATGGAAATCAAGAAGTAAATGGACTACTACAATAACTTTTAGAGGCTAAAGAATAATGATGTGATCAATTTTTCAATATTAAGGATAGACTTTCTGGCTCATTTGCCAATCAGTTTGTGTTTTCGTGCTGGACATTGTTTCTGTATGGCTTTTCCTTCCCCCCCCCCCCCCCCCCCCTCCTTTTTCTTCAAATATAAATCCTCTAAGGGTACAGTATGCATTTTAATACTATTAGCATTAAACACAGTTCACTAGTTTCATACATCTTAAAAACAAGGTGGGAAGATGCAATATGTCATGAACTTGTATGAACTACCCCAACAATAAATTTTTCCCCATCCAAAAGTAAGATTGACATATAAGGTTATGGAAACAATGTCATTTGTAATGACTATTAGTAGCTCCAGAACAAAAACATTTAAAGAATAAATACTTATGTATAATATAGAATTTATTAGGTTTGAAATTATTCACGAGTCACAATATGAAACAGAATTGTTCAGACAGACGCATAAGGAGAAAAGAGACAGGATAAGGTTCAAAATCAAACACCAGTGATACATGTAAATAAAATACCTTATAGCGCATATAGCTCAATCACATATAGGCAAATGTTCTTAAGATTCATGAAAGGCAGCTTTTTTTGGACAGATGCGCACAATTTAGCTTACCACAATTTACATTTACTAAGCGGCAACGTTCACTCTTAAATTTCCAAGCTACTATAACCACCTCAGTAAAAGCTCAGTAAAGCTAAGCTCTTTACTTCCTGTAATATTTACATCATAAAAGTGATTTCAGACCCACTTCATACTGCTTGATAGCTAGTTCTATATAATGACCAACCTACACCATATATAACAATACAAGTAGTATGAGAAGGCTTACATTTAAGGAAATCAAAACCTGCATTGCAGCTACTAAATTCCATTAACAGCATTGTACATGCTTCTTTAAATTGCATATAATTTTTGAAACTACAGATCTCAAGTGTAATTTCCAATGACAATTTTGTTCAAATTTGTCTATGATTTCTACATTGTTAACTAGTAGGCCTTTCTTAAATATCATCTGTCAATTCAAGGCTTGGCTCTGTTAAAAAAAAAAAAAAATAGCCTTCAAATTCATATTGTAGGTTTTAAAGAACAGCATAAACAAAATTCCACATAAATCCAGAAGGAAAACAGAAAATCACATTATTGGGGAACCCTACATAAGCACGTACCCTGACACAGATCCTTCCATAAAATTGACAAATTGCCATAAACCATGAAGCACTTCAGAGCTCTGCCAAAATAATTTGGTTCAGCTTTTAAATGCACTGGGAAGAAAAGACTATTTATCTCCTTTCACATGCAGCGAGTTTGGGCTGATGAAATTTCATCCTTACATCTTTCAGTGACATGCAATGACCCAGTGTTCAAGACCCACCTCAAATTGCAGAATCTCAGCCTAACGATACATTGGATCCAGCCACCAACCCAATGGTGACTTAAGCACAAAGTTGCACAAAGCAGCGCAGAGGCAAATCACTGATGTGGACACAAGAAAAGCTGAGGTGTTAAAACCGCATTTCATGACAATTGTTTGGACAAATACACTGACTCAGTACACACAGATAGCTCTCTATCCTAAGTGGAGTGTCTAACCTAAAGTATGTCTCAAACAGAAAAGCCCCTCTCCATTATCTGTGACAACCAAAAACATCAGACCAGACATGGGGCCCGGCACTGAAATCTAAAACTGATCAGTTCATGACTGGTTTCGCCCTTCTCACAAATCTCCACTCTAGACGCAGAAGTGTAACGTCTACATTTAATGTACTTAGAATACTTCATGGAAACCAATTATCAGCACTTGAGATTTATCAGCTGGACTCTGCCCCAGACCATGAGAAGTTATTTGCCAGAATTTAACTCACAATACTCTGTATGATTATAAAGAATATCAACTATACTTTCTAACAGTAATAATAGTGAAGACTGTTAGATATATCTTATTAATAGAAACACAATTTCCAGTTGTATCAGTTACAGTGTTAAGCTAGTCAGCTGTAAACAGCCCTTCTTCAGTGCTCTCACTTTCCAGTCTCTAAGAGCAGTTACATTCATTAATAGTCAAACAGCTGAAAATAAAACCAACTTGCTTTTTTTTTTTTCCATTAAGAATTAGTATTTCCATTTAGATTTTCAGTTATTTCACTCTGCTATCCTACGAACATCATCTTCACACATCAAATTTCTTCGCAACTTTTTACAAATTTTTGTTGCTTATTGCCAAGGCTACTTCTCACTTCTTGTTCCCATTCTTGTCCCATCAAATCTCATAATTAGTTAATTGAACCTCGTTTGATAGACTTAAAACTAGGATCAGTCTGCAGTAGAGAGCAACAAATAGCAAATCCAGCACCACCTTCATGGGATGGATGAAATTGCAGGTCACCGAATTCATGAGCTGTAGTTCACATGGAAGGAGTACTTGACATGTCCTTGTAGACTGCTTCTCAAAAACTGTAGCATCATTGCTTACTAAGAGGTTCATTTGCTATTACAGTTGACATAAATATTTTCGTTTGAGAAGTGTGCTAAGTTATTCATTCTACAAAAATGAGCATTTTAATAAAATTTATAATTCAGGAATGACACTTAAAGAAATAGTGCACAGTATACATGTGCTAAAATCAGAAGTTACTGGGATCAGAAGTGAACACCAAGTCTATCTATCTAGTAAGGGTCACTGGTTCAAATACAACCCAAATCAGTTGTAACTGAGTTACTGGTATCCGATGGTTAATTAGTTTATCATCTATTAACACTTCTTACAGAAGCTGAAGCATGTTAAGTTTTCAACAGCAAAGATAAATGGCATAGCTCTGCCCTGAACAGACGTGAGATACCCCAAACAAGAAACACTATTAGGCATATTAGCTATTTACTGGCCTACGAAGTGAACTGGAGTTTGTTTCAGATGCCTGCATGTTTCCTAGGAACAAGTGACAGTCTCAGAAAACAGGACAGAGACTGATGAGATTATTATTTCATGCGCAAAAGGTCCTCCCACATCACTGATGGAAGAGGAAACTAGCATTGCACTATCCAAAATACACCTGCTCATGAAGTACCTGGAGAAAATTCTTGACATAAAAATTGAATGTTATTGGTAATTTGTGTACCACCAGTGGCAATCCTATTAAGTAGTATCAGTGTTTAAAAAGTCCTAAACAACTACGCTGCTGTTTTTAGTCAAGTCAAGTTTACCAAGCTCCTTAGTATTTAAAATGAGAGCTGCGTTCGATGTGCTTAAATATTAAGAGATGACTATACTGTATGGTGAATTATTCAAAAGTTTGCACAGAAAAGGACTTGGCTTGCTTATAAAACTAAATGACTGTGCTACAGAATGGTCTCCAAAGCAAAACAATCAAATAGTAGTTTGGTTTTTTAATTAAAAATCTCTGTTCTTCTCCCCCATCAAATGTTCCAGCGTCTCTATTTTTTTTTCTTCCCTATTACCACAATCACCATTTAATTTTCTTATTTCAAGAACTATATTTCAAAGAACCAGGGGAGGCCATGCAACAAGGTTTTGTTTGTTCTCAGATAATGCTTCTGCCAGTATCACTATCAAAAATGAAAACCAATTAAGCTAGAAATCACAGCTAGACTGGGAGTATCTGGAGTTCTGTACCTTCCCCTAGGTGTTATATCCAATTGCAAGCAGGAACATTTTCCCCTCCTACAGATACTTTAAATGCCAAACATATGAAGATTAGAGAGAGGTTTATCAACGTATTTCATTACAGCAGATAAACTGGCAATACTTTAGGCAAGAGTACCCAACTTCCGGGTTTCAGTGAATCCACAGCTGGCTCATTTCCAGATGAGGCACTACTGTGAAATTGCTAATGTTGCACACTCATTATTAACTAACGACAAATACAAGTTCAGATATTCCAAACCAAGCACTTGTAAAATCTGTTTCTTCGCATTTAATCATTTAAAATAACCAGCTGTGCTCCTAGCCAATGGTTCTTTTTGTTGTTCTACTTATTTTGCTTTGAAAAGAAACACTATTGATGCAACAGGAACCTACCTAAACAAAATGAAAGAGTTTCTCAAAACAGCGTAAGTCCCCTTATTCTACTTGCTTGTTCCAACATCTTAAAAAAATAAAAAGACTAGTAAATCCAACATTCTCAACCAAAGTTGTACATAAAGGCTTACCTATGCATTCATCACTGTTACTGTCTGCCAGCCTGCTCTAACTTTTCATCCAATTTCGTAGTCCCTTTTCACCAAGTGGCCTTTTTATTAGAATATAAATAGCAACTACGAAAAAAATAACACTCAAAAAGAATATTTAAAATTATATACAGGTGCAAACCATTGTCTCCAAATATATAATTTCAAAGTATTTCATTTGCAATTAAACATTTAAGATCAAGTCTCAAAGTCAAAACTCTTTGTATTGCAGGCTTTATCACCACAGAACGTGTCCTAGGAAATTCTTAAAAGCAACATGAAACAGGCACACTCCAAATTATTAAATCATGGACTGTGCAAGCATTTCCTCCTTTAACATTAGATGCATTTACCTGGAGACACGTCAGGAAAAACATAAGATTGCTGAGAGACTGGCTAATTATCAACTCAGCCAGTTGTCTTTCGAGCTTCCTATTTCATAATTTTGTTTCTCTACTTATTATTACCGTTTAAAGCAAGATCCTCTCAACAGATAAAGAATTCACTAATAAGTAACATCACCTACAGTATAATTCATACATATTTCATTTTAAAAGAATATTAAAAAAAACACAACAACTTCAAAACAGGATTTTGAAGTCTACGTCTCAATTTGCCTCCAGTGTTGGTGAGGTTGAATGTTTATGGAATTACAGCCTAGACACTTGCACATCTCATGCTTAACTCCTGCTTGCAAAATTATGGCATGTTGCACTTCTTGGGGGTGCAAGGGAAGATGTTGTTTCAAAATACCTTTTCAAATTCAGATGTCAAATACTGCTGTTCCACAGAATGCACGTGACCTGCTGAAATTGTCCCATCATGAATTTCCAGAGCACTGTTTGCCCAGGATTACCCCAAACAAGTCATGGTGCCGTACTCTGCCTAAACCCCAACTGACAGCAGTAGGAGCTAAGGAAAAACTTAGGCCTACCTAACAACAAAGAAAACAGCAACGAAGGCAAACAATCATCCCCACCTCCATCAAAATCATCTCTTAGCTTACATGAAGCGTTGCAGACACCAATAGCTGAGATAATTCTAGAAACTTTCTCCACTTAGACACATTCAAAACTTATGGCGAAAGCTTTCACAGGCTTTAAGTCATTGAGAATGGATGCGCCCCAAGTTTTTTCTGCTCTCCCACCAATGAAGGACAGAATGTATATAACTGACATCCACAAAATTAACTAAAAAAATACATTTTTTTTCCCAGCAGAAATATATTTCCATTAAATTTAAAATATTTTGCATTAACCTTGGTGTTATTTCTGTTTTTTTCAGCTTCTTCCTAATTCTCATTTACTTTGCTTTCCTTCTAACGGTTCTGTCTTGTGGGACACACTGCCTCTTAGCCATATCTGACAAAAAAAATGTAACAAAATCCAACAGTAAGCAAGGAAAACTTTCCAGAAAGAGGCCCAAGGCATCACTGCTGCTCACTGTGAAACGACTAGAAGAGATGCAGGGAGCTTTTAAACAGAATTATTTCAAATAAGTTGTGATACTGGGAAACTCTTAGAAATATTTTTAAATTATATACCAAATTATATTATTTCAAAAGATATTAATAAATGAGCAATTTCTACAGTTATGGCTGCTGACGTTAATTTACGTGGCTTGGGATATGCTGGTAATTAAAAATGAAGGACGAGCGATGCTGTTGATTCAGTGCAACTTTTATACCCACCACTTCCCAGTGCAACACCTGGAACATACGCTGCAGAAGTCTTCAGAAGCCTCTGAAATTCACAAAAATCAGGGAGAGTTTAGTGGCATCAGAACAAAAATTCAGGATGCTGAAGTGCAACCTGACACCTTTTGCTGAAAGAAGTGACAAGAATCCCAGTTTGGAATCCAAGCTGACCAGCACCTGTCCTCATTGTTTGTTAGTTCTCTGGGAATGGGGAAGGAGTTACCCATTAATCTTCCTGAAAACAAGCTAAAATTTTAAAATGCATACTCTGAAGTTACTTCTGGCAGGCCCTGCAGAATTAAAGCTGTACAGGCTATCATGAGTGCAGGAACTCATGGAGCTCTAGGAGCCAATACCAAGCTGAAGAGAAGAGGCCGAGGCTGAAAGCGTCAGCAGTTTTGGGGCAGGTGGCTAGAGGAGTCTGCTATTAGAGCACCACCAAGTTTTACATAAATACAGTCAGCATCCAGCCTCTTATTTTTATATTCGCCAGCTATACAACTATTACAGTTCATCCTAATTACTGGATCAGCAAGGTAAAAATCTTATACCCAGTTTAGCCTGTTTTTGAAGAGTCTATGGAGGCATAGCCCTCTCAACATCTACCTAAACAATTCTGAAGCATTTAATTTACTGACTGGGACACTACCTGAGAGGCATAAAAAGCAACACAAACCAGACATTTTGCTTTAATCCAGAGCTCCCTGAACCTTTATGAATAATGGTGGTGTCACTACCATAAATATTTCAGGTTACTCAGAGTCCCCAGCACAATCAGAACAACATTTAAGCAAATGCCAAGAACTCTGTGTAAGAAGGCACACCTTAATGAAGAACCATTCCAAAACTCAAATACTGCACAGTGGGCACCCTAAATGGACACTTCAGGTGATTTTTTTCAACAGAGCACTACCTCCTTTGGAAGCATCATGTAAATAAATAAAATTAGCAGACCCATATTTTCCTCTGTTATTCGACTATGTAACAGATTACATATTCACATTTTCCAAGTAAAAATAAATTGCAAGCTTTAGTGCTTTTTAAACATATACACAAGGCAACGCCAGGCGTACACAAGAAAAACAAGTGCAAGTTTAAGTCACAGGCTGCAACTATTTGAGTTACATAGCTCTTCTGTCTTGAATTGCTTTTCCCAAGTAGTGCACTCAATACAAAATATAGATCACTACACCTCCTCAATTCTTGCAAACTACATACTAGAATAATAATAATTAAAAAAAAAAAAGACAGTAGATGTGACCTTTCATGAAAAGGTCACTCAGAATTTCCTTTAAGGAAGCTAAAAGTATCCCAAATAAGAACAGCTACTTATTACGCACTGCAGATATTATATTCATACTTCATGAAGAACTGCTGTTACAGGTAGCCAGTTAGGAAGCCCTGTATATACTGTGACAAAAAAACAAGCAGACGACTTTCCCATATTCTCATTCTTTCCACATCAAGCTGTAGGATTATAGAATTTATGAGTTTTATATAAATTTAGCTACATATGCACATAAATGTAGAAGTTTATTTGTAATCTGACAGAGAAACTGTAGGTGTCCAAACTGATTATCCAGAAAAGAAACAACAGCAAAGAAGATTTTAGATTAAAATTAGTCTGTTTAGACACTACAGCCTTTTGGCATAAAGGTTATGATATACACTGCAAACCAAACAAAACCACATAACCAATTTACTTTGATTTTGGCGTTAAATAAACAGTCCCCAATAAATAGTCTTAAGATTAGAAAACTGGATACTTCTCGAAGCATTCGAATTGCTTGAGGGATGCAGTTCAGGTTTACTGAACTGTATTGTAGGCCAAATGGAAGTAGACATGCTCCCTGCTCCCTCGACACACCAACAAAGTGTAGGGTCGCACAGAAAAGCCCGCGAAACGGTGCCAAGGATCAGACCAACACTCAGCCCCGCAGTCTGGCCTAACATTCCACTGCCATGGGTCATATGCAGAAAGATGTTCGAGCTCGTAGTTTAGTCACCTAGAAACAATGCTTCCTTCATTATTTTTAATGTATTTCAGTTACAAATATATTACTGAAACACACACACTAGCCATTTGTCTGAGGTGAAGTGTATCGAAGCAGACCAATTGATCCCCTGGGGAAAAAAATCACAACTCATTTGCACAAAATTTGCTGCCACTCAATTAATAGCCCAGCTATCAACTGCTCCAGGTTGGGGCTGGAGTGCAGAAAGAAGGCGACCGAGTGGAAAGTTTTCAGGAACAAATGCCACAGATCACTACAATTTAAAACTGGGCAGGGCAGCTGTCAGAACTTAGCAAGAGAGAATTTTAGACTATGCACACCTGAAGAGTGACTCTGCAAACATCCTCAAATTACCTGTAAAATGAGTAGAGATATTAATACCGATCATTGAGCATGAGCTGAAGGTCAGGTAAGCTTATTTTATTAATACAAAACCACAAACACAATGAGGTAAACAGTTTAAATCTAGTTTAGGTATGTCCAAAAAGGAGAACTGCAATAATATATTCTACAATGCAGCTATGTCCAAAAGAGCATATTTTGAATAATTCCAGCATGCTAGGACTTACAGCTTCAGCACTACTCTCCGTGCTTAGGCCATCTGTTGGCCTTTCAGAGAACGAGCTTGTGCATTTACACAGATACAGATAAACTGCTTAAATTGAATTGCAAACACAAATAATTTAGAGTTCGCTGAAACTGGGGCCCTTAAACTGCATAAAAACAAAAAGGGAGCTTAATCCTCATGAGACTGCTATTTTAGTATTTTCAGAGCGCTCTTCAGCATAGAACAAGACATTTTCTTCTTGTTCAAATAAGCTATTCAGAATGATAAATCTGTATTAGACTCTGAAATTTTATCTTTTGAGATTACCAGTGGGTGCTGGACAAAACTGCTCACAGGAACACTGCCTCTGTTTTACACCCTGTCCCTCCCAGCCAAAAGGAGTGCTTTAGTGTTTTTTTATTTTTTACTGTGCTGAAAATTCTTTTTCCCCCAGGTTTATAAAACTTCAAATTTTTTAATTTTTTTTTTTTTTAATTTTAAAATTAACAAGCAATCTAGGGCTAGCATTTGTTTTAGTAGCTCCGGCATTGCTCTGTACATAAACTTCAAAGTTTCCTTTCCTTTCTTTATTTTATCTTTTGCAATGTTTTTCTCAATATTTAATAGTTTTTCCATGTTTAGATGGAAAGAAGGTTGGGAGCGTCCATTGTTGCAGAGATAAGGTCCTTTCAAACACCCTTCCCTGAAATCTCTCAAGAATGGAGCCTTCTATTTCCCAACTTACCATCCTACCACCACAGTGGAAATTAATTCAAAACCCTTGAAACACACTATTTACCCAAAAAGAAATAGTAAAAAATGGGCAAAAACTTAAACATTTCTATTAACAGAATTAACAAAGCAAAACCACAGACATCCACAGAAATGCAGTAATGGAGCTGACCTAAGTGTTTTGAGAATTTTCTCCTGTCCTGTAATATTCCACTCACTTTCCAATGTATTTTATTTTATTAACTACTTTCACAATTTACCTGATGTCCAGGTAAATTTCATTAGCAGTCTACATTTACAGCCTTTAGAAAAAATAAGAACTCTATTAAGACCAGGAAAATTTCTGATGTGCCCTCAGTATTAAAAAAGAATAATTATACATCGGTATGCATTTTAATTCAGAACTGAACCGCTGCTCTAATGTGAGGTGCAAACAGTGAACAATGGTGATTTTTTTTTTTTAAAGAACGCATTTGTTCATTCATTTGAAAGACAATTTTCCTTTGGGAAAAAAAGAAATACATTGCAATTTTGAGAATTAGAAAGAAATGTGCTATTCCCTGTCACTGGAATATCCCAGTTGCATGCTAACACATAGCACTCAGCAGAATTTTACTTACCAACACCCCTGAAGCCACTAAAAACACCTCAAAAATCATGTAGACATGGGAAGATGTATATTATGCTTTAACAAGAGAAGACATTGTATGAAATTACTCCTGAGTAGAAAAAGCTAATGCTAAAGATGTTTTATGCTGATAAGCATCAACAGTAAGGAACTGTATTGTTTAACCTAAACTAATTTAGTTAAATACAGCTTATGCCCAGACAAGTCCTTGCAAGGTAAACACAAAGTTCCCATCTCACTTCACGAAAATTCACCCTTCGTCATTTTGTCTGCATGTCTACGCCCCTCATAACAAACAAAAGCAGTACATAAACTCCAACACCCTTTCCTTACTTCAGATACTTATATATTGCGTATCACCTTTGAAGTGGACCAAACCAGGCTTAAATGTGTTTCAGCCTGGGATTCACTTCCCTAACTTTTCACAGCGTAGTAGCCCAAACAGCAAGAGGTTCATCTCCAAATGGTTATCCTCTCTGCCCACTACGAAGAGCCCAGACATGCAAACTCAAGAACCTAAGCAGAGAAAAGCCGAGTCAAGCCCTAACAGCCCCTATGATGCCAACCTCCAGTATTTTAAGTTCATATTTCCTGCCTTTGAAGAAGGGGGAGGGTAGGAGGAATTGATTCTCTGTTTACATTTTCTGTCTTTTTCCAGCTTGGACTGATGCACAACACTTTTAATGAAGGAATTTTTCAACAGGATCTTCGCCAGGAATGTTAATTTTATTTAAGCATAAACTTTTTGTAGGAAGGGAGCATTAGGTGCTCTTGATTTTGTAGGAGAGGAGTTTTGCATACTTCTTATTCCTGAAATACTAGTACTAGTTTGATTTCAGATTATTTGCATTGCAGCAGGCACTTTTGGGTCCCTCTGGGCTAATTATAGGACTTGGATTATTTATCTTTAAGAAATTTATTTGAGTGTCGAAGCTTACTCTAATACATACCACGTCCGCAACATCAGAGAAAGAATTCTGAGTTTCTATCTACAACCAGTTACATACCAAAATGCACTCGTAGATTACGGCAAAAGAAACAGGTGACAGACAGGAAAACACTAAGCCATTTACCTCCACCTTGATTTTAAACACAGAAGACAGAAAAGCAGAAACGTGAACTTTCAGATTTCACATGCTCAGACTTTTATATACTCTCTCTTTTCTGACCTTTCTTTGTGAAAGACAAAAAATGATATTTGTTTCAATCCACTTTTCCCAGCCTAAAAAGAGAACAAGAACCTTATGAGGAAGGACCCCGCTGCTGCCCACTCCACATAAGCATCCCACTACTGGGAAAGACAACAGAAGGAAGCTGAGTCACACCTGCTCACTCTCCCTCTAGAGCATCAGCTACAACAATACTAAAGATTTATTTTGGGACAAGTATGATCTTGTGGCAGGGAAAAATGAAGCACATTTCACAAAAGAGCTAAAATAAAATCCAAGTCATTTAGCTTGATGACTAAAGTCTCAAAGATGTTCAGATGTAATGGTGAATTTGGGTCACCATTACAGTCACAACATTCAGACCATGTTTTCTTTCAAAACTTGTGGTATTTAAGGACATGCCAAGTAAAATCATTGATTATTGTTTATCACGGCAGTATCAAGTAAAGGTGACAAAACAGGAAAAAATGCTCAAACATCCACAGCGCAGTATTTTAAGTAGGTGCCCTCGGCAGTGAAACCAAAACTAAGGCTTAGTCAGAAACAGAAGAGACATAAGTCCCCTCCAGAAAAAAAAAAAAAAAAAAAAAAAAAAAAAGTATTCTTAGCTTAGCTACAAAAGAAGAACTTAGTTATTCTGGTGAATAATATTTTACTTAGACTACACAGAGGGAAAATAACAAGCAGGTTCCTTCTTACAGCATTAGACTTCTGTTCTGTACCTGTTGTCCCTCTGATATAATGTCATTTAAAATACATTTGGCTAGCATATTTTGTGTGCGAACACATTGAAATTAAGTATTTAAAAATATGTTGCTTCTGACTTTTCCCATGTACATTTTAAGTTTTTCCCATGCTCAGAAAAACTGAAATACTGGTTTGCCCAATTCTTTATTCCGCATTTGTTTAGTTTGAAGCACTTCATGGGAACAGCTGTTTAAAAGAATCTTTTCAAATGAAAATGTTGTTATTAAAATATTTCAATCAATTTAATAGATTTATAGAAACTGATTTACATTTATAATGTACACTACAGAATTTACTGCACTTCAAAAAACAGGCAGGAAACTACCTCGCAGAAGAAAGGACAAGTATAAGTTTGTCACCTTTCTCCAACCCAGAGGTGCCCCCTTACCTTGCATTTTATTTGGGAACATAGGATTTCTCCTCCCACTTTCACTTACCCAAATATCTTCTAAACTTATTCTACTTGTACTTATTATTCTAGTTTACCTTAATTATTTCTTCACTATGACATAACTAAAAACGTAGTATCTCCACTCCAGGGTACATGTAAGGTGTCCAGCTGCAGACACTGGCTACTGAATTAGGAAGGATGTCCTTGTTAAATGCCCGTCAAAACCAAGGATGATTCACTAGCGTTCACAATCTCTCTTTCACAGCCCAGACCAACAAATGGTTTGAAATGTGCTCAGATAAAGCTTAGTCATGTCTGGGCCATGAACTTTTAGCAGTTAAGTTTCACTGAACACAGCCAGGACATCTAAATTTTTGCTTCTATGCAGCACAGTGCCACCACAGCCTTGGCATGGATGAGTATTTACTACTTAAGTTCAGCTGAGATTCACAAATACGTCAGCCTCGTCTGAGCAGGATTTTCTGAGCATGCTGAGCGAACACTCTTAGTTTGACCTCCTTTGGAAGGAAAATTTTAATTAAAAAATAGAAGTGGACAAGGCACCTTCACTAGCTCCAAAGTGAGAAAATCTATCCTTGTAGATAAGAGGGTTAGTTTAAAAAACACACAACACCAAGTACCTCAAAGGTTCAAAGCCACATCTTCAACCTCTCCGGAAGAAACCTCAAAGAAATGTTCTTCCTGTTCAAGTCCTCTGAGTGCCAGAAACCAGCATACACCCCCACTCCTGTGCCCGCCCCAAACCCATAACTTCACTTTATAGACCAATACTAGGTGGCTGCCACAAAAAGCAAACTCTAGTTTCTGCTCCGAATGCCTCTTACCAAAGAGCCTACAAACATCGGAACGAAGGTTGAGTACTGGGATGTTTGGGGGAGAAAAATGCCCTCACAATCATTGTGCTAAACTGTACTCTTCTTTTGCTCCATTTCCTCCTTCATAGTGAGTTCTTTGCTAAATCAGTCATAACTTCCAATAGAAATCAGCAGCACTTTCAAGCTAGCTTGCATTACAGTTGTCAGGTTAACAGAGACTTTAATCCTCTGAACCAGGAACCCTCTGAGAAACAGAATCTGGTTCCTGGCTCAGAATCCTCTGAGATTCATTCCATCCTCCAAGAGAAGCTGCCTAAACCCAAGGAAGAGTACAACCTCACGGACACTAACATCCTTTAGTTAGCTTACACACTAACCACATGCATGTAGGAGCACAGAGCTTACCTCCCTCTTTTGCTACTTTCTCACAGATGGTTTCCAAGGCCATCCTGTTTCTAACCCTGGGTATGTCCATAAGCAACAATGATTCTAGTAGACAAGATACCAGAACTTCCGTCCTGCCATTTCTGGGTATCCCCCTCCCTTCCATAAACGTGCCAAATATCTCGGACACAGCGCGTGCTGCTTTTGAGAGCATCAGCAGAAATACAACGGCTATTCTTATCACAGCAGTCAAGCTGCACGCAAGACTCTGAACTGCTGCAGTGAAACTGATGACAGTACATTAATTTCACCTACTTGTGCAAGGAGATCAGAAAAAGGAGGATAGGGTAATACTAAGTTAAACCACTGCTAAAAAAAAAAAAAGATGTACTCTTTCAGTACATGTGATATAAACCTAAACTGTACTTAACTAACTTAATTAGAAAGATGTTTAAGCCAAGCAAAAATGAACTTCTCAAGCTAAAATACCAATCCAGAGAGTACTCTGCACGGCTTTAGGCTGCAGCACGTTTAACTAAAGGACACAGAGCAGCCCAACCTCACAGAGTAGTTAATGGCTCATATCGCAGAGGCACTATGACCACGTGGGAAGGGCACTTCATCTTTGAAATTTATAAACTCTACCACTCAGAGGCAGGCACAGATGTGTTCACTTTCAGTATCACTTTGAGGCTGCCATGTTGCTTCCTGGTCAGGAGCTAGATCCCTTCCCTCCTTGCAGCCTTCTAATGAGGAGAGCTGGCATGCCTTAACTCTGTTTCAAAACCAACTCAAAACAGACCAGCTCAGCTTCTTTGTTAAGGTAAGGCCTTATAAGTACCTGTGACACTTTCGTATCCTTCAAGTTGTATGGTTTGTCTTTCTACTACCAACCAAGCAACCAATGCCACAGTTCATAAGAGGTGCAAGGAATGGTCATCTTCTCAGACAGAGAGAGTTTCAAAAATATGGAGGGGAAAAGAACAAATCAAGCTGGGGAAGCCAGAGCAGGAAGGGAGGCTGTTCTTCCAGTATTCCTTCAGTGTCCTGATGAGCAGCTATCTGATCCTTTTACTCAATTTTTTTTTCTTTCTCTGTATCTTTACAGCAAGCAGTTTCTCCGTGTTCTCCATGGAACAATGCCTTTCTGCTTCCTCAAACTCAAAGGAACACTTTAAAGAACACTCTAAGTATATATGCTGTTAAAAATTGACACCAGGATTATTTCTAAATGTCTTCATTGGCCCCAGGAACATTTCCATGACTATTATGTGTTCTTAAAAATTATTATTTTCCTGCAGCCTGTGCTTTGCTTCAAGTCATAATCCTCAGTGATGACAACTTGTATCCACAGCAACTGGTCGTGATGTAACAAACAAGATTAACCACTTCTGGTGGAGGAAAAGCATCGCAAACCTTTCTGGCAGTCTCTTAGTAATCTCAATTAACTGCTCAATAAAATGCCTGTTGACATTCCAACTTGGAACTATTACTTCACAAAACAACACGCTTCAAGAGAAGATAACGTGGTCTTCACCAATCATGACACTCCTAGGCCTTCCCAATTCCATTTTTAAAGACCCTTTTAAGCCGTCAACCTCACTAAGAAAGGGCTTAAACCATGCTTGCTGGCTTTCGAGAGCTTAAGCGACATTTAAGTTTAGAGCACTTGCTGGAATAAATCTGTTCAAAACCGTTTCATGGTCCTCTACGGAAAGAGACCTCCTGTATGGCTGAACAGCCCTTCAACTCAGTTCTCTGAGGAAGGAGCCCTTCTGAACAGGCAGTCCCTCAAACCAGGTGCAAAGCCGTACAAACCCTCAGACACACCGGGCAGATGCTGCAGGAGATAACGCACCGAGCACCACCACGGCTGCCTGAACGCCCATTTATTTTAGCACACATTTACTCTACCGTGCTGCTGATCCCAGGCAGCTTTATTAAGGGTGGCAGACGCGGGCTGTAGCCTCGCTTTCCCCCAAACCCAACGACAGGCAACCAACCAACCACACACCCTGGCATGGGCGCCTGCAGCTGAGGCTCCCCGTGTCCCTCAAGGGGGTGAGGGGGGTGCCCCCAACGGCACCTGCCGGCCATTAAACGGCCGCAACCCCAACCCCGCCGCCCCACAGCGGCCCCCAAGCGCCCGGCGGGGGGGCAGCGGGGAGCGGTGCCGGCGGCACGGCCGTAGGCAGGCAGGCACCTGGGCAGCTCCTTTGTTCGCCGCCGCCGCGCCGCCCGCCCGCACTCACTCACCCACGGTGGCCAGGGTCTCCAGGTCCTCCAGCTTGTAGGCGGCGGGCTCGCAGGGCGAGCCGGGGCCAGCGGGGCCGGGGGCTGGGGCGGCGGGCTGAGGCACGGCCAGCCCCACCGCCGCCGCTGCCGCCGCCTCGCCGCCGCTCTTCGCCCCCATTTTGGCCTTGGCGGCGCTGAAGGCGTCCATGGGGCTCGCTCAGCGCATGGAGGGAGCCGAGCCGGGCCAGGCAGGGCCGATCCGAGCCGGGCGGGAGCGAGGCGAAGTTTCAGCCCTCAGCAGGCGGCGCGGCCGCTCCCCGCCGGCGCTGCAGCCCGCTGCCGCCTGGGAGGGGGCGCGGAGCCCTGGAGCATCGCGGCCCCGCGGCGAGCCGCCGGGCGGGCACACAATGGCGAGGCAGGGAGAGCCCGGGCCGTGCCGAGCCGAGCCGTGCCGAGCCGTGCTGCGGGCGGGGCGGCAGGGGCGGGGTCTGCCCGCCCGGCGCTGCGGCACGGTCCCGCTGGGGGAGGCGGGTAGGGCGGGTGCGGGGTCGCATGTGAGCCGTGCCCGGGGCTCCCGTGGTGCCCGGTGTGGGGGCAGCGCGGGGCCTGCTGGC